>NC_090934.1:1365074672-1365699672 GCF_040938575.1 Ambystoma mexicanum
CACAGCTACCCAGAAGAGGCACAGCGACCCAGAAGAGGCACAGCGACCCAGAAGAGGCACAGCGACTCAGAAGAACCCCTGAGAGTCAGAAGCGGCATATAGACACAGAAGGGGCACAGAGACTCGGAAGAGGCACAGCGACTCAGAATAACCCCTGAGGGTCAGAAGAGACACATAGACACAGAACAGGCACAGAGACTCAGAACAACCCCTGAGAGTGAGAAGAGGCAAATAGTCTCAGAAGAAGCACAGCGACTCAGAACAAACCCTGAGAGTCAGAAGAGGCACAGCAACTCAGCAGAAGCCCTGAGAGTCAGAAGAGGCATATAGACACAGGAGGGTCAACGAGACTCAGAAGGGTCACAGAGACTCGGTAGAGTCACAGAGACTCAGAAGAAGCAGGGAGATCCAGGAGAAGCACAGGGACACAGAAGGGTCAAAGAGACCCAGAAGAGGCACAGACACACAGAAGGGTTATAGTGATTCAGAAGGGACACTGAGACACAGAAGGGTCACCGAGACTCAGAATAGGCACAGCGACTCAGAACAACCCCTGAGAATCAGAAGAGGCACAGCATCTGAGAAGAACCCCTGAGAGTCAGAAGAGGCACATAGACTCACAGGGTTACCAGACATTTGGTCGAAAAAAATTGGTCGACCAGACAAATGGTCGAACCAATTTGGTCGAAAACCAAATGGTCGAATTTTTTATTTTTTTTTTATTTTCACCCCTTTTTTTTTATTTTTTTGGGGGGGTCCCCCCCACAACCCCCTTTTTTTTCTAAAAACCCCTTTTTTTAAAAAACGAAAACCCGAAAAATAAATATATAAAAAAAAATAAAAAAAAAATCGACCACCATTTGGTTTTCGACCAAATTGCGTCGACCAAATGTCATTCGACCAGTTTTCAGTCGACCAAATGACTGGACACCGACTCACAGATGAGGCACATAGACACAGAAGGGGCACATAGACTCAGAAGAGGCACAGTGACTCAGAAGAACCCATGAGAGTCAGAAGAGGCACATAGACTCGGAGACGAGGCACAACAACTCAGAAGAACCCCTGAGAGTCAGAAGAGGCACATAGACACAGAAGGGGCACATAGACTCAGAAGAGGCACAGAGACTCAGAAGAACCCCGGAGAGTCAGAAGAAGCACATAGACACATAAGGGGCACAGAGACACAGAAGAGGCACAGCGACTCAGAAGAACCCATGAGAGTCAGAAGAGGCACACTGACTCAGAAGAGGCACAGTGATTCAGAACAACCCCTGAGAGTCAGAAGATGCACATAGACACCAAAGGGGCACAGAGACTCAGAAGAGGCACAGTGACTCAGAACAACCCCTGAGAGTCAGAAGATGCACATAGACACAGAAGGGGCACAGAGACTCAGAAGAACCCCTGAGAGTCAGAAGAGGCACATAGACACAGAAGGGGCACAGAGACTCAGAAGAGGCACAGCGACTCAGAACAACCCCTGAGAGTCAGAAGATGCACATAGACACAGAAGGGGCACAGAGACTCAGAAGAGGCACAGAGTCTCAGACCAACCCCTGAGAGTCAGAAGAAGCACATAGACACAGAAAGAGCACAGAGACTCAGAAGAACCCCTGAGAGTCAGAAGAGGCACATAGACTCAGAAGAGGCACAGAGACTCAGAAGAGGCACAGCGTCTCAGAAGAACCCCTGAGAGCCAGAAGAAGCACATAGACTCAGAAGAGGCACAGAGACTCAGAAGAGGCACAGCGACCCAGAAGAAACATCAAGAGTCAGAAGAGGCACATAGACACAGAAGGGGCACAGAGACTCAGAAGAGGCACAGAGGCTCAGAACAACCCCTGAGAGTCAGAAAAAGCACATAGACACAGAAGGGGCACAGGGACTCAGAAGAGGCACAGCGACGCTGAAGAATCCCTGAGAGTCACAAGAGACACATAGACATAGAAGGGGCACACAGGCTTTAGAAGAGGCCCAGCCACACAGAAGGGTTATATGGATTCAGAATGGACACAACAGGGTCAACTAGACTCAGAAGGGTCACAGAGACACAGAAGGGTCAAAGAGACCCAGAAGAGGCACAGACACACAGAAGGGTTATAGTGATTCAAAATGGACACCGAGAAAGAGAAGGGTCACCGAGACTCAGAAGAGGCACAGCGACTCAGAACAACCCCTGAGAATCAGAAGAGGCACAGCGACTCAACAACCCCTGAAAATCAGAAGAGGCACATATACACAGAAGGGGCACAGAGACTTAGAAGAGGCACAGCGACTGAGAAGAACCCCTGAGAGTCAGAAGAGGCACATAGACTCAGAGACAAGGCACAACAACTCAGCAGAACCCATGAGAGTCAGAAGAAGCACATAGACATAAAAGGGGCACAGAGACTCAGAAGAGCCACAGCGAGTCAGAAGAGGCACATAGACACAGAAGGGGCACAGAGACTCAGAGGAGGCACAGCGACTCAGAAGAACCCCTGAGAGTCACAAGAGGCACATAGACACAGAAGGGGGACAGAGACTCAGAAGAGGCACAGCGACTCAGAAGAACCCCTGGGAGTCAGAAGAGGCACATAAACTAGGGTGACCAGATTTCCAAAACGAAAAACCGGGATGACCAACAACATAAAAGAGGGACTACCCCATCGCAGCCGACCAATTAGCGGCCCTCCACCAACACGCCCCCACAACCACGATCCAACCATATTTACAGCACTTCTCCTTTCTATAAACTGTATACGATCTCATTTGTGCAGTTTTGTATGTGAATCTTGGCATGTTAATTCAAAACAAGAGTTGGCTCTGATCGATATTACATGGCTTGCTGTACAAACATTTCCAAGACAGTCCCTGTGGCACAGTCAGTAAGTGTTGTGGCTTGTACCTGAAAGGTTGGGGGTTCGAGCCACACCTCCAACTTTAGAATTCTGTAAGCGGTGAGAAAAATAATTATGATTTTAATTACCGTAGCCACCCAACCATGTAAACCCCAGACAGGGTTTCTAAAATGAAAAAATTCCCGGGACCCCGGGACGGAAGGTCACCCTAACATAGACATAGAAGGGGCACAGAGACTCAGAAGAGCCACAGTGAGTCAGAAGAGGCACATAGACACAGAAGGGGCACAGAGACTCAGAAGAGCCACAGTGAGTCAGAAGAGGCACATAGACACAGAAGCGGCACAGAGACTCAGAGGAGGCACAGTGAGTCAGAAGAGGCACATAGACACAGAAGGGGCACAGAGACTCAGAAGAGCCACAGTGAGTCAGAAGAGGCACATAGACACAGAAGGGGCACAGAGACTCAGAAGAGCCACAGTGAGTCAGAAGAGGCACATAGACACAGAAGGGGCACAGAGACTCAGAAGAACCCCTGAGAGTCACAAGAGGCACATAGACACAGAAGGGGCACAGAGACTCAGAAGAGCCACAGTGAGTCAGAAGAGGCACATAGACACAGAAGGGGCACAGAGACTCAGAAGAGCCACAGTGAGTCAGAAGAGGCACATAGACACAGAAGGGGCACAGAGACTCAGAGGAGGCACAGCGACTCAGAAGAATCCCTGAGAGTCACAAGAGACACATAGACAGGGCAGAGAGACTCAGAAGAGGCCCAGCCACACAGAAAGGTTATATTGATTCAGAAGGGACACTTAGACACATAAGGGTCATCGAGACTCAGAAGGGTCAAAGAGACTCGGAAGAGTCACAGATTCTCAGAAGAAGCACAGAGACCCAGAAGAAGCACAGGGACACAGAAGGGTCAAAGAGACCCAGAAGAGGCACAGACACACAGAAGGGTTATAGTGATTCAGAAGGGACACTGAGACACAGAAGGGTCATCGAGACTCAGAAAAAGCACCGCGAATCAGAACAACCCCTGAGAGTCAGAAGAGGCACAGCGACTCTGAAGAAACCCTGAGAGTCAGAAGAGGCAAATAGACACAGAAGGGGCACATAGACTCAGAAGAGGCACAGCAACTCAGAACAACCCCCGAGAGTCAGAAGAGCCACATAGACACAGAAGGGGCACAGAGACTCAGAAGAGGCACAGCGACTCAGAACAACCCCCGAGAGTCAGAAGAGCCACATAGACACAGAAGGGGCACAGAGACTAAGAAGAGCCACAGCGAGTCAGAAGAGGCAAATAGACACAGAAGGGGCACAGAGACTCAGAAGAGGCACAGCGACTCAGAAGAATCCCTGAGAGTCTGATGAGCCACATAGACACAGAAGGGGCACAGTGACTCAGAAGAGCCACAGCGAGTCAGAAGAGGGACATAAACACAGAAGGGTCACCGAGACTCGGAAGAGGCACATAGACTCGGAAGAAGCACAGGGACACAGAAGGGCCAAAGAGACCCAGAAGAGGCACAGACACACAGAAGGGTTATAGTGATTTAGAAGGGACACAGAAGGGTCACTGAGACTCAGAAGGGGTGAAGAGATCCAGGTGCGGTGCTGCAGCAGAGTGAGGTAGTGGTACTATGAAAAGCAGAAGACACACCGCAGAGTAGTGAAAGCGCACGCAAGTGAGACCAATAGCTGGAGGAAACGGAAGAGAGAGATTGAGAAAAGCGGGGGAGGCACTTAAAGGAGGCAAAGGGAGGGGCGTGGAGGAAGCAAGCACAACATAATAGTTGGCGGTGCATTCTGTAGCACGTAAGTTCTGAGTGGCGTGATTGCATGGGTGGGCATTCCACAGTGTATTAGACATGTGCATACGGTAATGGAGACACCTGAAAGCACCGATCCCTGTTGCAAGAGCACACTAAGCCTGGTTTCCATGGCAGCACACAGGACATTGGATGGAGATTCCCTTGGCACATGCATGCATTCTCATGGGCTCAGTTCCCTGCACTATCTCTGAGATACGGGAAGGAATGCATCCCTTTGTGACATGGTGCTCGAAGAGACATAAGACAAAATAAAAATGTGTCTAGCTTTTATTGTAAAAAATAGTTTTTTTTTCTAACTGCATGCAATATAGGGCCCCAGGTGGGATCCCTCGATACCTTATCCTCAGCCGTTGAGGGGTCTCCACCTCCCTACGCCCACTGGCAGTACTGCAGGGCTGGTGTTACAAGGGACAGGACGACCCCACACTCTGTTCTATCTCCGTACCTAGAGAGGCCCCGACTCCCCCGGGAACTCTCGGTGGGACCTGGGGTAGTCTATTAGTGCTGGAGCCCTTTCCTCCTGATGGCCATCACTTCATCTCCTCCTCATTTGCCCGTCCCTCTCTTTCCAAGCCTCCTCTCTCTCTCTCCACACTCTGTCTTCAGGTCTTACTGATCTCTCTCCTCCTTTCATCTGTCTTCACCCTCCAGTGATCGCTCCCCCCTCCCTACAAACCGCTCCCTGGACCCGCTGGTCTCATCTTCTCCTGTCTCGGCTCTTCCAATGATCTTTCCTGGTCTCTCCTTCTCACTATCACTCACTCTCCTGACTCTTGTCTCTAGCTACCCACTCACTTCTGAACCTGTCCGCTTCTTTCCAAAGCTCAGCCCTTCCAACAATTCCCTGCCTTTACTTTCTTCCCCATCCTGCCTCCCACTTCCCTCGCCTTTCTCTCTTTCTACTCTCACCCCGTCTCCTATTCTCCCTCCAAAATTACCTGCAAGCAATCCCTCACTCAAACCCACCTGGTACCCCTTCCTCACCCACAACACCTTACTGCTTCTCTCAGTAAACACTCCAAAGTCTCCTCCAACTGTTTCTCCAACCGCTACACCCTCTGCTCTGGTCTGGTCTGGTCTGGTCTGGTCTGGTCTGGTCTGGTCTGGTCTGGTCTGGTCTGTTGGTCCACCTGCACCTTCTCTCTTACCTCACCCATCCACATCGCCCTTTCAACCGCCTGCTACCTTTTTATAGCCCCCCCCCCCTTCCTGCCCTGCATAGAAGCCTTTCTCTGCTCCCATTGGCTACTCGAGTCAGCTGACTTCCTGGGTCAATCTCTGTCTTAGCTTTCCCTTTCAGGACCGGGACTTCCCCTGGAAGTTTTGAAAACGACCTCTAGCTCCGCCCCATTTTCAGCCTCCATCTTTGCCATGAGGTCCATATGATGACTGGAGCCGTTTGTTTGCTGTTCCACACCTGGATCCAGTAAGTCTTTTCCTACAAATGTTTTGGGGATTGCTCCCTGGTCTCCCCAGTGCTAAGCAGGTTCCTACTGGTTGCTGCTCCTCTGCTGCAGCCCTGCGGATCCCTCATAGCCAGTCTGATTACTGTGGGGTAGGCGTTTGGTCCCCTAGGCAGCTTCTGTAGGGGAAAGTGTAGTCCATTCCTACTTTGGTCACCAGTCCTTTCCTCCTGTTCCTAGCCGGGTCTTGTACGTTCGGCCCAGGTGCATTGTGGAACTTGCATTCCCAATTCGTCTTCATGTTGTGCTACTTCCTGGGATCCATTCTCATTAAAGCGTTTATTTCAGGCACACTTCAGGGGGTGAGTCACTGATTTAGTCTGTTCTTAAACGCCTCACTCAGCCTTTCATCCTTCTGAGGTGGATAAATGAGTACCAACACAGGTTGGGTGATATTGGGTGTATATTTGTTCTATATAAAGCGCTTAAGCGTAAGTGCTATATATTAACACATCATTATCATTTGGTCATGGACGTCTGCTTGCATTCACAGTAATTTGGTAATATGGGCCTATACACACTGATCTTAACGATACGTATGGCGATCCATTCTTGTATGAAATGTACATCGCATAATGATATTGTAACTATGTTTTTCGTAGTGTACAATGCTATGTGATGCCACTTCCTGTTTTGTCAACGGGTGAAATGTCGTGTTCCATCGCTACCCGTGATTTCACTTTGGGGTGGGGTCAAATGACATCACTTCCTGTGATGTCATCAGAGGGTCAAGGGTCGTGTGATGTAATTTGTGCTACCCCTGGCATTTTGGTGAAATGACGTCCCTGCTCTGGAAGGACATTAGCAGCACAGTTATTAACCGCTGAGGTTGCGACGCAGGTCTTTACTGCACTGCTAATCGTGGTCTGTTTCCGTGCTAGGAGTGGGCACGGAGGGAACGGGGAGAGTCGCGTAGGGGCGGGCTGTGGCGTGGAGGAGGCTGGGAGGGTGAAGGTTGTCGGAGTCAGAGCTGGAGGGCGGAAGTGGAAAGATTGGTGTAAGGGAGCAGGGAACACAACAGTTGGGTTAAGAAGCGGGGGTTCGCTCAAACGAAGAGGGTGACGAACGAACACTTCTATTAAAGGTATTTTCAAAAGTTCCAATAATCAACAACCAATGAGGTCAAGTCAAAGACCTTTCTCTGAAAGCACTATTGAGGGGAGTACCAAATCAGCTTCTCTCTGAAGTTGGAGGGTTCCTTTAGCTACTAAACATTTGAACTCTGGCCAATAACTCAACTGAATGTGAAATGTTATTATGACACTGGAGCTGGTTTAAATGGGGGTCTCTGGTTGAGAGAGAGGTCACTAATCTGACTGAACCGGATTAAAGAAATGCACGCTCATGTTGCATAAAGGTGAGTCTGATCACCAGCCTCGGGCAGAGGCTCCACTTTTGCTGAGTGTGAGGGGCACCCCACCTTGCTCCAGAGAGAAGTTGTCGAACTCTAGGCAAAACCATCCCATTTACATTTTTTTACATGTATTTATTTGTATCGCGCACAATTGACCCTCAGGCATGATGGCGCATGCAGACAAACAACAAATATACAGATAAACCATTAGGCATGATAAAGGAAAAGAACCTAAAAACCAAATGGCCCCAGTGAAAAATATGTTCAACCCATAATCTATAGGTGCAACTAATTACAAGGATGGCCATAGTTCTAAGTTCTAAGGATATAATTGGTCACTTAACCGATAGAACAAAGTTAGTTTTGGGGCACTTTGGGCATACATTTCAGTCAATTATGGGACCTAAAAATGTTTTGGCCACATAATTGGCTGAAATTTCGGCCAAAATTACCCAACAAACAAAATTTTGGGTGAGAACCAAATTTTCCCTAAGGAGGTGAATCTTGAAAACATTGGCTCTGCCAGCGGTTTGTTTGAAACTGTGGGTGAATTTACTGATTTCATTTTGTTCACCCTTGCTCCTTAACGTTCCTTTGACAATATAAGGCAGAAAGCTCTATTTAGACCACAAGAGACATCTTTGTGTTTAGCAGAAACCCTTCCACCTTACATTACTATCAACCCTTGGGCGATGCTCCTCACTGCAGTTCAGGTGTGACCAAGTCCGGTCTTCAAGTGCCAATGCCACTCCACGTTTATGAGATGACCACACATTTTCCAACTGAATCTAGATTAGAATTTTTTTTGCATATTCAAAGGCTATTCAGAAAACCTGGTGCAGGTTGGTCTCTCGAGGACTGGACTTGCAGATTTGTAGCGGAATCACGATGTTTCAACTTGTTTGCGCGGCCCGTTTCTCTGCAACCTACAGAAACATAGGCAAAACACTCAGTGAATGTGTATGGGATCCAGTGACAATGGCCAAGGTGTTGGTGGGTAAGCTGAAGATTCCAATCAGAAGGAGGTTTGGGCTCCCTGATAAGTAGGGGTACCACAATGGGCAAGTTAGAGAAGGCAAACATGGACTTGCCTGAAAGGGTCCTCACTGAAGAGCGGCCTGCAAGTAAGCAACCCTTCATATCAGTCCTGCGTGCTTGGGCCTTCCACACCACACGCGTGAGCAGGAGAGTAAAAGGTCCACCCGGCAGGTTTTCTGGAATATCCACCCCCCTCTCTCATGTTTAAAGCCAACCTCTGGCGAGTTGTAGGAATTACCACAATTACAATACTTACAGCACGGCCCTAAAGAACACCTTGTGTCTGACGTAACGTTGAGAGAAGATTCAGAAGAAGGGGCCCCAAATGTATCCTTTTCTGTGTGTCTGTTATCCCTGTTTGTTTGAATAAAAGGAAAATCATTTAAAAATTAAATAAATAAAAGTCTGCCACCTTGCTGAACACAATAATGCCAGTTTTCCTCCATGGAAGCTCTGCAAGCTGTTTTATAGTCTGACTGGCCCGGCAGGGGGGTCTGCCGGAAGTGTGGGTCACGAGGCTGTCTCAGTACACAGCTCGTTTATTCTGATTGGCTGGCTACTGGGAATTTCACTTAGAGCAGAACCTTCTGCTGTGAATGTGCAGTCAGCAGGTCTGACTGCTGACATTACTGCTGGGGAGAGGGGGTGGGGAGTAGTTCAAGCCCAGGATTTTCCCTATGGCAGTTGGGAACAGCAAGAGTAATTGTGCCCTGTACACACGTTTTCTAGTTTTGTCCTCCAGTTCCTCGGTTTCTTTGCCAAATTTGCAGGGATCCCAAAAAAAGAGCTTTGTGCCTCATTCTCCCTGTAGGTTTGTGTAGGGCAGCTAGCAGTATGTTACCAGAGGCTAGCAAGAGCAAACTGGTTCAGCTGCTTTCACTGCCTACGTCATACCTGAAGGTACTCTCGTGCACAATCTGTGTGGAAAGGGAAGCCTAGCGACTTCACTTTTGAACGCTCAGGCTAGGTCCGCTCTTTCCTGCAGGCTCCCATTGCTGGAGGCTCTAACACTTCATCAGCAATCAGGTGTGGAGCGGTTCAATTCTGCTCATAAGTGGGGGTGAGCTCAATTTTAGCCTCGTAAAGCAAAAAGTGCGGAATCCGTACTGGAATCCGCTTCCGCCCGTTCTGCGAAATCACCATTACCGTTTTACGCCACTGAAACTTCTCCCGGTTTTGTAAATTTTCGCATTGGAGCATGTTAGTGTCGTGTAACGCGACGAGAAACTTTGCACGGGTGTTTTTCCGACCCGTGCTAGTTTCACTCAGTGCCATGAGAAACTTTGTGTGTTTTTTTTTTTTAATTTGTAATAAGCTCGCGCAGCGAACCACGCCACTTCGTACAGCTCTTTTTTCATTCCGTACTTGCTTCGTGTAGCGGCACAAGAAACCTTGTGTGGGTCTTATTCGATCCATGCTAATTTCACGCAACAGCAAGAGAAACTTTGTGCCACTCATTTCGATCAGTGCTAGGTTCGCACAAGAAACTTCACGCCACTTGTTTCTATACGCAGGGGCGGTGCAACGGCAGATTGCAGTGAAACATTGAAATCTTACAGATTTCACTTCTGTGGCTGGTGGAATGGCATTTTACAATTTTGCGCAGTTGTACTCATAAGTACAACTGTGTATGCTCCATTCATACTTGTGCGATAAGATGTTAGCACTGGCTATCAGATTTCTAACTGGTTCAATGAACAGTATACTCTGAAACTGCCAGCGCGTGAAGGTGACACTATGACGGAATGCCATCTGTGATGGTGTAAAAGGCTTCGCTTTTTTATTTTTAGCAAAATAAAATATAGGCAATTTTATGTTTGAAAGTTAGGTCTGCTAATCATACTCACATCAGCGTTGGCAGCCAAACTCGGCTGTGGATTCTGAGCACACCGACTCCCAACAACCATTTGCCTCCTGGCTACACGCACATCGCTCCATATTGGAGCATATGTTATGTAATGTTATGTTATGTGGCTGCAGTGTTCTCCACATTTGTTCCAGGATGAACAACTGCATTACTGTCAACAGCCACGCTACACACACCCACACTGCAGCACTATTTTGCCTCATATTGTGGTGCAGGGTAACATCCATACCTGTACAAGGACAACTCCCTACAAAAACACCATACTCCACCGGCAGACCACATCCAGCCTCATATCCTCATCTTCCCAACACCTCTTCACTATAATCATACTCCAAGCACCCACACCCCAGACCTCTATCATCTCCCCCGTCATCTTGCCAACACTGTCACCACCCTAGAGAGCGCCATCATTTCCCTCTCCTGTTACTTTCCAGCCTTCACCACTGCAACTTCCGCGATATCCATCCCCACGCCAACATCACCGCCAGCATCGCTGCCAATTTCTACTCCCCTCCTAATCATGTCCCAGCCTCTCACCTTTCATCATCCCATGACTTCTCCCATATCTCCATCACCATCCGCAGTGCCATCATTAGACACCCCTCCACCGTTACCCTCACTCTCAAAGCCACTCACACTCACTCGCCCACACTCTCCTCAACTTCGCTTCTTTTGTTCTCGCTCAGTCTGCTTACAAGCAGGCCCAACACACACCGCAGCTGCACCGCCTCACTCTACTTGACCATCCAGGAGACCTTACAAACTTGAAATGAGGCCCATTGCTCCACCTCACAAGCTTCCTACCCGAGTCTGAAATGCCACAAACCTTGCCACCTCACACTCACGTGTATGTCAGGCAGAAGACACACACCTGATCACCTGACGTCCTAGAAACCACTTCCAGGTAATTGACAAACTCACCTATCATCATCAGCGCGGACACAAAGGAGTCACTGAAGGCCCAAAAGCCCGACCGCCCAGCGGCATTGAGGCCACAACCACACTGCACAAATACATTTGGACCAACATTGAAACCAAGGAATCACGCACTACTCAAAGTCTGACCTTCCTCTCACACACACCCAATCACAATATCCACTTCCCCGTAGGAACCCCTGTGAGGTCAATCCAATTCACGCAGAGGCCACCGACAGTGCCACAAAGCCGCGATAATTGTGAATGCCGTGCTAGATAAAAATAAACGGACACATCATGGCTTGGATCCCCACATGAGAAATAAAAGTGTAGGGGTACACTGCTATTGTATCTCTACAAAGTGTACATTTATCTTAGCTTTCAAAACACCGAGCACAGCCATTATTGTGCTATGGTAAAACCCTGCCACTCTTTTAAATTACTACCACCTGTTCCTAACAGTGCAATGTTCTCCTCTGTGCACTGGTAAATGGCTGATGTGTTAATCACGCTGTGCTCTGGGTTGCCACTGTATAAACCTTCCTGTGCTCTCTAGCTAGCCACTGTGCAGGCAATGTGTTGCACTCAGATGGTCAGATGGAATTTGGGGGTGGGCAATGCGTTGCATCTATTAGGATAGCCGGTCCATTACACTAAAGGTTTTATGGGTATAGCCCGTCTACTACACTTAGAAGATATATGATTTTAGGCTGTCTATTGAACTCAGAAAATCTATGGGTTACCCAACGTATTGCAAATAGAAGCTATATGGAGGTAGCTTTGATATTGCACCTAAATGATTTGAGAGTAGCCTGTCTATTGCGCTTAGAAGATGTATTATGATAGCCTGCCTATTACACTTAGCATAGTATAGCACCTAAAAGATTAATGATCGTAACCTATTGCGTATAGAAATTGAGGTAGCCAATGAATTGCACATAGAGGATATATGCAGTGTGAGGAACCGGAGGGGGTCTTCACATCTACTCCCCGTCGGTCCTCTTCTCAGGTGTCAAGTGAGAGACAGGCATAGATGGTATCAAGAGAGACACAGACTCAAAGATATTCGTTTTGAAAACCTTTATTTACTAAAGTTTTTGGGTTGGTGCAATGCCTAACTGGCCCTAACACTAAAGGGGTGGTTCCTTTAACTGATGTCGATGTCTGAGAGTCCTACGAATAGAAACCTTTCTGTGTCTAAATCTATGCGTGCCCTCACTCTTTGACAAAAATGTGTTAGGAAGTCTTTTAATAGTAAAAAGTGGTGGTTCAACAAAAAATAGGAAACCGGGATTGGTTTCAGGTGGTCTTCTCACCAGGTGCAGGTTGGTCAGCTTCAAAAGAAAGAATTCAATCAACAGAAAATTACTGTTCATAGGACCTTCCCATTGGTTCAAACAATGGCAATGTCTTTAATGCCTTGGGGTTCCCTTGCCCAAGCTTCAATTCCTTCAGTAACACAAAATATTTGAGATTTCACTTTGATAGGCCTCTCACGGTTCCCTTCCCCAAGCTCAGGCGTTTTCCAAGTTCAAATACAAGTTCAGCTCTTAAGCCTCTCAGGGTTCCCTTCCCCAAGCTCAGGCGTTTTCCAAGTTCAAATACAAGTTCAGCTCTTAGGCCTCTCAGGGTTCCCTTCCCCAAGCTCAGGCGTTTTCCAAGTTCAAATACAAGTTCAGCTCTTAGGCCTCTCAGGGTTCCCTTCCCCAAGCTCAGGCGTTTTCCAAGTTCAAATACAAGTTCAGCTCTTAAGCCTCTCAGGGTTCCCTTCCCCAAGCTCAGGCGTTTTCCAAGTTCAAAAACAAGTTCAGCTCTTAGGCCTCTCAGGGTTCCCTTCCCCAAGCTCAGGCGTTTTCCAAGTTCAAATACAAGTTCAGCTCTTAGGCCTCTCAGGGTTCCCTTCCCCAAGCTGAGGCGTTTTCCAAGTTCAAATACAAGTTCAGCTCTTAGGCCTCTCAGGGTTCCCTTCCCCAAGCTTAGGCCTATTTTGAATTCCAAAACATGAGTTCAGTCAGTCCGAATGTACCTTTCTTTCATATACAGTTCTTTCAAGGGGAAGCATCAGAGTCTTTCGAAAACGCCAGGTTCTTTGCTTCTCCTAAGCACGACCACTCCGAGCTTTAAGCCCTCTCTTTAATTTCCTGCTCTTCCATCTCTTAACCTTTTTACTTCAGGGGCTTTCTGCAACCCCTTCTTGTTCCCCTCTGTTTTCTTGACCTCTTTCCGGGCCCACTGGCGCCTTCTTTAATTCCCTCCATGCACACTTGCACCTTCTTTATCCTTCTTGTGCCGCGGACACTTTCTCCAGCTTTCCCGTGCACACTTGCACACTTTCTACTCTGCCGGGTCGCTTGCGCCCTCATTATTACAGTTCTTTCACTTTGCACTGCTTTCACAGCCTGCTTTTCTTGCTGTCTCTTGATCTTATCACTTTTCTTTCATTTTATATTGCTTTACCAATTCCTTTAATTTCTTTTCTCTTTTCCACTCTGTGCCACTTTCTGCATGCCTTTCGCCCGCTCCGCTTCAGTCAGCTGCAGGCTCCCAATTTCACCTCACTCTCCCTTTCTCGCTTACTTTCACAAGACTCACCCGGGCAGCAGTGCGTTGACAAGCAGTCCCTTCTGGTTTTGCGGGCGTAAGGTCAGGGACTCAGCACCTTCCCCTCAGACACACATGGGGCCGGAACAGGTCCCAAGGGAACAAGCAATGTTCTGACCACCAATAGCAGCCTGTAGGGTGCTTCGCTGCGGCTTGCTGGAGACACAGCTCGCTAGCCTGCAGCCCCTCATCAACACCGGGCCAGCGCCTCTGCACGCCCTACTCCTCTGGGCCGTAGATCCTGCTTCTCTCTGCTCCTTGGCTTCTCTGGTCGAGACAATGTCCCCAGCTCGCTCTCCCGCCTGTGTAGAACCACACCTTTTAGAGTTGTGAAAACAGTCAAGTGGAGTCAGGTGTGAGTGATAATTAATAAATCCCTGACTCGATCAATGGGACAGCTTAAGTTCTATCTACAGCTGGTTTCCCTTATACTCCCCGTGTAATTCCTATGGGAAATCTTCACTACTCCCGGTTGCCCCTTCCTCGTCCCAGTATTTGTTAGAAATGGGGATGGGGAGATGAAATGGGATTGAAAATTATCTTTATGGGTGGATTAATCATAGGATGACTGACAGAGGAAAGAGGGGAATTTCCTGACCCTGCTTTATGACACTGGGGTGATTGCGCTTTTGTTAAGTTGTTTCCTATTCATGGTCCCCTTCCATAAAGGTACTGACCTTGATGGCCTCCCCTTGGGTCTGAAATGTGGGGATAAAAATAGGTGTTAGGTTTAAAGTCATATTGGGGTTTCCTCTGACCCACCTCCCTGCCTGCTTTTGTTTTAATATGGTATTCCCGCCTCTCTCTTGGATCAGAGACAATGTGGCCTGCATGTCCCATAAAGGTTTCAGGGACTTCTTCCTCCTGGCCTATTATCCTGTTGTGATACTACTTCTCCGCTGGGTTATTTCCATGATCACAACCCCAGACTCCACTACCCAGATGATCGTCCCTCGCTCCTCCACCCACAGGGTTGGGATCCAAAAGTGGTGGCCCTCCCCAGGCCAACTGACTAGAGGATTCTCGGGCTCTACTTGGGAGAATACCCCTAGCTTTCTCACACCAGGGAAAGGCCACCACTTTTAGATCCTGACCCTGGGGGTGAAGAAGCGAGGGAGGATCACCTGGTTGGAGGGCCCTTGGGGATTGGGGACGAGATGTTCTCAGGTAAGACACAGTATTCAGCATTTATCTTTCATGAAGAACCGTCTATCAAAGAGGCAGTTATGGGATATTGCAATTCCTGTCCTACTGACTAAGAACACGTCAGGAGATAATATCCAACGAGAAGCATCAGAAAGACGACAAAGAAGAGAGAAGTTAATGGTGAGGTAGGCAAGACATGGTATCCCCTTTTTCCTTCTGAAAACCAACCTAACCCCCCACCCCAGCCTTTATGGGCTAGTGTAAGCCATCTGCCCTCTTTTCCACCCATTTGACCTGCCGCAGTGCTGAGATGAGGAAGAGGCGACTAGGAGTCAACACCAATAGGTATTATCTTAACTCTGGTACTGAGATGAAGAAGACTGTGAATGCATATCATTGGGGAAGTCTGGCATGTACACTAATAAGTTGACTGGACGTCAGGCAATTGATCTTACTGACCCACGACTCTGGGCCCTTAATACTCCTAGGGAGTATAAGAGGTGGGTCTGCCCGTAATCAAGGGGAGCCTTTGTGAAAGCAGGGGCCAAAACGGGCTGGAGAGAAGCAAGTCGAAGCCAGGACTGGGAGCCGTGTGAATCTGGAGAAGGAGAGAGATGCCTGGGCTGAGTGTGGGCCATGAGATGATCTAAATCTCCGGCCGATCTCCGGTTGCCAATATCAACGGCAGGAAGCTGTGCTCCACCTGAAGCCCACAGCCGCTGTTCTGAATTGACAAACTTGATACAATGCTTCCAAAAGGTATGAACATTGATTGGGACCTTCCGTGTGTTCTATAAATAATGATGCAGCATCGCCAAGCTTCTATGTTAAGATACAGTCCTAGTGTACATTTAGTAATGATGACTATGCTATAAGCAAGTTCCAGACTATTTCATGGTTGATTTACCATACGCTGCATGTGAGTTATAATGATGGCATTCACGAGAATTGCATGATTATTTATGATAACTGTTTACATTGTACCAGTACTGATGAAATATCCATGATTAAGCTAATAGACTTGGTTGAGATCCTGCACTAGCTTTTGATTACTGATGTACATAAGATGACGATACTTGACCTTCTGTAATTGTGTTACGTAGTTCCATTCACGAAATGAGGTCATGCAGATGATAAGATGAAATATTCTAAGATTCTATTTTTTGATGAATTTTTTACACTCATTGTTGGTACAATGTCTATGTTTTACTTGGAAGTTGGGCTCAAAGTTAGAGCAACATCATAACCATATATGCACCTTATTTTGAAATTGGACTGAAAGTTATAGCGACATCACAACTAGTTGAGTTAAAGAAGGAGGTGTTTTAGATGCTAGTAGTGTTTCCTTTACAACCTACATATCATTTAGACATAATGCAAGATGGCTGTCAGAACCTGGCATTAAGTGGTGTCACATTTACGTTACGTGACGTCATGCACTGCGTTACGTGCTACAATTTTGGGATTTAAAAATGAGCGTGAGGTAGAACACTGGTTTTTCCAGCCTGTTGTGCCTCCCTGCTCCAAATGAGTTATTACCCTTTGCTCTATGAGGTGAGACTACACTGAATGGAAGAATGGTTATGACCTCTCTCATCCATACTGGGACTCAATATAACTCAGATTATATTATCTGCAGGAACTGATCACAATGATTCTTGACAGAGTGTTGTAAAGACTACCAGTTGACGGCTGGCAAATCTGACTAGTGTACATAAGAAGGGTAAGATACACATTTTTTCCATAATTATTTTCTTCAAATGAGTAAGGTGTATTTACTATTTGTTTATGGGTATTTTTACTGTCTGACATCTATATGATATAGTGATTTTTCAGTAAAAAAAAGGTTAGTGAACGATATATTTTCTTGATTTAATAGCTGGGGATTAGAACCACTTTAATGGTTTAATGGTCAATTCTAATACTTGCTTATAATTATTCTCTAGAAAGATAGTTTGTATTTGCCCTGAAGGATAGAATAAGTATCTGAAAGGCATTGGATTAAGTGGGCATAAGAGTTATAAATATCTGCATCTGTGTCTCAAGAAGAACTATTCATATATGTGGAATTGCTTGTGAAATCATGTATGTCTTGTATTTCGATTGATAATTGCATTTTTTTGTGAAACAATTCTTTGTCAAATGTTTGTTAAATAAGTCCATGAGCTGTTAGTTAGTGGATCAAAAGGAGTAAACAAAAATCTCCTTAATTTCCTGTGACTGTGCATTTACTTTACTATCGTTGAGATGTGAAACATTTTCTTTATTTTGTAAATTGTTAGATAACGGCAAGGACGGTTTAATCCGATTAGAGTGCCATTGTCTCGGGAGGATAGCTCGGGGGCAACGTGCTCGCCTTGGAAGCAAGATGACACAGAGCACCACAGGTTCACTCCCCGGATCCACGCTTAGATACCTGTGGGTATTAAGCACGTTATAAATAACCGATCATATCATATCATTGGGTTTCTCATTATTGAAAAGGAGTGTGGGAGCCCCTTTACTAAGAACGAAC
This sequence comes from Ambystoma mexicanum, assembly GCF_040938575.1. NCBI lineage: Eukaryota > Metazoa > Chordata > Amphibia > Caudata > Ambystomatidae > Ambystoma > Ambystoma mexicanum. Next base: position 1,365,092,256 of record NC_090934.1, read on the forward strand.
ATGGGTCAAATAACCTGTTGTATGGAATTTCTTCCACCCACGAGGGTCTACAGCCACGTTTTAGCTCACTGCACCCTTCACAGAGGAGAAATAGCCATTTGCACATCAGTCTTAGTCCCACCCACAAGGGCAGTCCAGCACTGAAATGCTAGGCAATTCTTCTCTGAACAAGAGTACCATCTGCAACCCCAGACACGCGTTTCTCATTATGTTTCACAGGATTGGCACTGAGGGCAGTAGAGCGATCTCACTGCACTATTGGCGACACACATCATTCAGTTTTGCTCATTCACAATCCCAAGAGCAGTTTCCTGTGTTCTGCAGAGAGGGCACATACCTGCTTCACTAGTGATTAGGAGTTGGTTCCTAGGCCTGCAACTCTGTACTTTGGGGTCCCCATGCATCCAATGTGACTAATGTACATTTTGAGCTACAGGGCGGTTAAGTGGTTTGCCCAGAATCATACAATGTGTTTTGATCAAGTGTCAAAGTGAGGCTTAAAGCACATCTACTGCTTGCGGTCATGAACCGCATCTTGATAGTGTGGTTTCTGTGGGTGCATCTGGTAGTCTAGGGGATTCGATATCAAACGCACGGATTCATTTAGTAGCCAACGCTTGTTTGCCTGCACCTGCATGCTAGCAGACCTGCCATAGATAATGCAGTGCAACAGGCACATTCATATCATCCCCGGAAGCTGGTGCTGTGCCTGCAATCTATCGCTAAAGTCTTTAGTGTTGCCCTGGAATTCAAGCACTTCTATGCACCCCGTTTTTTTTTGGTTGGGTATAAGCCAAAACAATTGCTTTGCAGTAGCCGGAGGATGGGATGTTCAGAGTGGGACACAGCCTGTGTGGGTTACTTGATTATTTATCCGCTCGTTGATGGCCTATGCCCATGCTAGACCCTATCATTTGTCTCGGGGAGTATAGCTCAGGGGCAACGTGCTCACCTTGGAAGCAAGATGCCACAGAGCAACACAGGTTCGATCCCCGGGTCCGCGCTAAGAAACCTCTGGGTATTAAGCATGTTATAAATAACCCATCATCATCAAATATGGCCTAGAAACCTCTGGGTATTAAGCGTGTTATAAATAACCCATCATCATCAAATATGCCATTCCCACCCACCGGCTACCCCCTTCTGCCGAAAACACGCCCTCCTGCAATCGCTTTGAGCTAGCTCTAGAAAACACGCCCTCCTGCAATCGCTTTGAGCTAGCTCTAGAAAACACGCCCTCCTGCAATCGCTTTGAGCTAGCTCTATAATGCAGTAACATCAAATGTTCTGATGTATAAGGCCTGCCAGTGTTATTACTAGACAGTCTTCTGAGAGTTAATGAGTAAAGCCAACAGTTTAGCTTGTGTATATATATTAGGTAGGCATTTGAAGCAGGCACTGGCATCAAATGCCAGGCTTCGCACACAAGTTTCCCAGTGTTGCCATATTATGGCCTGGTAGTACTATTATGGCAGTGTCTGGCAGATGCCTACCTTATACCTACACATTGGGCCTCATTACGACCCTGGCGCTAATGGGTTAACGGCGCCGTAAAAGGCTGCAGCGCCGTTAACCCATTAGCGCCTGATTATGAAGTCCCTTTGCGGGACCCGACTTTAACGGCTGGTCTACACCAGCCATTAAAGTAGGGACCCGCAAAGGGGCCTTGGTGCTAAGTACGGTACCGCAATTTGCGGTACCGTACTGAGCGCCTTCCCCATTCCCATAGAGCCCTATGGGGCAAAAATGGGAATGGGGAAGGGCCATGGTTCAATGGGGAATTACCGCCCCGCCAACCTTGGAATGGGGTGGTAATTCCCCATTGAACCATGGCGGACCCGTTACAACACCGGCACCAACCATGGTGCTAATAGCGCCATGGTTTAGCGCCGGTGTTGTAATGAGGGCCATTGTTGTGTTTGCCAGTGCTTGTTCTGTTTGTTGACAAAGCCCAATATGCGCACATATTTCGCAATTTGTTCTTAATAAGAGGTGTCAAGCGCCGTTCTCGAGCAGTCCCCCTAGTTTAAACTCACAGTGCCCATTTAGCTGAGAGATAAGTTGAGCAGTGTGACGTGCCGTGCTGGGGTGCAGCGCCCCGGGTCCCGATGCGCACAGGCGAGCTGCTCGATAGCGCCGCTTCCACCTGCTCAGAATAACTGCTCAGAAGCGAACGTGTGAAATGTGTCAAGGGCCTCACCCTCTCTTCGCAAAAGAACACAGCTATAGTCATCTCTTCACTGCGACGTGGCTCGGCAATTACCCTCCGTCTGCAGTGCGCCAAGAAGCGATGGGCCCATGGCACTTGCCTCGTGCGACTCCAACATCTCACGCCCCTGTGGATGCCCGAGCCTGCGCACTCTCGTCGGGGTCCTAACATGCGTTAAAAGGTTTTACGCAGGGCGTTTACTCTTTGCGCCATACTTCTTGATGTGTGAGGTGGAGCGGTGGCACCGATCAAGAAATACCAAATTGGACAGCTCTGCATCACACATGTTTTCACAGGCAGCTAACAATGACACCTTTGAATTATTGTCTGTATACCCTGTATGTCGCAATTTACCTGCTGCACTGTGCTGCAAGTAACACACGTAACATGGGCAACAAATTACTGCTTCAGAAGAAGCCATCAAAACAAGGCTGTTTGGGCTTTACGTCCATGTGTATGTATCTCTGTGTAGGCATCCAAGTGACACCGTTCAAATGTATCCTGTAACGAAACATTCTGTACTAAGCAATACTCTGTTGGGCCGCATTTCTGTAACCCTTAATCAAGCCTTCTTACGTCTCCTCATAGCGCCTCGATGCCTGTGGGCTGTAGTACGCTCTACAAATCCAAAAAATAAAATAAAAAAATAAGAAAATCTGTAAATAATGTAAGATAATGCTGTAACTTGTAATCTGCTACCATTGTGTTGGACCTTTCTATGACTGTAACTTCCTGCTTCAAGCTCCTAATGTAATCAATCTCTTAAGCAAAAAGTGCTTAGAAGCCTTTGGGTTATGCACGCTATATAAATGGCAAATAAATAAAATAAACAATAAACATGTACCCACATCTCCGCCGTTATACGATTTTGATGCGAGCCAATATGGATTTGACGCCTATGGCATAAGCAATGTTTTTTGCACCTGCAAAAAAGCAGGCAGATTCCATAAGAATGCATGTAAATGCCGCTGACGTGCAGGAGACACCATTATCAGAGGCGGTGCGAGGGGAGGCAGGGGGGGCTATAGCCCCTATAGGCTCTTTTGGTTGTAGCCGTGTATAGAAAGTCAGGGGCTACCAGTGCTTTAAATGGAAACTCAAAAGTGCAGGTACTCACTGTAGCAGAGTACCTGCTTACAGTTGAGAGGTGCCAATTAAAAGCAGTGGCTTCCTGCTGAGAAGTGCCAGCACCACACCATGCCTTGCAAATAAAAGAAGTGCAGGCGATCAGGCCCGGCAAGTACCTGCTCATTTAAAGCAGGGGGGGGAGGGGGCTACCAAAAGGCTATAGCTAGCCCAGTGTCATCATGACAGTCCCGACATTAGTGTAGCCCCGGATCTTTTCCAGACCTAGCCACACCCCTGACATTTATGAACCGTTTTAACAATGGCGTAACGATTTTCGTTTTAAAATGGCAGCGTTGTAGCTCAGAGGGCATTACTGGCACGTTAGTCCCCAGTGGAAGCAACCAGCCACCTGCTTGATATTCACAGGTAATTGTAAATGTGGAGGCATCCGCGCTGAGCCCCGGGCCCTCCTCGACGCCACTGTGCAGTCACCGCTCATAGGGACTTGGAGCCCGGCCAAACTATTTGACATATCTTAGAAAACGGCCGGTGCCTCACGCTGCTCCGCCGTGCCTCGCCACTCCCTCGGCCTTTTATTGCAGGTCAAATATTTGCTCATAACCACCCCCATTGTTGAATGCTCCCGCCAAGTACTTTTTTTTTTTTGAAACAGGGGAAGAGCTTGTGGAGGGGGTGGAAGGGCTGGGGTGGGGGAGGGGCGCCTGGATTTAAGTGAAGTCCTTCTAATGAGCAGGTGTAAACACCCGGACGGGCCCAGGATCCGCTGCTGCAGAAACAGCCCTATTCCTCGCCACAGAGGTGCCATTATTTTATAATTACTGTTTTTGGCGGGGAGTTCTCCTTGCCGGTGTCTCCGAGGTGGTCTGGCTACACAATGAAGGAGGTGATGCTTGGACAGACGTCATCCCAGAAGCCCAGCTCAGCAGTTCCCCCTTGTAAGGTGAACCTCCCTCCCCTGCCCTCGCAGTCCATGACACCGTAAAGCTCTTCACTGGAAGGCGCATGTACAATGCTCAGATAAAACTAGAAATGCAGCTAAACGTAGCATTGCTCTCATTTGCATTTCTCGTTCTACTGTAACCTTGCCTTGTGTTTCAAATGTATTTTCCGCACATGAGCAGGATTCTGGAAGAATGCGGCAAAACTCGTATATAGCGCCACCTGTCATCAAAAGACAAATGAATAGCACACTTGAAACAATAAACCATTATGAACAGTGTAGCCACTCTTCCGGAAATACTATGACTTGGAAGACGGCCCAGAGCAATGCTGGTGGTTATGATTTATTCAAGCACTTAGACCCATCAGTTGCCCACTCTTCTAGAAATATCAGAAATCCCTAGTACTGTAGGGCTTGAACCCACTTTAAATTCCTCGGACATGCCACATTTAAAGCGTATAGGATGACCGGAGCTTACATTCGTAGGATAAGCCCTAGGGAGAATACCAGGATCTGGGCACGCAGCTTCCCTCTAATAGGCAGAATATGCATGGGAAAAGGTGGGAACCAATCACAGCGGTATGGCGGCCCATGGACAGCAGGGTGCAAGGTTGTAGGATTTACACACTACCCCCGGAATCTGCCACCTGTGGCTCCCCAGATGCCATTGACTAGAACTCCCAAGATCCCTCACCATTGACTATGCTGGTTACGACTGATGGGAGATGCAGACCGGGACATCTGGGGAGCCGTTGTAGACCCCTGCACTGCTGCTTTTGAACAAACGCACAGGCAATGTTTTTGATCACGCAGCAGGCGCAGAAGTCCTGCAAGGAAGGGCAAACTTGGGAAGAAGCTGGTGTAAAAAATACATTAGGTCTCAACACCATTGGTAAAACCTCTCCTCTGCCAGAAAACTATGCAAAATTCTGGTTCCCCTCACAAAGATGGTGGGTGGGCCTGGCATAGAACAGCAGTGCCTGCCACCCCCTATGACTAGGGTCCTCATCAGAGACTAATTTAGCACTCAGATGAGGGGCAAAGGGCAAACGGGCCCTGCCGTGTCCTGGTCCACCACCTTCCCAATCTCCTCACATCGGCCATCAGACTTCCTTGCTGGCAGTCAGACACATTGGAATAACAAAGAGCAGTCTTGGAGATTGCTCACAGGGCCCGGCTAAACATTTGCCAGGGCTTCTGGGGGCCCATTACCTTATGACTGGACCCCCCATTGCCTACAGTTAGGGGAGGTGGGCACAGTCTGTGGCACCATTGGGTTGCTTGAATAAGAATGGTAAAAAGGACTGCTCTTTAGGGGCAGGCAGCCAGAGAGGAACTGAAACACTAATCTGCCACTGAAAAGTTAGTAATTTGTCTGTCAGCAAGGGGCTAACGCAGAAGAAACCAGAGTAAAAGGTAAAGAGGTGATAACACTGCCGGACGTTGGGTGCTATCAAAGGCATTCTGTAATCTGCTGCAAAGCGCACATTTAAAGTCTTCAGTTAAGGCGACAGCAGCCAGAAAAGGGCAGCCTGTAACATGCACACAAGACAAAGGGCACATTTCATGCCATGAAATAAATAAATATGTTGCTGTGTGGCAAGACTGTCAAAAAAGGGGCATCTGCATGCCTCCCCCAACCCCGAGGCTCTTGAACACATACAAAGAACAACAGAATCACAACACTGTGGTACTGTGAGGCATACAAGGCACTGATATGTTCTAATTTGTCTTCTGGACTTGTCCAACAAAAGATATTCAGGATCCTAATTTGCACGATATGGATTGACGTGATCAAAAGTAACATCACAGTAAATAGCATAACAAGCAGTGACATCAGTCTTCAATATTCTAGGACACCATTGGTAAAGACATTAAAAGAGGTTTTCACATGTAAACCAAGAGAATAATGTGCTGTGCAATATAGAAATATGTACGATTATTAATATGCAATAACTCAATAGTTTAGTAAACCATTAGGGTTCTAGCGACATCCAATGTCAGTAAATCAGGCACAGTGAGATTAAATGATTTGCGCCAGGATCACACATTTGGTTAAAGTGGTGAAATTAGTATTTTGACTGAGGCTGTGATTTAAGCACTTGACTACAGATCTTCCCAGTGATAGGTCACATGCATATTTTTTAGGGTTTGGGTTTCCAAAAACAAAATATTTAGTTTTTCTATCAATGCCTGGAAAAGTGCACAAATCACATAATAAACCAGCCTGACATTATATACATTGTTTATAGAAATAGGTCAAGCAAAAAGACCTGTATAGAATTATTTTTCCCACCCTTAATGCACAATTAGGAATCTGGATCTAAAAATACTATCCTTCAGCTTTTCAAAAAAGGCATTCACAGTGAAAGCGATTTCAATATAAGGTAATCTGCTTGGGCCATTATTTTACACAGCATGCATCGTTATACTCCCCTCCCATTTTTAGTCACCCACCAATCATACATTTTCAGGGACAGCAGTCCTTACCCAGACACCCCTGTGTCTGGGTCATCAAGCTCTAATCGGTTTATTGAAATGAGGTTGATACAAAACTGAACCTGGGGGTGTGGGGAGCACTGGGAAAGGTGCTTTGCTTCCCTGCACTTTTAACTGTCAGATGAAAAGTATCCATTGGGAAGACTTTGCACAGCTGATCCTGATTCAAAGGAGAAAAGTCAGGGCTTATTGCTTTCCCGACCTGGCTGTTTGCTAGACATACCACATGAAATTGGGACAGTCCTGCAAAATGCAGGATGGTTGGCCACTCTACAGACACACCAAGTCCTATTCCCCGACCTTGGGTTTTATCTGGGCTTGTTTAGCTGTCGACTTGATATAAGGTGAAACCAGAGAACTTGCTTAAAGGAGATTTTCGTCAACCATCTGAATCTTTTTGGCCCATTTCAATACAAGCTTTTCCAAGTGGCTGCATTTTAATTGTTCACCTGTGCATTTATCTGACCTCATGCCCCTTTGCCGTGCTTCCATTTTCTCCCATATAGCAGTCTTTTTGCCCCCGTCTTTTCTCCTTACTAGACATGTTGTCCCCTGCTCTTGCTTCATTTCCTTAATCCTCCTGCCTTTTTCTTTGTCCATTTCTGCCAAAGGTTTTTTGTTATAAATATTCGGCTCCCTTTCTCATTTTGCTGCTATTGGCATCCTCACCTGCCTTCGTTCATTCAATTTTCCCCTACCTTATTTACCCATGTCACACCATTTGCCTTTGCATTGCTGCCCCTCCACTCCCAATTCCTTGCGCACTTGCATCCCTTCTCTCCCTTTCTCCTAGCCTCCCTCACTCTTCACTTCTCCCTATATCTTTCGACCTCCATTCTTCTCCATTCTCCTTACACTCCTGAACCCACTGCTCTCTATTTCCCCGCCGTTTAACCCTCTTTACCCGGCTTTTCCCCTCACTCTTAACTATTGCCCATTCTCCTGCCCTCGTTCATTCTCTGTACCCATTCACCCTTTTACCCTCACCTGGCTCCATTGAATCACCTTATCTCTTGCCTTCCCTCACTTTCAATCTCTCCCTCACGCTTCTTCCCTCCTACATGCTCCACTCTCTTGTCCCATCAGTGTTCATGTTGCCTCTTCCTTCTCTACCTCCCCCCCCCTCACTCTCCTGCCCACATTTCCTCTCCATTCCAATCACTGCCCCATAGAGGGCCCAGTGGAGCCGGTGGAGATATGGAGAACATGAAAACCTGGCTGTTTACATTATTTGAAATCGTCCGCTGACGGTCCTTTGCCCCCCACTGGCTCCTTCTTGAGGCTGTCCTCCCGTTGTATGTTTTTTGTCAGCGCCCTTATGCCCACGGGTCCATGACTGTGCTTTATAAGTGTTTCAAGTAAAGTAAAGTAAAGTAAAGTAAAGGAGTGGTGGTTTGGATTCAAGGGTTCTTTCAAGTGCCACAAGCAGCACCCAAAAAAAGGTATCCCCTGGTATGTTTTGAGATTAAAAGGTGAACTCCTTTAAACCTGTGATGTTCAATGACATTTCAAGTGTGTGGGGTAAGAACACTGGGGGCATGTGCAAAATGTTTCTGCATGCAGTAGGAATGATCCTGTGAGATCGCCTCGTGTAATGCCCCTTCCCATTGCCAATGTCATTGCCCATTGCCTTGAACCCGATAATTTCCAACATTAGCTTCAGGCTTTATCATTCAATATCACCACCATTGACCCGGCAAAACCTGGCGAGACGGCCCACCTGTCTCTCTAGCTAGAGTCAGAGCCCCAAACTCAGACAACTAAAACACACAACGGAAAACAATGTAGCACTTGTCCCTAAAGTTCATCATTGTGTAACTCTGCTCACTTTAGGCTCTGCCTCCATGACCCGGCCACCTATGGCCCTTTGTCATGTTTGCCCACAGGGCCCTTTGCCTTAAATCTGCCACTGGCCCTCACACACCGAGCACAGAGCAGTAGGGAAAGGAAAGGGCTGTGGCCTCCAATCACACATACACTAGCTATGACTACTAGTCAAAGATGGCAGTGCTATTTGCACCAGCATTTGTCACGATGGGCGCTATCCAAGTGTTAATTCAGAAAGAAGGGGAGGAGTTGGAAGCCATATGGACAGACAAGAGCACACACCAGAGATTCAGAACGTTGGTGGCTGCTGCAGACTGCTGTGGAACTAGCAGTCTGCTTCATATGCTTGCCAGGCACCTTTTTACTCCCCTCTTTTAGTTTTAGCTATTAGGTGGCACTGAAAACTCTACCTATAAAGCCGGACCTATCAGTGGAGTAACTATGCTGAAAATGTTGATGGGGGGCATGACATCTAAAGAAAAGGTTCCCCAAACAAAGGAATGGGGACAAAATGGTGTGTCATGAAAGTTGGGAGGGACAAACACCCCTGCCCCTCCCCGAAATTACGCCCATGGAATCTATTGTCATTAAAATAAGAGCTTTAACATGAGAGCTTGTTTTTCTTGTATTTGTGATGGATGGGTGCCTGTTAAGCATTGATATGTTTTTTCCCCTCCTTCTAAGCCGTGGCATAAATCCTGAAAGGTATTTTCATGGGAAATAATTTCCCAATGTGAGTGGCAGCTTTTAGAATGGAGGGCAGTGGTGAAAAAAAAGAAATCACACACAAGGCAGCGTCAGTGAAAGCACAGAGGTTGAGAAACAAACAAAGGGAATTCTCCATGTGCTGCAGGGCTGAGAGTGAGTGATCATTGCTGTTCCATTTTGATAGAGTGAGCCACAGCCATTCATCTGCTGTAATCAATGACTTTCAAAGCCCAGTCTGAGAACAGTTGTTGAGTGTGATAAAGTGTGATACACGCTATCAAGTTTTGTTGTGGTTTTAATAATGCAGCAAGCTGCCTGCCAACTTGATGTGGAGTATTTCCAGATTTAATCTGCCCTGGCGTTCTATTTAGTGCAACATTAAATTGCCGCAAGTTAGGTAAGATTTCAGAGCAAAGAGACATCCTAGGTGGTCTTCATCAAATTCCAAAGTGGGTGAAGGGAAGTGTCACCGGGAGGGAGGATAACTCGGGGGCAATGCATGTTCTTTGAAAGCAAGACAACGCTGAGCAATACGGGTTCGAATCCCGGTCTCCGCTTAGAGACTGGTCTCCGGTATTGAGCATGTTATAAACGATCAATTAATGAAATATTCCTAAAATGGAGGTGCTGGTGACAGCCAACCCGGAACACACCATGTATCCAGGTGACACATGACCGCCCCCCACGCCGCCCCCCCCCCCCCAAGACGGAAAGTGGGAACTCTGTCTCATTTCCGGTGTCCACCTTGCTCATACCACAGCTAAATCCCATTGGCAAGGGAGTCATCAGGCATGTGCCCCTGTAAGGTGCTTGCAATCTGCACTCGGACCAATCAGTAGACGGAGATGAAATTGCTGCAACATGAATGCAGAATGCAAGCATTGCAGAGGACATGTAATCCCACAGATAGTATAAGACATAGTAAGACAAAATGTCACCACTAAAACTAATCACTCCACTGGCTCCTCGTTGAAACAGGGCGATTTTCATGAAGCTTTCTGGGGTACAGGCTCCCGTTTACCGTCAGATTGCCCCACACCCGTTCTTACTCATACATAGAGGTAAATCACTCAGGGTAACGAGGGCTTGGCCAAACAGACGTGCCTCTCCTTCCCAAAGAGCTTGACGACCACGCTGCAAGACATGAAGACATGTTAAATGTTAAAGGTATTTGTACTGCGCACCGTCACCAACGGAGTTGGTCCCCAGGCGCTCTGGCGGATCTGTAAACGAGAAGGTGGGATGGGTTAGTAAGGTGAAAAGGGATTAGGATAGTGAGAGGAGTGGTGTTCTGTTGGCAGTTTCAACTCGGTATACACCGTGTGCTGAGATTTGGTGCGAGTATCCGATCGATGTCAGTCCTCGCATGCTGTTGGTGCGGCTTATATGTTGTTGCGGTGTAGTGAAAATTCGTGCGAGAGATGGTTGTGTGAGTTTTTTTGTGAGAAGTATTCAGAAAGTTTGAGATTCTTTGGTTAGTGGGTTATATGACATTTAACATGCTAACATTCACAATTCTGTTTAAGTGTGATGCATGCTAACATTCATAATTCCATCTAAGTGTGGCACTTACTAACCTTCTAGATGCGACTCAGGCTAATGTTCACAATTCTAAGTGTGGGATATGCCAACATTCACAATTCCATTTAAGTGTTGCAGTTGCTAGTCTTCATAATTCCATCTAAGTGTGGCACCTGCAGTCTGATCTTATACAGTGCATACACAAAATGGGACTGCAGAGCTGCATGGAGACGCTAGCAGCAGCAGTGTCTGATCAGCCAGTCTGGGCTTGCAAGCTGCTTGAGTAAGTTAAGCAATAAACCCGCCCCTAGGGGGCCATTACAACACCCAGTAATGCCCCAGGGCCATAGTTACAGGCCAAAGCCAAAAAAGGGTGTGGGTGTGGGGATGGGAGGCAGGTGGAGCACACGTCCCTGGCAAGCCGGAGAGGGAAGATGGTGGCCTCCTGCTCTGAGGAGGCTCGGAGCGGGGGCTTTACCATGTGGTAAAGCTGTACTTTTTCTTTGTTAGAAAAGATGAAAACCTGTTTTTGCACCCTATGCTTTTTCTCTTTGTTATATTCAAATGAAGAGAGGAACTGGTTTGCTGAATAGAACAATATTTCTTATTTCTACTTGTTTTCAAAGCTATATTTTGATTTTTTTCTGTTCATTCACAACTTAAATGAGACCCTCGACACGTGTTTCACTGTCTTTTAAACATTTCAGACAATTCTTCAGGAAGGAACTTTTTGTTACATCAACATGTGTCTGAAAAAACGAAAAGTGATAGTTGAAGCATTTTGTTCTTTGTGACCTTATTGTCAAAAGTACATTTTCACACCCGATATTTCTCACAAATACCTACTCTTGTTTGCAGTTTTATATGCTGTGCATTGATCAAACAGAAAAGCAATTCTTTGTGTATATTTCTCAAAATCTAACGGGTAGGCATTATCTATGTGCTTAATATTTTCGCGGACACTACATAAATAAATGATTATATTGTTTTGTTAAAAAGGGCACTCACTGTTTTGCTATTGCAGATTGCAGTTTTACTTCTGGGTTTGCTATTGTTGTTTTTTTGGAAACAAGAAAAACGTGCCTTAGTGCATATGTCTCTCGCGCTCTTGATTCACAATTAGTTATATTGTAGCACGGTCTAGAAAGGAGGGAAACCAGAGTGGTTTGTAATTAGAAATGGATCTTAGTTAGCTTATGAGATGTTTGTTATTTTCTTAACATTTGGATATTCCTCGCTTTATATCACTTTTGCGACGTTGGCGCGGACTTATAAATAGCTATATTACATCTAATTCATGCCTTACCTTCATTGTTTTCTGGCGATCCTTTTCGGGTACGTGATTCTCGCGGCATGTTAACCTGCGTACTGAATCAAAGACTTCCGTATTTCTGTTGCTTCGAGATCGCGGTCACGTGAATATTATGGTCACGTGTGCGCTGCTCTTCCATTTGGATTGGGGCAATGTACAATACTAGTTTTTTGTTTTTAAATATATTCGGATATAAATTTGACTATGGAAACCATTATTATGTTATTGGGATAATGAATATACTTGTTGAACCTTGTATAATATAAACATGCTCCCTTAATTCTGTTTTTTAATTTGTAAAATCTCAGTCATGTGAAAAATAGTGTCACGTGACCGCTACTACTCCATTATGGATTGGAACCGAGTTCAATGTTGTTTCTTGGTTCTAATGTGCATTTGGCTCTACATCCGACTACGGATTCCTTCCAAATGTAAATTGTATTGGGGAGTGCTCCATAAAAACGTATATTTGTGTAGTGCATTGCAAGATGAATTTGAATGAAACATTTATACATTTTTTCATCTTTAGTAAAACACTCAAGTCTATTAGATGCTCTATAGATGATTCCTCTCTGGCGGAACAAAAGTAGTGATGGTACTTCTTTATAAAAGATGTATAAATTCAGTATCCGAATTTAGGCCCGTATGGCAACTGTCCAGTGTGCAGATCCAGTAGGCTTCTCTGGATCTGAGGATTTTCTCAAGATTGCCACCTCTCTCTGGCTTGGTTATCTTCTCTATTCCAAAAAACTTTATTTCCTTTTTCGGTTGATTTGCATGTTCTGTCATGTGCTGATAGCCTAGTGGATATCTGATGTCATTTTTGTTAATGGCTCTTAGATGTTCTTGTATTCTTATTTTTAGTTTCCTCATTGTACTTCCCACATATAAAACAAATAATGAAATTGAAAAATTCGAGAGCTCCGGGGACAGACGGCATAACCAACATAGATCTTAAAGCCTTTCCAGCGGAGTGGGCAAGTCTCTTGAGTGATATTTTTAAGAGATGTGCAACATTACACTCTATCCCACCCTCATGGAAATCCTCAATTGTGGTACCTGTCTACAAAAAAGGGAACAAAGCCGACCCGGCAAATTACAGGCCAATAGCCTTATTGGACTGTATTGGAAAAGTCTTTGGTTCCCTGCTCTTGGAGGAATTTAACTTATGGGCAAAATCAGCTCCGTGCAGCGATTACCTTCAAAAGGGCTTTAAAAAAAACCTGGGTACTTAGGCTAACATTTTGTTACTGAGCGCCCTAAAGAGCAAAGTCTTAGAAGGGGGCCGAAGGCTGTTTGTCATTTTCATTGATCTTACACAGGCTTTTGATCGTGTTGACCGAATTCTTCTGTGGAAAAAACTGGAAGCCTGGGCATGTCCACAAGATATCTTGGACCCAATTAAGGCGCTATACACAGATACCACCATGAAAGTGAAGTTAACTCCACAAGGCCTCCTTTCTAAAGCTATTCCAACGGCCAGAGGAGTCAAGCAGGGGTGTCCCCTGGCGCCTGCGCTCTTCCTGGCCTTCTTGGGTGATCTACAAGAAGTAAACTTGTCGACTCAATGCTTTCCGCCCAAAATAGGAAGCGCCCACATAAATAGACTGCTATACGCTGATGATCTAATCTTAATGGATCACACTCCAATTGGATTGCAGCGGCAGCTGAACAGTCTGGAGGAATACATGAGGACAAACAATTGGGAGATAAATGAAAAAAAACAAAATTCATGATTATCTCAATTAGCTCCAAAAAATCGGAAAAGATATCACTGCACCTGACGAAAGAACCAATTGAAAAGGTGCCGGAATTTAGATATCTGGGAGTGATCTTGGACAGCTCGAAAAAAGAAAATGCAATGCAGATGCACTTAAAACTGAAGGTAAAGGGACTGATTGGGCAAGGCAAAGCCATTAACAGGAAATTTGGCCGCTTTTTGTTACTGCCTGTTTTGGAATTTTACAAAAAAAAGGTTGTTCCATCATTAACATATGGGGCAGACGCAATGCCAACTCTTCCAACTACATTTTGGCTGAAACTTGAAGCACAATTCTGGAGATCAATTCTAGCCCTGCCGGATTCCACCTCTATGGCAGTGATAAGAGAGGGACTAAGTTTACTATCTCTGGAAGGCACAGTAAAAATCAATTCCTTGATGCCATTTCGCAAATGCAGAATGGTAGAAGATCAGTCAATTCATAACTTGATACTAAGAGAAATTAAAAGTAGAACCAACAAAATGTTAAAGGTCTGGTGTACCCGGAATTTTGAATATCTAGCATCAGTGGAATGCGACGAAGAAACTCTGTTTGTAAATCCAACAAAAATACAAAAGAAATTGAAAGAACTGGACTGGATCAAAACTAAAGAAATAGCATCGCAAAACAAACTAATCCAGCACTTGCCACCAAATACAAGGAGGTTAAACGAAGTGCAGCCTTACATTAAGAAATGTCTATCGAAACCAGCGAGAGACCTGATTATGAGAGCGAGATTGAACCTCTTACAAACTAACGAAATCCTATTCATTAGAGGCTTATCATCGAAAAAAGAATGTCGTTTTTGTACTGATCAATAACGGAATCAATTTGTCACCTGATCCTTAAAGGAGAGTTCCGGGACTTTTTTTTTATTGTCCCACGGTTCGGCCATGTGTTTTTAAGCATAAATCGGTAGATCGTAGAAAACTTTCCTATGGACCTTACCCGACTTTTCGTCCATTAACGCACTCGAAAACATCCGCCATTTTATGATAATCCTATCATTTCCCCCCATCGCCCTGGCTCACCTGCTTTTGCGGCACTAAATCAAATCCCCCGCCCCTGAGCCTGACATCAGCAGACGCGTACCGCCCATTTCCCAACGCCAAAGCACGTTTCGTGTCAACAATCGCTGCGCCTCAGCTAATGAAGTGTCGCCATGGAAATGGCAGGACGCCTCTTTCCTCAATAAGTATAAACACACCGTTTCACAACACACAGCAGCAGATTTTCGATTCCATTACTCTCTCTGTGTTACTTTGAGTATTCTGTGACTCGTTTCTGTGCTCTGGTCAGCTACCTTCGTTGATTGTAGCCCGTGTGAACAGATACCAGTACCACCGCTATAAATTATTTTACTTTCTTTACCACACAATGGCTACAATAATGCCGTATATGTACGAGCCCGAGTACACCGAGGAAGAACTACTGGAAAGGCAAGCACGCGAAAACGATGGGGATTCGGACGGCAGTTGGGAGGACCAGTCAACGGATGAAGAGCCTGGACCATGTCGCATGGACGGCGTCTCCACCTGGTGCACGTGCAATCGGTGCGAGCTAATGCCAACTGAGGAGGAGAACTGCTGCTGCCGTGAAAATTCCGGGTGCTTGGCCTACATTTCGGAAGGCGAGCCAAGTCCGCAATGCATCACCGAGCTGCCAGAGTTCAGGGAAGCCTGCCTCTCACGGACCGTGTTGAGGATGATGATGGTGCTTATGCACGAACTTCGCGGCACTGTTCGTCCGCGTAATCCGAGTAACGAGTAAGTATACTCTGGTTGTGATGTCAGTGATGCCACTACTATGTCATGGTCGTCTCCCACATATAAAATTACATCTACAAATCATTCGAATGCATGTAAATTGGTTCCATATTGTGCATTTTCTAGATAGAATTTTTTTCAAAGCAGAATGACATTTTTTACCTGAATCGACAGTGATAAGAAAGTTTTGTCATTTTAATACAGTTTGCATCTTTCATTTTCACAGGTGGTACAGGCTGGTGGCCGATCGTTGCTTCACTTGGTGGCTTCACCGCGTTCGGAGAGTAATACCTGCCTGTGCGGTACTTGCCATTAGACAACATTTCCCCAGCGACAGTGGACAATACCGCGGATTTTCCCTGGATGTGCTGCAACCGCAAATGTTCAATTGAAATTAAGATCTAAAATAAAACCCAACATATATTTTAACAATGGTTGTTTTGATTTTTTAAATGAATCTAGTGTGTCTCCATTGAATAGTCTTCCTGTGCCTTGTCTTGTCACACCACATGTCTCTGGCCAGCATCCTCCCTCACGCTGGCCGCCCACCTTCAATCCACATAACCGTTGAACCCATATGCAGCAGACATACATATGTTATTTTGCGGGTTGGCATCAAGCCTCCCGGCCTTGCCTCCTCCCCCAAAAATACTTACCACACCACTTTGTTCAAGCGTTGGCAATAAAAGGAAGGCCGTTGGATTTTATTGATATAAAACATGGTTATAGGTAAATAATCAATATGGTTGATCATAATAAATCATCCTTTTGGGCACCGGGTACAGAGATGACCACCTCTGGCCCGTGCCGCCTTGCCACCACAGGCCAGCCTGCTGCTGACTAACTGCCTAGGCATCCAGGGTCTCCAGGGTGAACTGCACCCATATATTCTCCTGGGAGGGTGAGGTATTTAAAAACTCACCCCCCTGCCTTCCATGTACTAGATCCTGCAGGCAGCCTCTTACATGCAGTTAGATGGCCTCTCCTTGGTGAGGCCCTGCGGCAAACGAGTCTTGTCTGCACGACCACCGCCCCAATCCACCCCCCCGCCCTATCAAAGGCAGTTCGCACCGGGGTACTTGCGCTGGCAAGTGGAGCTGTCAGGGAGCGATAAAGGCCAAGAGGTGCCAAAGACCATGTACACTTTAAAGTGGTCTATAGAGCATGGTTGTTGTTGTTCCCATGTCTACCTCCAGACCCCGTGTCTCCTGCCAAGCACCCCCCTCACGCTGGACGCCCCCCTGCAATCCACATAAGTGTGTCTCCATTCACGAGTCTTCCTGTGTCTTGTCTGCACGACCACCGCCCCAATCCACCCCCCGCCCTATCAAAGGCAGTTCGCACCGGGGTACTTGCGCTGGCAAGTGGAGCTGTCAGGGAGCGATAAAGGCCAAGAGGTGCCAAAGACCATGTACACTTCAAAGTGGTCTATAGAGCATGGGTTGTTGTTCCCATGTCTACCTCCAGACCCCGTGTCTCCTGCCAAGCATCCCCCTCACGCTGGACGCCCCCCTGCAATCCACATAAGTGTGTCTCCATTCACGAGTCTTCCTGTGTCTTGTCTGCACGACCACCGCCCCAATCCACCCCCCGCCCTATCAAAGGCAGTTCGCACCGGGGTACTTGCGCTGGCAAGTGGAGCTGTCAGGGAGCGATAAAGGCCAAGAGGTGCCAAAGACCATGTACACTTCAAAGTGGTCTATAGAGCATGGGTTGTTGTTCCCATGTCTACCTCCAGACCCCGTGTCTCCTGCCAAGCATCCCCCTCACGCTGGACGCCCCCCTGCAAACCGCATAATGCCACAACTTATACACGTCATTCATTCACAAACACACCCCTGTTTCGAATTCTTTATAACCCACTTCATATTTCTAATGAGCACTTCTTTACGCTTTGCTAGTCAACCCGTGAAGGTGCTGGCTATCTGCTCTTCGTCTCTGTGAACTTCCGTGACCACTTCGAGGAAACTCCTCAGTTTGCAACCTGTGAACTGCTCCCTGTTCTACGACAAGAAACTACTCTGATCCCTGCATCTAACTGTTTGTTCGTCAAGGTAAGGCCATGTACCATAATCATTTTGCGTCCAATTTCTTTTCGTTCAAGACAGTACATGCAAGGAACTAGTCACATGTTCTGAGTTTACATTGGTATTCATAGAGAATTGTTGATCTTTACTTTTCAGAACTTTCCACAATGCCTGCCTGTTCCATTGGCGGTTGCCCTTCGAAGACCCATAATAAATCTGAAGGTACTATAATGCATGTTTTCCCTAAGACAATAGATCAGATAAGAGAATGGGTCCGATATTGCGGATATCCACCGTCTGAGCTTGAAAGTAGAGTCCTAGAAGTCTTTGCGGACAAGAGGGGTGATCGATACCGCATCTGCAGCAGGCACTTTACCTCTGACATGTACTCCACATCATTGCTAATAAAGAAGAACACACCGCGAGCGAGGCGAAAATTGCTCTCAACCGCTATTCCCACTCTATTCGTCCACATCCCTCCACTGGTGAGTCAAGTTTACGTATTTATCTCTCGGCCTTGCGGTAGTGTGTAGCATTAGCTAACAATAATTTCCCCATTTATGTATCCACTCAATATGAAGGCGGAAGATTCTCCATCCGTGTCGTTATTGCAGTCATCAGCCACTTCAAGCGCCTATCGGGTAATCTTACTTGGCTATTCTGCCACTGACTTGTTTTAGGCATGTAAATCAATAGTTTTAATTTATCGTGTAATTATTTTACCTAATGGTACACCCTTGTACTCGTCCTCTAGTCTTTGTTTTCAGTTATAATTATTGTTATCCAAAATAATTCAAGTACTGTCTTTCAGGGAGATGCTGAGGAGTCCAACGTATTGACGACTACCGTTGATGTCACTCAGATGCTCGAGGTACGTTTCAGGACAGTTCCATCGATGGAGATCATCAGATCTTGCATTCTTGTAGCGTGATTGTTACACACAATGTTTCTTTCGTTTTTAGCCATTGATATGTCCTTCTGTCGTCGCCCTCCTATGTGTCTTCTTTTTTCAATATTGTGTTCATTACTAATGAAAGTCCTATGTTTCAGGGAGTTGATGGAGCATTAGTC
Organism: Ambystoma mexicanum; assembly: GCF_040938575.1. Taxonomy (NCBI): domain Eukaryota; kingdom Metazoa; phylum Chordata; class Amphibia; order Caudata; family Ambystomatidae; genus Ambystoma; species Ambystoma mexicanum. The sequence continues at coordinate 1,365,110,985 of NC_090934.1, forward strand.
CAAGAAGAAGGGGGAGCGTGCAGTTACGGGTCGGCGCAACAGCTTGCAGAAGTGTGCACCGCAGTTACATCGTCCCTTGATGTTCTTATGCATTTCGAGGTATGGATACTGACAGTTCAATCAAGCGAAATCATATGACGTGATTACATCCGCTATACTTCCTTCTTTATTAACGCAAGTACTATGTTTCAGGGAGATGACGGAGCTTCTTCTACAAGAACATCACCCCTAGTAGTTGATGCAGATCTCTGGGTGGTGACACTTCCAACGATCGAGCAAATCGAATCATATTTACATATCCATTATTTATTTTAGACAACTGATCATGTGTGCAGGTCTATTTAGATGAGCCGTTCACGCCTGCACAAAGTTTCTGTTCTTTTTATCAAAATAGAAAACCATACTAATGCAATTACTGTGTTTCAGGGAGTCACTGAAGCATCATCTTCAATAATATCATCAATGGAAGTCTATGAGGAGCCCGAGGTATGGATCTTGACAGTTCCATCTAACTAGATCAACAATGCGTGAATAATTGTCGTTTGAATGTTCTACACAAAGCGTTCATTCGTGTTTTGCTATTGAGATGTACGTGGGTATTGGTCCCCAAGTACATTTTGTGTTTTCGATATTATTATACATACTAATGAAAGTTCTATGTTTCAGGGAGTCGATGGAGCGTCAGTGCGTGATGGATGTGCTTATCAGGAAAATATAGTCGTTGCAGCGCAAGAGGAAGTGGAGACATGCACACACGAGTCGGAGCAACAGCGTCCTGATGTTGAAGTTCGAGGCAAGAAAGTTTCAAAGAAAAGAAAGCAAAAGAAGGTTAGTGTCCTGGTCACTATATTATGTTGTTTTTCACTGTTAATAGTTCAATACTGTAAGTTGTGTTTAAACTGAACATCCCTTTTCCAATCTGTCCTCTAGTTGCGAGTGGGTGTACGAACTAGATCTACACAGACAGTGAAGCGAACGAGAGATGTTGCTTGTCAAACCTTTTGGCAGGGACTTGAGACTGGAGATGCATCGTGCCAATGGGAAGAATATGAAGTGATTGACAATGGAGCTATACCACCACCAGCCATTGATAGTGAATGTCCTCCTGGTAGTTCGGATGCAGTCGGAGATAAATTCACAGAATCCACACCCGCAAAAACTAAGACCGCGAGAAAGTTGAAGAAATTGTTTTATTCACCCATCGCCGGAGAAGGAACAGATGTTGCAATGGAAGAGAATGAAGTGGACGACAATGAAACACCATCAATATCACTGAACATAGCGGAAGACGATATCAGAGATTCTACCTTTCATGTGAGTGACATGTCCTCAACGTTACAGGCCGAACCAGCTGGGATGCAGAGTGACAGTATAAGGAAAGAGGCCAAATTCATTGTATTCGATAGTTGTTTGATTGATATTATTATTCGGATGAAATGTGGGCATTCGGTTGGTGGGGAAGTATGTGGGGAGCCATTGATTAATGTGACTCGTGCAATTCGAGGCACTAACCTTAAAATACATGCCACCTGTACAAAATATCATCCTTTCTCATGGTCTGCACAACCTATGCTGGGACAACTGCCAGCAGGCAATCTACTTTGTGCAGCGGCTGCACTTTTTAGTGGTTCAAGTTTTAAAAAATTAGAGTCTTTCTTTCAGTTTGTGGGAATCCATTTCATTGCGAAAACTCAGTTCTACAAATACCAAACCGATTATCTATTTCCAGCCATTAGCGAAGCTTGGAGAATGGAAAAAATGTCTATTGATAGTACATTCGCGGGCAAACGGTTCAGGCTAGCCGGTGATGGACAGTGCGACAGCCCAGGATTTTCAGCCAAGTACTGCACCTACCACTTTCAGGACATGGAAAGTAAGAAAATTGTGAGTTCGGTGGTCGTGCAGGTGTCACAAAGTACATCCTCAGTGGCCATGGAGAAAGTTGGCTTTGTAGCATCATTGCAAGAACTACAATCGCGGGGAATGGTGATCGACCTGATAGCCACGGACAGACACGTTTCAATTGCCAAGACAATGAGAGAACAGTACAAAAATATAAATCACCAATTTGACGTTTGGCATCTTGCAAAAACAATCAATAAAAAATTGTCGGCTGCAGGTAAAAAAAAAGATATGCAAGGTATTTCACAGTGGTCCAAGTCAATCAGCAACCATCTTTGGTGGAGCTCAAAAACATGTGGAGGGTCGTTGGAAATTCTACTGGAAAAATGGCGGTCAGTAATGCCACACTGTACAAATGTTCACCGATGGAACACGAACCAACATTTCCACAATTGTGAACATGGCCATTTGTCCACAGAGGAGGCACGGAAGAAGAAGTGGTTGATTCCTTCATCACCCACTCACAAAGCCATTGAAAAGATTGTATTTGATAAAACTATAACAAAAGCTTTGAGGGGACTCACGGAATTCTGCCACACAGGAGATTTGGAGGTGTTCCACAATATGTGCCTAAAGTACAGGCCAAAACGATTGCATTTTGGCATGGAGGGCATGATAAATCGGACTCTTTTAGCGGTCTTGGCACATAACCATAATGTTGGCCGTCAACAAAGTAGGACGACCGGAACTTTAGGGACGCTTCGCTACAATAAGGCCTTCACTAAAAGAAGTAAACAATGGGTGATCAAACCAGTGTTTGAGGATATGCAATATGAGTTTATTGAGAGACTTATTGTTGACGTCCTAGATAGGCACATAAATGGAGTTGTGAACGAACCTGTGCAGGTGACAACTGCATTGCCACCCAACATTGCCTCTGTTCCATGTCCACCTAAAGAAGAGCTCATTGAGAAATACACATCACGGTTTAAATGATTGTAATTTGATTGTCTGTTCTCTCGAGTCTCCTCATGTCGCAGGCCCATTGAATATGTGTATCTATCCAACCTTGTTCATTTGCGCATTAAATTAAACCAAACAGTAATATAAATCATTTTTCAAAAAATATAGAATGTCTCCGTATTTATGGTTCTGTGGGGCTGCAAAGCACGCAGACAAAATGCAAAGATGGAGTGTAAATTTCAAGTCCTGTGAGATGGCCTTACGCTGAATGTAGCTAACTAGGAATGTGTGCTCGTTCAAAGTGAAGGTCAGCTGCTTTGATTTTTTCTCGGGTGCCAGAATGGCCCACGACTCAGTATAAGGTTCTATTGTATTTTGACTTTGACAGGCCGGGACCACGTAAGAAACGATAATGAATATAATTTCAGAAACGAAAGCCATTTCATGTTCGTTCATTAGAAGAAATAACGTCGGCATAGAAGGAGTGGTATTTCGGGGCTGCCCTACGCACAGACACAATGGAAAATGCAAATATAATGTAAGTAACTCTTTAGATGAGTTTATACCGCAATTTAATTACTATACAGTAGCTTTAAAGACGGTTTAAGTTGTACTTGTTCGTTCTATGTGGCATATTGTTTTGTACCGCGCACTATCTTGGGGAGAACCGTCTCCTTTTACGGAAGCACCTCAAAACCTTCCTCTTTGCTTCTGCTTTCTCTCTCCCTCTCCCCTGCTACAACTGGTCCACTGTCTGCGATCTCGGTCCTGGGCCCTTCCACTCTCCACCTGCACTCCCTGTCAACCCCTGCACTGGGGGACTGTCTCAGTATCCTACAGCCCCCCTTGACGTATAAAACCCAGTTGCACTGTCCTAGCTATGAAATAATTTCCCGACCTAATATATAAAATGAATAATTTTAATAAAGATCTGATGGTGAGACTAATTTCATTTTTTATGTTTTTCAAACAGGTACTTCATCCATTATTGTCTGTGTCACGAGTACCAGACACCGGCGGATGGGTTTTTCAACCGCCAGTTGCTTCTCCGCGTGAACAACGTTACCACCCTGACCATTTTATGGGACGATCGCCAAGTACAAGTATGCCCTTACGTGGTACTAACGGCTAGATGCAACATACAGACCGTTGTGGTGGCCTAGTGCCTCGTTGTTGGAACAGCCATGCGATTATCAGTGCGACCGAAGAGCTTATTTTATCGTAAACCAACACCCTGTGTACTGCACACGAACATCGCTTGCCTCAAGACGAACTATTTTGGATCGAGAGCAAAGAAAAATGCAAATCGCTGAATATTCTCTAAACATTTGATGTCCAATAAATGTACTTTGCCAAATGTACAATCTTGCCGTTTGCTTTTAAACCACAGTTTCATATTCCGAATTGTGGCGCTGTATTGTGAGATGATCTAAGACCCTGTGTACAGCAAAGGAACATCGCGTGCCTCAAAACGAACTTTTTGGAACGTGAGCAAATAAAAATGAAAATCGCTGAATATTCTCTAAACATTTGATGTCAAATAAATGTACTTTACCAAATTTACAATCTTGCGGTTTGATTTAAAAGTACAGTTTCATATTCCGAATTGTGGCGCGCTGTGTTGTGAGCTGATCTGTGTTGATTTCCGGGTTCTGTGTGGAGTCGCGTAGAAGACGCCTGGGCGCGTTTGCCTACGCAGCACAGTCACGTCACGGATAGAGGCGGGGAATATGAATGTTTTGATAAAGTCTGTTTCAGGGGCGGGGGATTTGATTTAGTGCCGCAAAAGCAGGTGAGCCAGGGCGATGGGGGGAAATGATGGGATTATCATAAAATGGCGGATGTTTTCGAGTGCGTTAATGGACGAAAAGTCGGGTAAGGTCCATAGGAAAGTTTTCTACGATCTACCGATTTATGCTTAAAAACACATGGCCGAACCGTAGGGACAATAAAAAAAAAGTCCCGGAACTCTCCTTTAAGTGTCCCAGTACCAGAGGTTTAAGATCATCATATCTTCCGGACATTCTAAGCGAGTTTGCTTTAAGCGACCAAGAAAATTGTTGGGCTAAGTTAATAGGGGGGGACAGAACACGATGGCAACTGACAACCTTTAACATCGTAAAATATGTAAACTCTGTACTACTGCTACAAAGCCCACCTTGTCAGACACCTAGCAACTAAAAGTACTTCTCTTTTGCTTAAAGAATCCGTGAGAAAGAGAACCTGTTTCTCAACATGATCACTTTGTAAAAAATCTTAAAGATTAAACACAAAAAATAAAAAAAATAAAAATATATATATTTTGTTGCACATGCATTTGATAGCGTAGACTACTGTTTTGCTATTGCAGTTTAGGAAATCTTTAATTTTGTACTTCTTGTCATTTGGCAGTCTGATACTTTTTTCACATTTTCCGAATGGGGGCGGCTGATGCATTTTCCACATTTGTAATTTCCTTTAAGTGACTTTCTGTTCCATAGATTGGTTAATCCTGTTTCTTGTTTTTTGAGTGAAAAATGTGAGTGGCTCAAAATATCCTTTAGGCTTTTTGCTTTCTTGAAGGTAAGGTGGACATCGTCTTCAATGTGTTCCGCTATGTCTTTGTCAAGTTTGAGGATGTTCAAGTTGTTCTTCAAAATGTTTTGGATTTCCTTTGCATTAGCACTGTATGGAGTAATACATTTAAGTTTTGGTTGTTCTTTATTATTGTTGCTTGCTTTTTTATTGGTTAGAAGTTCTATTTTTGATTTGTTTTTGGTCTTTTCATAGGTTTTGTTCAAAAGCTTTTTCGTGTAACCTCTTTTTTTAAATGAATCTGTTGCCTTTTTTGCATGTTTTTCATATTCCAAAAGTTCTGAGCAATTTCTTTTTATTCTTAATATTTCGTCATAGAGGATGTTGTTTATAACATGATGTGGATGATGACTTTCTGCATGCAGCACTTTGTTTCCAGCTGTTGGTTCAACGTATAGTGTAGTTTGTATTTTTCCATTTTTGACATATATTTCTAGGTCCAAAAACTGAATGGAATTGGGGCTTTGATTTGATGTAAACTTGAGGTTATATTGATTGGTATTGAGATAGTCGACACAGTTGTCTAGTGTTGATACATTTCCATTCCAAATCACAAGGATGTCGTCTATATGCAGACCACAGTATATTATGTTGTTTGATACGGTAAAGACTTCATGAGTCCAGGCATGTTCTAGTTCAAAGTATCCAACATATAGGTTGGCAAATGATTGTGCAAATTTGGCTCCCATGGCCGTCCCCTGTTTCTGTCTGTAGACTTGGTTGTTGAATAAAAAATGTTATTGTTTAATGTGAAGTTTAGCATTTCCAGTATCATCGAATTGTGTCTGTAATAGGAAACTGATCTTGTTTTCAGGAAGTAGTTGGTGGTTTCCGGGCCTTTGTCATGTGGTATGCTTGTATAGAGAGAGGAGACGTGGTAAAGCTGCAGTAAAGCCCCCGCTCCAAGCCTCCTCGTTAGCTGGGAGGCCGCCAACCCCCCTCGACCCACCCCCCCCGGTACTAATACCCAGTCTGCTACATAAACCAAACCCTGCCCTAGTTATAGTCGCACAATGCAGACTGTGCTACAAATAACACCAACACAGTTATGGTGGGTTTAAAAAGACTTGGAAAAAGACTTTCACCTGAAATGTGAACGTAGAATGATCCATTTGAGCCAACTCTCACATGTCAGTCTCACATGCTACAATGCCACCACTGCTGGACGTTTACTTCCAGTTCAGAGACACATTTGCAAGGCATTGTGGGTATGCAAATTAGCTCTAGCTTGCTCCAGAAAATTGATTTTGTCTTCTTACACGGTAGCGCTACTTTAGACTTTACTGCCCTGATGATCCCCCTATAAGGGTTAAACCAGGTAACTCGTTGTCTGAAGCCTCGAGAAATGTCTGTGTTGGGTTCATTTAGTTATGTATAAGCAGGAGGAGGGCTTCAAAGGGGTCTTGTGTAATCGTGGCTGCCATGTTTGTACATGTCAGCCATTACTGATCACTGTCGTGCATGCATCACAAGGCTGTGATCCTAGTGAGTTTCCTCCATGGGGCGGATAACAGTACAGTGGACTGCCGGATTACCAGGAAGTTATCCACCCATGTGGAACATTTAAAAATATGGTGAAGCAGAACCCCCAGATACGATCACAGATGCGATCCGGGTCCACATAGTTCTACCTCTCGCCCCATCAAAATGAAGGGGAAGGAAGATGTATCTATCATTTGTTCAATTTTGCCCCAGATTTTCAAGAGAACTGCTTCCCTCAAAGTGATATTCCAAAGGTTTTGTATTTGTATTTTATTTGTATATCACACCAAGCCCTTAGGCATCTGGACGCATTTCTTAGTTACATAGCAAAGGTTAATTTACAGTTGCAAACAAAAAATATTTATAGTTAATTTACAGTTGCACACATTAATTATTTACAAGGTATAAGTCAGGTGTTATCGTAGTGAAGATAGGAAGATAAAATTGGTAGCTATACAGTAGGTATTACACGAGGATATAGGTAAAGTTGCAATTGAGTAAAGGTAGTTATATACAATTGAACGCAATAAGGTTATAATAGGATAGCAAGCATGATTATAGTACAGAGTTGAGATTTTGCCAGTCCACATCTGTCAAGAATCCCTGATGCATACTTTTTCCTGCAACAATTATCTTTATAGAAAAAAAGATGTACTGATAAAGCATGGAGGTGACATATGATATGATATGATATGATATGGCATTTGTAATGCGCCTATGCACAGGTGTTTCAAGGCGCGACGAGGCAGGTAGGTGGGAACAAGGGGAAGACAGACAACGATCCTACTAGGCCAGGTATAATTCAGACCACGCAAGTGCAGGGGTAGGTGAAGGGAAAAGTGCAAGGGGAAGGGGAGGGGGGAAGTGCAGTACAAGTAAGTAGAATAAAAAAAATAAAAAAAAAATAAATAAATAGGGCCAGCTGGTGGCAAGTGCAAGGTAAGTGCAGAAGTGCTGGGAAGGGGGGGCTGTAGGGATACAGAGACAGTCCTGCAGTGCAGAGGTTGCCAGGGAGGCAGTGCAAGTGGAGAGTGACTGGGCCCAGGACCGAGGTCGGTGAGAGTGGGCCAGTTGCAGATTCAGTGCAATTTCAATGAAGAATTTAGCAGGGGAGAGGGACAGAGAAAGCAGAAGCAAAGAGGAAGGTTTTGAGGTGCTTCCGGAACCGGAGATGGTTCTCCTCAAATTTCAGGGAGGCAGGAAGGCTGTTCCAGAGGGAGGCCCCTGCCGCAGAGAGAGATCTACCCCCAGCTCGTTGCTTTGAGAAGCGGCTGACCCCGAGGGAGTTGGTGGTACATAGGATGGTACAGTGTGGGAAAGAGCCTGCTGGCAACGTAGGGCTCCTGCTGGGGACAATGCAATGATTTTCAGCACCATAGGTAAAGAATATGTTGCCATCCATTGAACTAGCAATAGGGATGAGCCCCTGATGATGTTAGCCCTAGGCAGCTGACTAGCACTGCCTGCTCTCAAACCAGCACTATCTATTGCTTCTGCTTCATCAGTCTAGCTCATCTTTCCAGGAACTCTCTTTGCTATTTCCTGAACATAGTTTTTGACACACTGCCCTGGACCTATTTACAAATTACCTTTACATTCCAAAGGCAATTTGTAAATGGGTCCTAGGGCAGTGTGTCAAGGTTCTACTACTTTATAGGTCAGCCAGGCCTGCAAGTCTTTGAAGTGATATAAATATGATTAATTCAGCAGAATTCATAATTAATGCCTTGGCAAAAGAACAGCATGCGCTGTGTTATTGCATCAGGAAATTACTTAGCGAGTTAAGTGATAGTGTCAGTTCGGAATTAAGACACAATTTTAAACAAATGGTGCTTGATAATTGGGGAAAACAAGTCTCTTTTCCTGAAGGGGATCTGGCAGAAACGCTTCTCCTGCTCCTTTCCAGCACAGTCTCCTTCTCAAAGTGATGCAGTAAGCACGGATGCAGAGTACATCAGGTGTTTACCCTATGTGAGGATGGTGGGAGTTCAAGTCCTGTCTCAACCCATAGGTGAACTGAGGAATTTCAGGAAATTTACCCATTGCCATCTAAAGGGTTTTAGCGGTCTGGACAATAGTCCAATATGTCTTAATCCCAACCAAAAAATGAAATGAAGAGACCCATGAAACTCAGTCCACCTTCCATTGTCCCATGCACAATGCTGCCCTGGCAGCGATCAAAATAAGCATGCGATTGCCCTTCAAGTGCCTTGACCCCCTTTACCCATGCCGGAATAACACTGTAGAGGGGTAGATGTACACGTCATCTCCTGTGCCCGCCCCCTTACCTCCATCACACTGGAAGAGCAGCAAGAGAGCACTGTGTGTGACACCAGGTATCGTTCTAATACTGCATTGAAAATACAAGAGACGTTATGCACTCAGACAACTGTAGCGAATGTACCCTTGCACGGTCATGGTGGAAGGATGTCTGCATACACCACTGGACATCGAAGAGCTGTAATTGAAATCAGATGATGTCAGAGTGATGTCATGAAGAGAAGATACAAAGACACACTGAAATGATATACACATTCTCTAAAACTAAAGATATCACTAAAATAACAAAAGAAACATGTAGATGGATATGAAGAAATCATGTGCACCAAAGAGATAAGTGAGAAGAGATGAAGTGAATGTTTAAACACAGAAATGCAAGGTAGATGAGAAATGTAGAAGCTTGTTGCAGAAGAAAATATATCACAATTAAAGCAGCCATGATGAAAAGATGGACGTCGGACTTGTATTAAGAATGACCAAACTACATCAGAGACAGACCAGGGCTGCAGAGATGAAAGACGCTACAAAAACAGCTTTGTGTGAGGAACAAAGAATATCTATTGGCCTGGGATCAAGGATGCCACATCAAGAAATATTTGCAAGGTATAAAGGGAGTCAAGAGGATAAGCCATCTACATAAGACATATTTCTCCTAGATTAAGCAAAGAAGAAAACATCTGCAAGTGCCAAGTACTGGACAGTCAGGGATGCAGAAATCATATGTAAGGCAGAGCAACAGTCACCAAATGCCAAGAGGAGTAATGGTACCCAGGATAATTGAATGAAATAACACTAAATAAAAGGTTGAAATTGATAAAATCGTGGTCTCCCCCACACATGATTCAGAACTTGAAAACAAGGCCTATTCATTAAGCTCCAGTCAAAGATAGTGGTGTCCCTGCACTCTCCTAAAACTACCCGAGAAGTGAATGGTTTGCAAGTTCAGCTACAAAGAAGAAACCTCCAAGGGCCTGACCGATGAGAGATGGTAGAGTAAACAGGCGAGTGGGACGTAGTCAGACTTTGTTCTCTGCACCTGAGTTTCGTTTTGCTTACGTGCTGCTAATGAGCTGAAAGTCCAAGGTTTGGAGAGTATATCAACCAATCATGAGGGTCTATGTAGCAGTGTACTAACCAATGTTGCAGAAGCCAATGTGCTGCTGTTCTTCTACTATTAATCTGTATTATACATATTTAGAGCTGTGCCTACCAGATAAGGAGCATCCAATAATGACACTGACACTTATATGAACTATAGGTATAAATGTTCCCTTAACCAACCCCTCCCATCAATAGGTTTTTAAATTTTGCCACGTAGGATGATGTCATAGCTGACACACATTGAGGTATAAAGTCTTTGTATAGTAAAATTATTGTCGAGAGTGAGTGAGCTGCAATCTGTTTGTGCACCAGGTTTCCTCACTTAATTGAGCTGATAATAAAGTAGTATTTTGCCATTTTCTTTGAGTCTGTGAGGTTATTTGGGTCAGAGATTATTATTGGTAATTCCATCTGGCACTTGGAACACTCCAGGTGCTACTGCACAAGACTAATGAGCAGGTGGCATTACAAGGGCAATGTTAGTAGTCAACAATGAGGTTACAGGCCCTATTTCAACAATAGCCACAAGGAAGGCATGAGGCAGTAGTATAGTTGCAGGACACAGGTCAGTAGCTGTATGAGGAAGGTACACACACCTCAGCATGTATGTGTGGGATATACAGAGCATAAACCTAGCGGGGAAATAGCATAGTGTTGTACGTTGGGGCCATTACACGCAGGGTTACAGGTAGGGCAAAGTTATAACAGAGCTTGCTGAATTGGCTCGGAGGAAAATAGGAGGAGGTGAGCTGTGCAGGAGGGAGAGGAAAAGTAGGGGTGTGTAGAGGAATCCACGACTGGTAAGATGTTCTTGAAGCGCAGGGTCTTCAGGGTCTTCTCGGAGTGTTGGATGGCAGGGGGCATTCTGATCTGCACTGGTCGCTCGTCCCTTAGACAGTGTGAATAGCAGGAAAAGTGCTGTTTCCTATGTTATCCCCCTGACAGTTCTTTGTTTCCAGTCTGGTAGTGATGTGTCATCTATAATGCATTGGACTCAGGAAATGGCGAGATGATCATCCAGGTCGATTGAAGCTTTGCTTTTCAATGCGTTGTAGGCGGCTCAGGCTCTATCGTGGATACAGAACTCAGACTCCACATCACGATCAAGGCCCAAATACCCAAGCGTATGTTCTGAGTAATGCGCTTAGAAGCCACAAAGAAAGCAGATGCCCTTTAGCAAAGAAAGAGGACACTGATTGGGACCTGTGAGAAAGGGACACGTGCTGTAGCACAGAAAGAGAACAGGGATTAGAAGCCATGAAGATAGTATACATACACCTATCATAGATGCAGCACACAGGTTAGCACCCTCATGGAATGTGAAACAGCACAAACACGATACAGGGGAGAGATTGGCAGCAACCAGTTAGGTACACATACCACAGCATAGCTAGAGGACATGGATTAGACGCTACCAGGAAGGCGCATATAAAAGAACATAGATTGAGATTAGAAGAGGGCTGTGGTTTCAAGTGGTGTTGCCATGAGATAACCAAGAAATTACTTTGTGGTCTGCAAAATATGAATGGTCAGTATTATTATCTATGAAGAGACACTATTGCTAATTAAACCATGAGTTGGGCTATTTGGAAGAGAGTACCGAGAGAACTAAATCACTCTTAAGGAATGACCATTTGAAAATATTTATTAACTGGCCATTTTGACTAGTGAGGGACTTTGAGGTTCATTGAGTTGTCCACTATCGCACACTTTGCTTGATTGGGGAAGCTGAGATTCACCCCGGTCTGCAATTTAAGCACTTGACCACATTGTTTCCTAGTTCTTCTTGTGCCTCAAGGTACAATGACTTGCAAATGCCTGACTTTCAAAAACTAAAATGAAATCCCTTTTTTAGCATTGATTCAGAAAGTACACAAAAAACATGATAAACCAACATGACAATATTTTAAATAATCCTTATAGAAAGTTGTTAAACAAAAGCAGCATGATTGTCGCTTTATTTTCTAAATCATAAATGTAAGTCTACACATATCAACATTCTAACTGACCTGTCAAAAAAAACTCATTTGGGTTTGCTGCTGTACTTTGATGGCGTAAATTCAATCAACAAATTAAATTGTGATGCAGTCATCTGCTCGTAGTCATTGCGGTCACCTGCTCCTAGTCATTGCTTGACAAAGACTTGCAGGTTGTTTTTCTTTTCAACAGTGCCCTATACAATATCACAACATATCTCTTATCTTATAGACATTTATATAGCGCATCGTACGCCCAAGGCCATCAAGGCGTGCAGCAGGCCAGGAAAGACAACTGGTGAGCATAAATTAAGCAAACAAGTTTTCCTGAGTGGCACGCAGAGGCCGTGGAAGGGAACTCCACAGCCTAGCTGCAACCACAGAGAAAGCACAACCCCCACACGGGTGAGCCAAACCCGAAGAACGTGGATAGTAAGCGAGGCTTGCGAGTGCAGAGGGCGATTAGGCACATAAGGGTGACATTTATACTGTAAGTATTCTGGCCCTGTGCCGTAGAAAGCCTGATGCAAAGGGCCTTGTACCGGACACTCAGTACACCAGGAACCCGGTGCAGCAGTCTCAACACAGGAGAGATGTGCGTACGAAAATAAGACTGGGTTACCAGCCTAGCTGCAGCATTTTTCAGAATTACTAGCAGAGATGACGAGTTCAAAGACATTATAAAAGCCATGCTAAGCAGTATGTTCAGGCACAGAGAGGACAGATAAGTCAGTGGCTATGTGACTGCATTTATTTCATGGGACTCAGATGTTCTCTATGGGTTGCGGCACAAAACAGTGATGGTTGTAGGTCAACTGGTCGAATCTAAATGGTCGACAGGACAAATGGTCGACACCAAAAGGTCGACAGGTCAAATGATCGATTTTTTTTTGAATTTTTTTCACATTTTTTTAATTTATTTTTGGGGCGGTCCCCCACCAACCCCTTTTTTTTTGCTAAAACCCCCTTTTTTTCCCTAAACGAAAACCTAAAAAAATATATATAACTAAAAAAAATTCGATCATTTGTCCTGTCGACCAAATTGTGTCGACCATTTGTCTGTCGACCATTTGTATGTCGACCATTTGACTAGACACCAACGGTGATGTGTGCTTGTACCTGTTCCTTGCAATAAAGTCATATTAGGAACAAGTACTACCAAAGGCAAATGTTTTGGCTTTTGTATGGGTATTATGAGTGACGGCTCTCCACTTTGGGCAGGGGATGGTGCCCCCTCGGCTGAGATGCAGGCCACACCCTATTCTGAGTTGCTGGCATCACAGCCTGTGCTGCCTTTGAACAGAGGTGCATTCCCTGTTACACAATTTCCTTTAATTTGTATGTAGAGCCTGTAGTGCAAAGAAAATGAGAGTTGGCAGTGTGGCAGAAGCCTGGCACTGTGGCTTCTCATTATTGGGCTAGCAATGTAGACCTGGGAGAGTCCTCTCTTGTTAGACAGCATTTTTATATTGCGAAAAGGAGGGGAGGGCCATCCAGTCCTCCCTGTGGTGGTACAGGCACGTGTGGTAAGCTAATGTTTATATATGTATGTATGGATTGCATGCATGCTTGTATATATGTTGAGTTTGTCTTTATGAATGTGTCTACTAGAGTCATGGCTTTCTTTTCTGCTTTACCCTTGATGCACATAACTGTGTGTGGCTAGACTGACCTTTATTGAATGATGGCTAGTCTAGCCACGTAATAACGATCTTCTTTGCTTTACTCTTGAACCAAAGTTACTGTGCATCAATGGTAAAGCAAATATGATAAGTGTAATTGTGTGGCTAGACCGGCCTATATTAAATGTAGGCTAGTTGAGCCACACAATAATAAGTTTGCTTTATAAACATATGTCACTGCCCATATTAAATGTGGGCCAGTCGAGCCAGGTAATAACAGTTATCATTTTTGCTTTACCCTTGATGCACAGTTACGGTGTATCAAAGGTAAAGCAAACATAAGTGGTTTTACCTATCTAGACTGTCCTACATTGAATGATGGCCAGTCTAGCCATGTAATAACACTCATCTTTACTTTACTCTTGATGCGCAGTTGCTGTGCATCAAGGGTAAAGAAAACATGACACAGGTCACTAACTTACACTCATTGTAGGCCATTCTAACCAGGTAATAGTGATTATAATGTGTGCGATGCACAGTTTCTGTGCATCAAAGCTAAAGCACACATTATAAGCGTATTACCTGACTATACTCTCCTACACTGACTGTAGGTCATGCTTGGCAGTTAATAACACTTATATTAACTTTTCCCTTGCGGCACAATTACTTTGCATAGAGTTACGGTACATCAATATGTGTTATTACAGGGCTAGACTATTTTACATTGTACGTAGGCCTGTATAGACAGGTAATAGCACGTATGCATGCTTTATCCTTGATGGACAGTTACTGTGCATCAAGGTGAAAGCAAACATGATTAGTGTTATTATATGGCTAGATTGGCCTGCATTAGTGATGCCAGTCTAATATGTTTTGCATTGTTGCATCACATTTTTACTTTATGCAGTGCCAGTCTACCTGTACCTTCATTAGTGTGGCATGGCATTTTGTTCATGGCATCAAGGTTAAAGCAAACATAAGTGTTATTATTTGGCTAGGCTGACCAATATTAGTAGTGCCCATTAGTATTTCTGTGCTTAATGTTGCATGATATTTGTTTACTTGGCATCAAGGGTAAAGCAAACGTAAGTCGTATGACGTGGCTACCTTGGCCTACGGTGTCAATGTGAATTTACTTTCTTACTCTGGCATGGCATTTGTTACTTTTTACTTGCCATCAAGGGTAAAGCAAGCCGATGAGCGCTATTATGTGGCGAGTGGCTCCAATCTAGCCATATATTCTTCATGTGTCATGGCATTTTTTTTAATTTGCATCAACTGTAAAAGCAAGCATGAGCGCATTTACTTGGTTCAGTGGCCGATCTTGTTATAGCCAGTCTGGATATAATTTCTTTCTATGGCATGGCATTTTTTTTACTGCCTGGGAGTCTTTATATGGTAATACTGTTACTGGGAATACTGATGCAGCATGTATGAAAATGTACTGGCATATGTTGCGGGCAAAGGCATCATGAAAATGTGTTGAAAAATGGTCCTGTGCACTGTTGATAACCTGCATCTCTTGAATTTTGTCATGTGCTACCATACAAAATGTACTGCAGCTGTGTGGGTTTGCACCCAATTTTTCACAGAAAGTGCTGTAAAATGCACAATTTCTACTATTACCTAAAAAAGTGCGTGGGGAGAACCCACGGAGTGCTCCCTCGCTGGGCTCCGTCTCTCCCGCATACTATGCACACATATGCATATGTATACCCCTCCAGTCCGAAACTTCACCAGGCGCCACTGGGTATTATGTAATGTAATGTACGTGGTCTATTCTAGCACCTGTCGTGGTTCTTTCCGCAGGGCGGTCTTAGGAAGGGAAGCAGTCTCCCAGCATGCCTTGCTGTATCTTATTGGATGCTATTTTGAGATGGAAGCCTCTCCTGTTTAAAATAATCGGCGACAAGTGTTTCAAGTAACACGTTCCCTTTCATTTGCAAACTGTTTATGGGCCCATATGCTCCACTGACACTTCCGTGCTACGCCAAATCAATAGCAGATTCCACTGTTATGATGTGGAGCGGAGAAACATAAACCAAGCAGCCGCCGAGGAGCGGCAAGATGGCGCACGTTGGGGCTGCTGGTGCGGCTTGTGTCCGCCTGTGGTGGGGCAGGCACATTCTAAACTGTGTTTATCCAGCGTCGGCTCTGCAGCAGAAAGCACACGCCATCCGTTCTCTGAACACCGAGACTATTAAGGTGCTGGCTGCCAGCCATGGGCCCGCTTAAGATATCTCTGCCTTCCAAACATAAATTAATATCCTAGTAATTAAATAAGAGCTCACTTTTAAATGGCAGTGAGCGTTATATGTACTTCAAAGAAAACCATAATTAAATTAAAATATATATATATATATATATATATATTTTGCAGCTTTGAGACATCTAACCATTAACCCAGCCGTGCTTGATTATTCTGATTACGGAAGAAGCAGTTGGGTTTTGGGGATACAGAAGGCAGGCTGTGGTCAGAGTCAGTGCTTAAATGAATTCCTAAGAGCATAAAACAGGCCCAACCATCCTTAGAGGAAAAGCTAAACAGGGATAATGCCTGGCATTGGTGCGATGGATACACAAGGTTGGGAGTAATCCAAACTTGAAGAAGAGGAGGGAGAAGGAAGGTCAAGCGAGGGAAAGAAGGGAATGAATGGGCCAGAATCTAGAGATAAAATAGGGTGACCAGATTTTCAAGAAAAGAAACTGGAACGGCCAAAAACATGAATGCAGGACTACCCCTCACAACACCCCTGCATTTCGCCCGTCAACCCTCCACCACCGCCCCCTCAGTATTTCCAGCACTTATCCGGACTATAAAACGTGCGGTTATGAATCAAGATGTATGCATGTTAATACAAAACGAGCTACTACTCTAATTGATATGGCAGGCCTTTCTGATGGGTTATTTCGCACCGTGTCTCTGTGGCACAATCAGTTAATGCATGAGGGTGGTAACTGAAAGGTTGGGGTTCGAGCCCCACTTGCCACATCAAAATTCTGAGCATGCTATCATGTATGTTTACTTTATAATTATTGTCCCTTTATTCAAAACTGGTACTATCACCCTCCCTGACCCCAAACTCGGGACAAGATTTTTAAATTAAAAGAAATCTCTGGACAGGGGGACAGAGCACCCAAAACCGGGATGTCTGGTCACTCAAGATAACAGCAAGAGGAAACAGGAAGTACACGAGTCAAGGCCCATAGAGAAAGAGACAAGCCTGAGAGGCAGGAAGCACAAACATCACCATATGGCAAACGAACCAAGGTGACAAGCAAGCCAGGATCCCACAGGAAAAAGAAAACACGAAGTGGAAAAGCACAGGGAAAGAGTCAAGCTAAACACCAGGAAGATTGATCTAGAATACAGTGGAAAAAAAAGCCAATGCAGGAAACAGAACGAACGAGTACAAATTCCCAGGAAAAAAGTAAAAACAAAAAATGTCCACAATCCCCAGAGAGAGGACCACGTCAAGCAGTAGAAAAGTGGAACCTGATGCAATGAGAAAGCAGAAACAAGAGCCATGATAGTTAGCAAAAGCCAAAATTGAAGAAGCTGGCGGGGCCAAACAAAATCCAGGTGGAAGTAACCCGGTCAAATAGTTGAAAGGAGGAGCCATGATCAAGTGAAAGAAAATGCCAGGCCCATGATTTGGAATGGGATCATTGAAAAAGATTGAACGTCAAAGCCCCAGGTTAAGCTACTCCTTAAATACTTGCTACTTCATGAACTAATCAGTTTCTTTCGAGAAAAAGCCAATTTGTGGCTGTGGAAGAATGAACCAGGCTACACAGTGATGCGGCAATGCGAAGGAGCGGGAGAAGAAACCTGCCTCCTGAGAGAAAAATGAAGAATAGACCAGGATCCTCAGGGATGTAGCCATGTTATGGAACGGGAAGAAGAAACCAGGCTACACAGTGATGCGGAAATGCGAAGGAGCGGGAGAAGAAACCTGCCTCCTGAGAGAAAAATGAAGAATAGACCAGGATCCTCAGGGATGTAGCCATGTTATGGAACGGGAAGAAGAAACCAGGGTACACAGTGATGCGGCCATGCCAGGGAGCGGGAGAGGAAACCTGCCTCCTGAGAGAAATATGAAGAATAGACCAGGATCCTCAGGGATGTAGCCATGTTATGGAACGGGAAGAAGAAACCAGGATACACAGTGATGCGGCAATGCAAGGGAGCGGGAGAAGAAACCTGCCTCCTGAGAGAAATATGAAGAATAGACCAGGATCCTCAAGGATGTAGCCATGTTATGGAACGGGAAGAAGAAACCAGGATACACAGTGATGCGGCAATGCAAGGGAGCGGGAGAAGAAACCTGCCTCCTGAGAGAAATATGAAGAATAGACCAGGATCCTCTGGGATGTAGCCATGTTATGGAACGGGAAGAAGAAACCAGGATACACAGTGGTGCTGCAATGCGAAGGAGCGGGAGAAGAAACCTGCCTCCTGAGAGAAATATGAAGAATAGACCAGGATCCTCAGGGATGTAGCCATGTTATGGAATGGGAAGAAGAAACCAGGATACACAGTGATGCGGCCATGCCAAGGAGCGGGAGAAGAAACCTGCCTCCTGAGAGAACTATGAAGAATAGACCAGGATCCTCAGGGATGTAGCCATGTTATGGAACGGGAAGAAGAAACCAGGATACACAGTGATGCGGCAATGCGAAGGAGCGGGAGAAGAAACCTGCCTCCTGAGAGAAAAATGAAGAATAGACCAGGATCCTCAGGGATGTAGCCATGTTATGGAACGGGAAGAAGAAACCAGGGTACACAGTGATGCGGCCATGCCAGAGAGCGGGAGAGGAAACCTGCCTCCTGAGAGAAATATGAAGAATAGACCAGGATCCTCAGGGATGTAGCCATGTTATGGAACGGGAAGAAGAAACCAGGATACACAGTGATGCGGCAATGCAAGGGAGCGGGAGAAGAAACCTGCCTCCTGAGAGAAATATGAAGAATAGACCAGGATCCTCAGGGATGTAGCCATGTTATGGAACGGGAAGAAGAAACCAGGATACACAGTGATGCGGCAATGCAAGGGAGCGGGAGAATAAACCTGCCTCCTGAGAGAAATATGAAGAATAGACCAGGATCCTCAGGGATGTAGCCATGTTATGGAACGGGAAGAAGAAACCAGGGTACACAGTGATGCGGCCATGCCAGGGAGCGGGAGAGGAAACCTGCCTCCTGAGAGAAATATGAAGAATAGACCAGGATCCTCAGGGATGTAGCCATGTTATGGAACGGGAAGAAGAAACCAGGATACACAGTGATGCGGCAATGCAAGGGAGCGGGAGAAGAAACCTGCCTCCTGAGAGAAATATGAAGAATAGACCAGGATCCTCAAGGATGTAGCCATGTTATGGAACGGGAAGAAGAAACCAGGATACACAGTGATGCGGCAATGCAAGGGAGCGGGAGAAGAAACCTGCCTCCTGAGAGAAATATGAAGAATAGACCAGGATCCTCAGGGATGTAGCCATGTTATGGAACGGGAAGAAGAAACCAGGATACACAGTGATGCGGCAATGCGAAGGAGCAGGAGAAGGAACCTGCCTCCTGAGAGAAATATGAAGAATAGACCAGGATCCTCAGGGATGTAGCCATGTTATGGAACGGGAAGAAGAAACCAGGATACACAGTGATGCGGCCATGCCAAGGAGCGGGAGAAGAAACCTGCCTCCTGAGAGAACTATGAAGAATAGACCAGGATCCTCAGGGATGTAGCCATGTTATGGAACGGGAAGAAGAAACCAGGATACACAGTGATGCGGCAATGCGAAGGAGCGGGAGAAGAAACCTGCCTCCTGAGAGAAAAATGAAGAATAGACCAGGATACTCAGGGATGTAGCCATGTTATGGAACGGGAAGAAGAAACCAGGGTACACAGTGATGCGGCCATGCCAGGGAGCGGGAGAGGAAACCTGCCTCCTGAGAGAAATATGAAGAATAGACCAGGATCCTCAGGGATGTAGCCATGTTATGGAACGGGAAGAAGAAACCAGGATACACAGTGATGCGGCAATGCAAGGGAGCGGGAGAAGAAACCTGCCTCCTGAGAGAAATATGAAGAATAGACCAGGATCCTCAGGGATGTAGCCATGTTATGGAACGGGAAGAAGAAACAGGATACACAGTGGTGCAGCAATGCGAAGGAGCGGGAGAAGAAACCTGCCTCCTGAGAGAAATATGAAGAATAGACCAGGATCCTCAGGGATGTAGCCATGTTATGGAACGGGAAGAAGAAACCAGGATACACAGTGATGCGGCCATGCCAAGGAGCGGGAGAAGAAACCTGCCTCCTGAGAGAACTATGAAGAATAGACCAGGATCCTCAGGGATGTAGCCATGTTATGGAACGGGAAGAAGAAACCAGGATACACAGTGATGCGGCCATGCCGCGGAGCGGCAGAAGAAACCTGCCTCCTGAGAGAAATATGAAGAATAGACCAGGATCCTCAGGGATATAGCCATGTTATGGAACGGGAAGAAGAAACCAGGATACACAGTGATGGGGCCATGCCGAGGAGCGGGTGAAGAAACCTGCCTCCTGAGAGAAATATGTAGAATAGACCAGGATCCTCAGGGATGTAGCCATGTTATGGAACGGGAAGAATAAACCAGTATACACAGTAATGCTGCCATTCCAAGGAGCGGGAGAAGAAACCTGCCTCCTGAGAGAAATATGAAGAATAGACCAGGATCCTCAGGGATGTATGGGTGGAATGACAAACCTGCGGATAATGGAAGGCGCTGGGGGGATTCAATAGCCCAAGGATATAGCAGTTATGCTTAGGTATTGGTTCATGGTCAGATCCGAGGAGTCATATTGGTGTTTATAACTTTTTGCTTTATTGGTGCTTTTGCAATTCCACAAGGCGATTTAGAAACATCACAGTGGCGGAAAATGCCAGTTGTTGAACATTGGTGAGTGCAAACAGCCAACGCGCTTTTCGACCCAAGTCTTTTTCAGGGCCAATTAAGTAGTGTGGTGCGCTCTGATTAGGGCTGATAGCTGGTCCTCCCGTGTCCGGGTGCCTGTGGGGCCGATTAGCCTGATCTGGTGCTGCGATCGGTGGAGGGGAGTGTTGATCCTGTTTCCCGAAGAGTAGGTGGGAACGGATTAGAGAATGTAGCCATGTTATGGAACAGGAAGAAGAAACCAGGATACACAGTGATGCGGCCATGCCAAGGAGCGGGAGAAGAAACCTGCCTCCTGAGAGAAATATGAAGAATAGACCAGGATCCTCAGGGATGTAGCCATGTTATGGAACGGGGAGAAGAAACCAGGATGCACAGTGATGCAGCCATGCCAAGGAGCAGGACGGAGAAACCAGGATCTAAAGACGAGGACCCGGATGAAAGAACCTTCATGGGCAGCCCATCCAGGACAACATTTACAGGCCTGGGATGGGATCTCAAACATTCATGTTAACCCACACCTGCCTTGAATATCAAGGGTTCAAATGTTAGCAGTTTCAATAGTACATATTATGAACTGAACCACCTCCAGTCACATCACTGAGGACAGCTCTTCTTTGGCAGGAAGTGGTGAGAATGGCATACACCGATACCGAGTTGTGCATTTAAGGAGATACTTGTACCTTGAGGCACAAGAAGAACTAGGAAACAATATGGCCAAGTCCTGAAATTGCAGCTTCACAATTTAAGTAAAGTGTGTGATACTGGGCAACACATTGAATCTCATAGTGCCTAACCGATCAAAATCGTGTGTCCCCAAATATTTCGAAATAGTCATTCGTTAAGTGATTTAGTTCTCTTAGTACTCTTTAAAAAAGCCTCCATCACGGTTGAACTGGTTATAGTATTGCTTCATATACAGTGATTGTGACCATTCAGGATAACTGCAGAGGTCCTCTTCACAGTGTAAGGTGTTTATCGGTGTGAAACGAGGGGATGTCATCAAGACATCCAGATATGTTCCACAATCTTCTCCTGGGTGACTGAAGAAGAGGGTTTTCATGACTTTCTGCAACTGATGCTACGTCACAAATTGTCATTCTCCATTGTTTTAATTCCCTCAAATGGTGCTGAGATGCAAAAGAGTGGAGCGTTGGGCATAGGGTACGCCTCCTCCAGAAATCATGGAGAGCATCCCTCTGTCGTTTTGTTCCTTCAAAAAAGGGTATTACCTATTTATCGTGGAAAAACAGTTTTGAAGAAGCCAAGATATCAAACTGTCCTTTCCTCTGAATGATAGGAAAATAACTTTAAAATAGAAAAATGGGGATAGAATCAAATCCAGTCTCTACAGACCCACTGTTGTGAATAAAAGGTTTGGATTATTGAAGGCTATTGTGCTGAATTACTACAGATAATACTTTTCAATCTGACAAGTGAGAATTCATTCGTTTTTTCCAAAGGGGGGTTTGTCCTGCTGAAGGCCAGTTATAAAATAGGCAGCAGGCAGAGTTATTCTTTGCACCGTGTTTAGCAGCCGAAACACAGTGTGTCAACCTGTTTGTGTCCTTATGACATATTTTGTGCCCTTGGAATGTATGATTATCATGTTGCAACACCTGAATTAGTGGATTTCTATGAGGTACATAAGATTAATGGCTACTTCAGACAAAGGAGATCAGAAAATGGGTTTGACTAATGCTATTCTGCTAGACATTTCCCCCTGGAGATTAAGTGTTTTTTGGAATGCAAATGCCTTCTTCATCTTGTAAATACCGTATTTCCCCTTTCATAAACACCGGGTATGGTACATAGCTTCGACCTGGTAGATTTTGTAATCATTTGACTAGAAAACATAAGTAGAAGAGATGTTTTTATTACAGGGTCCGCGATAGCGACCGTATAGATAAGGTTAAGTTGGGAGCTCCAAAGAAATATAAACGTGACTTTTGGAACATTTTTCTGCAGTTGCATGAAGCGGAATACAGCTATAGGGAGGCGGCAAAACATGCATTTTCCCATGCATTCCCATAGAGAAAATGTCAGCTGCATACAGTCCGAACCACTGGATAGATTCTTGTCAAACCTTTGTGAGGAGCGGGCGTTTGGTCCTGAAAGAATGCGTCTGTAAAGTTGCCACTGGTCCACAGTGGGGGTAAAGTGCCCACTAGGTCGGCTGCTGACCATGCACAGGGACTCTTTGATGGCTTGGCAGAGACTAGGACAAGGCTAAAGGCTCTGCCCTGGGCAAAGGGGCTCCAGCCATTGCCAATGGCCCATGGGCCTTTAATAGGGTATGGCCCAAAGGCCACTGTGGATGACTTGCTGGGGTCTGTAGGCTATGGCAGTGGCACACTGATCTGCAATGGGGGTAGAGTGGCCACTGGACCGGGCGTCAGTCCAGGCGCAGTGGGCACCTCAGGTGGTTTGGTGGGGCCTAGGGCATTGCCAAAGGCACACAGACCTAAGACAGGATCAAGTGGCCACTCGATTTTTTTAAAAGGCTCGTGCTGGCACAGCTTTGGTTGCTTTAGAAACCATAACTGGTGAATGTTCTGGGTTTTGTTTTCTTGCACAGCAACGATAACGTCCCTTTAACAAAATGTTTTCACTGAATTTCATAAGCTTATTTTAATGAACATTCAAAAAGACTTCACAACAAGTGTCACACTTTCATCCACCAAGCTTCTTAGTCTCACAACCAGGACAATGGCACTTCCCAGTACAAACCTTCAGACCATGACCCATCACTAATGACCATGCAAAATCACTCCTAATAAGGCTGCGAACCCCACGCGCAATCTACATATTTCCAAAGACTGCTTGGATCCACCCGCCGCCCAGGCTGCCAACCTCATCAGTACCTGCATGCACACATAGTGGTGCTCAACGCAAGATGCACTATTGCACATCCAATTCATACTGCGCTTGTGTCATATGCATTCACCTAGGGCAGTATTAACAAACGTGTGACCTTGTGCAAGCGGCTTATTGGGCTGGTAGCCCAATTGTGGGTGTACATTGGCCATTGGTATTACAGCCGCTAAGACCTTCCTGTAATTACGTGTGTGGGGAAAACAAAGTTTTCGGAGGCACGTTCTGAAGAAGACGTGCCCTATTTTGCACGGGAGTATAACACTTGCAAATGTTCTGAACCTACTGTCCATGCGCAAGCATGCGCAGGACCAACTATCAGGCCCTGGATTGGGCTGTGCATATATACCACAAGGATATGGCATGCATGTGTATTGCACACAAGGCTAACCGATGCGAGAGAAAGAGGTTTGCAAGACCCCCCCTCCAATGGCACTCCACGGGGGGGGGGGCAGTGATAGACTGCGCCCATCGTCGAAGGGCCCTGGCCTTCTTCCAAAAGAAGGTTAGATGTGCCTGTGCTAACACAGTATGGGAGTAGCTGTGCAGTCAGTATTGGTGCATACGTGTCACTCACATACTCCTCGCCTCCGAGTTACCCTTTCAACCTACCTCTCATCTGCCTTCAATCTTACATTTTTTCCTCGCCATCAACCTGCCTCTGCCCCTCACTTTCTTCGCCTCCACTCTAGCGCTTCATCCATCGTGGTCGCATTTCTAAAACAGCTGGCCGTACCGCCTACCTGCACTTAAAAATGTCTGATGTTGATTGTCCATAAACTAGGTATGTCCACATGTCCACCCATCAGAGGTGTCCCTAAGGCGGACCTGGGGGGTGGGGGGAGGCGGCTATAGCCCCGATTCTCTTGAGTTGTAGCCCTAGATAGAAGCTCAGGGGCTACAACCAAGAGGCTAGCTAGCCCTGAGTCCCGATAGTCCCGACATTAGCGTGGCCCCGGATGTTTTCCAGACTTAGCAACACCCCAGTAGGCATGTATTTTCCCTAGTGACTGTTCCATTTACTCCCCTCCACAACCTGATCAGAATGTTCCCCAAACTCACCCCATTGAAAGAAGTTCACTGCTTCCTGTCAAATCTGATATCTATTGTACATTCTTTTGTGATCAAAAGAGCATTGTTCTTCCTTCTATATAAACATAAATATAAAAAGAATATATAAAAGATTGGTAGGATAACACACCCTATGTAAAAGTATTCTGCACTACCCTCTAGCACCGTTTTTGAGAGACGTTGTATTACTAGGCCGGAAGCCCCAATCGTGCTCTATGTGAGGGGCACTTTGAGGCTTAGTTAACATGGCTCCTGGTGTATAAAGGATGAAGACGTCTATGGGAAGCGCATCACAATTCTCGGATTCTCTTTGTGTTCTCGTTCCCAGAGGCAGTTCTGATTGCTTCTCTCCCACCGTAGTCCTGCTTTAATCCCCCCCTGAGTAGTATGCTACTCCCTGCCCCAGCCCGGCTCTCTTTTTAACTTGCATTTTGCTTGCCGAGAGTTAGGGCTCCTCTTGGCCTCCTAGACTTTTTATCCCATATTCACTCTACATCCCTGCATTGCCCCTGTGCCTACCAAATCATTAGCATTTTGCCTGATTTCAGGCAAAACATAGAGGGTTTTCCCATTTAATCTATTTAACAATACAGCTACTGCTTTGCTTACTTTCTTCTTACGAATAGGTGTTTGCCAGCGACTATTCTGGTGAAGATATAGGTATGTGTGTGTGTACACATAATATATAGTCAGTGACAAAACTTTGCTAAACGGACATTATGGTTGCAGCGCAAGAAAATAAAAAAACAGCAAATTCACCAGTTATGGTTTCTAAAGCTACTATTCAATAGCCATAACTCGGCCACCGCCGTGCCCTGTTCATGACATCTCTCCATATTATATTGTGTTGTAGTTGTCACTTATACTTATATTTTGCCTTTTACCATTATTATAGTCTCAATGCGCTGTTAGTGGGAACAACCTCGTAGGACCGAAGTCCTGAGTGTTGGAGGTCATGCAGTAAGATTAGGATGCGTGTGTGGCAATTCTCCTGGGAAATCGGGTCTTCTATTTATTTTTGGGAGTTGTGGGGAGGGAGCACACGTGGTGGCCAGTAGGGGGAGTGGCTCGTAGACCCAGACCTTCCTTTTCAAGCACTGGGGCTTCCTTTACAATCACGCTACTTGTTTTGCTTAACGGGCATCGATATACTATTTCCTTTTGCATTCATCAGATTGTACGAAGTGACAGGCTTCCTTCCTGGTGAATGTGTCACGTGACTGCCGTGAGCTCACCCCCAAGCCATGCCTGCATCACTCTCGCAGTGGCTCCAAAGTTGGCGATTCCCAGAGAACATGTTCCATTTGAGATTGGGGTCAACCATAGATTGAGTGACACAGTGGCTTTGGTTGCGTTCAGCTGCCACTCCTGAACTGCACAAAACTGTGCAACCTAGTACCCCGCTCCACGTATCTGCCCTGAATCGTGATGTAAGCCAGCGATATGCGCATGCGCGTCGTGACTTTGAAGACGAACCATCTTAAAAGTCAATGAAGAGTATGGGTGAAAATACTTCTCTTGTCCAGTAGATGCCAGAATCATCCCATGATAAGATTCACATCATCAGGTTCCTGCATTTGGTGCTAGATTATTTGCTTTGTAAAACTCTGACAGTAAACTATAATCAGTGGTGGAAATAGAAAATAATTGGTGGAGGATCCCAAAAGGGCCGCGGTGGGGGCGGAGTTTGAGGGTGCTGCCCTAGGAGGCAGGGTTTAGGGGGCAGAGCTGGCAGTTGACCTCGATCAAAGGAAATGTCCAAAATAATAGTTTCAAACAGCGCTATTTCTTTCATGCTGCTTCTTTTCCAAACTATATATCAAATCCACTTTAAATCCCTTCTATGGCACTGGTGATGAGTTACTTTACTATGCGGATAATAGCAACTGTTGCTGAGTAAACATTCTTTAAAATGCACAATTTGCATCCCATTTTATTAAAAAAACTCCCCTTTGGGTACTATTGAAACAGGGCGATTTCTGTTTGCCATAAGCAACGCTTTCTTTTACTTGAACCACACCGGCACAGCTCCTTCAGCTCCCCTCTGGAAGCAGTTGGGTGGCTGCATCGTGTGGACATGGCCCCAGATTATTTATTTATTCATGCAACGTTTGTCGGATACCTGTATATTTATTTATTTATGCCATGTTTATCGGATACCTGTATCCAACAAACATGGCACAAATAAACTGGGTCATGGCTGAGGACTGTAACTTCCTCTTGTGACCCTTGCACAGGGTCACCAGAGGAAGTTACAGTTTGCTCGCAGTCGCATTTTTTTTTCCAGCGCTGACTGGCCGGATCCCGAGATCCAGCTACACATCTGGTGCCGGATCTCGGATCCGGCGAGAGCCGGCCCACTCGCCAGAGCTGACTACAATATTATATTTGAAGCTGATTTTTATATTGAAATCTCGCCATTTAGAATGAGTGAATACATTTATGAGTTTCAGTCAAAATAAATGAGGGATTGAGACCTGCCTTGGCTCTGACGTGATGTCATTTGTCTATATTTGAATAGGTTTTCATTTTAGTCCATGTTTTGACTGCTGATTTATTCAACCGAGCTTTTAATTAAGTGCTGCGGTGGTCGGAGCCGGCAATGGTCCCTTATAGGAATTTAGGACGAACATAGACACCCTTAGCACTTAACCCTTTCCACGCCAGCTGCTAAAACTTGTCCTGTTGCTCCGCCCCCTTCATTCCAAAGCTCCCACATGTTTTAAAAGTTCCTTTCCCATTTGCGAGTTTTGCAGACACTTCTTACGCACCGCCCTCCTTGTTCCGTGACCCTGTACCCTCGATTTCTTCATCCCACTTAAAGCTTCGAGCCAAGGTCCAGAAAGTCTCAAACTGAGACCTTCGTTCTTTGTTTCATTGTAGGTGAGGTCACCGGGTACACTGAGTGAGACGCCTTGTTCCAAGACAAGTAACTTTGTATTTTCCACACTCCCATGCCATGGCGTTGCTTTTGTGTCCCAAAATCGAAAATGTAACACGGTCTGGTTAAAAAAGTAACGGGCACTGGAGCCGTGCCTGGGCTCCCACTTGCCTGGTAGGCCTGTACCCGCTTTTATGAGGCCCACAGGCTTAATTGGCTGAGGATAAGACCCTCACTCGGGCAGCAGGTCCGCGGACTCCATGTGTCACACTCAATGCGGGGGTCAGGCAGGACCTGAGTCCGTCACGCCTAGTCAGCACTCTCGGCCGCTTCCCTCGCCTGCTGAGCCAGCAGGCTACAGCTGTCTCCAGTCACACTAATGGCCGCCTGTTTTTGCTAACATGACATCTCGGTGCACTCAGACGTGCTCGCTTGTCTCCCGGAAACAAAATCATTCTGGTGCGCGGGCTTACCTTCCATGCCCTGTCTTCTTGTATTGGTCCGGATAAAGAGGTCCAAAATAACTTTTTTAGACTAAAGCAAACATTAGCCAAGAACCCTCGCCGCCCCCCTCTCTGTCTCTCGCTGTTTCTCCATCACACGCTCCTTTCACATAACACCACATCCAAAAGCGCCTCTTGCAGACTGTGTGCCCATGACCACGGACAACCCGCATCCACAGTACAGTGTTGGCATTTAACACCCTGGGGCATAAAACAGAAAAGTGCTGCAAATGATAAACTCACTGGTAGGTCGGGTTGATTAATCCCCGCCCCGCCTGCCTATACCCGGGTATCCCCTTATAAGCCTCACCTTAAGCCAGCTCTGCTCCCCAGTCCACACACCCACCGCCCTCATGTTAATGGCAAAGTCAGTAATGTTAACACATTGCAATTTCGATAACATGTACCTGAAAGTGTTTTTTTTTTAACCCTTTAGTGCAGAAGTGGGCGGAGCCCACAATGATTCCTTATGGGAATTCAGTAGGAACATACTCACCCTTAGCACTGAAGGGGTTAACATTCTGGCGTGAAAAATGCAGCCTACCCAATCAAATCATGGACACAGCATCTATTATAAGGTGCAGGACAAGGAAGTCCGCCCGCCCACCCGAGCCTGTTTCCCGCGGGCTTTCACCACAGGGCAGGTTGGAGCTCAATCTCCACAATACAGGGCTCCAGGGAGCCATTTCTTCCCGGAGTGCTGTTCCGAGGTACTCCTCCCCACCGATTCCACCCCACTGTTGAGTTGCAACTAGAAAGCAAGGGTTCTTGGTTTCCTTATGTGTTTTATGATGGAACAAGGTCGCTATGGAAGGACCACAATCTGAGGCGTCGCTAGGAGGGGGCTAGGATGGCTATAGCCCCTGGTCTTTTGGTTGTAGCCCCGGATAGAAGCTGAGGGGCTACAACCAAAAGGCATAACTAGCCCCGAGTCCCGACATCCCCGACATTAGCGTAGCCCTGGATCTTTTCCAGACCTAGCAACACCCCTGGCCACAATTATGTCAAAATCTTGTGGCATTCCTTTCTGGAGAACTGCATACCCGGCCCATCACTCTGTGCCGTCATTCTGGGGCGCAGTCAGGGCTGGACTGGGAACTAAAAGAGGCCCTGGAAATAATTACTGGGGACCAAAAGAGGCCCTGGAAATAAAGTTCAAAGTGGCCCCAAATGACACATTTTCAGCAAGCCCAATGCTTTTCCTATGAGAAAATTTGGAAATACGACAGAAAAGAGGCACAGGGTGCAGAGGCCCACCGGGAAATCTCCAGAGTTCCGTATAGGCCAGTCCACCCCTGGGCGCAGTGCCTTGCTAAAGGCCTGCACCGGGCTGCGTGGCATATCAATTAACACAAGAAATTACTCTTTGCTACTCCATGCTCTAGTAAGGAATGGCGGCCATTTTAGGTTTGTTGAGGATGGGAACAGCTTAGCATCTTCTAAATTCCCTGAACATCCCCCATCTTGTCAAGAAAGAAGCAACGGAAAACTAGCGGCTAGGGTTTAAGCCCTTCAACTTTGGGGCAGAAGGCATCACTCTGCTGTGCCGCCCAACCAGTGGCGCTGACGCCAAGAGCTCAAATCTCACATTCAGACCCACCCCAAAATGTTGAGGCTGGCCCCGCCCCAAGACACCATGGGGCGCCCTATTGATTCTAAAACATACAGCCTGGCCTTTTTGCAAGGAAGGAGGGGGCACCAGAATGACACATGGACTGGCACAGCAGGCACCCTGCATGCACAGGCCTGAAGCCAGAGAGTCAGTGACCGATACCGGTCTGCCACAACCAAGGTATGTACTGCAGATTAAAAGCGGGAGACCGGCCGAGTGATGATGTGAGAGTCCACCGAGCTGAAACTGTGAGGGAGGCCTTGGGGCCCTGGCCACTTGCCACTGCTGGCCTGTGCAACAAAAGGAGGAAGGAAAACAAATGAGTACAGGGAGGCTACTCGCCAGCTGCAGCCATGTTGACAGCAAGCAGATACAACCACCTACGTTGAAGGCGCAGCTAGCAGAAAGGCTTCTTTAATGATGTGTATAGGCTGTACATTGTATGTGTAGGCTGTAGAAGGCTTTCCTTTGTACAGCCTTTATACTGTAGCCTTTCCCCCAGCAATAGCGCTCAACGGAAGCTTTATCGAGTTGTTTTCTTTTAACTTCATGTCCTTGTTAAACTGATAATAGGCTGTGAGCTACAGCTTTATACAGCTTTTAGTTGTCCTGCAGCGCGCTGATCCTGGTAGAATCCCAGGCCACTAATGTATCGCCTCCCTTCTCTCCACGAACATATCGAAAATACAGACGCAAGGCACAGCATTGGAAAAAAAAATAGCAGGGCCATATCCTGTCCTGAAGTGGGACAAGGGGAAGGAGGGCGAGAGGCAGGAAGCACGGGCACAGGAACCGGAAATGAGTCATGGCAGGATGCCCGGATGCAGGAGGTGGGCGCAGGCAACATCTGTTCAACTGATTAGGCTGGCCAAACAAATCTATACATGGATCCTGAGCTCAGCCGGAGACAAAACAATATAGGGACGGGTATACAGGTACTGGAGGACAGACAGCACACCAGTGAAGTGCTCGCCTGTGACATGAAGCTTAGCCTGCTCTACACCCAGCCTGAATACCAGCAAAGCCGACATCCTTTCCTGGTCAAAACATTCAGGGGAATTAATTTGGTCGCAATAACCAATATCATTAAAGTGCTTAGGGGTAGGGGGACCCGGATATCATCGTTATTACATGGCAACATAAGCTAGTATAGTAATAGCCCTCTGAACCCTGCGCGCCAAATATATAATCACAGTCGAACTTTATGTTTTGCACAGTTGGTCCCCCACTCCCTGCTCAGGAGCGCAGCAAGACTTCTCTGCAGCAGATCCCAGGCGTCTCAGGACTTCCGGCATGCACCCATCCTTCCAGCATTGCCAGGCGCACCTCCGCTCCAAGGGCCTCTTTCCTGTGAGTTTACTTCTTTCTGCCAAACCCCGGGGACACGTCTGATGATGTGTAAGTGGACTCGTTTAAAAGCAGAAACGTCTTCCTTGCTGTCCCCCAGTAGATCAATGGGGCTTCTAAGTATGTCGCACTTTAGGGGTCTGTAGGATGGGCTGTCTTTCCAGACCTTGGATTGGTCTCCACGCATTGGTCACCTGGTCACCCTCTGAACTTGGGCCCAGGCTCCTGCATGTCCAGATGCACTCTGCACTGCCGCCCGGCTCCCTCAGCACTTGTGGTCTGTATCTGCAACCCTACAGTCCCTTCTCTCTGCACTTGGCTCTCTCCTGTTGGCTGCTCCTTGAGTTACCATCACTTAGCCACCCGCTGGCTGCACTTTTGAGTTACCTGCGCCCCCACCCCTCGGCTCTTCTCCCCTTCCACTTCATGCACTTGCACGATTTGAGTGACACAAGGCCCAGTAAGACCGTTGTTCTATCCTCCCTCTGTTTTCTCCTCCTTGTCTTGTTGCGCCTAGAAACACTTGTGTATAGGCCCGTTATAAATGCCAAATCATATCAAATTCGTTTTTTCTCCCAATTGCCCTCTTAAAAAAAAATATATATTCTATTCAATGCATTTTAAAGGGGTATTTAGAAACCATATGTACGTCTCAAAATGTTTTGCTTTTCTGCATTGCAATATTATGAGTTCTGGTTTGCTGAGTTAATTGTGCAGAACACCACACGTGCACGCATCTGCAATTGGAGAGTGTAATATTATTTCATGGACATTGCCATGTTATTCAAAATAAAGGCTCAGGGCCTCATTACACGTTGTGTGGTAAAAACGGCATTTACCGGCATGGCGCTATTAGCGTTTCCGCCCTTGCAAGAGGGTGCTAATTGCGTACCATTACGAGTACGCAGACACGAGCATAGCGCCATGCCGGTAATGACCCTACCGCCATGCCGTAAAAGTCCCCAAAAAGTCCCTTACCGGCTTCGACCAAAGTGCTAATAGCACCTCCGCCCTCACGCTACATGCAAATTGCGGTCACCGTTATTAGCGGTCACCGCCATTAGCGGTCACGTTAAAAAGTGGAACCGGAAATAGCGTGATCGCACAGGAACGGGAAAGAGCACAGTGGCCATCTTTAAAAACACATTCATTGCCATCCTCTGCATCCAGGACCTCTTTCCAGGAAACTCGAACACAAATTCATCCCGGATAGCCCGAGATGCCCAAGGCCGTGAAAAAAGCTGCTGATCGCCAGCAAAAAGAAAAATTCAGCAATGAGGAGCTGATCATGCTCACTGAGACACTTGCGGCAAATGCCAATGTAGTCTTCAGCAATGACATGCGGCGGGAGACCCTCCTCAAGAAAAAGGCCATCTGGGCAGAGGTTGCCCACAAAGTCAGTGCGTTGGGCACCACCACCCGCACAGTCAAGGACTGCCGTAAGAGGTGGGACGACCTCCGGGTCCGTGTCAGAAACATACTGTCAGTGAATCGCAAGCTGGCAATGGGCACAGGAAGTGGCGCCGATTCCCCTCTGAAACTCCGGGAGTGGGAGGAGACCTGCGCCTCCACAATTGGTGTGGAATCGGTAGAGGGTGTTGGAGACATGGAGCATGGTGTGGCCACTTCATCCGATGGAGGCGAGTGCACACAAACAATGCACAGTGAAGGGTGAGGGGCCCCCCAAATATGTGTCCATATTCAGGCCATGGATCCAGCCACAAACATACATGCATGCATCACCACATACACGTGCAACACAGACCCATTCATGCATGACCCACCCGACATCCCCATTACCGGAATCCAAAATAAATAGTCCCCAATGCATAGAGAGGCATGACGTAAACATTCTGCATAAGGCACGTTGAACCATAAACAAAGATATTCCCTATTTTTGACCCCTACAGGATCACAGACACTGAAGACCCACGCACTGCGACACCTGCTCCCCCAGCAACAAAAAAGCCCAGGAGAGATGAGACAGGGGACACATGCCACCACCTCAAGGGGAACCAGGAGGAGTGTTCAGCAGCAGAGGGCCAAAGGCAGCAAGAGCACCAGTTCGACGCAGCCTGAGGCCACGGCTGCTGCTATTGTTGCACCCACGGCAGTGTGTCCCATTACATGTGAAACCAGCACGGAGGGCACACACTCTGCTGTCACCAGTTCAACTGGTGAGGCAGCAGCCACCGCACCACTTTCGGACGAGGAGGAGGCAATTGACGTTCTGGATCGAAGCCAGACCCCCCAGCCCAACACGGTCCATTGAGCCTAGCCCAAGGCCATCATCAGGATCAGGTAGCCATGGAGGATCAGCCACCCACACCGTGGAAGGGGCATGGAGCCCTCAGGTGTCCTCACCTGATGCCAGAGGCATGGAACAGGGCGCAGCAGCCACTCCAACAGCTCGTAGCACGCGGCATGACCTTGCATCCATCAGCCAGAGGCAGGTAGAAATCACTGCGCTGGTTGGGCAGCATGTGGCCGAGGCAGCCCGTCTGAGGGATGACCTCAGTATGTATGCAAGCCAGACAAGGGAGGGCATGGAGGCCTGCACAAACAGGATTTGCGAGGAAATGGCCCAACTCAGGCAGGCCATGACACGTATTGCGGACGCCATTGAGTGCCAATACCCACCCCCAACACAGGATCAACCGGGTACTTCCTACTCTGCGAGTTCACCGGCAAACAAGCCCCCTGCGCCGCTCTCTGCACAACTTGAGGCGCACAACATTCCAACCACCCAATGGCAGAGGAGGCACTGAGGATTAGGGCCAGCAAGGACTAGGTGGCACATGTGGAGCAGGACACGTACACACTATAAGGCTCACATGGGGGTATTGTGTGGGGAGGGGGGAAAGGGTGTTTTTGGGAGTGTTGTGGGGGGAGGGGGGAAAGGGTGTTTTTGGGAGTGTGTCGGGGGAGGGGGGAAAGGGTGTTTTGGGGAGTGTTGTGGGGGAGGGGGGAAAGGGTGTTTTTGGGAGTGTTGTGGGGGAGGGGGGAAAGGGCGTTTTTGGGAGTGTTGTGGGGGGAGGGAGGAAAGGTTGTTTGCACAGTTGGGGCCATGCACTTTTTGTTCACATTCTGATCACAATGAAACTGTTGAGAAGTTGAAACACAGGCTTGGTCTTCATCATTGTGTATGTGTACTTTATTGGGGAGAGGGTCCTTTGTGGGCCTCACCACATGCATCAGGGCAACAATACCCATCTCCATCCATAATAGTTCTCCCTTGTATCTCATAAAATTTGATACATCACATGCTGACGCACATCGTGTTCCTCCTGGCCATCGCCTCTTGCACGTCCTGGCGGACCATTTCACCCATCCTCATTCCCATCAACATCCTCCTCATCTGGTGGTTGCATGTCAATGTCAGGTGGCATAGGCACATTCTGTCTGATGCACATTTTGTGCTGCATTACACATGCCATGGTTATCTTCGGCACTTTGTCATGGCCGTACAGGAGAGCCTCACCCAGCCGGCTTAGGCACCAGAGCTGTGTCTTTGAAAGGCCAAATGCCTGCTCTATCACGACGCGGGTACGGGTATGTGCAATATTGTATTCCTCTTCCTGGTGGTTCTGTGGGTTCCGTACAGGGGTTAGGAGCCACCTCCTCAGGGGATAGGCGGAGTCGCCTGTATGTGGTGAAGAATGGGTAACTGTTACCGGTCACCTCTGGTGCGGCCTGTACATGTCACACAAATCGTCTTTGCATTGTGATTGAAAATCACAACTACCAACATGCATGCAGACGAACTGCGTGACTGCAATGTGCAAAGCTGAGCTCGACCATGCGAGTGGACATGCCCGAATCGTGCCTCCGACAGTAATAGAAATGTCCTGGGTGAGGCCAGGACTCGGGTGTCCCTGGGCCCAGGCAAATATAGTACCACACTGCCAGTGTACTGCCATTCCGACATCCATGTTGCCATGCTGTGAAGCATCACTTCAGTGGTGCTATAGGTGTGTGGTTCGATGCTATGGCTAGGGGTGATCCCCACATTGCTGGGGCAAGAGCACATTGCTGTATTGATGTTGTGCTGCCTTAAATCTGTATGACTGTCTTGACCGCATGTTGCTGATTTGTGTATTATGTGGTGTGGCTTGATGTGCAATGTGGGTGTGGATGGATGTGTAATCTTTTGAAACATGGATTTTTTTCAATGTTGTGCAGCTTCAAATTGCATGTGGTGTCTTCTCAAGTACATTGTGGCCTTCCCTGATGGACATTGGCGTACATCTGTATGTCCATTTGTCCTACGCACGACAGTCAACACCCAGTTGGAGTATGTATCTCCCCCCCCCCAAATCACACCGCCATGTGCATGCCCTGCTACTCACCAAGTTGCCACGATCGTTGTCCGGATTGTCGCTCCATGTTGCGTGGTATGGTTGAGTTCTGCAGGACCATTGAATCATGGGTTGATCCGGGATATCTGGCACAACAATGTGTGATTATCTTGTTTCCGTCACATGCCATTTTGACAATGATGTTTTCTGTTTCGGTAGACTACTTCATTGTGATGTGGGACCACCAATTCCACATGGGTACAGTCGATGGCCCCGATGCTACTTGGGATGCCTGCCAGTGAATAGAAGGAAAATTTGGTGTTTGCGATCTCCTGGGCAGTCCGTGGCAGGAATATGTGTTCATGTGCAAGCTTCAGGAGGGCATCGAGTACCTGGTTCAGCGTGTGTGAGAACACTGGTTGTGAGATGCCATGCATCTGCCCTGAAGTATTCTGCTAGGAGCCTGTGGCCAGGAAGTGGAGCACAGTCACCACCTTCAGTAGAGGGGGGATTGCAGTTCTGATGTCTGAGGCTCACAATGTCGTCATGTATCTTATCCACGATGCTGGTGATGGTATCCCGGTCCAGACGGTACAGGGTATGTATCTGCTCAGGTGTTAGGTTAACTGGACTGGCTTGGATTCTGGGGATTTTTGGCTGCCTCTGTGGTATTTCTGGGTGCCCTGGTGGTGCTTGCTGCGCCTGTCTTGCCCTCCTCCTACTCCTCCTCCTCCTCCTCCTGCGTCTCCTCTGTGCTGCCTGTTGTTGTTGGTGCTACACTGCAATCATGTCCTCCAGCCCATGTAATGCTGCTAGTATTGGACCCATCTTGGTGTGGGAAGGGGTGTGGGAAGGGTGTGGTGTGCTCTTTTGTGCTGCCAGTCTCCATTGCCTCCACCTGTGTGGATTGTGACCACCTGTGGCAGGTGGGAACGCTGCTCAGGTCTCTTTACGGGTGGTTCGCAATGCCGGTATTAGCGCCATGCCGGTAAGGGTTTTTTGGGTCTTTACCATGCCGCTATTGCCATGTCCGCATGGCTTGTAATGGCGTGCTATTAGCGCCATGCCACTATTTCCGACCTGGGGTTCGCGCGCCCACGAACTTGCCGCTATTAGTGGCATCGTACTTACCGGTTCCGCTAATAGCGGCAAGTCCGGGTCGTAATTGGCTAGGGAATTTAGAGGTACCGGTAATCCCTTACCGGTACTGTTATTCCCTTACCGCACAACGTGTAATGAGGCCCTTACTCATGCCACAGAAAGGCTAATTCCACTTCTGCCGGCAAACAGATTGCAGCCTGTTATCACAATGCACATGTGGGTAGCAAAGTACATTGGGGGTTCCCCGACATTCCCTGCAAGGAGAACACATATGGCCAGTGCACAGAAACCATGAGATAAATATGATATGTTATAAAAGTCTTTTTATCCAATGCGGATTCAGGACATGTAATGGAAGCCAAGGCAAGTTCATAGGTGAGTAGGCCGAGGGTTCTAGGACCCTGAAGTTCTCAAAAACTCTAATCAAAATAGGACTGTAAAAGCCTCTGAAATATAGAGGTCCTGGATAGCAATTGTGTAATGCCATTTCATGCTTTTTTTTTATAAATCAGAGTAGTGGCCGAAATTCTCCAATGCACATAACCGTAGCTCAAAAATGGAAGGGTGAAAAACAAAAGAAAGCAAGCAGCCAATTCGCAAAGAAGTTCCTAAGAGTAACTGTGGTTTACACCTGAATTACTAAATGAGGAGCAAGTCAGACTTCATAGGTGAAGAGCAAGTCAGACCTATTAGGTGAGGCGGAAGTCAGAATTATTAAGTGAGGAGATGGTCACACTTATTAAGTGAGGAGCAAGTTAGACTAGTCAGACTTATAAAGTGAGGAGTAAGTCAGACTTATTAAGTGAGGAGCAAGTCAGACTTTTTAGGTAAGGAGCAAGTCAGACTAATAGGTGAGGAGTAAGCCAAACGTACTCATAGTAACGTCTTTTGTGAATCACGTAGCCCTCTCAGGTTTAGGTAAAGAGTATGTTTCTTGGAGAATCTGCCCACATGTCTTTAATGTTTTGCACAAAGGGGACATGTGCATGAATATTACCGGTTTTACAGAAGGCAATTTGAAGACCTAACTGCCTGCATATAGAAACTGATACTCCCCAGGCAGGTTCTCTTGTATAAAGGAACAAGTAGCTAGTTGTAAAGTCAGCTGGCAAGACTTTCCAGTGCGGCCCACCTGCTGTAGAGTTAAGACGTTCCCTCTCCTTAAATTCCCCAGTAACAAAGAGGTTTATTTAATTATTTATTTATTATTAACATTTATAAAGCGCGCAGCAGCCCAGGGGCACCGTGGCGCTGTTACAGACATCGTAGAGACATGCAACACAGAGAAGAGGCACTGTACATACTTGGTTGCAAAAAAGGAGAAGGGGAGAAGTGATGGGATGGTCAGGGTGGGCCACTATGTTAGTTAAAGGGTGTTCTAATATGATATAATATGATATGATTGGTTATTTATAACGCGCTTAATACCCAGAGGTTTCTAAGCACGGACCTGGGGATCAAACCTGTGTTGCTCTGTGTCGTCTTGCTTCCAAGGCGACCACGTTACCCCTGAGCTATCCTCCCGAGACTTGTTTTGAGGTTTATTCGGAAGGCAGTGAGGGAGGTCTCGGCTCTGAGTGAGTTAGGTAAGGTGTTCCACAGTTTGGGTGCTAGGTGTAGGAAGCCGATTCTGCCTGCTTTGGGTCTTTTGATAGGAGGGATTCACAGTTTGTTGGTGTGGCAGGTTATTTTGGGGTGAGAGGAGGTGGCTCTGGATCTAGTTTCAGATAGGTAGGGAGGGGCAGAGAGGCTTAGACATTTGTGTGTTAGAGTGAGAGTCTTGATGGTGATTCTATCTTTTATGGGAAGCCAGTGGGCATATCGTCTAGCCTGTGTGATATGGTCTCTTTTGGGTATCGTGAGGGCTGCTCTGAGCATGTTATTTTGAACTGTTTGGAGTCTATTTAGGTTTTTGGCTGATGTTCCCACTAGGAGAGTGTCACATTAGTCTAATTTAGCTTCAATGGTAGCCCTTGCGATGGTTAGGCAGTTTTGGGTGGATAGGAAAGGTTTGACTGCATTTATGAGCGTGGCGGTGTGGACGGATGCAGAGGTGATAGCACTGATCTGGCGGATCATAGATAGTGTTGCGTCAAGGAAAATCCCTAGCGTTTCGACTGCTGGTGATACTGGGACGATAGAATTGTCGATGGAGAAGTTGCAGTATTGTTGGCTAAGTTTAGCTAGTGTCTCTTTAGGGCCCATGATGATAATATCTGTTTTATCGTCATTGAGACACAGCCCATTTTCTGCCATTCATGCCTGGATAATAGAGTAGATGTGGATGAGAGCTGTGGCACCTTGGTTGTAAGTACCTGTGAGTGGGAGGAGGACCTGTGTATCATCGGCATAGTTGGTATAAGCTATGCCGAGGGAGTCCAACCTGTCAAAGAGTGGTTTTGTGAACAGGTTGTATAGGGCGAGGGCTGTGCAAGAACCATGGGGAACTCCGCACTGGATGGTGGAGGGGGCTGCGTTTGCCTGGTCAGAGAAGACCTTCATGGCTCTGCCTTCCAGGAAGGATGTGATCCATGAGGAGGCTTTGTTGGTGAAATTGGCAGCATGGGTGAGGTGGGAGGCAAGGTTTTTGTGATCCACCAGGTCAAAGGCAGCCGAGGGGTCCAAGAGTAGGAGAAGGGCCGGTTTGCCTTTGTCCATGATGGTGGTTATTTGGTTTTTAAGGTCCAAGAGGGCAGTTTCTGTGCCGTCGCCTTTACGGAACCCTGATTGCCTTTTACCGAGGATGGTGTTGGTTTCTAGGTAGTGTTGGATCTGGTTGTGGGCTGCTTTGTCAAGGATTTTGAGGAGAAATGGGACAGTGGTAATGGGGCGGTAGTTGTTGGGGGAAGCAGGATTTAGGGACCTTTTGTTTAGAAGAGGGTGGACCCATGCTTCTTTGAGACTGGATGGGACAGTGCATGATTTGAAAGAGGCATTAATAAATGCCGTAATGAGAGGCGCACTTGAGTCAGCACATTCTTTGATGATGTTGGGGGGACAGATGTCTCCTTTGCAAGTCAATGGTCTGAGCTGTTGGACGAGTGCAAGAACTTCAGGTTCTGTGACGCTGCGAAATGAGAAGAGAGGGTGGGGGAGATTGGTATTCACAGGGCTGCCCTGTAAGGCAATTCTAAGAAGTAAGGCAGTTCTAGGCAGCTACCACTGGTGCCATCAGCACTGGGTCACCTGAGGTGCCATTTTGGCCCAAACAAGATAAACATTTGCCTAACTGTATCGGAGAGGTGGCGCCAAAATGGCATCTTGAATTGGGCAGCATACATTCTTACCCCTGGTCTAGTTATTCTGGGATTGCTGTGTTCTGGGCAGTCGGTACCTGGGCATTTTCTTAAAATATGTAAATAGACATACGTGGTGTGTAACGCAGAGGATTAAGTCATTACAGCATTTACTTGGCTCACATTGGCTCTGAAAAAGCACCAGTGGCATATGATGGTGTGCTCTGGGGTTCATACTGACTTGAGCATGTGGGTGTAATCAAAGGCCCCAAACCAACGCAATTGAAGGGCCATGTGAAAAAGGCCTACCTGTCATTACCAAAGGAAAAGCAGCATTTTAATTTACCAAGTAAGAAGAAATTCAAAGGTCCCTTTCACATGAAAACCAGGATTTTTAAAACAAAAAATGGCTTTTCATGCGTGTTTTCAAGTTAAAGCAAGACATGAGAAAATGTCCCCCTCCCAACATAAAGATGTCAGGGACAAAAAGTAAGGTAGATCATTCGTCACATGCAAAATACCGGCAACCGTTTGAAAAGAAAAGCCTGCTTGGTTGCCATGAAAAGTTCCTGTAGGCCTATTTAGGCAGACTATGCGGGTGTCTTTCTGCAAGGGGAATCCAGAGAAGGCTAAAAAAAATGGTAATCGAAGTGCAGATTGGAAAAGCACATCACATTACTGGCTGAGAAATAACTGCGGCATTTCCACTAAAACTGTCACCCATCAAAAGGTGGTGCAGTGTGGCAATTCAGACTCACCATACAGCAGCAAAATGAACAGCAGATAATTAAATGTGTATTTTTTATTAATGACTGAAGCAGCTCTGTACTTTAAACGAAATCGCAAAGCGGACCCTGAAAACACACAGTAGGTCAAGGAATCAGGGCTGATGTTAGAAAATGCAATATGTGAGTCAATTTCAGACAAGGACAAATGGTGGGGCTCGGGGCAAAATTCACAAAGCACCTCCCCACTGAAAACCTGTCTGGCATCCCAACTATTTACAACTGCAATAAAATGTGTCATGCTAAGAGGTGTTGAAAACAGACTTTCCCTAGACCTACTGCTTCTGATGGAAGTTCTGAGCAGCAGAGGCATTGCTAGGAGGGTGCGGAGGGGGCTATAGCCCCGGGTCTTTTGTCTGTAGCCCCAGATTGAAGCTCAGGGGTTACAACCAAAATGGCTAGTTAGCCCCCTGTCCCGACAGTCCCAAAATCAGCATAGCCCCAGATCTTTTCCAGACCTAGCAACACCCCTGCTGAGCAGGCCAAATGATCGGGCTGGTGCATGACCAAAGTAGGGGGAGGTGTGAACACAGGGGCTTTAATTAAGGCTGAACTCTGGAGAAAAAAATACAGGAAAATAGAAGCTTTTCAGATAAGAGGACAGGATGCTAGATGTCTGCAGTGGGGGATCTCTGTGTAGTAAATGCATCCCCCATTTACAATCTGCACCATACACCTCAAATAACAAAGAGACTAATAAAAGACTGGCCCAGAGAGGCAAAATGGTACTGGAGACAGGAGGCCTCCAATTTACACATCCTAAAGATTTGCTATTAATTTAAAAACACTATTTATAACTTCTGCCTTTTTTTCTCAGCAATCACAGGTCGCACTGATTAGATGTATGTTTTATTTATTAGATAAGTTCTAGGTGATTTTGGTGACATACAATTCATCCACCTGTGACTCTGGGAACTGTAATGGCCATCTAAAATGGGGTTCTGGCTTATCTGAAAATGTCTCGAAATTGAGAGTTGGCAAACTCGTGGAGGGTAAAATTAGGTATGTGGAGAATAAATTGCATGTTCCTGATGATGCTTTTTGTAAAAATGGCAGAAAATTGCCTAACAGCTGTGCAACATGGTGCGGATCCAGCTGTTTTTTTAAATTCCACCTGATTAGCAGAATTGGAAAATATATATATTATGGCAGTTACTAGTAAATCACAAAGTTTTGACACATAACTAGTTTTTGCCAAAAATGTGACCCGATAACAAATGGGGATTGCAAACAGAAGCTGCCAAATGTCTGATCGAGATTCCTAACCCAATCCTTAGAGAGGGAATGGATTTGAGAGGAGAGAGAAGGTCACTGTCCAATCCTATTTGCGAGAACACTTGCAGGGTACGCCCCAAGATTGGAAACTTGATGGTGTCATCGTGCTATATTAAGTGGATGCACTATGAAGAGGAGACAGAGCTGCTGAACTTTACCATCGGGGAGGGCTGTTGAAAATGACCATCTGACAGATGCCAGGAAACACCAAAAGGAGACTTTGCAGAGATTGCCTCTGGGTGGAGCTGCCTATTTCTGGGAAGGCATAAAAGCTGACTGGGTCCTATGGTGGACAGCTGGAGGCCATCCTTGAGAGTGGAGTGACTATACCCCTGCCCAGTCCTTCCAGGGAGTCCTGACATGCAGCTGGCTTTCCTGGCGTTAAACAAAGGTTTTCTATGTAAGTAGAATTGAACCCTGGGAGTCCAAAGGGTGGTGGGAATCTGCTTGCCTTAAATCCTTTCCCTTTATAGTGGGGTCATGGGGGGCGCTGTGTAGATCCTTAGCCTATTTAACTAAAAATATGAAGTAATGAATTCCCCTTGGCATTACACCACACAGTGAATTTTGATAAAATTCAAAATTAACAAAGCTCATTCCCAGTGTGCGCCGAAAAATATAAACTGCAATTTAATTGGGTAATCTTTCTGTCCAGCTTCTCCAACACAGGCCTTTTAAGTGGAGGGGGTCTGAAAACTAAAATTCTCAAATCGTTCCAATTTTACTGTCCAACTTCCCCAATACAGACCTTTCAGTGAGGGGGGGTCTGCAAACAAGCTGCTAAATCACCCTGTGTTTATTTTAAACCAAAAGTGTGGGTGAAATCATAATTGCCATATGCATTTGTACTAATCGATAAACCCAACTGCTCGCCGTTAAAGTGGACAGGAAAATCGAAATTGCACAGTATTACACATGTAAATGACTTTTGTTCATTGACCAGTTTGATTATTTCTTAAAGTGGAATCTGTAAAAAAGAAAAGTATTGTAATTTGTGTGATTTATGTGTGTAACAAGAAGTTAATTGTGAGCCACCAAGAAGGTGGCCCATGTAGGTTATTGTGATTGCTATTACTTCTAATTTAAACCAATACAAATATATTTCCTGTACAACGACCTTGTTCTTGGCTCATTGGTAGCTCTGGGTGAAAGATCTGTGGGCTATTAGATGAATTGGGGATAGAGCTGAATGAATTAACTAAAATTAACTGTTTATTGTGTGACACTTAACTTGGGGAGGGAAGGAACTCCCTGTGTTGAGGCTGGCCTCTCAATAAACCGTTACAAGCATCTGTGCACAATTATTAAGATTTGGGCTGAAAAAATTGAACAACAATAAATTGTAATAATATAGAAAAGGGATCTAATCAAGCACTTATGGTAGGGTGCAGTGTTAAGTGTCCTTCTGTTTCTGGCTGAGTTAAATTGGTCGCTGCATGCTTTCACCACTACATGGCCCAAAAACGACATGCCGTGGGAAGTGGCGGAAGAATCTCATCCAATTGGGGAGGCCCTTCAAAAAGACCCAAAAGGCCAGTTTGGAGAGTTCCCCTTTTTGGTCCATCATGGGCTGGACCACCTATATGCTATTGATCTATTTAAATAATATTGGGGTAATTCACAAAGAAAATTGGTCAAAAGATGCAGCATACAAACTGCTCCTCGCATCCTGCAGCCAGCAGGGACTTCATGCAAGTCTCCCTATTTACAGGAAGGGGCTGCATGCAATTTATGGACCTTGCTGTGAGCACTGGTCCCTCACAGTCTTCCCCTGATCACTTTGCTTATATGAGTCAGGTGTGCACCTGCCACTCACATAGATCCTCTGCACCCATGTGGCTAGAGCGCCAACCCCCAACCTTCACATTTACAAAAAAAAGCCCTTCACCTTAAATGCCATTTGTACAATTGTACACTCAATTCAGGATGAGGAGTTAAAACATAAATGGAAAGGTGTTGTCTTTGTATTTTCCCCACACTGGCTTGGGACAGGCAGACCAGCTACAGAGGGAAGGTGGTGCACCACATTTTACGAAGCAGAAGTGCGCTCACAGATGTGCTGTCCCACACCCATTCATTCCCCCCAAAAACGTGCACAGTTGATACACACAATTACGTTAAAACCCTTTGTGAATTAAAATTCAGTATATGTAAATTATAGTTCTATATATTCAGTGTGTCTATTCTGTAAACCGTAATACTAAATAGTAATGTATTTCTTATATAGCGCCACACACCCATCGGTCTCAGAGCACTGAAATAACAGAAGGGGTTTGAAGTATGCAGCGGAGGAACGATATGAAAGAACAGGTACGTTTATTGGCAAAGCCTCCAGCAGCGGGGAGAGAGAGCGTCCAACATTCAGAGGGCCTTTCCTCTAACACGTTGTTGAGCAGAACGAGCAGATGCAGAGAGATTAACTGACTCTCCATTTCTATGAATTTTATTAAATTAACAACTCCACAATATATCAGAATATGTGCACTGGGATGTTTGCACACAGTGAGGGGCTGGGACATACACAGCGAAGGCAGGCTTACCAGAGAATCAGTTGAGGAAGCTGCTGCTGTGCTGTGTCACTCGCACGTGGATCGGGCTGTTGGGCGCTCCTCGCCACAACAAAGTATGCAGCGGAAACAGGATATAGAAGAACAACTATGTTTAGTGACATAAAGCGTTCATCAGCCCACTGGCTTCGATGCTTCCAACGGGTCGCCCCTTCACTCCAACTGTCCTACCCT
This sequence comes from Ambystoma mexicanum, assembly GCF_040938575.1. Classification (NCBI taxonomy): domain Eukaryota; kingdom Metazoa; phylum Chordata; class Amphibia; order Caudata; family Ambystomatidae; genus Ambystoma; species Ambystoma mexicanum. The sequence continues at coordinate 1,365,155,486 of NC_090934.1, forward strand.
CATTCCATTCCACAACTACCCTCTCCAACCCACACACTTCCAACCATGGCAACCAACACTGCCCATGAGCACACTATAGCATTACTTTCCCACAGACTGGTACTCAATGTATCAACCTCGGCAGGATGAAAGGCTGTGCTGACCCTGTGGGAATTCGAACCTGCCTCAAGAGGCTGCACACAGAAATCCGGGGCGAGCGCTTAGCTCACTGTGCTATCTGACGGGCTTATCGTTTGCCATCCAGTAGGCCAACATGCCCAACCCTAATGTACGCGGGGCACATTAGCACTTGGCAGAGAACCTGCTCAGTGACCAAGCAACACAATCAAAGCGTGGGAACTCTTTTAGGACTGAATCAATAACGGGGAAAGTGTGAACACTGACAATATGAAAAACGCTCCCTGCCAATGTGGTCTTTGCAGCTTCAGTCAACATTTCTGAAGCCAGGTTGAAGGAGTTCTCTGTGAGGCGAGGCCCTGGTTGAGGACTGTATTTCTGGAGGTGTTAGTAAGGTCTATCCCAGAGATGGTTCTGATTTTCACGCTCTGGGCCAGGAAGGACTGCTTTGGTCTTCCATCTTTGGAAGTAGATTGTCAATGGGCCCGTAAAGGGTTATTGCGTTCCATGGTGGGCTTCCTTGTGCCTTGATCGAGTTCAGGCCAGGGGTGTTGCTAGGTCTGGAAAATATCCGGGGCTACGCTAATGGCGGGTGTCACGTTGACGCTCCCATGGTTACGCAGGGGCGGGAGGGAACGGGGAAAAGGGAAGTGACGTGACGGGGGGCATGCTCGGGGAGTTCGGGGAAGCACAGGAATAAAGAAGACGTTTGCATGAAACGCTCTGTGTCCCGCGTATGATTTCCACGCAGCGAGCCTCCAGTACCGAGCAAGGTGCGACAATGGCGACGAAGGTGGGATCGGGGGCAGGGCCGCGCTGCTAGGAACCCAGCAGCCCACCCCCGCCCTAACACAGGAGAGACGCTAGCAGCTGCGGGCACAGCCAGCGGGCAGAGTCATACGCGGCCCGGGCCGCGACGGTGGTGCCGCATCAGGACGGACGCTTCGGAGCCTCGTGCGAGGCCCGGCACCCCGCAGACGGACGTTTCAGTGCCTCAGGTGAGGCCCGGCACCCCGCAAAGGAGGAGCAAACCTTGCCCAGGCAGACGGCCTGAAAGCACGACCAACATGTCCCACGCTGCAGGGAGGCAACGCCGGCTCTGCAGGCCCGCGGAGGGCGGAAAACACGCGAGTCCAGGCACCCAGCCCAGCGGGCAACCACAGAAGCCCCAGTGCGCCAGGCTGAGCGCCAAAGAGCCCCTGGATGAAGTAAGCAGGGTGCCTCCCCCCCCCTTTGATGGTGCTCATGCCCCGTGGGGCGGCCATCCAACACCAGCGGGCGGGGCCACGCCCCAGAGGAAGAGCAGGAACTAGCGTCCCAGGCAAACCACGCATTTAAGGGCTCGTGGAATCCACAATAACCAGCACTATAACGCCACCATGTCAGGACAAGATGATGGCCGGGGTGGGCAGGCACCAGGGAATGCACCCCCAGCCCCAGGAACACCCGCACCAGACCACGTGCCCCATCATCTCCCGGACACCCTGGCTGCCCAGATGCCGGGAGCATTTGACGTAACGGACACAAGCAACATGGGCCCCCGGTGGACCAAATGGATCAGAGATTTCGACCTGTATATGGGAGCCACAGGCCCAGTCACCGACGCACGGCATGTATGTCTCTTAAAGCTAGCGGTGGGCCCGGCAACCCGAGACATAATCGATCAGATGCCCCAAGACTCCATAGACTCGATCAAAAACCTCAAGGAGGCATTAGCGGCATATTTTGCACCCCATACCAATGTAGATTATGAGAGACACTTATTTCATAGCACCAAGCAGGTCAAAGGGGAATCCATGGATGCCTACGTGATGCGGTTACGCACCAAACTAAAGCACTGTGATTTTGCCAACAACCCAGACCCCAACACAATGGCTGCTCAGCATCAAACCGCAGGTGACCAGAGAGACCGAGAGTCGGGAGAAGATCGGTAAAGGAGAAGAGAAAGAAGAAAACTCACCATGCGCCCAAGAACGGAACGCAGATCCCGGCACCACGTGCGATACTTAGTGGAACAGTCCCCCACAGAATCCGACCCCAGCTCATCAGGGAGCAACCAAAGAGGAAGGCCTATGTTTATGCCTTGGGAAACCCCACTGCAACCACCAACAGGCCAATGCTCATCATTAAACTACAAGAGAGACCCACGGAAGTTCTCACAGACATTGGAGCCACTGTCCATGTGGTAAGCGAGAAGGTCTATAACGACCTCCCACAAAAACCCAAACTGCACCCGGCAACCGTGAACATATACGCATATGGAGCCAAGACACCTTTGAGATGCCTGGGACAGTTCAATGGTCTGTGCAGATACAAGGGCCATGAAATGAAGGTGCCAATTCATGTACTAGCCACCGAGACAGATAGTGGTTGCGTTCTGAGTTTTAAGTCAGCCGCGGACATGGGTCTAATTCACATTCTGTACAACATCACGGTGCACAAATATATAGACCCAGTGGAAATGGTGAACAACCTTTACCCCAAGATCTTCAAAGGAATAGGAAAGCTCCGCAACAGACAAATACGGCTCCACGTGGACGAATCAATCCGCCCCATAGCCCAGCCATACCAAGGAATTCCAGTTAACAAAAAGTGGAAGATGAGCTCCAAAAGCTGCTCGAGCAAGATATCATCGAGAGAGCCACAGGACCCACCACATGGGTCTCGCCGATCGTCCCAGTTCCCAAGAAAGGCTCTGAAGCCATAAGGCTATGTGTGGATATGCGACGGCCAAATCAGGCCATCAAAAGGGAAAGACATCCTGCATCAAGAATCACAGACATGATACACCTGCTGAACGGACCAAAGGTGTTTTCCAAACTGGATCTACAAAAGGGTTACCATCAACTAGTTCTGCACCCGGACAGCAGGAACATCACGACATTTGTAACGCATGTCAGCCTCTTCAGATACAAGAGGCTCAGCTTCGGGGTGTCTTCGGCCGCAGAGACATTTCAATCGGAAGTGCATAATGTCATAAAGCACATTCCGAACTCTCTAAATTATTCAGCTGACATTTTGGTCTTTGGAACAGATGCAAACAAACACGATGAGACCTTGATGTTGGTATGCAAAGCATTACATGATGCAAACCTCACGCTCAACAGAGACAAATGTGAGTTACGGAAACTCACACTGAAATTCTTTGGCCACATCTTCTCAGAAGCAGGGATGACCCCGGACCCAGACAAAGTGGCAGCACTGAATGACACGGCGGCTCCAGCAAATGTGTCCGAGCTCCGGTCATTCCTGGGCCTTGCCAGCTACTGTAGCCGATACATTCGGGACTTTGCGTCAGTCAGTGAACCACTCAGACAACTGACGCACCAGGATACCAAGTTCGAGTGGACACAAGAGTGTCAGGAGGCGTTTGAACTGATAAGGGAAAGAGTGGCTAAAGCTGAAAATATGTCTTACTATGACCCAAACAGACAGACCGAACTCACTGTTGACGCCAGCCCTGTTGGCCCGGGGGCTATTCTGGCGCAAAAGGACCCGAAAGACCTGTCACGGAAACACATTGTGGCCTATGCCAGCCGTAGTTTGTCCTCCACAGAAACTGCATACTCCCAGGCAGAAAAGGAGGGACTTGCTGTCGTATGGGCGTGTGAACATTTCAATCTATTCTTATATGGCAAGCCTTTTCAAGTTGTCACGGACCATCAGGCGCTAATGTTCCTGTATGGAAACCCGCAAGCAAAAATACCACCAAGAATTGCCCGGTGGGGCCTGCGTCTTCAGGACTACGCATTTCAGATTGTCCACAGGCCAGAGAACGTGCCTCTTCTCTTGGCTGTGCCCCTCCCCCACCTGCACTCTCTTGCATCCAGCCCATCTCTCTTCTTGCCCCTCTCCCCTGTTCCTAACGCACCCCTCTCTTGGCTGTGCCCCACCTGCACTCTCTTTCTCCCTGTCCATCTCTCTTCTTCCCCCTCTCCCCTGTTCCTAACGCACCCCTTCTCTTGGCTGTGCCCCTCCCCCACCTGCACTCTCTTGCTTCCGGTCCATCTCTCTTCTTGCCCCTCTCCCCTGTCCCTAACGCACCCCTTCTCTTGGCTGTGCCCCTCCCCCACCTGCACTCTCTTGCTTCCGGTCCATCTCTCTTGGGGAACGAGATTGATCCTCTAGAAGTAACCTTTGTCCTGAAGATGGCCCAACATCTACTTTACTGACCACTGCTGACATAAGTGGTACACCATCAAGGGCCGAAACATATGTCGACCGATAAAGGAAAACCAAATTCTTTTTTCCTATGTCATGCACGCATATTTACACTAACTGTTATGCTGGAAGAAATGTCAAGTTACAGTACCCCGTTGTTACAATAGGAGCATGTTGATTGAATGGTATGATTGATGATCATTAGAGAAAAATGTTTAATGTTTTTTTAATGTTTTTTTATGAATAATTAAAGAGATTTACGTTTTGCAAAGTTGCAGTGAGCTTCAATAACTTCCCCATTAAGGTGTTAACCCAGTTAATGATTGAGACAGGGTAACATCCACCCTTACCTGTGTTACATACAGGACTTTTAGAGAGGGGTAGTCAATCTGTATTTCATTTTTTTCTTCTGTTTCATTCTGTTCACTGCTTCTGTTCGCGTCCTTTTGGACAGAGCTTTGCATCAAAGCGCTATACACGTTAGATGAACAAACCCACCAGTTGTCATTTGATTTTACGGCACCCTTTCACTGCCACTCGATTCACCATTACACACCCCATTCGTTCCTTGCCAATCCTAGTTTCTTCCCATAATTTTCATGTTCCCGACCCACAATTCCTAGTTCCTCACCATCCTTCCATGACTCCGTTCCTCTCCCCGCGCCCAACCCTGTGTCCTCCCTTCTAGGTTGCTCCTAATATGTTTGGGACAGGAGGACTTAGGCCACCAAGCTGTCGAAAAAACAGTATATGTTTTTTTTTTTTAATGGCTGGTCTTGGGTGGTAAACACACTTCCGCACTTTCAGCTCTAAATAGCAAAGAATTCATATTAACAAGAGTATGAAAAATGTTGCTTGACGTCTGGCAAATGATAAACAAGGCCACAGATGTCATTAAACTTCCGAGGGGCAAGTCTGCCCTCTGCAGGTCTCTCTGGGACATGACCGTATCAACAATTCTGAAAGGAATACTAATGAGGCGTGGCTTTCGAATGCTCAGCTCCATGATTTCAGTGTTATGTACATATGACAGCCTGCCTAACTTTGGCAAAACATGTTTGAAAGCCTAGGATTACTCGAGCAAATATTTTGAATGCGGAGAGGTGTGGACTTAATAAAACCGCAGGATTCGGTCCTGGCTGTGCTGAGGTATCACCGACTATATCATTTGGGCCGACATTTTTAAATACAAACAAACTTCGTTGAGGCTGGAGGCCTTTGTCATGTAGCAGGCTGCGTGGAATGATATGATAGGTTATTTATTACGCGTTTATAAGCGCGGACCCGGGAATCGAACCTGCGTTGCTCCGTATCATTGCGTTTCCAAAGCGAGCACGGTGCCTCTGCGCTATCCTCCCCCGACAAGAATAAGGGGACTGTCCACCGTCCAGTGCCTAGAGTTCCTGTTCAATTGATAAACCCAGCAGTTCATCGCCCACTCGTTAGGCCCGTTTGTTGGCATTCCCAGCAACGAGGCCAAGGACTGAATGGGCAAGCCATGTGCGCTAGTCTCATCAGTTATGATTTGTACCTGGACAGTGGGGTCGAAGGATGATGAAGGGGAAGGACGGAAAGGTTATCATGGCTCTCAGTGCTTTGAAGACGAAGGTTTAAAGAACCATCAGCCAAGCGCCCCGCCCCCTCCACCAGTATTAAAGTCCGCAATCACAAAAGTCAAGAGTGAGGTACACAGGCATTGGGAGCTGAGCCTGGCTTTAAGGAGACGACCAGGGCACCTGCACCACAACACACTAAGAACAAGACAACGTGACGCCAAGCAAAAACAGGAAACAGCTGGCTGTTGGCACATGCGCTCAGCTACCCCTCTGAACAACTGGCCACACATAAGGTCTGACCTGGAGTAAAAGCGCACGCCCATGGGCACCTCCGATTCTCAAAGCCTAAATTGCAGCCACATCTGGGCATGTTTTGTTAATATTTTTTATCCCGCACCCCACTGCCACCGCCTGCGAAATACAATCTCCAATGTTGTCACCAAGATCAGTGCTTCATTTGTGGGGTTGTTTGCCAGGGCTCAGCCCTGACACTTATTTCTGAGCACCTGCACTTAATTGTCTCAGACTCAGTTTGATCATGATGTGGGTTTTTGGTGACTGTTATTGTGACGGCCAGTCACATAATAAACACAGATAGAATCCGAGCAAAATGTAAAGGATGGTTGTGTTTACAGTCACACTTAAGCATGTGTCTCATGTCAAGACACGAGTATGTTATTTTATGTGTACGTTGATTGGTATTTGTAAATCACATATCTACCGAGAGTATATCCATCAACCACACTAAGCCGGGGGGAGTTGCAGCTTTAACCCTGCATATGTTCACAGCATGGGAAGCAGCCGAGGGTGATGGCAACAGTGGGCACGCAGCTGCCCATACTGACGCGTCATGGGCGTGCTAGAAAATATTTGAGCCCTGGCACCTATTTTTTTTAGACAAATTAAGCACTTCTCAAGATCCACTCGGGAGGTGCTCCAGGTACCCCAGAATTATTTCACTCGTCTTTGGAAATCGGGTGTAGAGTAGCAGCGCCAATCAGGGCTGCTCAGAGGCATCGCCTCATTTGGTCTGGTGCACATCTTTCAGAATCAGGCCCATAGTATGTAACAAACCTTCAGTTCATTCTCGAGTAAAATTGGTTCTCCGTTTTCTGCGCAGCCAAATATGCTCCATTTCTGGTCCTTACTAAAATCCTAAAATCTTATCTAACTGGAGAATGCTGCTGAAAGACCACGAACACATCCGCACCCATGGCCGGGCTCTGCTCCGTCAGCACCCCCCCGCCCCCAACCCTTCCCCGGTATCTAAATAGAGTGGATTTAGGCATGGCAATTCGAGGAGACGTGGGCTTTCTGCACCTAAATCCACCCCCTGCAGATAGTGTGATACTATCAGCGCCACCAGGCGCAGGTGGGGAGATTGGTGATGGCATCTACCACAGTAGCTCATTGCTATGCCTGCTTTTTGCACATGTAAACAAGCAGGCAGCGTCTGCAGGGATCCCTGCTTCTCCGCCGGCATCAAAATTGTGATCTGGGCAGAGTTGAGGGTGGGCACCCTCCAAAATAAGACCATAAATATGGATACGCTGGCTACCCGCTCACTGTACAGCGCTCTGCTCAGGGGAGTATCCAGCATTGCAAGAGAAGGAGGGGGCGAGCCACAAAAAAAGTCCTGCTACTCCCCCCGTCCACCCAATGCGGTGCGCGTGATGACATACGGTATCAGTCGCACCCTCCCAATCAACTTTTTTGGTAACATTAGTGGCAGATGGCATCTCAACACATACACATAACAAAAAATAAATAAAACTGCAGGACCAACACAGATGCAGGAAACTCGTCTATTCGAGCTCTGCGGGGCAAAGTATACGCAAACCTCCGAATATGGATTGCACCAACAGAAGTAGCTTCAGAGAAAAGGACAATGCAAGGAGCATCATCAGTCTTTGATAGTGGGATGCACCATGAAAATCACTTTAGAATAAGTTGCCATAAGTAAGACAAGTGGCAAATAACTTTCTGCTGCAAAATACCTAAATTGCACTATTTTTTTTAAATAAATGGAGCAACTCTACAGTCATTAGGCTTTTTTGTGTAACAGCATGATATATTAACATAAGTTATGAAGTGAATCACTTACAGAGCTGCATATAAGACACAGTGTGATTAAGTGATTTGCCCAGGATCACACACTTGTTAAATGGTGAAACCAGGGTGTGGACTATTTAAGAAACGGATCACATCTTCCTGGATTTAGTTGATATAGATATTTATTAAGGTTTTGCTTTGCATTTCATGTGCTTAAATAATACTTTATTTATTGCAATGCCTTGGAAGCAAATCACATTACATAATAAACTAACATTACACTATATACATCGTCATAGAAATAGGTTGAGCAATACGAGTATGGCTTTAGTTTTATTCTCCCCATCCTGCATGTAAAGTCACAATAACATTATGCAGGTTAATGTAGCCTAACAAATTCCCCTTGGGTTTTAAAGCCATAGGAGTTATTTCAGAAAGCATGCAACATTATGTAACCATCTCATTTCTGATCACCCTCATTCACATTTCTAATAGTCTCCCCTCCCATCAGTACCTAATGGCTCCCTTTGTAGTTCTCTGTTAATACAAAGAAAAGTGTCAAGTCCTCGGCCAGCCACTCTGCTGCCCGGAGCTCTGCAGGACATTCTCCTGGCAGAGGGACAACTCTCCCGTTCGTCACTCTCAAACAATGAAGGTGGATTGGGAAAGGTGTCCTGCTGCCAGGACAATGAGGGTGCTGCTCGGCACCCTCAATGTCCTACCAGCAGGACAATGCAAAATGTTTTGGTCTAGCTTTTAAAAGAGCCACAGGGCAGGGGGGGGGGGCTAAGCGCCTCTCCCCCCACACCCCCACCGCTCCGTAAACCACTGGCTCTGCTGCTCTCGAACTAAGTCTGAGCTTTAAACAATAAAATAAAATCAATGCTTTGCAGGAGGGATTATTGGCATGTGTAGCTTTGGGCTGTCTGGGTCAGTGGCAGGGCTGGACTGACCTATAGGGAACTCAGGAGGTTCCCCGATAGGCCTCTGCACCCTGGGCCTCTTTTGTGTGGTAACCTATTTTATTTCCAAATGTTCTCATAGGAAAAAGGTTGGGTTTCCTGAAAATGTGTAATCTAGGGCCACTTTGAAAACGGTTACCAGGGCCTCTTTTGGTTCCCAGTCCACCACTGGTCAGTGGTCCAGGTTCCTTGTAGAAGCCGATCCCCGTTTCACTTCTGACAAAAACCGTAGGCTGTACCACACCTAGTTTATTGTGACTCCTGAATTTAAAATGGCTGACCTGGTCCCCCCCGTCCGTTTGCGTGCGGTGTAAACCAGTGCGACTGAAACCTCTTCTCGGGCTAGGCTTCCACTCCGGCGGTGAAACTAGGGAGTACAAGCAGAAACGTTAAGAGGCGGACCAGCCCCCGCAGGGGGCGCTAGAGGGACTGCCTACATAGCGGGCTGTCCCCTCTGGCCACCACCTTCGGGGGGGGTGGTGGCCAGCCTCTACTCTTCCTCCCCAGTGTGGCGGAAGAGGCGTCCCCAGGGCCTGACTTCCGGTCGGGTTCCCGGGGGACGCATATAAGGCGGGAGCTGCAGGCAGTAAGGTGCCCCAGGGATGTGTGGCTAGGTAACTTTCCCACGAATTTAGAAGCAGAGGCCCGTGTGGGTCTCCAGATTTGGCGTCTCTACAGTTTCGCCTTATCGAACCTAAACACATCTTTAATTGCGCTTTTCAAGATCAGAGGCCCGGTGTCACAATGTTTGTGTACCTTGTGACGGCGGGTATTCTTTCTTGCTGGGCCAGGCTCTCCGGCATTCTCAGCCCAGATAAAGGAATACAATGGCCCCCCTGCGGACCGCCACAGGCCTGCGCTCTTCAGGAAAGAAGTCATTGAAAAAGAAACCCCAGTCGGACTTTTCATCCCTTTCCAAGGTTTAAGAAAGACACTAACGAAGGAAGAATGCCCAAGCAACCTAAAATATTGCAAATTACAGCCGCCCAGAGGTGGACTGGCCCGGGGGAAATTCAGAAAATGTCACAGCAGGCCGGTCCCGTTGAAAAACCTGCAGGGCTGGGGAAGGGTCTGGAAACTGTCTGTCACCCTAACGTTCACCATGTGAGTGCCTCTGCCCCGACTCTACCTGCCTCCCAGAAGAAGTGGGCTGCCTGGATATCGACACGGGACGCTAGCATGCAGCTGCTTTTAGTTCCCATTGCATTGGATAACACGGACCCGACCCTGCCTGTTTCCAGCTCTCAGAGGGGTGGGGTGGCACAAGCGTGCATAAGACAACAGCACGTCTGGCTAGTGCTACCAGCAGCGTTAAAGCCACGTGACCCCGCCTGACTCAGAGCTGTGCTAACAAGGGCGCGGAGAACAGCGGCACTGCCAATGAGATCACAAAGACATTCTCAGCCGGATGTAGACACCACTTCTACCAGAATAACCGGATGCCCGCCTGACCTCACAGTAAGGCGACTCACCCCTTGGAGGCCAGTCATCAACGGAGGCTTCCGTGAGTCACAGGCAACATCCAATGCACCCTCATTGAGGAAATAAACGCTGTGTGTCCAAGGTCGAACCCACACCCTCACAATGTACAGTCTCTGGTCCTGCCAAGGCCTGACAGAGGAGCTGTCGCAACATTTATACTGTGGGGGCCGAGTCTGAGCACATGGGATATACTGGGAACCAATGTAACTAAAGTGTGCTCCCATTTATACCTACACCACACACGCATGCCCGTTCCTTTACATATGTACGAATTTCATTTGATATATCTGATATATGATATGTATATATATATATATATATATATATTTAATGCAGCAGTCGCCACACTATAGTTAAGGTGAGTATCAAGTTGCATAGGAAACCCGAAAATTGAATTGCTAATAATTTTTGACTTCCATGACGGATTTAACCACGTTCCCCTCCCTCCAGTGGACATTTTGTGATTGATTTGCTAAAAAATTAAAAAGTTCTTAGGAAAGCTGTTTTCGGCCTACTCTCATTCATTTTTCCATAGAGAAGAAATCCACATTGATGCACAGCACACAGCAAAAGTCACTGGACGGAATTGGACCAGGTACGAAATCACTTGGGTACGAAGCGTTGACTCGATTTTCGGAGAGGTCTGGGGTTATTGCATAGTTGTTAAAATATTCTCCCAAAAATAGCCATGTACGTGTCCCAGAGTGCATCAGAGAGGGTGAGAGACTTTCAGAAATGAAAAATCAGCAATTTCCCCCCAAAATTCTATTGCTAATAACTGTTGACTTGCTGGATGGATTTGGATGACATTTTAAAAACTAAAGGATTGTCAGGCTCCATTACCACCCCTCCAACTACAAATACTGGGAGCTATTGAAACAAAAATATACCACAGTCTCACAGTTTCAGCCCATTCACTTTTCCATAGAGAAAAAGTGCTGTTTTTGAATAGACATAGTGTGAAAACCACTGGGCAGATTTGGACCAAATAAGAAACAACTTGGACACAAAGCATTGACTTACATTTTTGATTGGTTGGGGGTAAATTCATCCAGTAGTTAAAAAAAAATTCAACAGAGAAGGGGGTGCGCCTGCTCCTTAAAACCTTTACATGCAGCAAGTCATGATACTTTGCAGCAGAGAGGCTGAGGGGGGCTAATCACTTTTGACTTGCTGCATGGATTTGGATGACATTTTCTAAACCATGTTTGTCAATGTCCCCCCTCCATCCCCAAACTGGATATTTTGGGAACAATTCATTAAAAAATGAAAAAGCTATGAAGAAAACATAATAATACAGTTTTCAGCCTACCCCTATTCATTTTTACATATTAAAAAAGTGCAGTTTTTGAACAGCCATAGCATTTGGACCAAATAAGAAAGACTTTGGGCCCAAAGCATTGACTTCATTTTCTTGACTGGTTTAGGTTAAATTCATCCAGTAGGTTTTGAAATATTCAACAGAGACATGGAGGTGCCCCCCCGGTTCCTTAACACCTTTTATATATACACCGGCCTTGGTGCTTTGCAGCAGAGAGGCTGAGAGACTTTTCAGAAATGAAAACGCCGTCTTTTTTTGTTGCTCAATGCAAGTGATTCCCACAAAATTACCAGGAGAAGCAGCAAATGAAAGAACTCAAAATGCTATTTAGAGGAGGAAAAAGGATGCCAGCAAGCTTTGGCATGAACCGCCCAACCTTGCAAAGTCTAATAACATTCTCAACTTCACAAAGAGACTAAACACTCTTCTGTTTATCTAGTCACTGCTATAGGAACACTGATTGTTTTGAATCACAGCGCTTAGATGCATGGCCCTAGGCACTATATAAATAGCAATAGCAATCAAATCAGGCTAGAGGTCGGAAGTGGGACAGAAGACACCATGTGAAGTTGGGGATTTGGAGGTGGGTTGGGGAGCCAGTTATGGGTAGAACATTTTTGGTTTATCAGGGGAAGACTGCAGGAAGCTCACGAGATTACAGCGGCACTGCCGCAAGTTGCATTCAAGAAGAAATATGTCTTACACAAAGCGATGAGTGACAAGGGGTAACGGGAGAGGTTAAGGAAGGGAAACAGCAATTGAGTGGCGTGAGGGGACATGGAAAAAAAGAAGGGGGACACATGTTGAGTACCTGTGAGGACATGGAAGACTTTTTAATTCCGATCAATGTTTCCTGTTATAGCAGGAAATGGCGAACTGCTACTCTACCGTAGGAATTTCTGTTATTGGATATTATTACTGTGAAATTAACGTGGCAATAAGGAGCAGGAAAAAAAAGCTTTAACCTCTGCAGTGCCTACATCTACTGGGCAGGGGACAAGGGGTGTTAGTTAACAAATGAATGGTTTGACATGGACAGTGGCAATGGTTAGTGGGCCCAAAAGAAAGATATTGGTGTAGCAGGCACAGAGGCCACGGCCAAAAGGCCATAGTCTGTGAGACCTCAGGAAACTATGCTACATGTTCGGCCGTGGCCACTGGCCATGGCTGAAGGCCATAGCTAGTGGGCCCAAAAGAAAACTATTGGTATAACATGTGCAGTGGCCACTGCCAAACACCATGGCTAGTGGGCCCCGAGGAAATTAAGGTATAGCAGAACCCTTGAAATTCAGTTAAAAACCATTTGTTAAGACAGAGTTAAGATGATCAGATTTAATGCAACAAAACCCTTGAGATTCAGTACTTGCATTTCAATCAAGTCCACCTAGTGGCAGAAAATGCATCACACAAACCAAACAGTGATAGGGGGTAATGGCCGGGAGAGTGCCAGGGAGGAAAAAAGCAATTCAGGGGGTGAGGGGCCATGGAAAGAGAAGGGGGGGTACTTTGTGAGTGCATGTGAGGACAGCAAAAAGTTTTGGATTTTAGAGCATTATCGGGGGTGCTACTGTATGTGTCTTTCAGTGCCATTATTGAGGGAATATTGGGGGAATTCTGCGGGAATGGGGAGAGAGAGTAAAAAATGTAACTTTACACCTGCAGTGATCGCATCTCTTAGGCAGGGGGTTTTGGATCTCTGTGCCCAAAGGCATTGCTGGTTGGCTCAGTGAAGCCTACTGATGCAATATGTACAGTGGCCATGGCTAAAGGCCATGAAAAGTGGGCCCCAAAGAAACCTATTGGTGCAACATACCGGTAATGGCTAGTGGACCCTGTAGAAATGTATTGGTGCAATATGTACAGTGTCCACGGCCGAAACCTATTGGTGCAACATACCGGTAATGGCTAGTGGACCCTGTAGAAATGTATTGGTGCAATATGTACAGTGTCCACGGCCGAAACCTATTGGTGCAACATACCGGTAATGGCTAGTGGACCCTGTAGAAATGTATTGGTGCAATATGTACAGTGTCCACGGCCGAAACCTATTGGTGCAACATACCGGTAATGGCTAGTGGACCCTGTAGAAATGTATTGGTGCAATATGTACAGTGTCCACGGCCGAAACCTATTGGTGCAACATGTACAGTTGCCACAGCTCAAGGCCGTGGCTAGTGGGCCCAGACAAATCTATAGAATAACACAACCTTTGAAATTCAGTGAACGTTTTTTAGTTAGGAGAGCGTTAAGGTGATCACATTTAACATGAAAATGACATAGCAACAAAACCTTGGAAATTCAGTGAACGTTTTTTAGTTAGGAGAGCGTTAAGGTGATCACATTTAACATGAAAAATACATAGCAACAAAACCTTGGAAATTCAGTGAACGTTTTTTAGTTAGGAGAGCGTTTAGGTGATCACATTTAACATGAAAAATACATAGCAACAAAACCTTGGAAATTCAGTGAAAAAACTCTGTTAAGAGAGAGTTAAGGTAATCAGATTTAACATAACAAAACTCCTGAAATTCAGCAATAGCGTTTCGAGCAATTCCACCTTATCTATGAGCCACCTGTTGCGCCATCAATGACCACAATGCTGACATCACAGAGGACATCTGATTATATTGCAAGGTTCTGCGTTTTGCATGCATTGCATCCGGCAAAGGATTTATTGATTTTTTACATTTGTTAATCAATCTGATTCTTGGGTTTCTCTGGGATCAATGGGGAAATGTAATCTTTAATTGATCGTGCTTTAGGAAAGGTTATTTTCGGCTATTTACCAATCTGGTCTTTGAGATCCTTGTCTGATGATAAAATGAGCAAATGTTTTAATAGAACTCTTCTCACATCTTGTGATCGTGAATTAAATTGCATTCTGAATCGTGTAGTGTCATCCTTATCCTTCATTTGTATACATTTAAGCAGATAATTAATATTCATGTTTTAAATGCGTAACCTCTGGCTATAAATCTAGCTCCTATATTCTCAGCTTCGATTTCGAAATCTTTCTCTTGCGAACAATTTGTTTTTGCTCTTATCAATTCTCCATAGGGTATACTGTCAATTCATGTTTTTGGATGATGCCTTGTGACATGTAGTACTGAATTTGATTCTCTCTTTTCTATATATTTATTTTGTAATTTGCAATCCTTTACAAAAAGATTATATCTAAAAACACCAATTCTACAGAGCTAGTAATCATGGTTAATCACACATTTAAATAATTGTCATTTAAACATTTAACATATTCATTGTTCTGACCCCTCCTAGATAAAATATAAATTGTTGATACATCGATACCAACATATTATCTGATCCAGACATTTGTCATATGTTTCTGACCAGGCTTCTGTAAGCTCCCACTATCCCATACATAGGTTCACATATGTGGGAGGTGTACATGAGCACAACGCTGTTCCTGACATTTGCCTATAAAATTGACTTTCAAATAGAAAGATGTTATGTTCTAAACAGAATCATTTCATTATGCTGTTTGAAACGTATGCACTTTGTGTCAAACAATATATACATGCTTTCCATCCAAATGCATGTTGAATGCTTGGATATAATGAGATGTCATCTAGAGATATAAATATGTAATCCATTTCCCATTTCAGTCCATTGGGCCTCATTACGACCCTGGTGGTAGAGTGATAACGGCGCCGGTAGTGCTGCCGGCGCTGTAATCACTCAATCGCCACATTACGAGTTCTGCTCGCAGGGCCGCTCTGCACGCCTGGTCAGATCAGACGTGCAGAGCGGCACCCACGAGCCGACCAGGATTGTAGCAGCGGTACCGTTATGAATGGTACCGCTGCTACCATCCTCCCCATTCCCATTGAGCCCTATGGGGACTCAAATGGGTATGGGGACGTTCCGGGTCCGGCGAAAGGGAATTACCGGGCCCTCCAAGGTCAGAATGGGCCAGTAAGTCCCCTTTTGCGGGACCCCGACCCGAGTTTGGGGGCAGCCATGCCCTTATTAAGGGCATTGCTACCTCCAAACTCGTAATGAGGCCCATTGACTTTCATCAAGAGATTTCCAGTGTCTCTGATAAATGAATTAAGATCCTGTACAAAGGGTTGTAAAAAAGAATCCCAACATTTGGAGGCATTTTCTAAAAGCAATCGTTTAGAGGATACTATTGGCCTCCCAGGCGGATTCAATGGGCTTCATTACAAGTCCGTCGGTAACCGTGCCAGTAAAACCGACAGGTTGCCGGCAGATTTGTACATTATAACAGTGTCTGGCTTGCCCAATGTGTCTTTGTGAATTTTAGGGACAAAGTGTAGGGTTGGGTGTCAAGAAAACTACACATTAGGAACATTAACTCTTCTCAGTCTATCTGATTAGAATAATTCCAAGTTCAATGACTTCTGGATAACATCTTTCACAGCAATAGTTGTCATTTAGCTGTGTCAAGGCTTCTGTATAGTGCAACATTCTATCCAATACAACCACCCTGTGACAAATCAACTTCCAGGGCCCCAGTGGTCTAGGGATGAATATCGTTTTCAAAACCATCAATCAGTCCCACACCTCTAGTACACCAGAAGGGGTCCGAACAGATTGGAAACGCAAGAAAATTATAAACTTCCTTGTCCAATTTTGGTACTGTGGACGGAATGGCAGGCTTATCTCTGCAAGGTCTTGGATCATTGGTTAGTTGCAACACAGCAAAAATACAATTATTACCCAATAATAAATGGGACTGTCCGGTCAAGGCTGTTTAAAAGGCTCTACTTTATTATTATCACAACAAACAGTTCTAGCACACTACAAAATACAACCCACCCTGTAAAGGAAGGCAGAGGACAGACCGTTTCAAAGGAAAAGGTATGCACTCTGGATACCGACAGTGGGGCAGTCAGTATAGCAATTAATCGCAATAGTTCAAGGATACTTGGTTTCAACACAAAGGGAGCAATGAGTCGTAAAATGTCACTGGGGGCCTTCGAAGAAAGATCAGGGGGACAGAGTCATAATGTACCTTGTGCTGTAAAAGTTCTTGGTGCTTGACCGGGTCATGTCAATTTCAGGGCGCTTTGCAGCTTCTGTGACAGAGTTCAAGATGTGAGACAGCTGCAGGTATCAGGCGGCAGGCAGTTAGGCGAGCAAGGATGGATGGACGGCTGCAGGCTGGCATACACAGCAGATCGGGGTCAGGAATTGTTGTCTCAGTGCTGGTCAGCAGATCTGAAGCACTGGTTGTATCGGACAGCTTTAGCGACTGCGGCGTAACAACAGTCAGCAGTGCAATCGGTTGCAGCTCAAGGGGCTCGACTGTCCTTTAAGGTGGGTGTCGGTAGATGTTTGTCGATGCACTCCTGCTAGCTTCTTCAGTAGGCTTGTGTCGTCTTTAAAGGCAGATGGCCCAGCGCTGAGGAGAATGTTGCATGGAAACTGCCTTGTCCTTTGACTTGGTTCAGAGACTCTCTGGCACTTGCCACCTAGGAAGCTTGCTGCAGAGCCTAGCTAGGCATGCTGTGTTTTGGCTGGGTACCAGTTCTGCAGCTGCTGTAGGGTCCTCTGGATTCAGTATCTCCCACTGTTTAGGGGAGGGATCTTGGCTCCCTCTCGGAGGTCCTGGCCTTCCTTCACTGGCAAAAGATGTAAGGCAGACTGTACCTTCAGCCAAGGTCGAATGATGAGTTCTTCTTTCCGGCTTCTGTTGAAGCCTTCAGATGATATGCCCAAAATGGGCCACAGTGATTGGTGTAGGCTAAGCTTACCTTAATGAACCAACCCTGGGTCTCCACCAACAATCTTCTATATGCATTAGGTCATAACCAGAATGCTTTGCAATAGAAAAGGTAAAGGGGTGAAAACACGTAATACTAAGACCCATCCATCTTCCTGTCGTGGATCAAAGGGTCTTTCTAGTTAATGGAGCTCTCTGTGGGTCCCGATTAAAGTTGCAGGTCTCCCTTGAAGCTGCGGTGGGAACAGACTTCCTGGTGCCATCAATTCACATGCTCGTACCATCTGAATGGGGTCCCCCTGCTGGGATGACCACTGTAGTACATGCAGTCGGAGACATATGTCACTGTTCATTGATACTAAGGGTGGGAGCTGACTTCAGGTTGACACAGTGCATATCAAAGGTTGTTGGGGTTTCCGGTCTCCTTTGTTAGCCTCTGCAGCCTTTTTGAATTAAACTCTGATCAGTATGTGAAATTGCCCCCAGCAGCAGAGGTAAACAAAAGGACAGGGCAGATCCATGGATACTTTGTTAGTTCATTAGGCTGGCCATGGCAGGAGGAAGGATTGGCCCTCCCCTTCTAAGATGACATGGAGTAATCCTGGCTGTCATATCCCAACTAAATACGAAAGGGGGGAGGGGCTGCGTCTGTAGGCCGTGTCCACCCAGAGTACACAGGTCTATGTGTATGTCATGCAGTGAGCTTAGGAACATGTATGCAGACTAGCCCCACACATTTTCCAGCGGCTGATCTACCATCATTCAATTCCTTTAGAAATAAAAAAAAACAGGCGAGCGCACACCCACTGTGCGGAAGGTCGAATTCCTCACGCACCCCTCCGCATTTGTCTGCCTGTCTGATAACTACAGTGTTGTCTTTTTGTAGATCATAGATTGCTTGTGCTTGTTCTGAAGTAAGGGTCGAAAATGTCTTTCTGTTGTTATCAGATATAGTACGTAATTCTTCAAGCACCAATTCTTCAAATATCGCTATTTTATTTAAAGTGATGTTAGGACAAAAGGTGGACTTGGCTTTCAAACCACTTTCCTCTACATAGCTGGTTTCAAAGCCAAAGCTTTGAAATATTGCAGAATTATCTATATTGGTATCTATGGCTAGAAGATTATCCCACTTTAGAGAATAGATATCAAGGCATCTACATCTCTAACAGATGGAGGGTTGTTCTGGCTGGGATAGTGACCTGTTCTGCACCACTTTTGTGCTGTTTGGTTTTTAATTGAAGCTTCTGAAGAAATGTAAACAGATCAACTTGGGCCTGTGCAAAGTCAAAGTTATGGGTTGGACAAAAAGAAAGTTCTCATTTCAAGACAGACATCTCAACAGGTGTCATTTCATTTTTGGATACATTGAACACTTTGACACTTAGTTCATCATCTGTCATCGTCTTCCTCTGTTCCTTTGCCCTCTCCCTGAACATGTTGTCCTGTTCTGAGAGATTCCCTCTCCTGTATCTTTTGCTTCTTCTCATCACATGAATACTTATATTAGTTATGTAACTACATTTGTATTATATGCAATACAATGTCCATGTGATACATTGTATATTGGGTTAATTATGTTTCCACTAAAGAGGAGAATAAAGCAACATCATAGGACTATTAAGAACAATGATGTTACACACAGTACATTTGAATGAAAAAC
The DNA here is from genome assembly GCF_040938575.1 of Ambystoma mexicanum. Classification (NCBI taxonomy): domain Eukaryota; kingdom Metazoa; phylum Chordata; class Amphibia; order Caudata; family Ambystomatidae; genus Ambystoma; species Ambystoma mexicanum. The sequence goes on from NC_090934.1 coordinate 1,365,174,507, forward strand.
ATGCTGGCAATTCCAAACTATTAAGGTTTCTGGCATTATCACATATCCCTGTCCATAGAAGGTAAGGAAAGGTAACAGGGAGAGGAAACCTAAACAATTAGAATCAAAACTGACCATAGACTTTAATACAATAAAACCGTTGGGTCACAACTCTGATGAAGATCTGGCAGACCACCTTTTTAACTGTTATATTAATCACGTTCTGTACACATTTGACTTCAGAGGCATGAACATTATTATGTAACCTCACCAACGATCAAGAGAGGTGCTATATGAAGAGATATTGGTATATCAAACATGGGTATATAGACACTGGTCCCACTAGGGAGAACATTATTGTTTTATAGCAAAGTGCTATAAAAGAGTCATCTGTAGTCCAATTAACATAGTTTGTATTATTGTACAGCTATCACTGTGGTGTCTTTTTTTTATTATCCTTTTATAATGTGATTCTAAAATGTAATATCAGTATTTCGTCTATTTCTAGTATTCTAAAACGGTCACTCAAATTGTTAGCATTTCCAGTTAGAATCCAATTCTGGAATTATTAACCCACTTGGGTTGGATTGTTTTATATGGCGATAATTCTCCAGAATAATAACATCGGCACCTAGAAACCACGGATCACTGCTTTTGAGGGCCTCTTCATTGTTGGGTTGTATCACGGGTAACGGAACGTGAATACTCATGTTGATATTCTCTTGTGAGTCTGTATATACATTGCAGACAAAATAACCATTATATATTGAAACAAGAGATGGGCCCTAATTACGAGGTTGCTGGTAACTTGCCGGTGCTACCCACGGGTTGCCGGCAACCTCCTATAACTGTTCCCGCCACCTGACATCCCGGTGCTGCCGGGATATCACAGGCAGCAGCAGCAGTACGGTATGTTCCCATTCCCATGGAGTCTGATAGGACTCCATGGAAATTGGAACCCTGAAGCACCAGCAATGTTGTTAAATGTGACAGTGCTTCAGTGAAAAACCTGCCAGTAGGGGCCTGAACAACCGGCAGGCGCCTGAACTACCGGCACGGCAGGCCTGCCCTGGCAGACTCGCAGTGACCTGGTTCCGGACCAGGTAACCTATAATGAGGCCCCTGGTCACAGAGAAAACGTAATTGGTCGGATGGTTACATTATTAAATACACCATCCTGATAACTCTCATTGATTAACATAGTCCACTTAAAGATGGCGGCCATCAATGCCCAATACTAAGTATATGTAATTGACAAAATCATGTGATGGTAATACGAAGCAGTGCCTGTGTTAAATACAAAAGAGAAGCCAATATGAACAGAAACTAATTTCACCAGACGAAGTCCCCGCACAGGAATGGAACGCTTGGTGTTAAACCTTGGCCCTAAATTGATATTCTTATGTAAGTGCATCATTACTAATTGTGTTTTTACGTGAAAATATGCCGTGATTAACTTGCCCTATTTGCACAAATGAGATTGAGTGCCGCAGGATTGTTTTTGTTTGCTCAATGGAATGGACACAATTATAGTCCACAGAAACTGAAAATGATCAAGTTTATTCTATATAAGAAGCTCTCTGTCCAGAACATCCAGTCTGCCTGCCCTATGTAGAGAAGCCCTATTCTCCAGCTGTACCTTTTAGAGAAAGCCAAACCCATATGAAATATGGAAGGCTTTTGGCAGCGGGTATTGGGGGTGAGAATGAGATACACAACTGATAGTAACTGTGGGCTGCACACAATATCGCTGACTGGAGGGTACAAAAAGAGAATTCCTCATGATGTGATGCTTCTCACAGTCTCTGCATCTTGTTGCCCCTGAAGGGGCCCTGAGGTGGGGCTGTATCAGGATCTGGCCTTACCTTGCTTCTCTGTGTTCTGCGAGAAGTGGAAAGGTAAGTCCGACCCGAGCCGTACCGCCATGTGCTCCAAGGATTAGGGTCACTTAAGTGCTGGATGGCCAGCAAGATGTTGTCCTCAGAAGCGAAAACCCCAGGGAAGGAAAGAACCCTTAGGCAGGCTTGGTGTTGTTCGTTTGCAATTAAGAGGTTCAGATGCTGCTTGGAGCTGAAGGCCGGGGGTGGCCGCTGAAGTAAACTGGCAGATGGAACTGCAGCACTGGAAGGAGCCAACGACTGGAAGAGGTTAAACAAGAGGAAACAAGGAAAATATTCAGGAAGGTTAGGGAAGTCAGCAGGAACCAGGATTCATGGAGACCAGCAGAAATAGTTTCCACAAAGAAGAAGAAACAAGAAAACAAGCACACATGACAGGAAACACAAGAGCGTCTGCATGCAGGGAAGAAACAAACTTACCTGCAGCGTTGTGATGCACGGCCAAATAGATTCCGGCCACAAAGTAGTAACTGGAAATCGGGGAACTGCCTTTGTTGAAAGACTAGACCGCAGCAATACATAGAGCTAGTTCATGATGGGCCTGTGGAGGGCGCGCATGAGGTTCCGTGCGCCCGTTCCCCTCCGCAGGGGAGACGCCACTGTGCCCATAGTGAGGTATCCTTGACAGTCCATGCATTATGAAAGGGGGGGGGGGGCAGTGTCCTGCCTTACTGGGTTCTGCTCCAGTAAGGTTCTTCAGGCGTTTCCTCCACACTCTTTAGTTCCCTCAGACTCTTTAGTTCCCTCAGACTCTCACTGTCTCTCCTGGCCTTGTCCCAGTCTTTCTCTCGGACCTCCGATTTCGGCCTGCGGCCTCCTTCCAGTGGTCTTCGAGAGACTGCAGTCAATACTGGCTGCTCTGTGTGCCTTACAAGTGGGAGCAAGCGTCTTGGTCCCATGTCACTCCTCTCCCATGGCGTGCAGGGTGTCCGCTCTGGTGAGAAGGTTCTCGACCAGCCAGCCTCTTTCCGCTTCTTCTCCACTCAACAGTGTTAGGCGCTTTGTGTTCCACGCAACTTGAATCCTCTGCATCCGGCATCAAGAGGACCTGTCTGCACAGGCTTCGCTTCACAGATTCAATCTACTCCATCAGGTAACCAGATAACGGGGTTCCTATATCCCAGTTGCTGGCCCTCAACACAATAGTTAGACGGAACCCTATCCCTCACCTCACTGTGGGCGTTTAGAGGTGGCTGTGGCCCCCCGGGTTACCTCCATGATCACTTTGTGACTGTGATTTATCACAAGTACTAATTCACTAGTGTGCCCCCCTTTTCTTCTCCCCTACCCTCCATCTACTGAGATGTCAAACACTATTCAGATGTGTCTTCCAAAATAGAGCAGCGAATTGTACATTAAAATAAAGCATCAAACTTTAAGAATTATTCTTTTCTACTTGAAAGGCACGTTGAGCAGCATGTGTGGACATTTACAATTAAAAGGAGAGAACTATACAATGTTCTGTGACAACAGTTTTATGCCCACAGATGAAACGCCTTAGCGAATGTTCCAGGCTTATTCCCAATACAACTGCAGAACTGTGTCCAGCTCGTTCCTTGAAGCAGCTAGGAACAGTCTGAGGCAGTGCTTAATTTGTGAAACCAATAAGTGCCAGGGCACAAATATTTTCTAGCACTCCTGTGGCACTGCGGCCGGGCCTTTTCCCACCACTGCTGCCGCCACCCATAGCTGCCCCCCACAGTGTTGACACATTTGGGGTTACACTGCAGCTCGCCCCTGCTCATTGTGGTTGATGGATGCACTAACTATCCCCACTTCACAACTGAGACAACAAGTGACGCAGCTCAAAAATAAGTGCCAGGGCTGAGCCCTTGCAAACACCCCCACAAATGAAGCACTGGTCCGAGGAAAGATGCTGCACGGAATCGATTGCTGTGAGCTGCAAAGTATTGATAATGAAATGAAAACTAAAGTCTAGGAGGCAATGGAGGAACACAGCAAGTCCAAATGTTGGCAGCCACTGGCTGCCAGCACCTGGCTGGAATGCATGGAGGCTGGGGCCGGAAGAAGTTCCTACAAAGTCTTAGAAAGTGATTAGAGACTGAGAGGGGAAACTAAAAAGTTGAAAAGACACCTAGGGCCCGAGAGAAGCATTTAGACATTTTTGAAAGCGCCTAAAGTTGGAAGGAGTGATGAAAACATTTAGAAAGTGCCTAGATTCTGAGAGGGGGCGTTGAGAAACCTGAACACAGAACTTCAGAGGGGGTTCGAGAAGTTTTAGAAAGTGCCTAAAGCAGTGCTTTAAGTGGGGTAAGAAATTGAGGGGGGGCCCTCGTTTGGGGGTGTGGCTTTCATTGTGGGCGTGGCCTAAAAGTGCACAAATCATAGTAAGGTGCGCAAAGAAATATATAAATGTATGTGAGCATTTATATGTTTGTATGCGTACTACTATGGTGTGTGTACTTTTCAAGCCATATTTTATAAAAATAGCAATGTTACATATTTCTATGTTCATAAAAGGTGGCTTGAAAAGTGCACAAACCATAGTAAGTTACGCACACTTGTGTGCTTACCTTACTATGGTTTGTGTACATTTCAAGCCACCTTTTATAAACATAGATATTTATAACATGTTTCTATGTTTCTAAAAGATGGCTTGACACGTAAACAATTCAAGGCATCTTTTATAAAGCGTTGATGACGGACAAAACAAACCGCAAGGTGGCTTTGTCCGTCGACAAAGCTTTATAAAAGATGCCTTGAATTGTGCACGTTTCAAGCCGTCTTTTATAAACATAGAAATATTTCTACCTTTATAAAAGATGGCTTGAAACGTACACAGTACAAGGCATCTTTTATAAAGCTTTGCCGACGGAGAAAGGCACCTCGGGCTCTGTGATCTATCTGCTCAGAGCACATAGATCACTGAGCCCGAGGCGTCTTTCACCCTCTGGGAACCCGCGGGCTCCGTGATTTAATCTGCATATTAGATCACGGAGCCCGCGGGGGTCAGTGACCTGGGGAGGGAAAACAAAGGGACAGTAACTTCCTCTGATGACCCTGATGAGGGGTCATCAGAGGGAGTTACACTAACTGACAGAAGTGCCGCCAGCATCAGGGTCCCTGTGGCTGGCTGGCACTTCTGTCAGCTTGGCCGACATAATGACGGGCGCATCTCCCGTCGCGGCTGCGGCCGCGGCGGGATAATGCATCCCGCCAATGTTGTGTGAACGGGGGCCCCGGCTGGGCCCCGGCTCAGCCCCACTTTCTGGAGACTGCCGGGGCCCGGCCCCGGCAGGCCCCGGCCCACTTAAAGCACTGGCCTAAAGCCTCACAGAGGCATGAAACATCTGAAAGGCACCCACATCTGGATGTTGTGGGGTGCTTAGAAGTTTAAGGAGGGGTTGTAGCCTAAGAGTAGCGCTTAGAGATCTGAGATATGCCTACCACCCGAGAGGGGCGTTGAGAAGGTATAGAAGGGTCCTAGAGCTTGGAAGTAGTGCCTAGAAGTCTGCGAGATACCTACAACTTTAGATTTGTGCTGCGAAACCTGCAATTATGTGAACCTGAGAAGGAAAGAAAATTGTGGAGAACCTGGAAAGACATTGAGAAACAAACTATGGGCGAAAGACATTGAGGAAGAGGCAAAGGGGTGGAAGAGCAGGCAGCTAGAGTGTGAGTAATATTGACACAGCAAGGGGAGACAATGATAAACAGGAAACATTGTCTTACAAAATGAAGAACACTTTGGGGCAAACAGCAATGTTCTTGTTTTCTCTCTACCACTCCACCACATCAAAATTCAAAGGAATCAGAACGCAGCATTGGCGGCGCATAGAGTGGTTGTGGGTGGGGGGTCAGATGAGGTCCTTTCGTATAACAGTGCTTGAGCAATCCACAGACTGTACAGGCCACTATTGACAGCAGGAATGAAGCCCACACTGACTGCTTTACATGCACAGGCTCGGACTGGTCTATAGAGCAATGCCCAAAGTGCACGCACAACGTATTAGTGTGGGCCAGATTTTTTTTCATCTTAGTGGCCGAGATTTGTGGTCAAAGTGGTTAAGTTTGATAAGCTACTTCACTTTGCTTCTATTCGTTTTGACCAGTGTTACTGAACATTAAAATGCAAAATTTGAAAAGCTTTTTTGCCAAAATTAAATCTTTCAGGACTACGCAGACAGTCTGCCAAAAATTGAACAGGCCACTTTTTCATTGAGGCCCGAGCCAATTTGATAGCCCAGTCGGACCTTGTACATGCATACAGCTGTATGGCCAAAGCTCTGCTAAAAGAAAATTGGCCTCATTATAGGTTTTCCGGTCCGGGAACTACGGTACCGGTATGCTTGCCGAATTCCCGGACCGGCCAACTACGAGTTCTGGTCGAGGGTGCCATTGCGGCCACCAGGTCTTACCTGGCGGCCGTACCGGCACGCGAGGAGAGCATGTCGGATGCACAGGAACAGTTTATAACGTGCCGGTGCATCCGGCTTACCCATTGACATTGAGCCCTGTTGGGGTCAAATGGGAATGGGGAAGGATATTTTCTAGCACCCAGGAATGAGCAATTACCGGGTCCGGCAAGGCCAAAATGACCCGGTAATTGGCCATTTGTGGGCGCTGGAAAAAAATATTGCCGGCAGCTGTGCCTGTATTACAGGCACGGCTACCACCAGCCTCCTAATGAGGCCCAATGTGTTTGTACCCTAAAGGAGACCTACTATATCCCAATGTGTGCTTCTGTTCCCCCACTTTAAGGAATCTTCAGCAGGCAGAAGGGCTTTTGCTGGGGGTATTTTGAGTTAGGCAGGTTTTGTTTATGCAATACCGCTGGAGGAAGTTAGCACCTCAGCTTGTGGTATTTCTGAAAATCTACCCAATTCAGAATTTACCAATCGCGGAGGTGGTGTTCGGAAAATACCACCACCAGCCGTGGTAACCTAAAAAGTTATTTGTTTACCCTTTTTCACAAGCCATTTCCACCTTGAATGCGAAGTACACTGGTATAACCAACTGCTGTACATTATTTTATGCACAAATGAGTCAATTCTGATCTTTTTATACTTTACATTACCAGGTAGTAAAAAAAGGAGCCTCAAAGTTTCTCCTTACCATACCTCGACTTTTGTTCTGTACAAAAAAGTAAAACAAATTGGGCCAATTTGCTATTTTTACTGCCACCTTTTAAGTAAACATATGCAGATTTCCAGCAGAAAGCCCACCTAAAATACCACCGCCAATATTCCCATAAATATCACCGGACCCTGACCTCGACAGACAGTAAAATCTCAGGGTTTGCCAAATACTGCAGATTTTAGCCGTTACCCTGACTCTGAATTACTCCCCTTACATGTTAATGCCCTAGCAGTCGATCAGAAAGATTTTCTGACTTTTTCAATGGACACAGGCACGCGTTTTCCCGTCTTCTCGAAATATGCGAGGGTCCTGCAGCTTCACAGGTTCGGCGTCGAAGGAGACGACGTGGCGACGGGCTGGCGCAGCCAACCAATGCCTCTGCTACCAACTTGTCGGGACAAACTCCTAGGTCTGCCAGAGGGCCACTAGGCGTTCCTCCCCCTCCATCCAAAGTAGGCTGCGCATGGAACCTATCCAACCAGATGACAGGCAGTCATTCCAAATGATTCCTTGTCTTGCAATATCTGTAGGGAGGGTTCATCAAGGTCTCGGGAGGATAGCTCTGTGGCAATGTGCTCGCCTTGGACGCAAGACAACATGGAGCATCACAAGTTTGATCCCAGGGTCCGTGCTTAGAAACCTCTGGGTATTAAGCGTGTTATAAATAACCTATCATATCATATCAATACTCCTTTATCCATCAGTCAGCCTTTCCTGCACATCAATGAAATCATACCAATAATAGCACAGATGCACGACCAAGATATACTGCCTGAAATACAAGAAGGTTTTAAAAGCCTGGTTCCAAAGGCACCTCCGGAGGCTCGTGCATAATTAATGTTATTTCATTTTAGACTTGCATCTAAAAAAATAGTAGCATGAAATGTCATCGGGGTGTGGATACACTGTTCACGCTGGAACTACCAGACCCGAGTCGGAATCCCAGCGCCAACCTTGGCTAAACTGTGTGGTCCATGGCAAATCTATCACCTGCCCGTGGCTCGGTTACTTTACCTGGCAAAATGGAGGCCCAGCAAACAGGACACACACACCTGTGTTAGGCCCGGCGTAAGAATATGCTCATGGCCGCGTACAGTGTTATCATCTTGGGTTTGATAACCAACAGGTCATATATATATCAGTCTTCTGAATGGTGTGTAAAGGGGCATTCATTAATGAAAGAGAAAGGAGACTTTGCGTGCGGAAACTCATTTGTGGTTCCCGCCTCTGCCCGCTCCTTTTAGATTTGCCGGCCACTAAGGAGGTTTTGCTGAAAGGCAGCCAGACACGACATTTTCCCTCTTGCATTTTGTCTTCGGTGGCAAATTAATCTATGCACAGCGCTGCTGCTCAGTGGCGCAACACCATTGACCCACCCCCACCCCGCGCCGAAACGTTGAGCTATGTTGACTCGACCTGGCTGACCTACAGGCTGGACAGAGCAGGACACATATGTTAAATGGGCCAAGGCCCAGGCTTTGCTGTTAACAAAGGCCTGGCAGTTACTAATGTGCAGCATTTCACGGTTAGCCCCTGCATCCATATGCATACATTTTTAGGCAATTGAAATCTTGGTGTGGAGCTAGTACTTGCATGCCAGGGGGGTGACTGGAAGGGTAGGGGGGACAGGAGACAGCGCATTCTCATGGCATTTCTTAAGTGTGTGCTTTCTGACTTAAAGGAGAGAGTTAACTGCTTGTAACATTGAAGGTGCAATAGAATAGGCTCATTAGAATGCGTAAAGTTAGATGCCCCCCACGCCATCCCTGAAGTTAGCGCCTCTCCCAACATTTGAAGGGTTAGCTACCCACCACCCCGCCGCCCCCCCCTCCCTCCTCCATGTTTCGTTGCACCCTGAGGCTGCTGGGATTGGCTGGACAGAGCACCGTTCACGTTCCCACTGGAAGCCATGTGCAAGTTATTTCCCTAAAGGTTATACTTCCTCTGAGGAATTAATCCCACCCTCTGCAGCTTGCGAGACGGGGAACATACCACTCTCAAAAAGCCTGACTGAAATGGACCATGCCAGTGCTAGCATAAAAAGGTCACTGCAAAACATACAAGTTAAAATGCAGAGAGACTATTTCTTATTGTAGGGAATACGAGAATTTTACATTTCAATTGTCCAATACATTCATGTTCAACAGAGTTATGTATTTAGCACCGAAAATGTGTACAATTTCGTAAAAAGATGTTTTCCATTTTCACTCAGTGTCTCAGATTTGCAACACTAGGTCATCTTATCTGATGATTTTTTTGAATGGAGCAATAAGAAAGTCCCCTCTTTATCTCAGATGTGCCCATCAAACTCTCACGCGCAATGAGGATGGAAATGTAACTTCTTTTTAATAGTGTTTCACTGCCTTTTTACTCGTGTCTTAGTGCTCCAAATTCTCACAGCGATGAACTACATTGGAGCGCAAAGGTTATTCGAACACGGTCACACACTGAGGTCCAGTGCAAAAGTCAACTTAGAACTTGAGCACACATGCTATACGGTAACAGCAAAAATAACTCGATTTTTGTATTGTTTATTTATTTTATGTATTGCAATACATCTTATAAAAAAGTTCCCAAGCAAATCAATGTCATAAAAAAGAATGATCTTCACCCTTCACAGATTTAAACATTCAAATTCCACATTCTCAAATCTTCTCTAAAATCTAAGACCACATTTAAAACGATAGAAATCTCACAGTTGATACGATAGAAATTGATTATGTGCGTTAATATTAAATGGCAGAGCCTCCTGGACAGAGAAAGAAAACACCTTCCCCCAATAAGGTCACAAATTCAATGTCTAACTGTTACGCTCACCTGGTTCCCACGGGGGCGTTGACCGGAACTGGGCCGCTGTTATTTCCACTAGCGTGACGTGTAGCGCCGAGATGACTGACTGGACTGGCCCGCTCAGCCTAGTTTGTCCGGCTCGCAAGAATATTCTTCTGCAAAGGAGAAGAGGAATTAACCACCCGTGGAATGAAGTGTCAACCCACCTTCCCCACTCCCGTTGTCTTCCCACAGTTCACTTTTGATGTCCCCTCCTTAGTCTCACCTGATGGTTTGGAAGGATGAGCTCTCCATCCTGCGTCGACCGCAGGGGCGCGTTGATGACCAGTTACTTCACTGGCGTAGAGGAATTGGTGAGTTCCAGAATTGACTCTAAAGTCCAATTGTTCATAAGAGTTCAAATGTCTGCTCTCCACTCTGTCCGATTCCTTGCAGGTTGCCGATTAATCCACTCGAAGATTTCCAAATGGCACTCGGTAAGATTCAGGTAAGTCTATTTGTGTTTTTCCCCTTAGGGGCCAGGATACGGCGATGAAGCAAAGTTGACTGTGCCGACCTGAGATGAGGTGAGACCCCCGTGGTAAATCAGGTAAGTTTTGTGGGGGGTAACTGGTATTGTCTTTGCTTTCTCCCCTTAGGGGCCGGGGTACGGCGATGAAGCAGAGTTGACTGCGCCGACCCGAGATGAGGTGAGTACCTCCCTTGGTAAATCAGGTAAGTCCTTGGGGGGTAGCTTGTATAGCCTTAGAGAGTCCCCTTGCTCACCTTGCTGTCTTTGTCTCCTTAGGTGTCGGAGGGCGGCTGCGAGATGGAGAGAGCGAGATGGAATGCTGAAGTACCGCCAAGCAGGTGAGTTCAGCGCGGCGCCGTAGGAATGCGAAGCGATGCTTCAAAGACTTCTGTCTTTCAGCTCCGTGGCGAGATGGATCAGGATTCAGGTAAGGATTAAAGTTAAAACTCCTGTTCTAACCTTTATCCTTCTTGTCTTCTTGTTTCAGGAGTCCCAGGACTGAAGCGGGCGTGGCTGAAGACTGGAGCTGCTGAAAACACGGTGAGCGTTACGCTGCAGCAAGCAGAATAACGCGAAGCACGTGTGGCTGTCCGGGTGTGGTTTAAATAGCCTTGGAAGAAGATCCAGGTAAGTATTCTTCCACAGCCCCACCCAAGTAACAAATAGTCCCTTCAGTAAAATAGTCCCTCCTAAGCCTCATTTGGCTTGAGTCTTCATGCAGCATGGTCTGCCTCAGGTGAGTATGCAGCATGGTCTGCTTCAGGTAAGTTATCAATAATGAGCCTGGCGCCCATGGCGCCAGGACTGACTTTATCTTTATGAGCCTGGCGCCATAGGCGCCAGGACTGCACCCAAACAGCCCCTAACTGGGGCTTTTGGGCATGCTCCAAGTGGCATGATGCCTGCTTCCGGGGCTGCTGGGCCTGGTTTGGTCTTCCGGGGGCAGGCATCATGACACTAACTCTTATCAAACGGCCTAAACCTTGTAAAAGGGGATCATACGCTTCTTACCACACGGTTAAGCTATATTTACATCACAAAAGAAGGTATATTGATATGTGTCTAAGACCCTACGGGTTCCTATGGGAAAGGATATGTCAATTATCCCAAAATTCTCTTGTAAACCTTAAAAACCTCTTTTTATTAAACACATAGATACTGATACTCATAAAATGATCACATTACATAAAACTCCATGAAAAAAACAGATTTTATACAAAAACAAGACACAAGAATATACACATGCTGTGGGTTAAGTCTTTTGAGTACTCGATCAACCCCATGTGAACCTACACATTGGAGTTGTGATTATTTCCTATCACATTGATAATATGATTATTGCCTAGACCCAACTTGCACAAGTTTCTGTCCCTAAACACACATATAGATGTAGGACATTCATCAGGGGTATTTTGTTGCTTGTGTTCTATGCTGGTGATAGATTCTATTTTCCTATCACTTTTTTCCTTTGCCATGTATGTTCGATGACTTGCGGACCCTGTGGGTTAAAGACAACCTATTAGGGTTTTCTTTGTATTCATTAGCACATATTTACTATCATTCAAGTCATATAAATAGACTCAGATATTGGCACCCCCGATCCACCTAGGGGGATAAGTATGCTTATTTTTTACATACCTTCCAAAACTGTGGTGACAAAGTTCCACAGGCGGCAGGATTACCACTAAATGGTAATTGAAGGAGGACAAGATTTCCCTTTTCTTTGGGAATATCGCTCCCAATGTCTTCTATTCTGTAAAAATTGGGTAGATGTAAAGGATACTGTTTTAGAATGTGAGACTATATATTAGATCCAGGTAATTCTTTTATCACCCCCAACACGGTCTTCTTACCTGCGTTGGAAAGAGGTAAAAAATTAATTTTCCTTCAATGTTCCCACTGTGCCTTAAAGGCGGGAAAAGAATTGGTTCAGGAATAGACCAGAAGGTAGCTCGAAGAGGGAGACAATAAAAACCAAAAAAACTAGAATAAGTGTGTGGTTCAAAAAACCACTCTATATCACAAATTCTGCTCATTAAAGATGTTGTCAAGTGTACTAGAAATTCCTCCACTTACTATTAGGCTGTTTATTTAGTGTGTATTCTGTAGCTGATCTACGATTTTTGCAGAGCTTTTATTGACAAAGCACAATTCTGTCCCGGAGTGGATCTAAACACAAAAAAAAAAAATGTAAAAAAATGTATTCCATTTTAATATTGGGGCTATATCGCTCACTAGTCTCACTCAGGCACAGAGTCTTATTTCTATAGCTTACCTTAAGTTAGGCCACCTCTACGAATCATAGATTCCTTGCTCGCCAACAGCGACTGTGGGGAGACCACTCTCTTTTATATATTGCTGTATGAGCGTGCGCGATGACGTCATCGCGTTGTAGGCGCGACGACGTCATCACGTCGCGACGCGTGCCGTCATGGCCTTACCGCTCGCGTGGGAGCCGCAAGGAAAAACATAGCCACAAAAGGCCATGTAAATAAGAAAAACCCGTAAGATGTTCTATCGAATACGGGTCATAGATGAGAAGCATGATTAAAATAATGTGGATGTAACCAACCATCATTGCCACTATATTCCTATTTGGTGGACAAATACAGAGAAAGACCCAGCGGGTCGAAACATGTGTTGGCTGTGTGTTTCAAGAACATTGTACATGGGCACAGTACCCGCAACATTTATGTCTGATGAATACATGTGTTGCAAGTCAGCGCAGCGCGACAGCGTCTGTCTAACTTTATTACTGCCCGAGTTCCGTTGGGCACTGGGACTCCTTTTCTCATTGTCACCCGCTGCAGACTTGTGGGTTTTTGTATAATCTTTGTGAATATATTGGTTACAGTATACAAGCACAGAAGGTTCAGAATCTAAGTGCCCTTCGTCTCTTTGTATTAAATTGGTTTCATTCCTATCTTTCTGACCGAACGATCCCTGTGTCTTGGTTTGTTCAATCATCCTTAAGTCTTCCTCTTCAATATTAGGTTCCCCAGGGTTCTGTCCTTGTCCCCTCATGTTTTCCCTTTGCACAATTGCTCTTTTGTGAATTATTTCTGCTTTCAATCTTTCCATAATTTGCATGCTGACGATTCTCAAATCTATCTTAGTTTCTCTTGTTTTTTTGGACTCCCGTAATTCTACTGTTTCCGCTTGTCGTCTTTCCATCCACATTCGGATGACAGCTAATTTTCTTCACCTCAATCTGTCTAAAATAGAAGTCTTCTTTCTTTGGCTTCTGTATCTTCTTCACTCTCTCATTCTACCATTTCTATAATTTCCTCCATTTCTAGCTTCCTCTCTCTTGGGCTCATAATCTCGGGGTTATTTTGGACTTCTTTCCTTTTCCTCTCACATATCTTGTATGTGGCAGTCTGGTTGATTTCATCTTTACAGCATTGGTAAAGCCCTCTTTTTATCTCATTTTAAGACGTAAGTTAATTATTTCTTCACTAATTCTCTCTCCTCTTGATTATTGCTTTGTCCCGTTCACGGGTCTCCCAGCAAATTCTCTGGCTCTTCTGTGCTCTATTTTCCAGCTCTCCTGTACGTCTGATTATTCATCTTTCGCTGCATAATTCTGATTCCTCTGCCCCTGCTTCTCGACATTGGCTTTCTTTTTAATCCTGATCATTGTTTCATTTTCTCTGTATCATCGTCACGTGTGTGTGTAACCTGGCTCCTCCCTCTCATTCCTCTCTTATATTCATGTACAGTTAGTATTATTCTCTTTGTTCTCAATTTCACTTTATTCTTACTGTCCCTAAACCTCCTTGTATTTATTATTATATTTGTATTTGCATTTATTTCAGTGCACAGAGCCCAGAGGCATCTAGGCGCTAGTTACAGTAAGTGCATAGTACATTAGAGAAGTGCAAAAGTACTCGTCATGGTTACAGACATTGGAAGTGAGTACATACAAATTAGCGAAGCCTCACCTCGTGGTACGGGGGCTACACCAAATGTATAGTTACAACTTATTATTATTATTATTTAATTCTTATAAAGCGCTAAATGGCCCAAAGGCCTCAAAGCGCATAACATTAAAAACAAAACAAGACAAGAATCATACAAGCTAACAGGATCAGGACCAAGGAATAAGATAGGTAAAATGCAACATAGTAAGAATGCACAGATTGGAAAATCCTCACCTCATGGCACGAGGGCTACATCAAATGAACAGGTACAAATAGGTAAGATGTGACATATGTGACTGAGTAAGTGATGAGATGTTAAACCTAGGGATAATGTCAATGAGGATGCAGATCACCTCTTCAGCAGTGGGGCAGAGTAGTACGCCACTGTGCCAAAGTCAGTGGGCGGATACCCGTGTCCAAAGAGCTGTGATAGCAGTTGAGGGAGCCATCCTTACCTTCAAGCAGCGAGGAGAAAGGAGAGAGCAGCTTGCTAGGTGCCACGAAATGGGCATGCCGGCAAACAAGTGGTTGGATTAGCATATAAGAGAAGTGAGGAGAAGAGGGATTCGCCGTGCCATCGGGAAGATCCAAATAGATGCTTGCCTTAAGGCCGCCTTGATGGGTCCGCCGGTGAAGCCTGTTGGCTTCAATCACAGGAGGAGGTTGTTCCTGCAGCCTCCAATCATAGCTGGAGTAGACTGCAATAGATGGTGCTGCAGCTTTGAGAGCGTCACGGCACAGCCCAGGCGACTCGATGATCCAGATCAACACAGACGGCCATCTTGTAAGGAGCAAGTGCTCCGAGGTGAAAAGCAGGTGACAGAATTTCGGCATTGGCCTCCCTCTAAAGCGTGGAGTGCTGCAGGAAGAGGCCAATGCCTCACTCGCTGATGTTTCTGAGGTAGAGATTGCACTCAATCTCTTTTTGTTTTTTCTCTTAAATAGATCCTAAAGGTTGCAACCAGTTCCCTCTTTCTATTAGGACTTCTTTTGACTTCCAGGACTTCAAGATCAGATCAGTACTACAGACCCACTGACTGAACATTGCAGTTTTGAATTTCAGATAAGAAGAAATACCAGACTGTCAACGTTAAGGAACCCTTGGTCTGGGAAAGGCTTACTGGGAAGACTGAGAACCCAAGGTCTGGGAGAGATCTACTGTAAACGCTAAGAAACCCATGGTCTGGGAGAGGCCTACTAAGAAGAATGAGACACCCACGGTCAGGAGAGACCTACTGTGAATGCTGAGAAAACCAGGGTCTGGGAGAGATCTACTGTAAACGCTAAGAAACCCATGGTCTGGGAGAGTCCTACTGAGAAACCCAAGGTCTGAGAGAGAGCTACTGTAAACGCTTAAGAAACCCATTGTCTGCGAGAGGCCTACTGAGAAGAATGAGACACCCAAGGTCAGGTGAGACCTACGGTGAATGCTGAGAAACCCAAGTATGTTAGAGACCCAGTGGGGTCCCAAAAATGTGGATTCAAAAGTACAAAGTTGAACACCTCAATGAAAACGCCATGTTTTGTTAACCCATCCTTTGCACTGTTTACTTTAGACAGCTCATTATTCCTTATAGTATATCACTTATGAACTCTGGCCATTTGCCCAAACCTCACCTAACAAAGCCCACAAATAAAGATACGTTGTTTAACCACAAGAAGTCAGTGTCACATGTGTAATTGCTCGGCCTTATCACAGTGGCAACAAGAGAGCAAGGTGTGTGGTTCCAGTCTCTGGTGCCACCTTTCCTCACCAGGGTCTGCTGCCCAAAGGAAAAGAGTAGAGCATTGCTACTCTCCCTCAGCCTTTGGCAGAAAGCCCAGTGAGCCGGGAAGGATCACTGGAGTTACAGGAGAATGTACTCCACTCCTCTTCCTGTGTAAAGAAGTGGGAGAACACCCCTGCACGGCTCATCATTCGAGATAGTTCTAATCTGGTTGCTTTTTGCCTAAGAATAGTCTTCAAATCGACTGGGCTATTTATTTGACTCAATTCAACACCCCACCTTTTTAGCAAGTGATTGCCGTATTTGTGCATGAATATTTCCCTTTTGCTAATAAGCAGGTCATTTCCTGCACACTCCATTCAATCTGATTAGGGATCTCAAATTTCCTGGCCTTGAGAAAAGATCCCAGGAACTTGCACACAGCAAGAACTGCACTACTTTTTACACCAAGCTCTGTTCGTAAAGCGTCTCCTGGTGCACTACGACCAATCCCTGCTATATTTCTCAAAAATGCATTCTGCACCCCATCCAGTCTACTGCAGTTAAAACAACCCCATATTTCACAGCCGTATAATATGGCAGCATGTATTTTACTTTCCATAACTCTTAGACGTTTGTCCATTCTCTTAACGCTGTAGCCGTAATGGAAACGTCTCAGGCCTCTAAAACCTGATTCAGTTTGTATTTGAACCCTGTTGATGTGGTGGGACCAGGAGCCACTCTGGTGAAACAAAATTGCCAGATAATTATATTCATCCACCACAGAGATTCTCACATTATGTATTGCCCATGGAAACTTCCTTTTGGAACTGCAAAATCGGACTGCCTTTGCCTTTTCAAGGTTCAGGCCATGTTCATTAAAGAACTTGAAAGCATAATTTAGAGACACCTTGAGGCCTCTATGTGTTAGGTCGATAAGAGCTGTCTCATCGGCATACATTAATGTCCTATATTTTACCCCATTAGTAATCGGAGGGTCTATACGTGCTAAAGAATTATTTGGATTGAAATCCAACATAAACAAAATGGGGAAAAGGGGGCAGCCTTGTTTAAGTCCTTTGCCAGTGGAAACCTGGCTTGACTAACTCGCTGTACCAGGGCAGCTTACAACAGCTGAGGTTTCTGCATATAAAAATCAATAGTTTTGACTTACCTTTAGTAAAACTGATGTCATCTTTCATCATCAATGGGAACCCTATTAATGTTGCCAATGAAGTAAAAACCTTAGGTACTCACTTAGGTTCCACCCTAACATTCATTAAACAGGTAAACACCCTGGCCTCCTCTACAGCAGACACATGCAAATTAATTCGAGCTGGTAAACATTTCCTCTCACCCAACAGTTGCATGATCCTAGCTAGAGCCCTCATTCTATGCAAACTAGATTACTGTAACGCCTCGTACATTGGGGCCAATAAATACATTATTAACAAAATACAGATACTGCAAAACAATGCCCTTAGAGCCGCACTCGGTATCTCTAGGAAAGGAAATATCTCTGAAACACGAAGGAAGTACAAGTGGCTATCCACGAATGAGAAAATCCGACTAAAAACAGCATCCCTCATCCATAAATGCCTAAACATTAAAGCACCACGATATCTAATAGAAAGATTTTCTAGAAAAACATCTACTAGACCCACGTGACTAGTCAATTCCAACTGCCTTCAGGTGCCTCACTTTAAACTATCCACCATTGGGGACACCAGTTTCCAGTCAAAGCAGCTCAACTGGGGAACTCTTTACCTACGACACTCAGAATGGACCAAACCTTTACCAAATGTAGGCAAAAATAGATTGTATGGCTCCTAGAGAATGATGATAAATGAACCTGCAGAACTTGACCACACCTGTAAATAACTGTACATCCTCCTGTATATAGAGTGTCTGTATATTCTTTACCACTGTTTATTATATGTACCTTATATCCAATAACTGATTAGATGTTTTTCTAATACTTTTGTAACCAATGTAACCTCTGTACCAAGCTTCATGACTTCTTATTGCTCGCGCCCTGGTACCCTCGTGTCTGGCGCGCATAATAAATATGAAACAAACAAATGAACAGGTGTTAGCATTAGGTGTTCAGCCCATTTGCCAGGTGCTGACATCAGGTGCTGAAGCCATTCGCCAGGTCTTGACACCATAGGCTCAAGTGCTCGTGCCGTTTGCCAGATACTGACATCAGGCGCTCAAGCCACATGCCATGTACTGACATCAGGTGCTCAAGACGTTTGTTCTTCTGTTAAGGAGGAACTTAAAATGTATGCAACATCTTTTTTTTTTAAAAACATCGATTTTATGGTTAAAATATATTAACAGTTACGTATTGTGTTTTTTGCATGTTAATGTCTAACCCTGAATAAACTATTTCTTCTCTCTAAAAACAGATTTTGTCAATGCTTGGTTATTTAATTTTGTGTATTGAGGTGCACAAACCTAGCGATTAGCATTAAAGCGCCCGGAGGCCTGCGGGCGAGTGCGCAATATAACAGATAGATAGATAGATAGATAGATAGATAGATAGATAGATAGATAGATATGGATGAAGGGGAGGAGTGCTGTATAACTTGGGTGTCTGCGATTGGGGGAAGGGGACGGGGGCAGAGAGAGTCCGCATTTTAGGCTGCAGTTGTGTGCACTTGCAAGAAACTGCCAAGAGAGAAAGAATACATACGCTTGTGGAACATAACACGCCAAACCCCTACTGTTAGGATTTTGTTCAGACACTGAACCATTGTTTGTAGATACACGCCTTGACATTTTATAAATCAACACTTTTAGACACATTCATATACATTTTAATTTAATGGTGAAAATATGTGCAAAGAAGGATTCCTGAGTTGACACAGATTAAAAGGGATTAAATACTTCATAGCATTTCTATGGATGTTTTGCAGAAGAAATGCCAACATACTCTTAGGTGGGAGGCAGTTAAGAGCCAGAAAAGGAAGGTTTCTCTGAACGCATGCTCCCCTCACTTTTCGTGGCACGCTTGTGGAAACCCACCTGCATCTTGGGAAATTGGGGCTACGGGGGCGTGGCGGGAGCAGGAGGAAGGGGCGGATCCCAGGTCTCTCTTACCTGTTCCTGTTTCTCCTTCATTGCCCTGGAAGACCTGGAAAGCGGCCGCCTTTCCAGTAAGAAGTCGTGGAGTTATAATGCATTCTATCCAAGAGAGCCGAGCTATTTCTCACACGAAGGCAAACGTGATAAGGGGCTAAGGATCAAGGAAAGCCCTGGCAACCGCACATCTGTTTCTAATTACATTAAAGATTCCATTAGGAGGCTAAAGCAAAGAGCAGCGCACCCACTCTAACCCCCCCCCCCAACCCCCTTCCTACGTGGAGCAACTTCGCGGAGATGAGAAATGTGAGCGTCCTGGCCAGGAAAGTGTGGGTTTAAATCCTTTATCATGACTGCCTGTGTCTTCCCCTCGCCTGTTTAGCAAATCAGGCAAAATGGCTCCCAAAAAACATTCATGGAATGGAGCTTTGCCGGAAAACAAGGTTCTCTATATGGCTCAATAACGCTTTCGCTGTCCTTACTGGTTGTTGATATGCCCGTTCATTTATATGGGCATGTAAGGGAATTGGCGGGTGAGAGAGCTCCCTGAATGTTGGGCGACACCCACAAAGCGTGTGAGTTTAGAGGTATGCCATGAGGGGTAGCCCACCTTACGAGCTTCCTGATTGGCTAGAAGGCCACCTGACTCACAGTGTCGGGTGCTAATGAATAATAATATTGCGTTCAAGAGTACGATTGTTAAACAAAATGCGGCCACTGTTCCGTATTTGGATTAACCAAGAACATCAAGGAAATTGAGCTTAGTGACACACGTTGACAGTTAAATAAATTCTCCAACTGTGAATCCAAATGTGCGATATGTGGGATTACATGCCCTTGCAATTTGGTGTATGTAGGAAAAACAGAACGTGAGGTGCGCCAAAGGATTTGAGAACATGGCTCGTTTGTCAAAAACAAGGTAGCGGATAAAGCAGTCAGTGGATGATATGTCCTGCTTTGTAATTTGACAGATAAAATCTACACTAGGTGGAAATATAGATTTAACACTTCAAAAACTGCAACATAAATGAATCAAAAAATTTGACACAGGGAGGAGAGGTCTAGACGTGAGCATAGAATGGGGCCCTTTGCTAGTTTTGGTCAAATGGTGTTAATTCTTATGTCAAAATGGTGGCTTTATAAAAAGGACCCTAAAAATGGAAACCCCCACCCCTTACTTTTTTTACTGTATATAATATGAATATTCTGCCTTAAGTTACATCCACGCTGATTCTGTATTTTAAAATCTTTAGGATGCTGCGGTCTGAAGGACGATCTCAGCAGATTGTGGCTATACACCAGGATTGTGAACTGTTCAAGGTTCACATCCAAGATGGCCACCGTTTTAGACTCATGCAACAGGCGTAGCATTTCAGCAGTGCGTGCCTAGTGCTCTGGGAAATTGAGGAGACGGAAGGCCTGGTACTGATGCAAAGTTGGACGCGTCTTTTTTCATATTTGAGTTGAAGAACCTGGCTAGTGATTTCCACAGTGGAGTCCTCACCAGAGCGTGATTTTCGCCCAGACAGCATGAGTGCTAGCCAAGAAACACGTGGCAGATAAATTGAGGTTTTAAACTTTTCATAGTCCTAATGAAGGCCTATGGAAGAATTATGGAGGCGCTCCTGATTGAGCGTACACCATGTTAAAAAAGGCCAAAGCACACCTGTGTCGACAGTTTGTTGAGTGTTATGTATTGCACATGAAATTTTATGTGGTCTAAGATACGATTTTATCAGCACATTATGAAAGAGTGCTGTAGATGTTTGCATCTTTCCGGCTACCTAGCAACTTACATGAGTATGGAATAAGGGTGGCTTTCTTGTTTTTTTGTAAAAAGGGATAGCAAAGCCAATCTAGACCAGTGCAACAGTACAAATAAGTAGCACTTTATATTATGAATTGAAATGTCACTTACCCAGCACTTAAATGAAATGCGTAATGTGTTTGTGAATTTAGCAAAAAGAGAATATCATGTTCTAAGTGATTTTTAACACATATTTTGTTGTATTTGTTAGATGTGTTTGTTAAAATCAACTCTTCTTTTAATTTCTTTCATTAAAAAGGCCTCCGTGTACAACCTGGATGTGGAGGTGAAAAAGTAGGGATACATGAAATGTGTAGGGTTGGGTAAAAGCAAAAAAGAGTAGCTTCCAGAAGATGTTTTGTCATAATAACTTATTTTACTTCCTTAACGTCTATGCCTTAGTGTCGCTATTATACACACGGATATTCCAGTGTTTGAGGACACACATTTCTCAAGACCCCATTACCATAGACTGTTGCCTCAGTATTAATTCCTCCATATTATGTCAATGTGTATTTGTGAAAACAAATTGACCACTCCATTAAAATGAAGACAATCTGGGGTGTGGAGGTTGCCCAAAAGTGTCTCGTTTGGTCCCGCACAGAGCTTTGTCAAAGGTTAGCAAAGCCAATTCTGCAAAATGTCCACACTCGTGGTTTAAGAGTTCAAATATGTATCAATCTTTATTTAATCAATTAAAATGAAGACAATCTGGGGTGGGGAGATTACATAAAACAGACACGTTTAATTCCGTGCAGAGCTTTGTCAAAGTTGGTAGCATAGTCAATGCTGCTCTGAGTACTTACAGGTAATCTTCATTACTCCCAGTCCTACTCTTCCTAGTCACTGTACTTACTTCATTAGGCCCCTGCATCTGTCACAGGACCTTCTTCTATTTATTTTCTTTTGTATAACTCCTCCCCTTAAACCTATACTTTCAGTTTAACATAACCAAGCCGGAGCATGGGATCACCCGCAGGGAGGGAGAGGAGGATTGTCAGTACTGTGACGAGGAAGAGTGGGACTAGGAGTAATGAAGAGTACCAGTAAGTAATTAGACCATTACCTCCATGTCCACTCTTCCTCGTCCCAGTACTTACTTCAGGCGGCATACCAGAGGAGAAACGGGGAGAGGTCCCAATGAGACACAGAGACAGAAGTGCAGCAACAAAAAGCACAACTTTATTGACTCCAATAATCACATTCCAATAGACAAAACACCAACCCCGAAAGAACCATCCCTGTAGTGGGAGGCATTCAACCGATAGTTGTTAACAAAGGTGCTTTGATCCCCCAGGTGGCATCCCTACAAATCTCCTGTAGAGAAACCCCCTGAGCATCCGCCCAGGAAGCAGCCAAACCCCTGGTAGAGCGACTCTGAACCTGGTCAGGCACAGGTAGGCCAGAAGCCACGTGAGCCATGGAGAAAACTGAACGGATCCACTGGCTAGTGGAAATCACAGCGGCCTTCCGCCCACACCAAAATTAACCAAGAGACTATCAGACGGCCGGAAAAGGACAGTCCAAGCCAAATATTTCAAAACTGCCCGCTGCACATCAATGGCATGCAAAGCCATCTCGTCCGGCGTCTGTGGATCCTGAAAAAATGCAGGCATAACCAGATCCTGAGAAGTGTGAAACCGAGACAGAACTTTAGGCAGAAACTTTGGATCACATTGTAAAACCACAGAATCCGGCAGAACTCTCAAAAAAGGGGGCTGTCACAACAGAGCCCCAACCTCCCCCAGCCTATGGGCAGATGTGATAGCAATCAGGAAAGCAGTCTTCAGAGTAAGGTGCGTGATATCAATTTCCGACAGGGGCTCAAAAGGAGGCCGCCAAAGGAACATCAAGACTAGAGGGAGATCCCAAGGGGGAAGGCCCTTGTAGGTACAAGGACAGGAAACAGAGAGACCCCGAAGAAACTTCCCCACCAAGACCTCCCTATCAAGGTGGCCATCAGAGTCCCCCAAGAGGATTTTAATGGAGGCCCATTGGGAGCAAAGCATGGAGATCGCCAGGCCCTTGTCAAAACCCTCCTGGAGAAACTGGAGACTAGTGGGCAGACCAGATCGGAGGGGCGATCCCAGACCACCCACACCAATCCCGAAAATGGCCCCAGTGCATGTCATATGCCTTCAGAGTAGAAGGCCTTCGAGCATTAAGGACAGACTCGACCACAGGACCCAAAAAACCATGGGAGACTAACCAAGACCTTGCAATAGCCAAACTGCCAATTGAATCTGCCTGACCCCAAACCCCAGCCCTGCCTGCAGGGTACAAGGCCACCTCGGAATCAACCAGAGCTCCCGGGACTGAAGTTTCATCAGGGAGGGAAACCAGCTCCGACGAGGCCAGAACGGAGCAACCAACATCACTGCTGTCCCGATTTCCCTGAGGCGCTGTACCACCCG
Organism: Ambystoma mexicanum; assembly: GCF_040938575.1. NCBI lineage: Eukaryota > Metazoa > Chordata > Amphibia > Caudata > Ambystomatidae > Ambystoma > Ambystoma mexicanum. Next base: position 1,365,197,722 of record NC_090934.1, read on the forward strand.
GGGAAGAAGGGGGAGAGGAGGGAACACATAAAGGAGACCCCAAGGCCACTCCACTGTCAGGGCACCCACCCCACAAGCCACTTAGGCCAGAAACTGGGAGCAGAAGAGAGGAACTTTCGCAGAGGCTGGATAGGCAAAGAGATCTAGAACCGGGTGCCCGAACCTAATTCAGATCTCTGTAAACACCATGTCCGACAGAATCATTTCCGAAGAGGAGGGGAACCAGCGGCTGAGCCGATCCGCCCGAGCATTGTCCACTCCCCTGACGTGATTGGCCACCAGGGATAACAGGGGTGACTCCCCCCAGCAGCCTATATGAGCCGCCAGAGCATTCAAGGAGCGGCCGGACCCCCCAGGTGATTGACACAGGCCAAAGCTGTGGTTTTGTCCGCCTGGACTAACACTGCTCAGCCTTCCAGAAACATCCCGAAGGACAACAGGGCCCGGAGAATAGCACACAATTCCCTCCAATTGGACGAGCGATGAGCCTCCTCCGGAGCTCACAACCCCTGGACCGAGAGGACGCCCAACATGGCACCCCAACCCCTCCCACTGGCATTTGTAGAAAGAGTGGTCACAGGGGGTTGGATGAGGGACACCCGAGCCTGGAAAACCACCACAGTAAATCGGCCCTCAGAACATGCAACACTGATCAGGGCCTCGTAAGCCTGAGAAGCCGGGAGCCAATGGGTCAGTAGATAAGAGATCAAAGGACTCAAATGAAGACAAGCCCAAGGGAGCAGGAAAACACAAGAGGGCATGTGTCCCTGAAGCATGAGCAACAGGCGAGCTGTGCCACTTTGCCACCTGAGAACCTTGCCAAGCACAGACAGCAGGCACTGGACCCTTTCCCGGGACAAAAGAAAACTCCCCATCCTGGTGCAAATCTGAGCCCCGATGAATACCAAATCCTGAGAGGGCTCGAGTGAGACTTCTGCCAGTTTACCAGAACCCGCAGTCCGTTAATTCCCAGCAAACCAGCTGGAGATGTTCCAGGACCATCTGCTGGAGGGCCGCCTTGAGCAACCAGTCGTCCAGGTAGGGAAATATCTGAATGCCACTGAGATGGAGATGTGCCACAAGGAGAGCCACCAGTTTTGTGAACACCCTGGGGGTTGACCGCAACCCAAACGGGAGTACTCAGAAGTGAAAATGCAGAGACCCCACAGCAAACCAGATTAAATTCATCTAGCAGGGACAGAGAGACACAAGGTAATCTGCATCCTGGATATCCAGGGCTGCCAGCCAGTCCCCCCCCCCTGCGCAACATCAGAAGAATGTTCTGCAAAGTCTCCATCTTGAACCGTTCCTTTGGGACAAAGCAGTTCAGAGCTTTGAGGTCCAAAATGAGGCAAAATGTTCCTGAAGGTTTGGGGACCAGAATCACCCTTGAGTAAAATCCCAGACCCAGCTGTGGAAGAGGAGCCGGCATGATAGCCGCCTTCTGCAACAATTAGAGCCGTTGACATATCCAATCTTTCGGGCAAAGAGCAGGTAACAGCAGTCCGAACCATGCAACCTTGGACAGGGGTAGACAGGAAATTCACACAATAACCCTTCAATACAGTGTACAGAGCCCACGAATCCGAGCATCACCGGTGCCATATCGGAAAAAAACGCCAGAGACGTCCACCCACCGGCCCACCAAAACTACTAGGACTCCTGAGCTGGTCCCGGATGAGAAGAGCGCGGGGCACCACGGCCCCTTTTGGGTCTCTGTAAGGAGGGGGAGGAGGAACCAATCGAATGACTGTCCGGCCCTTGCACCCGCACCACAAGACAATTTCTTGAATGTTGAGGAAGACTTGCGTCATAATTAATCAATTGTGTTTGTCAGCTTGAAACACTTTATGGACTTTATCTTCAAGTAAATCAGAAAACAGTTTGGACCATCAAAAGGAAGCTTAAGGGCAGCCACTTTCTGCGAACCGTCCGTCTTCCGATCTCGCAGATGAACATGCATCCGGACCGACACACCAGCACCCATAGCCATAGCCATGGCCGTGCCACACACCCCATCCAATGCCAGATCAGACAAGATTTCAACCTTCTGCTGCATGTTTGCCAGTAGCAGGGCTCAGTCAGAGCCCCCTTCCACAGCCTTCTTCAACTTCCTGAAACCACCCAGCACTGTCTCCTCAGAGTAGGAGCTGTAGACATTTAACCTGTGGGCCAGAGGCGCACCAGCAAGAACCTTCTTCAGGCTGGAATTCACCCTACGATCCCCCGGGTCTCAGATAGCCGCCTCTTCAGCTGACGAAGAGGAGCGCTTCACCAGACTAGCGAGGATAACATCAACTTCAACAGCGTCCGAGAGCAACTTCTCACTCCACTTTAACGGGTAGAATTTGGCCATAAAGTGGGGCATAGCAATCTTCTCCAGATCACGCCACTCGCAAAGGATTTTAGCACAGATGTCATAGACCAACGGCAACCCCAACCTCGGGGTATGTTTATACTGTTTAATTGTGGGGTCAGTCTCATCCTCCTGCACCAAGGGCTCCGAAAAACCCTTTACAGTCCCAAACTTGAGTAAGTACTTCCTACACCTCTTCCCTGTCCAGATAGTTCCCTTCCGCATCAGCCGACGAGGTACGCGAAGTGGCTGAGGAGGCCTCCGCCCCTGAAGAGGATCATGATGAAGATGACAAACGCTGGTGCTTGTGCCCATGCGTGTGTCCATTACTTCGAAGGAGCTACTTTTTAATGTCCTTCCTGGTCAAAGAAAAATGCCTAGATGACTTCCCCTTTCTTTTGCGATGCCCAGAGGAAGTGGAAGACGAGGAAGAGGAAACCGCAAGGTGCCATGGATGTCTGTAACCCCTGAGGTCTCCCCTGCTGCCCCTAAAATAAAAAGCCAACACATTGGTTTGTTTTTTGTTTTTTTTTTTTATATTGAGGCTCATGGGCTGTGGCCAGCAGCATGTGGCTGGTTTTCTGATAGCTATAGCCGGTAAGATAGCTCAGTGGGTTGAGCGCTGGCTGCTGCAATGTATGTGTGATCTGCAGGTTGCAGGTTGGAATCTCAGCAAGGTCAACTCAGCCTTTCATCCTGCTGAGGATGATAAATGAGTACCAGCACAAGTTGGGTGATATTGTATGTACATTTGTTCTGTAGGAAGCACTTAAGCGTAAGTGCTATATAATAACACATCATTATCGTTTGGCCTTGGAAGTCTGCTTGCATTGACAGTGATGTGGTAATATGGGCCTATATGCACCGATATTAGCGATACATATGGTGATCCATTCTTGTATGAAATGTATATCACTTTACAGTGATATTGTAACCATATTTTTCATAGTGTACTCAGAAACAATGCTATGTGATGCCACTTCCTGTTTTGTCGAGGGGTGAAAGGTCATTTTCCATCACATCCTGTGATGTTCCTTTGGGTTGGGGTCAAATGGCATCACTCCCTGTGATGTCATCCGAGGTCAAGGGTCATGTGATGTCACTTCCACTACCCATGGCATTTTGGTGAAATGACGTCCCTGCAAGGTGCCTGAGCTTCTCAGTGCATTTCCCAATGGTGCAGCCAGAAGTACAACTGCAACATACTGGAACACCAGAAAAACCCCCTGGGCCGTGCACTATATATACTAGGCCTGGGAGAAAACCACCAATAGGGAGAAATATCATTTATTCCCCATGGCAACGGGCCGCCTCTGCAGCGCCACTTAAAATCACTAACAAACCCCCGGAGGCGGTGCTAACCCGCCTCCGGAAGCAATTACAATCCGCCACAACTGACCATTCCAGGCGCATGACCACGAGGTAGGAAACCTAACTCCAGGACAGCGCTGAATCCCGGGCAATTACAGGGAACCAACCCACACACATTTCAAGAGTGCAACCCCTTACCTAGGCCTGGGCCCGAAAGACCCAGGGCGATGATGCCTCACACGCTGGCCATGATGCCCCATTGATGACCGGGAGGGGAACCAGGAGCACACCGCACCTTCAGGAGAACCGAGGCCCCGCCACTCAGCCCCCACAGTGGGCCACCAAATGGAGCTCCCCGGGGCCCTATATACACTGGAACAGAATATCTGCCAGAGGCAGGAAACATTTTCATGAGAATTGAGGGTTAAGGGGAGGAGTTATACAAAAGAAAAGAAACAGAAGAAGGTCCTGTGTCGGAGGCAGGGGCCTCATGAAGTAGGTACTGGGACGAGGAAGAGTGGACGTGGAGGTAATGCAAGGTGTCCAGTAGGAATGATTGTACAGTACAGCCCTCCGACGCCTGCACTGAGCAGGTCCATGCGTGCTAAAAATCATAAACAAATACTTAATACGTCTGAGGAGTTATTGACTCTTATTAAAATTATTGGGATTGCATTTGCACACTTCCAGCAGATACAGGCGCTCTCTAGCAGCCCGCACACTCCATTTCAAGGGTATGCAGCCAAGAGATGCAATCGTTATTTTATAGATTAGCCCATTTAGTTTGAGTGCAGGGCTAATACGAGTAAGCATTGCCGACTTTACGAGTGAGAGCTAATGGGGACCGATTGATTATCTCAACCTTTGTGCATTCCAAGCCAGGGGAACACTTAACTAAAGAAATGTTTTCCTCTTCGAATTGCCGTCTGCACATTTCTACTACACCACCTTAAAGAACCACCAAACTGTTAATGCAGCTTTTGACCTGCCTACACCTGCATGTTTCAGCTGAGTATTTTCATGTATGCAGGCATGCATACATGGATTGGGTGCTCCCAGGACACATACACAATCAATTGAGAGCTTCTAAAGTGCCAGCCTGTGCATGCAAGCTTAAAACACACACACACACAGCCTGTAAGGGAGGGCTATATGTAAAAGGGCTTTTAGTGTCCCAGGATGATTTGCGACCCTGTCTTTGAAGAGACTCTTCCCTGTCCACACAGGAGGAGCAATTGGTGCAAATTACCAACACTTTGGTTTGTTGTTGCAGAATGGGCCTATAGCCAATGCTGGAAATGGAAAAAATGCACTCGGGGAACTGTCACCTCTTTGGATGGGCGGGGCTGTGAGAAGGAGGGGCGGGGCTAAGAGGCGTGGCACCGGGCCAGATTGTGCAACACAGCATCTCTTCATATAACCCAATCCTGGTGATTTGCATAAAAGCAAAGAGCATTATGGGAACATCATAAATGTCTTATAGTGATCCAGTAAGAAACCCTTTTAAGTGAATAATGGACTCTTCTGTTTTGATTGGTCACAATTTTCACCCTAATAAAGATATGTATGTCAATTGCAGGGGCATATATACTAGTTTGGATACCTGCAACACTGTATGTGAGGCTTTGGCAGTTTCTGGCTGCAGTGCTGAGTCTTCTGAAAGCTTGTTGAAGATCCGGGTTCCTAATGCGTGCAATATGAGCAACCCGCGTCTCCGTGCCCAGTCTTCTGAAAGTGGTTGAGGCACAAGACATGGGAGAGTCATGTGCGATCCCCTTGTCCGCAGCTCCAGCAAGACATGTTTTGCAGAGCGCTGCTCTGTCTTGTTCCGGACCATTCCCTCCGCTGCCCACAGCACCTTTTTGTAATACTTGGATGTGTGGTGAGAATTCTCTGCTGGACCAATCAAATAAGAGAGGTGGGTTTTTTGTGTGTTGGTTGCTCCAGTGCATGTTCCTATTAAAGAAATTGCACTGGAGAAAAGTGCCTGTGGGCGCAGGGCATACAGTAGACTAGCAAGACAGTGGTCTCTATTTTGAAGCATATCCTTAGCCCCATATTTCTCCATTTTACACCCAGGACTACAAATCCCACAATGCAAAATTAAAACCAGGACTTGACTAACATCTCCCGACTGGAAAGGGACATGTTGGCATGCATGGCACCGTAGAGTATGACTTGAATTGAATTGTTTATTTGTATAGTGCACTTAACCCTCAGGTAACTGGGTGCATTGCTTAAGTTACATAACAAAGGTTCCACAAATAGTAATAAAGGCATATATGCTATAATACAAGTATCAAGGTGCAGTGCTAAAAAACAGTTATATACAGAGGGATCGATGGGCAAGTATTTATTGTTAATTTATACTGATTATAGCAGTTTACACAATAGTAATACAGAGAAGTGCAATATAATACAAGTATTAGGGTCAAAAATAGTTATATACAGGAGTATACATAAGGCGAGTTGCTTATAGTAGTGTGCACATTATTAATCTATACGGTATTACCCGAATTGTTCGTTTACAATTGTTCGAATGACAATTCGAATAATAGGAGTCCTAATTGACCTTCTGCACAATTGACCGTATGGTCATTTTAATATATATTATGGGTTGGGTTGGTGTAATAATAATATAAGGGGATTGGGAGGGGGCTTGGGGTGTGGGTTGGATTGGGTGGGGGGATGCGGGCGGTTTCCCCTCCGCATATATATCCTAATTGACTGTTTAAATTCGGTCAATTGTGCAGAAGGTCAATTGTTATTCGAACAATTCGTATACAACCATCTATGCAGTTATAGGTACAATAGGTCGGAACATCTGATAAGTCCAAGGGGAGAGGAGATTTATTGTCTCTCCTGAGCAGTGAGACATTTTTTGGCATGGGACCTGAATCAGGAAAATGAAGGTGCTGCTCTTAGAACTGTGGGTAAGGAGTTCAATAATTTAGAGGCGAGGACAGGGAAGCTAGTGCCCCCAGAAGTTAAATCTCGGTACTCTGAGGCAGTGTAGTTGAGCAGTTCTGGTAGGCCTATCTGATTGGTTTTTTGGTGAATCTGTCTGACAGGTATTTAGGTGCTGAGTTGGACAGGCTTTTGTGTGTAAGTGTGAGAATTTTCAAGGAGATTCTGCTCTTAACCGAGAGCCAACAGGCATTGCACCTGGTTTCGGATATACAGTGTGATCTTGGTATATTAAAGGCAGATTTAAGCTCATTATTTAGCAATACTTGCAGTTTACTCAAGTTTCGTTTATTGGTACCTATGTAGAGAGCGTTGCAGTTTGGATAAAATAAGTGCTCTGGCTAGAGTGGAGCACCTTGTTGTTGATAGGAAAGGCCTGCTAACGTTTATGAGCTTGCAAGTATAGGCAGTGGCAGAGGCTGTTGTATTTACTTGCTTGGTCAGACATAAGGTTCAGTCAAGATAAAATCCTAATGTTTTGACTTCCTTGGAGACTGAGATGTTAAAGCCGTCGATGTTAAATGATTTGTATATAGTATCAAGTTTGTTACGTTTGGCTTGGGAGCCAGTAAGAAGTAATTCTGTCTTCTCATCATTGAGACAAAGGCTGTGACTGGCCATCCATCCCTGAATGATGAGGTATATTTTGTTTTGAAGTTTCCCAGTGATGGGAATGAGGACTTGGGTGTCATCTGCATAATTAGTTTAGGTGATACCCAAGTGGCCCAGATCATCGAACGAAGGCTTAGTAAAAATATTGTACAACGTCGGAGAGACACAGGGCCCTTGTGGAACGCCACAAGTTACTGGGGCTGGGTCCGCCGACGCTGTAGAAGAGAACACCCGCATTGTTCTACTCTCAAGGAACGACTGTATCCAGGCTGTGGCCCCGTCAGAGAAGTTAGCTGATGAGGTAAGGTGGTTACATAGAGCATTATGACTGAAGGCAGCTGACAAATCTAACAGCCGTAGGAGTGATATTTTGCCTTTATCTTTTTGGTCATCTATTTGTGTTGTTGGGTCTTAATAGTGCTGTCTCAGTGCCGTGCCTAGGTCTGAACCCAGATTGCTGCAGGACCAGAAGATTATTCATTTCTAGATGTGCTTGTGTTTGTAAATAGGCAGCTCTGTCTAAGATTTTCAGCAGAAAAGGTATGGTGGTGTTGAGTCTATAATTGGTGGGGATGTCAGGGTCAAGGTAATTATTTTTTTTATTTTAGCAGCGGAAGGGCCCAAGCATTCTTTAAGTTGGCCAGGACTGTGCACATTTTGAATGAGGCGTTTATGAAGGTGTTAATAGGTGGTGCAAGTTCTTTGGCTGCATCTTTAATGATGTTGGCTGGGCAAATGTCGCCCTGACAGCAAGAGGGTTTGAGGCTTGATATTATGGTTTCAACCTCTTTGATGAACAGTGGAGTGAAGTTGAATGGACTACCAGGTTTAGGAATGGAAGAATCACACTTAGGAGGGATAGGATCACAGGCAACTCTAGATTTTTTCTTTTCAATTTTAGATTGTAGCAACAATATTTTGTCTAGTAAGGCTGTTTGAATCTTGGTACACTAGGCCTTATCTTTAGAGCAGGTTTCGGTGGGGGTGAGGGGGGGGGGTGGATGCCTCAAGCTCTCTCAGGATCGTGAAGAGTTCTCTGGTTCCAGATTTGGCATTTGTAATTCTGTTGTTGTAAGTGTCACTTTTAGATTGGAGGATAGCAGATTTGTAGCAGCTGGCGGACTTAGCAAAAAAGTCTTCATTGATGACTGAGGGATGGTTTTTCCAAGCTGTTTCTGCTCTTCTTTTGTTATTATGTAAAGTTTTAAGACTTGGGGTAAACCAAGGGTTAAGGCGAGCTTGAGGCTTAGCTTTATGTAATTTCAAAGGGGCTAAGGTGTCAAGGGCTTGTTTAAGTGTTATTGTATAGGTCTACAAAAGTAGAGGTGTCTGGATTAGTTGGTGGGCAATCAAAGATATAGTGTAAGAGAGGAAGTAGATTCTGAGTAGTGATGTTCTTTTTGTTCCTAGTTAGTGCCTGTGGTGCTATAGCAGCAGGCAGGTCTAGGTGAGTGCTAGACTGTAAAGTAAACAAAACAAAGTGGTGGTCTGTCCATGCACAAGGTGAGGTAGTAGGGATGGTTGGTATCACAATTAAGGTCAGCAATCCAGTCTAGGATTCTCCCTTGATTATGTGTAGGTTTGGTGACCCGATGAGAGAAGCCTAGTTCTGCTATCGAGGTGGCAATGGTGGTAGCAGTGTTATCATTGGCTTCGAGGAAGCCTAAATCAAAATCACCAAAAAGTAAGATTTGAGAGCTAGGTTTGGTATTCAAGGAGAGGATTTGTAAAATATCTTCCTCAAAGGTCAAAAGGGGACCTGAGAGTCTATATAAGAGGTGAATTTTTACAGTGCGAGACTCTGAAAGTGGGAGCTCCAGGGATAGTAGCTCCTTTGTTGGGAATGGGAGTTGTAGCAATGCTCTTAGTCCTAGGTGAGTTTTGGAAATAATTGCAACTCACCACCCTTAGACATTTCTCGGTCGAGTCCAGTGATGGTATAGTTGTCTGGAATGGCTAAGGAGAGTGTGGGTCCAGCTGCAATATGTAACCAGGTCTCCGTTATGGCCAGGGAGTCAGTCTGATTAGCACTGATGAGGTCAGCAATGTCTAGGGCATGTGCCGTCAGCGATCTGGCATTGATAAGTGCTCCTTTGATTGGAGTTATAGGCTTATTAGGTTTATTGAGTGGCGCTGTGCTGTTGGAAGAGCAGGGAGAGTCAGGTATCATTATGTTTGTAAGAGTGCTCAGGGTCTTGTTTTTGGTAATATTGGTGGACGTAGACTTTGGTTGGATTGGGGTCTGTCGGCTCTGAGTATGGGGTCTTGTTCCTGGCAGAGCAGATATCTGTGTGGAACTCTAGGGGCAGTCAAGGTGGTCTTTACGTGTGTAACCGCCATTCTATGACTATGTGCCTCCTTGCCCATTGGAGGCGCTCGCCCAAGGAGTATGAGATGCGGGGTGTCCATTCTGCGGCACCCCTCTGTAAAGCTACAAGTAATACAGATGTAGAGGTTTCAGTGGCAAGTCGTCTTTAGCAGGCTTGGCATTTAAGGAGTACACATATTGAGAAGGACACAAGGTGACCCTTGTGAGGTGGTGAAAATCCTCTAGTACGGGCACAACATATCGTAGGACAAACCTAATTTCTGTATACATTTTAGAAACATGAGCTTTCACCCCATGGGGGTTGTAGTCCAAAACATCTGGAGAGCCACAGGCTGCACACCCCTGCCCTATAGTTAATTTTATATTATTTGAGTAGGTTCATTTGACATATATGTTGCATTAAGGAATATTTCTGGACACACACACTAATTGGTACAATCTCTTTCAAATGTATTTTTTTATTTCTATTACGGGACAGTTTGATGGGAGGCAGACTTCTCTTTAGACAGGAGGCAGAGGATATTGCGTTACTCATTGCGTATATCTCTTGCGGATGATAGTTTTAATTCCTGGATAAGGTAACAGAATAGCCGAAAGTCTACGTTCCATTTCCTGTCTCTGCCGGAAAAATGCAAGTAAGGAGTGGTCGATACAAGGGGTCACTTTCCATATCTGCTGACTTTCACCTTTGCTGCCTACGGAGGACTGCGCGTTGTGCAGTCACAGCACATCTCCCTCTGCAGTCACCGCACAGCACTCTCCCTGCAGTCACTCCACATGCGATGCCGTTTTCCTGAAGTCGCTGCCCATCCTCTCCCTTCACTCCTCTTTCCCTGCAGTCGTAGGACCTTTTTTAATCACAGGACTCTTGCTGCAGACAGAAGAATCGCCCTTCATCGTGCTCTCCCCAAAGTCACCGCACAGCACTCTCCCTGCAGTCACTCTACATGTAATGCACTTTTCTTGAAGTCGCTGCCCATCCTCTTCCTTCACACCGCTTTCCCGGCAGTCGCAGGACCTTTTCTATACACAGGACTCTCGGAGCAGCCAGAAGACTCTCCCTTCATAGTGCTCTCCCCAAAGTCCCCGCACAGCTCTCTAGTCGCAGCACTCTCCCTGCAGTCACTCTACATGTAATGCACTTTTCTTGAAGTCGCTGCCCATCCTCTTCCTTCACACCGCTTTCCCGGCAGTCGCAGGACCTTTTCTATACACGGGACTCTCGGAGCAGCCAGAAGACTCTCCCTTCATAGTGCTCTCCCCAAAGTCCCCGCACAGCTCTCTCTAGTCGCAGCACTCTCCCTGCAGTCACTTTACTTGCAATGCCCTTTTCGTGAAGTCGCTGCCCATCCTCTCCCCTCACACCACTCTCCCTGCAGTCGCAGGACCTTGCGTTCACAGCACTCTCGCTGGAATCGTGAGACTCTTCCTTCAGATGGCTCTCCCCGAATCCATGCACTCCCACGTTCGCCTTCATGACTTTTCCACTCTTGGACTTGGCCCCTGAATGAACACTGGCTTGGCGGTCCCAGAAAGTAGCACCCGGGAAAAATGTGCAGCGATTTCAATGGACGCAGCGCATATATTAATCCAACACTGCTGCCAGGAGTATGCGAGCACGCCCAACACTCATCCAAATATTGAATTCATAGCTCTCTAATTCTGCCCTGGACCCAAATCCCGTATGCAATCCCAACACACGTATCAATTCTCGAACTTTCTCTGGACGAAAATCCATATGCGATGGACTCGCACACACCCATCCTTACACAGAGGACTCCCAAGTATCCTTCCCCTCTTGTATTCCTTCGTTTTACTCACTATTCCCCAAATAGACTGAGGTCTGGAGCGTCCCGGGCAGGAGTGGGGGGGGGGGCGGCAGGGGGTTGCTCAATATACCCCAGACATGGATCAGGCGCTCTGAAACCTCTGCGTGGTGGTTTGGCACAGTATAAAAGCAGTATAACAAAACATAACGCCTCTCACTAGTCACTGTACAGCACTCTCCCTGTAGTCACTGCACTCTCTGTGAAGTCTAGGTACGTCGTTTCCCCTCGCAACGCTCTCCCTGCAGTCGCAGGGCCTTTCATTTAAAGCACTATTGCTGCAGCCAGAAGACACTCCCTCCTCAACACTCTCCCTCAATTCACGGCACATCTCTTCCTCGTTTCTGCGTAGCACTCTACCTTCACATTACTCGTGGCCTACAGGACTCTCCCCGCAATATAGCACTCTGCATTCTAAGCGCTTTTCAATAGTCACAGTGTGTCACAGAAACTTGATGACCCTTCACAGCACTCGTCCTTAAGGCACTGAAAATCTTTCGCTCGTTGTTACCACACAGCACTCTCCTTTTAATACACACGACTCCCCCTGCAGTCGCTGCACTCTCCTGTTACAGCACCGTCTCTTTGCAGCACTCCCTGCAGACACGGTTCTTGCCCCAGAGTAACTCACAGCAGTAGTCCTTGAATGCACTCTCCCTGCACAACATGCTGCTACCAAAAGAGCCTTTGTGAGGACACAGCACTGTCCCTTCGCCGTTTTCTTTCTTCTGGTAATCACTGAACAGTTCTACCACACCAGCTGCAAAACTCCTCCTTCATATCACGCTTCCTGCAGTCCCCGCGCGCCCATTGCAACCTTCCCAGATCATGGGTCCTGGGTTTGGTAATGCAGAGTCTAGCTTTGCCACATGTGCTCCAGAGTCCTCCCTTGTCCCGTGCTAAAGACGTGGGGAAGGGAGGCCCCGGCCATAACATCCTGATTTATTATTTTGTGAACACTTCTTTCTTGTTTTATGAACATTATCCGACACTATTTTGTAACATAGCGGTAAGGATTGGCAATAGGTTTCTTAGTATAGGCCCTTTTTGTTTGACCACACTCCACTTGGACTGCATTATTATTATTTGATGGTCGTAGCTTGCTCCCATCTTAGATTTAGGTTTAGATTAGGCGTTTATCTCACCTATTTATACAGTTCAATAAACACCCTTGAACTGTGATCACTTGTCTCTGTCTTGCTGTGATACCATGCCTTCCTTACAGTCCTACCGGAAGATCTGAGTGTTTTTCCTGAGGTAGAGCTTAAGTGTGATGCATTGCCCCCCCCCCTCCGAGTCCATAGGAGTGCAATACTCGGCCCACTGTCAGGATTCCTATCCTGTGCAAGTTACTGGAATACCTCTGAGTCATCCACATGGTGTTGGCGGCGTCCGAGGTGGGGTTTGAGGTGGCAGAGCCCAGAAGAAGGAGGAGAGATGAGGCAGGTAGCAGAGAGGGATATGTGGAAGGGAGTGTGTGGGGCGGGGTGTGGGGAACAGGCGGTGGAAGGGGGCGGGATCAGGATGTGGGAGGGAACAGCCATGTAGGTTTTGAGGGCTTTCCTAAAGGCCAGCTTATCCTCTATGCTGGAGTGCAAGGGGGAGAGAGTTCCAGAAGCATGGTGCAAGGACTGAGAAACAGGCACCTCATAGTCTGGAGGACATAAAAGGGGGGACTACCAGGGGGTGTGCAGAGCCTGATCTGAGGATTGAGGTGGGGTGGTAGTGTGTGAGCTTGTTTTGGAGGATTTCAGGGCTTTTCTTGTGGATAGTGCGGTGGGTAATGCACATGGCTTTGAAAGAGGCCCGTAGGCTGATGGGCAGCCGGGGAAGTATCCTGAGTGCAGCGGGGATATGTTCTCTAGGGGAGATTGCAAGGAGGCGCCTTGCTGCAGAGGTTTGGATCCGTTGGAGCTTTCTATGTTGATATGTCGGCGCTCCTAGATGGAGGGAGTTAGAGTAGTCTAGGCGCGCAAGGATGATGGCCTTGATTGCGGAGACTCTATGGGAGTGTGAGAGATATGGAAAGATCCGCTTGAGGATGCAGAGTTGGAGGTGGAAGGTGCATGATCTGGAGACTGTATTGATGTGATTGTGGAGGGTCAAGTCCGAGCTGAAAGTGCATCCTAGGTTTTTGACTGAGGGGGATGCAGTGGAAGTGGGTCTTAATGAAAGAGTGCAAGGGATGGGTTGGGGAAAGAGAGCTGTTTTAGGATTTCGCTTTTCCCGGGGTCATCCAGAGGTCAATGTCTGAAAGGCAGAATGCCAGGACTTGGTGGGGTGAGGAGGGGGAGTTGGGAACCTTGAGGAGGATAATCTGAGTGTCATCAGCATAGGTGTAACAGATGAGATTGTTGGAGCCGATGAGTGGAAGGACTCAGGGAGGGACGCTCCCTGCGAGACTCTTTGGGAAGCTGAGTCAGGGGCAGAGGAGAAAGGATGGATAAAGACGATTTGGGAGCGATCAGAGAGGAAAGGGGAGATCCATCTGAGGGCGGAGTCCCCGATTCCTAGGTCAAAGAGTTTGTTCATGACATGTAAAAACAAAAATGATGAACCAGTGCAGAGCTCTTCTGTGTTCAGTAGTGAAGCCTTTTAGGGCGGGGAACAGCTGCTCACTACATGTGCAGTGTTATACAGCAACTTGGGCATGGATTTGGCACTGCCTGCCCTTGTGCTGTTCTTATCCTGCTATCTCCCCCCACCAGTTAACCTTCCTTCTACCCCTATGTGAACAAAGCACGGACTCTAGCATGAGAAAAACATGTGGTCTTTCGAACAGCTCCAGGCTCATCACAGATGAGAGATCCTCTCCCTCAAGACTTAGCTTTTCAATTAGCTCACCTAGTGCATTCTGCCCACTCACTCCTTCATCCCAGAGAAGGTCTCCTGCATTCTCTGGCTTGCTGTTGTTACCTGAACCGTTGAGCCTGTTTATCTCTGCACACTTTGCCATATCACTGTCAATGTAACATTCACCTGTCTGGCATTAGGTTCACTGTAACTAAGAACCACAGACAGGTGCTCATGTTCTTTTTCTATGTAACCAAGTAAGCACTGCTGTAACAGCGCCACAATGCCACAGGGCCACTTTGTGGGCTTTATAAATGTAAAAAATAAAAATAAAATAAATACATCGGAGAGAGGGAATGCTTCAGCCAGACCCAGAACCCAGTTTTCCCCCTGCTGGTTGGAGGAGGCTCATCCACACAGAACTGCAGACTAAGGCCCTCATTATCACATTCTGGTCCGATAAAAATGTGCCTGTACTTATATATACCAGCACTTTACCGGACCAGCAGAGTACAAGTATGCTGGTAGGAGTAACCCGATTTACCTCCAGCCAAGAGCCGGAGACAACTCAGGCCCTCACTGGCATAAGATAGACAGTATTTTCAGCACCGTTATTTCCGGCGCCGAAAATACTGGCAAATCCCCACATGGAGTCCTACGGGACTCCATAGAATGGGGATTTACCAGCGGTTCCGCCGTCTGTAATATCCCAGTATTACCGGAATAACAGGCAGCGGAAACGGTATGTGCATTTGCCGGTATCCTGGTGGATTTTCCGCCAGGATACCGGCAAACTTGGAATGAGGCCTTGAAACTGGAACTACTGTTCACTGGCACAGTTACATTGTGAAGGAAATTGATTGTCCAGGTAGATGAACTGTGTTTCGCTATTAATACAAATATATTAAATTTTTAGTGGGAGGAGCTAATGCCTCCTTGACCAATTGCCTATTTGCGCCTGTGACCTTAAGGACAGACACTTGTGTGGTTCCCTAGTGTTAAGTACAGGTGTTGCGACATCCAGTGTGTGGGAGGAGTCAGAGGCTCACTAATGTGTGTATTCCAGCCAAATACTCTTTGGCTAATAATATGCTGCGCTATATAGGTCATGTCTGAATGATTTAAATTTCTAAATCCGGCGAGCACTTACTCTGTTGCAGCTGTGATATCCCTTTCACTTCACATGTCAGCAGCCACTCGTGAGCACGCACCCTTTCATGTGAGACATCCAAAGCGAGCGCCTCAACCTGCTCTTGCCAAGTGGCACAAGGAGGGGTTCCAAGGCATTCAAAAGTTATCTCTCCAAAAGTGGCACAAGGAGGGGTTCCAAGGCATTCAAAAGTTATCTCTCCAAAAGTGGCACAAGGAGGGGTTCCAATGCATTCAAAAGTTATCTCTCCAAAAGTGGCACAAGGAGGGGTTTCAATGCATTCAAAAGTTATCTCTCCAAAAGTGGCACAAGGAGGGGTTCCAATGCATTCAAAAGTTATCCCTCCAAAAGTGGCGCAAGGAGGGGTTCCAATGCATTCAAAAGTTATCTCTCCAAAAGTGGCGCAAGGAGGGGTTCCAAGGCATTCAAAAGTTATCTCTCCAAAAGTGGCACAAGGAGGGGTTCCAATGAATTCAAAAGTTATCTCTCCAAAAGTGGCACAAGGAGGGGTTCCAATGCATTCAAAAGTTATCTCTCCAAAAGTGGCGCAAGGAGGGGTTCCAATGCATTCAAAAGTTATCTCTCCAAAAGTGGCACAAGGAGGGGTTCCAATGCATTCAAAAGTTATCTCTCCAAAAGTGGCACAAGGAGGGGTTTCAATGCATTCAAAAGTTATCTCTCCAAAAGTGGCACAAGGAGGGGTTCCAATGCATTCAAAAGTTATCCCTCCAAAAGTGGCGCAAGGAGGGGTTCCAATGCATTCAAAAGTTATCTCTCCAAAAGTGGCGCAAGGAGGGGTTCCAAGGCATTCAAAAGTTATCTCTCCAAAAGTGGCACAAGGAGGGGTTCCAAGGAATTCAAAAGTTATCTCTCCAAAAGTGGCACAAGGAGGGGTTCCAATGCATTCAAAAGTTATCTCTCCAAAAGTGGCGCAAGGAGGGGTTCCAATGCATTCAAAAGTTATCTCTCCAAAAGTGGCGCAAGGAGGGGTTCCAATGCATTCAAAAGTTATCTCTCCAAAAGTGGCACAAGGAGGGGTTCCAATGCATTCAAACGTTATCTCTCCAAAAGTGGCACAAGGAGGGGTTCCAATGCATTCTTAAGTTATCTCTCCAAAAGTGGCGCAAGGAGGGGTTCCAATGCATTCAAAAGTTATCTCTCCAAAACGGAAATTCTGACCAAAGGAGGGACCTGAATCTGAGCAGTTGGGCCCTTTACCACACCAGCTGTTCAAGTTAAAAAACATGGCTGTGAGAATTGATGATTAATCATCATTATTAGCTGCTGTGACAAAGCCAGGTGTGCACCCCATTTTGACATTTCCACAAAGGTTTCAGGTGATTACAACTTTAGTAATATCAAAATTGTTTTGCAATGTCTACAGAAGAGTGCAGACTGACTTGCGCTGTGACCTTGGTGCAGGCAATATATCGGCCAATCACTAAAACCCTTGCACTGGCTGCCGGTTCAGCTGAGAGTAAAGCTTAAATCCATCTGCATAGTTAAACCAGCATCCCAAAATGCTGACATCAAATTCTTTAGTAGGAACTTTACGGACAAAGCTCCCGGTGGTCCTCTCCGCTCCCCACCAGGGTGACTTCTTATGCTCCCAAAATTAGAATAATGCATGGTAGGTGGTCACTGCTTTTCAATCACAACAGGGAGGCTATGGAACCTTAACCCCCGTCTAAGGCGCCCACCACACACTAAGGATGACCCTAAAGACTTTTCTATTTGTCAAACGAGGATAATGCTTTAAATGAGTCCACCTATCCCTAAGCTTTATTCCTGCTTCTTAGCGCCGAGAAGCTAGTTTCAATGCCAAGCATCAGACACTCCAAAAGGAATGCATAAACCAACATTCTAATCATGCATTTATTCCCAGAAGAGCAATTCCCGGCAGAGTGATCCACATCCCATGAAACTGAATTTATCCTAAAGAGATTTGTATTGCTAGCTGGAAATCTACTTTTACTCTTTTACCTGGTTACCAGTCTTATAGCTAATCACTCTTTTTGTATATAGCTCCAGGCGGCAGAGTTCACAATGCTGGAAGGATATAAACTTTCCAAACACAAACTGTTTCAAAAGGTTTTTTCGCTCTTAAGAACTTTGATATGAATACATTTTGAAAGACTTTCCGATATTTAAGTAAGACAGTGAATTGTAATGTAATGTAATTTGTCATTTGTATAGTGCCTTTTCCCATTGGTATGGCGTCAAAGCGCTGTAGGGAAGCACCCTCAGTGGACCGAAGTCCAAGGTATGGGAAATGTGTGAGAGGAGTTTAGAATGTGTATGGGCATTTTAGTCAATCTGGAGGTAGGTAGGTATGGCCAAGTACTTGCTAGCTACCCGTGTCGAGCTGGCATGTGGATGGGTGCTGTGAGGTAGTCTGGAGAGTATGCCAGTGCAGGAGACTCATTATGTGTCCAGCTAGACTGATTTCTTGTTCTGGGGTTAGCTGTATTGTTATGGCAGAGGTGTTGTGCGATGTGTCTTAAAGTAGTGTATGATAGCGGATGCGTGCTTATTGGTGGCCGTGCCTTCGTCTACCTTCCATAAGCATGGGGTGTGATTGGCAGGAATAAAGCCATCAAGATTAAATTGTCCTGATGACTTTAAATTATAATTTTGCATTTCTTACGTCTTAATTTAATCTGTGTGCTTTACTAAGTGGTAGTTGAAAGTGTATGTTTTTGCCATTTATGGATGTTATCGAAAATAAGCTTTTAAAATTGATTTGAACAATGGAGATGCTTTGCCATGGGCACAACATGACAGTGATGTGTGCCTTAAATCCTATTGATGTGGCTTAGAACCATGATCGGTAACCAACAGATATTTTTGGAGACAATGTTTTCATCTTGGATACAAATTCTATCGATTTCCATATGACAGACCGCTTCATGAACACGTGTCTTGGTTTGAGTCTTATCAAAGAGCTCATGCCAAAAAAAACCATTTTAGGGATTTGCAAGGGGCGATCACATAAGTTATCCCTGAATTAAGCCGGGTGCGACTTTAAGGTGAAGAAGAGTTCCAAGAAAGGGTGCAGGAGGATTTCTTTCTGGAGATGCAGAACCATTCTGGGAAACTGTGGACACGGGTTGCCAGAGTTCCTCAGTGATCCTGGAACTCACATACTTGCTGTGTCATAGTTGACTTATTGAAAATCAAACACTCGCTCTGATGTATCCCTCTGAAAGCCATCCATTGGGGGGCACCAACCGTTCACGATTTTACAGGGGCACTGAGGGGCTTTTGGGGCGTGATCAGGCATCCAATGGTCTACTCAAGATGTGATGATCGCTTTGAGCTCTTTTAATTCAGTGGAAGGTGCAGTCCTGTTGTGCTCTGTTACTATGCTTTCATACTGTGCCGAATCACCACTGTGGTTGTTTCAGGGTGCCTCGGCTTTTCCTTGCAGTGCCGTGCTGCACCCCTCTTTGAGTAAGGCCGTGATGGCCGGCATACTGAAAGGTCCCGGTGGTTATAGAAAGATTAGTTTACTCGGTTATCATGCATGACTCTGCAAATGTATTCATTTCTTGAAGTTTTCAAAGGCTTCATTGCAAGCTCTTAAGCATGAAACAGCAATAGCACCGATATGTTCTCACGATATAAAACACGCGAGCATCCTGGATACACGAGACCCCTCTCAATAGCGTGTGGGGTAAAGGGAGCAGAATCAAGAATGATAGGTTGCATGCAGGTCATTAGCCTTATTATCAGGATATTATTGAGGGCAGGCCTGGCTTCATGGAGCAGCAGAGCACTTTACAAGTCGAAGAGGGAATTACACAGTGAGGGAAGCACAGGGGTTCTAACAACGGGGGAGGGGGTGGGAAAGCGATTTGGCAGCAAGGGACCTACATACAACCAGTGGAGGAAGCGTGGGGGGGGACCAGATTGCCCAGTCTCAGGTTAGCTGGGGAGTGCAGGGTGTGTGGTCCTAGGTGCCAAGAAGATCATTTAAATACATGTATGCTCCGTCCTGAGTATCATGGATTTGCAATTTTCTCTGCGGAACGACGAGTCACGGGGCGTCCGTTAGCAGCATTTCTATACTCGGGCTGGCCTGGGATTAACATTGCCTGGGTATTGTGGTATTTTTGTGTGCAGTTGGGTTGAAGATGCCAGGGTTGAAATATGACTCTGGAGAAACTGATTAGTTAACTGTGTCTTGGCGTGACCGTACGCCTGTAAGGGTGACCAAACCAAGAAGCGTGTGCATTACATGCCTATTATGGTTCGAGGCACATGATAAAACTACACTGGAACCAAGTTATACATAGCCTAGACATTTGATATGGGCGGGGGGGGGGGGCAAACTCCTTTGCCCCTCCCCCCACGGTGAGACAAGAAGTGATTTGAGCTGTTCTTTGAACTTCCGTCCTACTCTCTCTCTCCCCGATAGACAGCAGTTAAGCACAGACTTGTACAGGTCCAAAGAATTAGCAAAAAATGTAAGGTATTCATTGTGATAAAACATCAGTAGTGATGGTGATTAAACCACGTGGTTTGGAGTCACCCATCTGGGCTGTCGGCAGTAACAAACTAGTCCCAGTTCCTACCTTTAAATCAGGGCTCACGTGGAGGGTACACGCAGGGGTACGGAGCCCATCCACTTTTTTCAGAGGGTGGACTCAGTCCCCCCCCAGCTAAAATGAGAAACATTGAATGTCCTATTTGAATTTATGAATTAAAGCCGACCCCACGGATCAAAACGCAGTTGTCACTTTGAAGGCTGGACACTTCACCACTGCACTATATAACCTGATGAAAAACAAGAAATAACTAAAGGTGAAATGTTGCATTTCGGTACTGCAAGTATCAGGAAAAACATTTGTATTGGTTCTTGGAGTTTCAAACGTGCACCCCTTTTAACGTTTTCAAAAACACTATTAGAAGAAAATCTCCTCTCTTGGTTTTGTGTGTGCGTTGATTTTATGAAAGGCAAATGCCATTCGTCCTGTTAAATTGGGGTGGTGATGCAAAGCCAATTTAATGAAATGTGCATATTTCACCTTGATATGCTAATTTCTGGTGACGCCACATCCCATTGCGTTTGTTGATGAGTCCCCCCACTTAAATTTTTAGGAGTTGACCGCTGCTTTAAATGCTGCCCAGAGTTGTACTATCAACACAAGTGGGCGTTTATATTGAGTCGATTTTTTCTCGTCAATAATTTACCAATCACATTATTTTCAATAAGCATGGAGGCTTAGGCGGTGCGTTTTGGCTTCCCATGACCTGTTCAAATATTCTTTTTCTTTTTTATGCAACGATATTATTTT
Source organism: Ambystoma mexicanum (assembly GCF_040938575.1). NCBI lineage: Eukaryota > Metazoa > Chordata > Amphibia > Caudata > Ambystomatidae > Ambystoma > Ambystoma mexicanum. Next base: position 1,365,218,366 of record NC_090934.1, read on the forward strand.
CATGCTCAGTGGCTATTAGATAACCAACAGGATTCGAGCGCAAGCCCCCACATTTTTGCACTTTTTGGGGGCCCGGGACAGATATCTCTTTTGGAAGATTTCAGGCTGTTCTGTTCCACGGTTCATAAAGCGAGGAAGAGGCGGGCAGGAGGAGAGCGGGGGCCCTGTAGGGACTGGGCACGAGATGTGTGTTATCCAGGAGAAGACGCGCTCCAACCTGACCTACCATCTCTGGCTCGATAGCAATGACTGCAGCAAGCAGCACACACTTTCTATCCCGCCTGTTCTCTTCAATCACAAAAGGAGAGTGTTATGATGGACTGTGTCTCCATGGGGCTTTATAAAAGCCCAGTAAATAATCTGAATGGAATTCAACATAATTGTATCTACCCCTCCCCAAAACAAAACAGCGTAGTTCAAAATACCTGACTGGAGGGAGAGTGTTTACACCGTTATAAAGGCTCTCCTCTTCTAAGGATTCAAAATTAAAAATGTTAAACTTCCCCATTAATAAAAATAATAAATAAATAAATAATATGACTGACAGTTACAAATATATTTACGGGCATGGATCTCCTGCGGTGGGCTGCACACCGGACTGTTCCGTCCACTTAGAATAACCCCAGCCGTAACCTTGTCCACCATCACTATTGTAAAGATTTGATTTCGGGAATTCTTTGCCATTAATACCCGTCTCCTTGGTAACTCGGCTCTCACTGGGCCCCAGTGCTGGCTATGAAAGATTGCACTGAACGCAGATCTCGCGGAATCAAGAGCTCCTCGAGAGAGCAGAACCCAGGCGAGCAATGATGACGGCAGCGTGAAACATGCCGCCGTCGCAAGGGCAATCTGCCCGAGTGCAGCAGAAAACACCACCCACCCAACGGGACCGCGGCAGGTTATCGTTCACCATTCAAGAGCAAAAACCGCGCAACGGCCCGCAGTCGCCCAGGCCGGGGAGAAAGGGCGGCTTCGCGCCTACACGCTGGGGGGGGGAGCTCTTCAACAGCGTGTATTGCTATATCGAACACATCACATTCACGAACATGGAGAAGCGAATCATATCAATGCTGCACGCATGCGCAGCCTGCAAAGTTTCATGCCTATCGAGAGAAAAAGACCAACCAAAAAAACAGAACAATGCATTTCAGTAAACGGGATTCGGTATAGATATGGGGGTGGGGGGAGTCGAAGTCCAAAGGGAGAAAGGGAGCCCCCCCCCCCCACAAAAGCAAAAACAATGGGCCTCATTACAACTGTGCCGGTCCGGAAACAATGAAGCCTACCGGCACCGTTGTTTCTGGACCGGCACATTACAACTCTGCGGGTGGGTGCTATCCCGCAGGGTCAGACCTGCCGTGCGGAACGGCATCCGTTCGCAGACTTCTCACGGGAGCAGCATTGGTAACCGGTGCTCCCTGTCCCCATTCCCATGGGAATGGGGACTAACAAAATTACCGGCGCCTGACTTCCTGCCCACCGGACGCGGAATAGCCCGGTGGCACTGGGAAGTCAGGCGCCGGTAATTCATTACGGGTCTGGCGGCTACCTGCCGGTTTTACCGACAAGGTTCCTGCCGGACTCGTAATTATGCCCAATGTGTACATTTAAATCAAACAATTTTGAGGGGGCGTGGCTTGGAGCCGGCGCAGCACGGATGGCTCTGTGAATGCTCCCAGTCTGAACATCACAACAATGCCCTGATTCTCCCTTCTCAGGAGATGCGGCACCTTTGGACTGCAGGCTAATACGGGGGACACCATGGGGGTTTAATGAGCGGAGTTTCTGCGCTGTACGACAAGTTCCCAGCAAGAAATAACTTGGCTGGTGCTCCGGCTCACATCTCGCCTCAGATCCAAGTGTGATGTGTCCCTCCTATGTGTATTCCCCTTTAAGATGGGTCATGACTGCATCATGTTCCGAGCTTATAGATGGAGGTGCTGCAAGCACGTGTCTCAGAACAGCTGCAAACTCCAACAATGGAATTGCTCTTTCCGTGTCTCATTTTGGGCATGCGGGCCTGCACTGTGTGATCACGGTCTATTCCTAAAACCGATCACCTCACAAATTGTAGCCTTCAGTGAAGCCCAGATAATGATTGGTGGAGATTTTAATTTAGTGCCAGATCCAAACACAGACCATAGCTGACTATAGAAACGCAGTGGAATTAGCCAGGTTTCTGAGTGAACTAGGGGTAGTAGACGTTTGGAGATTGGCAAATGAAAGGACTCACGATTTCACTTTTTACTCGCATGTTCACAGAGGTCTCTCGAAGACATTTGCTCCTCATGTCAGGCCCACTATTCTCATGTCTTGAGGAAGTTTATATTACACCACAGGTTATTTCTGACCATGCTTCGGTTATTGCTCGAATTAGGATACTTGATGGCCTCAGCCTGCACACGAATATGGAAACTATATGACCCTATCCTAAAAGATATTGCAATTTGTCAGAAAATGCCAGATGCCCTCACAAACTACTTTACTGAAAGCGGGGCCCCGGATTGTTCCTTGTCCACTACCTGGGATGCAATGAAAGCGGTGATGAGGGAAACGATTATGTCTTGTATGGCCTCGGTCACCAGAACCAATAAGCTGCTGCAATCCCAGATGGAGGACAAGGTCAAAGTTCTGGAGAACGAGCACACATCCAAGCAGTCATGGAAGATTTGGCATAAATTGAAAGAAGCTAGAGCACAACTGGAACTGCACTTAGCTAATAAATCGGCACAAGCTCTAGCGAAAACTAAACAATATTTCGACGCCCATGGTAGTAATGTGAACCACTTGTTGGTTTATAAGCTAAAAATACTTCACACCCGGAACTATATTCAAGCCCTCAAAGAGAAAGATGAGATAAAGCACGATGAGCAGGGGAAATTGAACTTAATTCCAGAATATCATCAAGATATGATGGCAGGGCCTCTCAAACCTAATGTTGAGCAGGCAAACTACCTGGCCAAGGTGACTTCTCCAACACTCCCCTCAGGGCTAATGGATTCTCTTTAGGTTCCATTTGCCCCTGCCGAGGTCACAGAAGCAATACAATCCCTAAAGAATACAGCTCTTGGCCCAGATGGATTTGTTGCACTATTTTATAAAACATGCTCGCCTATCTTAGAGCCCCACATGACAACATTATTTAACTCCTTCCAAACCATAGGCCACCTAACCGGCACAATGGAAGAATCGTGTACAGCCCTGATTCCCAAACCAGGAAAAGACCACACTGATTGTAATGGCTACAGACCCATCACCATTATGAATAACAACTCGAAAATATTCTCAAAATGTTTAGCTTGTAGGTTAATGGCTATATTGATGATACTCACGGACCCAGACCAAACTGCATTCATTACTAACAGGCCCACCTATCATAATATTCAGAGGGTGCTAAACCTTATTGAAATCTCTACCATTAATAATGAGGAATTAGCTGTCATCTCACTGGATACCCTCAAAGCATTTGATATGGTTGTCTGAGGATATATTGAGAAAGTGCTCTGTCAATACGGGTTGGGTCCTACCACTGAAGAGAGGGTCCCTGGAATGCCTCTCCTCAAACCCATGAACATGATGGCCTGAAGAGTCAAAAACACACAAAGCCACTCCCTAATTGGCCAGTCCCCAGGAGGACCAGTGACTGACACGTATGCGGAAAGATATTCTCTCAGACAGCCATTCAAACCTTATCCAATCAATGTCTTTATGGATACAAGTGCTTCAACAGTGGTCATGGACCCAAATGCCTCGATGGATGATGTTGACTAATGCCGAGAAACTGATGTGCTGATGTCATTAGTGAAACCACGACATTAGTCACAAAGTACACTCGCAGCCATGCACAACGTTACACAAACACACATGTGAACACACGAAGAGCATGCTTACACAGTTCTGTAGATAGAGGACAGAAATCCAGGGGTGGATGGCAGGTGGCAAGGGCCAATGGTAATCCTGTGACCCTGAAACAATGTAGTAGATAGTTTCTTGGGGAAGGGGCAGGCCAGCCACCTGAAATGCGAGGGCCAATCAACTAGGATCTATATGGGTCATCCATAAGGGATAGCACTCTGATCACCCAACCAAAAAGAGTGATAGGTTTTTCGGGGGAAGGGCCCATGTTGTGATGCAAGAGGACCACAAAACGGCCTGACACGGGCTTGGTAGGTGCGATTCTGGGAATGCTTGAATGTCCTGTATGATCTCTGTCAGGTTTTGTAATAAACAACAGTTATAACTTGCCCTTGGATGAGTCCTCCGTCTGTTACTGGGGAAGGGTTGTTGGGCTAGGGGAGCTGAACGGGTAAGCTCGTAGTAACCCCCAGACCTCTGGCATACCTAAACTAAAAATTTGGTAGCAGAGGGATGGTTTACTACGCCCCTTCGGCATTAAGCCATCTCTTCTGCCGCAGTGCCCGGAGGCTGCGGGGAGCCTCATGGAAATCGAGTCTGACCGGAAGTGCACCCCCATGCAAAGGCCATCAGGAGCCAGCTTGGAAATATCCTGCCTGCAGTCCGCGAGGAGTCCGGCAGTCCAGAAAGGCAGCGTGGCAGCTTTGGGGGAGCCGGTAGCCGAAAAGCATCAGTGAATCACGGGGTGTAAGTATTGACGCAGCCACACAGCAACTAAGGGGAGTGGGAAAGTAACAGTGGGTGAGGGGTGGTAATGAGTATTGTTGAGTATCTTTGAAATATTTTTGAGTATTGTCTAGGGAAATGAACAGAGGTAGATGTCATTTCTGTGGTTAGAGAACATTCGCCCTTGAGGTAAAAGGTTCTGGTGAATAACCTACACTATTGATTTAAGGGCACAGATGACAGACTTTATGTGAATACTGGAATCCCTGTGAATTGGGTGTTATAGCTCGGGTGATGGATGATGATATCCCTGTATAACGGCTTAGCAAAGGGAGTTAGCATAGATGGCGGAAGGTGTTCTTATGGTTAAGTCTCGTGGAGGCGTTTTGTCTACAAGGCGACGCTGTAGGTACAGATCGAACACAGGAAATATTAGTATCCCCTGTTAGGAGGCAGGAAGACAGGTGTGGTTTCATGTTGGGGTTGTCTAAATGTGTGAGTAACGAACATTAGCATCGTGAGCGTTGTAAGTGATCGCTAGCACTCCCTTGTTTAGTGAAGTGGTGACATCACCCATCAGGTCTGTGCATAGGACTCGGAGAGCATGAGAGGTTATAGAATTTGGTGCCGAGAGTTTAAAATTGACAGAGCAGGCTGTTCGGTGGCGGTGCGCAGATGGCACATGCCCATGATTGGTGGGTGTGCCTGAGGTGGCAGAGAGTTGTAGAAAGGCGATGTGCGGAGCATGTCTGACAGGTTGTTTTGGAGCCAGAGAGGCTTCAGAAGAATTGTTGAGAACTGGTATTTGTGAAATTAATAAATCCCAGTTGAAACTATTCATTGTGTTTGCATAACAACGGAAGTGTCAAAATCCTCGACTTGAGGTCAAGTAAGAATAAAAGCAATGTATCAAGGGAAGTGCAGGGGAAACTCCCCTACAGCACCTATGTAAGGCCCTTCCATGATATACGGACAAGATTTGTAAATATAGCGTAGAATGGAGGAAAAACACAAAGGTAAACTGACTAAGCCATAGCACAATGCTGAAGTTTCTCCAAAAACGTGCAGCAACCATTACAGATACACCACCTACAAGACACTTATAAGGGCAAGAAGTTGGCTAATCGTATGGCAATATTGGAACTCTGGAAACACTTCAGGAGGACAAGGGGGAAATAGCAAGGTGTCGATGGTAGCTGAGCCAGCAGGACACACTGGGCGCAGTGCCCCTCGCCCCCCACTCACCCACCTCCTCCTGAACACAAAAAAGAAGGGGCAGAAGCAGAAGCAGAAGCGCAGGGGCTATGCCCTACATGGGAGATAAAGGCAGCGGAGGGGTACACAAATCCAACATTCCAACCTACACCATTCACCAAGTAGGAGGGCAGAAAGGGGCTGGACAGACATATGGTGGGAGAGGTGCATGCGGCAAGACCCAGAAAACACTTAGGAGTGGTTAGAGGGCATAGCATTGAATGAATGGGTAGGAGGGCAGATACTTCTGAAATTGGATGGGAAGACAATGGGAGAATCAGCAGGAGCGAGTAAAGGAATAAAGGGTCATAAGGGGATCAGCAAAGAACGAGGCTGAGCAGAGATAATGGAAAAAGTAGAAAGAAAGGAGAAGGAAGAAGAGCAGAGATGCAAAAAGGAAGAGACAAGCAAAGGGAAGAAGAGAAAGAACGGAAGCAGCGAGAGATGAGAAGGAGTAGAGAGCTCAAAGAGTTAGAGAGGCGAAGGGCAGGACGAGAAGGAAAGGCAGGCAAGCTTTAGTAAAAAGGGAACAGAGAAAGTGGGAAATAGAGCAACTTGTAAGAGAGCGCAAACGCAAAGAGAAGGAGGAGCACACAGTGAGAGACATAAGGACGAAGTGGGGAATGGGCACGATAGATAACAAAGTGGGAGAACGTAGGCGAGTGGAGCAAGACAACAGCACCACACAGGACAGGACAGCCACTCCATCGGACAGGACAGACATTGGGTCCTTTGGGAGAAGGGGTAGTGGGAACTTGATTGACTTTGAAGGGAAGCTAAGCGAGGAGACAACCTCAAGGAGGCTGAGCTTCGCGGACGATTTTGACAATGACATGGGGGACACCGACTCAGAGGGGGACACAGAGGGAAGAGAGGACGAGGGAAGAGGGTGACCTAGTCATCGGTCGATGAGGAGAAGCACAGATAGAAGCATGACATGGGAAGAAGGAAAGGACACAGGGGGATCTAGAGGTGACAAGGACAATAGATCACAGCAGTCTAGAGGCGCATCAGACAGTATGGACAACCTGATCCCATACATGCAGAGGCTTAGAGATCTTCCAGGGTGAATGAACTGACATTAAAGACACAGAGAGAGTATATAGGCAGATCAGGCTGCCACGAGGGACGAATGGGGAGATCAGGTTTACACAGTTGCCCCTACTGGAAAAGGCAAGGGGCGACCTCAATACATACGATGGAAGCATATAGGCAAGGAAAACCTGAGGTGTAGGCTACCCTTGTTAACCGCAAGTGTGCGGTAATGGATATACAAAATGGAAAGGATGACAGCTGGACAGAAATTAGCAGTGGGGCACATACATGGGCTACTAGTGGTGATCATCTGGGAAGCCACTGATGATGTATAGAGAAGCACGGTGTACTCAGGAGTGACTACCCAGGCCATGGTGCACGATTGCGCACTATTTGCTAACTGCTGAGCTGCCATTTGGGAAGCTCTACAGACACAGTACCCAGACACGACAGAGATTAGTGCGATAATGGCATGAAAAATGGGGGAAGACGAAGACCTCTTACACTACATTCAGACAATTCAAGTGCTTTGGTGCCTTGAAACGTGAGAACCGTGGGACAAAACTGTGGCATTATTCTATCATATACTATGCCAAGTGCTACCAGAACAAGTGCAAAGGCAACTAAAGAAGTTGGTTGGGATGGAGGCAAAGCCTTGGTCAGAAATACAGCTCACGATAGTACATTACTGTAGATTAATGCAAGAGAACATGAGGAAAAAGCATGAGGAAAGAAAGCAGGAGGAGGTGAAGTTAGTATAGAAGAAGCTATCCAAATATGCCATGGAAGGGGCAGTATTAACGAGCATGGGAGGACAAGGGGCACCACCGGTGCAGTACGCACCACCACCCGTGAGAGGTGGGTTCATGGGGTGGGGGATGCACAACATGGGTTTCATGGAAGAGGGGGACCACCTAGGGGATGTGGTTATGGGCATCATATGCAGCAGAACCACAGGGGATACCCGGGGGAGGGGGGTTGAGGTTATAGGCAGCAAACGCAGTAGGGCCCAGAGAGGTTTTCTGGGGGGTTCCAGAGCCAGGTGAGAGAACCACCCCAGTGTTGGGTGTGTGGACAGATAGGGCATATCTTGAAGGTGTGCAGAAGCAGTGGAGGGATGCAACTGAATAGGGGAATGCAATACCAGCCAGCATATCAAGGGGAACAAAACGAATTCTATGCCCCAGACCAAACACAACACCAAGGACAGACACTGGACGCATACCCACAGACGCACCAGCCATGACACAGGCACTACAAATGCAAGTGCTTACACAGCAATATTCGCAGGCACAACAGATGCAGGGTAACACACACCATGCATACACGGCAAAGCAAATACCACAGATGCAGAACAGCGCACAACCAAATGACGGGACAGTGGCACACAGAGACTCCATGACAATGACTCCCATTAGGAAACTGGAGGGGGTCACTGTAGTGGGGGGCAACCCATTCCTAGAGAATGGGATGTCATTATACCCACAATAAGACAGTCCACAGATGGGCTTGTTGTGTTCCATCCTATCAATTACACCCAACCCTGCGGAGGAACCATGTACAGGGGTAAGGATAGGTGACAAGACTTTTTCCTTTCTTGTAGACACAGGGGCGACTAAATCCTGCATTCAGGAAGGGAAATATAGTATGCTAGGTCATGGCATGAATACCCAACAATTCTCTGGGGTGATGGAAGTGGTTCCTTTTATAGAGGATATTGCACTTTTTATAGGGTAGCACAATCTATCTCTGCCCCTACTTTATTCATGACAGACACCTGTAAATATACTGGGGAGAGACATCATGAGCAGACTTAACATGAGCATTTCATTCACTGACGGGGGATAGTGTGCTCCACATCAGGGATACACCTTATAAATGTGAGGGAAAGCATTCAAGTTTATTGTGGACAAAGGGTACAGAGCGGGGGTGCCAGTGGATGAGGAGCTGTTCCGATATGCGACAGAAATAATAGCATGGCTCCCAGGGATCCAGGGGAAAAGGTGGTGCCTGCCAAATGAGTACTTATTCAGGCCAGAAATACCATTTAGACAGGAAGGAAGGGACAATAGTGCCACTAGAATTAGAGGTGGTGATTGTGGAGGACAACTGGATAGCAGTGCAGGGGACAGATGGCACATGGTGGCCATCGCGAGCAGTGATCACCATAGCAGAAAGATACAGGTTGACTAAAATCACAGATGAAGAACTATTCAAAGACAATAGATCAGACCACAAGATGGTGTTTCTAAATGAGCATCAGATATTGGGTGAGGATACATTACAGAGAGGTACCACAGAGAATGCTGATGGCACTGAAAGCACTGCCGACCGTTGTCGAGGAGGATTTGGCAAAGGTTCCCAGTATCCTATCGACCACAAGTCCCTATGATGTGGGGCTTCTGAAAGGGATAGTAGCAGCAAAATAAAGCTTAAGCCAGAAGCAATTTTACCACAAGTAAAGCAATACCCACTTTCAAGAGAGGCAAAGGCATCTATGAGACCATTGCAGCACTAGTGAAGAAGGGCTTCCCAGTGCCATCAGAATTACATTACCAGGCAACACGGCTGTGTACCCTGTCAAGAAGGGGACAGGGGGATCATGTTTTTTTTATAAAGGACCTGCGCCCTCTTAACCATACTGTAGAAGCAGAAATTCTTTTGTTCCGAACCCAGCAACAATTCTGTGTAGCATCCCCATAGAAGCTACCTACTTCACGGTCATTCTTCTCTATACCACTACACCCAGACACACAGGACTTAACTTCATTTCTATATAGAAATAAGAAGTGGAAACATACAAGACTACCTCAAGGGTACTTTGAATCACCTTGCATATTCAATAGGGCCCTCCAAATGGACCTAGGTAACATACAGATGAGAAGCATGGTTATACAGTACATAGATGACATACTCATTTGCAGCAACACAGAGGAGCAGTGTAGAAATGACTCAGTACACATGCTGACAGTACTAGCAGAAAAGGGGTACAAGGTGGATAAGGCCAAACTACAAAATTGCCAGACAGAAGTGTTATACTTTGGACAGATAATGTCCCAAAATGGCAGATGAGTGACACCAGAGAGGGCAGAGGCAATATGCAGGACAGCAAAACCCACAACAGTCAGAGAGATGCAGCAGTTTTTAGGACTATGTAATTACTGCAGGGCATGCATATTCGATTACAGCACTTACACTAGGCCCTTATTGAGCACACTGAAGGAAGCACAGAGAGGGAAGTAGACAATACAATGCACAACCAAAATGACTGAGGTATTTAACGAGCTAAAGGAAGCAATATCCACAGCTCCAGTGTTAGGGATCCCAGATTATCAAAAGGAAGTCTTCCTATCCTCACACTCGGATGGAGTGGTTATGACTGCAATACTGACACAGAAGACCAGCCAGGGACACAAGCCACTGGCTTATTAGAGTGGGAAATTAGACCCAGTAATGAGAGAACACTATCCATGTGAACAGGCATTGGCTGCAGCTGCATTCGCAGTGGACAAATCTGCAAGTATTACCATGGGATGCAGCACCACCCTTTTAGTGGAGCATTCTTTCTTTGCAATAATGGAACGACCGAAGAGCATGTTGACAACACAGAGGGCATCAGGGTACAAGTTGTTAATATCTAACCCAGCTCTCAAGATAGTGAGATGCAGACTTGTCAACCCGGCAACCTTTCTCAGTGACGTTTACCGAAGGGTGATGATGCACACGACTGCACAGCAAACCTAGAAGTCTTCAGTGACACTTGCAAGGTACAGGAGGATGCACTTGAGGGGGAGACATGCTCTATATTGACGGTCTTCAACAATTGATAAAACGACTGGGGAAAGACATACTGGGGCAGCACTCATGAGACTAAGAGAGGACGGGACAAGCAAGGTAGGGATGAGCGCATGCCTGCCGTCACACTACAAGGAATAGGCAGCAGAATTAGTGGCCTTAATATTGGCATTGGAGTGCATCAGGGCAAAGGAAGTGATGATTTACTCGGATTCAGCCTATGTGACATCCACAGTGCATTCTGGGCTGTGACATTGTATGAGGAGGGGTTTTAGGCATGCTGATCGGTCATAAGTGCAGCACACACTCCTATTGACCAGATTGGCAGAGGTCATATATCTCCCAGAGTGAATAACAATAGTTAAGTGCCAATCACACTCGTCACGGACCATTCTCCACTAGTTTCAATTAGCCAGTGATAATATTCTAACCCTCGAGTCATGCAATGGTTCTTTAGCCTGCAACCCTACTGTGTCACTGTGGAGCACCGAAAAGGCAAAGACCAAGGGAACATGGATTCCCCAGTGAAACAGATGTGGCTACATCGCATAGGGGAAGTGTATGTTAGAAACCTGAAGCCGTCTCACCTGCTAGTCCCTGGGGATCTGTCATCCAGGTGGCCAGGACATGCAATCGCTTTTGGATCCAGTTCCTGGGGTGGACCAGTGCGGAAGGATCACCTGGATGGGGGGTCTTCGGGAAGTCGGAGTGGGACACCAGATTGTGAGAACAGGTATCCCCTTCCCTGTAACATCTTTTCCCCATCCTACCAGGTAGGATACATAGGAAATCAACCCCGCCTCCCTTTCCTGACACAAACACTTTCTCACGGACAGCTCATAGTGAGCAAAAACAGACTCAAACCAGAACCGTATATCTGACATGTCCCAATAGGATGGTTAGGCAATTACTGATAATTACACACACCTGACTTCCATCACACTTCCCCACATGGATAAAAGGTGGAGCACAAAAGCACGCACACTCGGAGCAAGGCAAAGCACACAAGGAGGCAGCAGTTCCAAGATGGCAGTTTAATACGAGGAGAAAGATGGCAAGACCAGAAAGGGTTGCAAGGAGGGAAGTGCCCTTGACCTTTCCAGACCGTTATGTTCGTAAACCTTGGAAAATAAGAAACATAAGACCTGGGACTAAAGCAGAAGAAACCTGCATTGTGTGTCAGGCCCAGGGCTCTCCCGTGTTGATAGCCAAGGTGGGAGTAGCGCTTGGTGCCATGGTACTGTTCTTGTCTCCTACAACAAAGCAGCGCCAGTAAAGATAGCACAGCCGGTGAGTCAGAGAGACTGATACCAGACCAGCCTGTGTTAGAACCAAGTTTGCAAGCGGTAACAATGTATGAAGAAATCTAAAGAGAACAATGTGTGAAATGTATGTGATGAGTGACGTGAATATCATTGAAAAACAGAGGAGTGACCGAACTTTGGAGGCCAAGAAAGATACCATAGACAGAGTGGTCTGGCGCCACGTGGGTGCTCATTCGAAGGTCTCTGTTAGGTATCCAACTGGTTGGCAACTGTGAAAGGGCTATTTTGGGATTGAAGTGGTCCTGTAACGGGTCAAGCTAAACCCTGTGCACATTCAAAAGTCTTCGATAGTTTAATGCAAACTGAAATTGGTCCGAGCCGGGCTGAGGGAGACTAATTGTGTAAGAGGAAGGATCTGAGCCCGGCTGAGGGGGATCCAGGGTGAACTGAGAGTCACCTGAGAAAGAATATTCTCTGAACATTGTAAAAAGTGGGATCTGAGCTGGAAGAGGGGGATCCACAGTACTGAGTGTGATACAAAAGGGATCTGAGCCCGGCTGAGGGAGATCCAGGGTGAATCACCTGAATTGAGTACTTATAAGAGGAAAGGAACATTGAGTTTTGTTTTGGTACATCAGGCACTCTGAATCAAGAGACTTTGATAAATAAAGAGACTTGGGCAGAGAAGGCCCTGATGCTGGTAATGGAACTGTATCCACATGCCGTAGAAGCCAGAGTGTTGCTTTGGTCGAGTGAACCGCCTTGTCCCGTGCTGAAAACAGGTCAATGGCCTGAACATCCTGACATATCATTTTATGAACACTTCTTTCTATTTCATGAACACTACCCCACACTATTTACGCAAGAACTATGATACTAAAAGAGGGATATAACATATTACCAGTGGCACAGATTATGGAGGTGCAGGGAGCTGCACCCAGGGAAGAAAAATATCTGTGGCTAAGGAGGGGATGTACAGTGTCTCTGACAGATGCCCTATGGTAGCAAGAAAACACAGCAAAGGTGGTAATGCCACTTGCATTATTGTCCACAGCACTGCTGAAAAATATCTGGAACCACCTCAGCGACATCAAGTACTACAAAGCAGTGGCCTCCCCTAGCACCAATATCAACAGGGCCAATGATCCTCAACAAGAAGAGCAAACAAACAATTTGGAACCAGCACTGCCAAGCAGAGGAAACCCAATGGTTACTCGCTCTCAGGCAACAGAGCTAGGCAAGGACTTCCTACACATCCAGAGTGAGGGGCCACTGTCTGTATTTTTGCTTTTTTCACCCATTCATTGTGAACGTGCAACTGTTTTTATTGCATTTCTTCCATGCTTCCCACTGATTCCCATCCTGAAACCTTCCAAGGCCAATTTGTCCAATTTGTTAGAAGATCCAACGGAACTCTGAAACGTCACCCTAATGTTTATTTCCATGTCTTCATATCCATATCATATCTGGCCCAAGTTTATCCACAACTAGAAAGAGGAAATCCATCCATCCTTGCAGTCCTCCGAGACCCTGGAATTAAAGCTATGTGGGAATAGCTATTCATTTTTGCCATGGCTGACTGCTTGGTCCTCAGGGCTTGAGTTAATATAATACTAATACATTAACGCTCATTTTTGCGCATTTCAGGCAGGCTACTGATATATTCAAAGCTGCACCAGGATCCAAGCAGCACAGGTAATGGAGATGGTTATTTAAAAAGAGCTCATCTTGTCTTGTCTCTTATTTCCAAGTGTTGTGTTTACTTGAATTGTTTGACGAATATCTCTTGTAGCTAGTGTTACCGCTGTAGCCTCTACTAACATCACCCGAACTTCAGCAGGTAGAACAAACATTTCAGGTGGACAGGAGAGCACTGTAAGCACAATAAGGAGAAACAAGCACAGTGCTGATACAGACATGGGAGGGGTGTATCTATATCTCACTGATACTGCTTGAGTGTCTAACAATATGTGTTACAAGCACATGACCAAAGTAGGTAAAGAAACCACTGGGGAGAGCAACTATGTCTGCTTATTAATCCCCCATGCCACGATATCCTCCAGAATGTTTATAGCAACTGCAATACCAGCAGCAAGAGCACAATGCCTTATGTACCACTCCATGGGTACAACTGAGAAGGATTTCAAGGGAAAATAGCAACATTGAGATGGATGTCCAAGGCAATGCACCCGAATGAAGACAGTTACATAACGACTCTTGATATGATGAACAATTACTGGCAATTAGATCAGGCTATACAATACATAACTGACGGCCCACAGAAAGGAGAGACGAAAAAGATAACACTGAAAGAATTACCATGCCCAAAGAGGGGGGTCAAGGAAATAGGAGGAGAACCAGGATGTTGGGAAAGATCGCAAATGTTTGTGTATGGCGAAGTACACACAGCAGAAGGATGGAAAGAGGGCGTCGTAGGAAGCAAAGCACACACCCTAGTGCAAGCACCGGTAAACACAGTGCAAGGTGAAAACGACAAGTGCCTGAAAGAATGGGATGCAAGCACCAAGTTACTAACCTGGGTGGACAATGAAGCTGGACCAATGCCCATAATGTCCACTGAAGAAACCAGCATTATGTTACCCGAATGATGGTGCAGTAAAGGTTGGAGATAACACACAGTGTAGGTACACAGAAAAGCATCCAGCAATGAAGGTTGGCACGGCAGTATTAATGGATCACTATTCAACATGCTGATCAAAAGCATAAGAGAAGCTGCCACCCAACTGGGGAGGAGTTTGCTCGTTGGTGCACATCAATATGACAGCACTGGTAGTGCCACAGAAGGATGTGAAGATAGACTTCCCCAAAATGGAAACTAACAAAAGAAAGAAGAGGTGAATAGAAGTGGAAGAAAAGGGAAGAAAGAAACGGTCAGTAGAAGTGAGTAGAGTGAAAAGAGACAACTATTTCTCATCAGAATCGGAAGCATCACTAGACGATGTACCACCTGAGCATCGGGTGTTCAGCCGGACAGAGATGTTTTTTGCATCAGTAGTTCCAGCTGTAAAGACATATACAAATGTGCAATGGTTGCAGATAACAAGATGGGAGCTGATACAGACGATAAACTCTACAGTAAATGGCTTCAATGCGATCAAAGAAAAGCTCAGAGCAGTAAGGTTGATGGCACTACAAAACAGATATTTTCTAGACCTTCTCACAGTAATGGAAGGAGGAGTGTGCTCCAAGATCGGGAGTTCCTGTTGCACGTTTGTGCCTGAAAATTACAGAGAGAATGGCATACTGACAGAAACATTGACAAGATTATCAAAAATGCATGCCAAGATGGAGGAGGAAGCCAAAGGAACAGGAAAGGACCAGAGCTGCTTGTCATACATATGGTCATGGATGCCAACATGGTTAGCAGATGGACTGAAAGTAATGCTAGGAGCACTATTACTAGTACTAGTGGGACTGGGTGTAGTCAAGATTTGCATTACGCAATGTCGCAAGACTATGGAAAAGACAATACGGATGAAAGTGTTAGCAGATGTGAAGATGGAAGAAGAAAAAGACAAGATAGTAGAAGAAAGAAATAACCTGAGAGCAAGGATAAAGGAATATCAACTATTCCTGACAGATGATAATGTTCAACAATCCCTTTGCCAACAACAGATGCTGGAGGAAATGGGTATGGTGCTATCCGGAAAGAGACTGTAGCTATATGACCTGAGGTTTTGATGACAATGCAAATTAGTATGGGCATCCTGGAGGGGTAATGAAGATAAGGCTACCCAAAGCAAGAGTGACTAAGTATGGAGGTTTGGTCGACAGGTCTACCAGAGGGGGAACTGAAGAGAGGCTCCCTGGAATGTCCCTCCTCACGCCCATGAACTAGACGGCCCAAAGAGTCAAAAACGCACGAAGCCACTCCCTATTCAGCCAGTCCCCAGGAGGACCAGTGACTGACACCTAAGCTGAAAGATATTCTCTCAGACAGCCATTCAAACCTTATCCAATCAATGGGCCTCATTACAAATGTTGTGTAAGGCAACAACGGCACCGGTAGTGCTACCGACGCCGTTGTTACCTCACCGCAACATTCCGAGTATGCTCGTGGGTGCCGCTCTGGAACGCCTGGTCAGACCAGGCATGCAGAGCGGCACCCGTGAGCAGTACCAAGTGGCAGCAACGGCCCCATTATTAACGGGGCAGATGTTGCCATCCTCCTAATTCCCATTGGGAATGGGGACATACCGGGTCTGAGTCCAGCGAAAGGGAATTACCGGGCCCTCCAAGGTCGGAGTGTCCCAGTAAGTCCCCTTTTGCGGGACCTGGACCCGAGTTTGGGGGTAGCCATGCCGTTATTAAGGGCATGGCTACCTCCAAACTCGTAATGAGGCCCAATGTCTTTATGGATACAGGTGCTTCAACAGTGGTAATAAACCCAAATGCCTCGATGGATGACATTGACTAAAGCTGATAAACCAATGTGCTGATGTCATTAGTGACACCACGACATAGCAGCATTAGTCACGAAGTACACTCGCAGCCATGCACGACGTTACACAAACACACATGTAAACACACGAAGAACATGCTTACATAGTTCTGTAGATAGAGGGCAGATACATATAGCTACTGTCAAAAGCTTTTATTATTTTTCTCATTAGCTAAGTGCAGAAACGCTGAATGCAAGGCAACAAACAGATGCAGAGCAAGCTTGCAGATGCTTATGGCAACTAAGCCTATGGAACTACAGGATCACATAAGGAGCCTGGGAGGACCAAATACGACTAACCTATAGAAAACATAGCATGGTATAGATTTGTAGAAATCATAGTATAAGCATAATGAGAATTACACAGAGGCCACAAGCCGCAAGACGAGAGATGAGGGAAAGCAGAACCAGGCTGCACAGAACAGCAGGCCAGGCCTCGCAGCCAAGGTCAGAGACAAGGAACACATTCCTAACCTGACACGGGGCCATCTGCAGAAAATGGAATAAATCCTCATAAATTGCAGACCAGAAGAACTTGATTTCATGGTCCTCAACCCCCTGATGCAGCCGAGCTAGACAATGGTCATTCACATGGGCTTGGGAGATGTGATTCTGTGAATACTCGAATGTCCTGTATGATCCCTGTCGGTTTTTGTAATAAATGACAGTTCTAACTTGCCCTTGGCTGGGCCCGCTGCCTGTTACTGGAGGAGGGTTGTTGGGTCCTGAGAGCTGGAGAGGTAAGCTTGTGGTAACCCCCAGACCTCTGGCATACCGAATCCAACAAGTTGGTAGCAAAGGGATAGTTTACTATGCCCATTCGGCATAAAGTTACCACCAGCTCTCCACTGTTATAAGAGTCAATGGAGCTCTGACGCCAAAGATAGCAATAACTCTTGGAACTAGACAGTACTGCCATCTTTCCCTTCTGGTATTCACTCTAACTATGGAACCATTCACCACAAGAATCCGAGCAAATAAAGACATTCAGGGAGTCTAGGTAAAAGGCAAAACTTATAAAATGTCATTGTATGCTGATGATGTCATGCTCACATAGAGGAATGCTGATACCTCGTACAAAGCCCTGATTAGAGAAATTATGCAATGCAGCCTAGCTTCTGGTTTCTCAGGAAACTATACCAAATACAGTGCACTGGGGATCATGATTTCAAAACAAAATCCAGTCCAGATCCCTAGGAAAGCCTTGCGCACATACTAATATAAATTTTCATCCTTATTTAGGGACCTATAAGAGGATCTAGAGCGCTGGGACAAGAAGGACATTGCCTGGTTTGGGAGAATCAAATCAGTCAAGATGAACCTAATCCCCAGACTCCTGTACCATTGCCACACACTACTGGTTAAAATCCCTGACACAGAACTAATGAAGCTTCAAAGGAAAATGATGGATTGTGCGGGGAGTAAGGGAGACCTCAAATATTGAGAAGGGTGATGCTTAGGGGTACCAAAAATGAGGGCATGCGGGCAATGTAAAACTAAATTCCGAATACAGGAGGCTAAACGCTTCCCATATGCTCAGTTGAGGAAATGGATGACCCACCCAATACACCAGAAAGTATGGGGAGAGGGATCTTATGGCTTTAGAATTAACTCTAACATCCAACACACACCTGGGGAACGTTTTGACTCTATATAAACTGTTAGATAGATTAGACCCGTCTGATAAGGAGCATTACATGGAAAAATGGGAAAGGGACCCAGGGAAAGAGCTAGAGGTTGAAAGTTGGAATCGCATCTGGGCACAAATGTTCAAAAGCTCTAGGTGTGTAACAAACAACAAATGTGCAGTGAAGGTCTGCTATAGATGGTACAGTACACCAGAGAATCTACATGAAATGAATGCTGGAGAGGCTGCTCAGCTGTGGGCTGTCTCCTCCATTTATTATGGTTATGTGATAAAACTTGTCAGTTCTGGAAAGAGGTGTTAGCACAGATGAAGAACATTACTGGACTGGCTCTCCTATGGGACCCATGCATTGCACTGCTAGGTGACACTGGCGATGGGGTTTCCCTGATGTCGGGCTCAATGGCTACACTGATAACTGTGACAAATCTGTGGATTTTGTCCCTTCTCCCTAGAGGGAGACCTTTCCCATTGGGCCAGAGCGGTGCGTCCACAGTACAATAGTACCCCTCGGGTGGTGCATAGGGGGAAGATCACATTGGAAAAGATGCTCTTCGTGGGCCCTTCATGGGATTAGGGATGACCATTCCCTGAGAATGGGGTACACCTCTGCTTTGTTACACCCTCCCTCTTCCAAAGCCAAACTCTGCTTCCCTATTTCCAGCCAGTGCCAATATCTTTTATTGCAAAGTCAGCCAACCTAGTATGTTACAACTCACTAAGACACCAGAGAACACATTTTGCTTTCCATATAGTTCCAATGCAAGTACTTTGAAGAAGATGATGATCAGAAGTACGAAGATCACCCCATAGAACCAGAGTGAATGTTCTAGCCTCTCATGGCACTTGAATGGTCAAAGGCAATGCAAAATAGCAGAGGGAAACTAACATGGAGAGAGCCATCCTTCAAGGAGGAAACCTGGGTGATGCCAAACCAGTGAACATTGGAAAGCACCATGATACGCCATGCACAAAGGGGAATGGGAGCACAAAGGTAGTCCAGGATGAAGGAACTATGCTGAACGCTGCCCAATAAATCCCCTGGGCATCCCAAACTTTGGGGAGCTGCTGGAGACCAAAATGGCAGCTGGAGAAGCAGTGATTGGCAGAGTAACCACTGATGAGAGGAGATACTGTAATGAAAGTTTCTAACAATGTGGGACAAATTATAGATTGTAAATATAACATATATCTTTCACCCTATACAAAATTCATCTGATGAATAATGGAAAAGTTTGGATATGAATAGAAAAAAATATTATCTCTGGATATGCATCACATATGGACAGAAAGCACATTTGATCATGTGCACTGATCTACAGAATATGACGATGCTGATTGTATCATTCTCAGACATTGACAACCAGAGTTATGTGGCATAAAAGAAATGCCTTAAAATAGGTTTATGGTGAGATTCCCCTCCCCCGCCTTCTGCGTCATGAGACTGGTGGAAGCCACACCTCAATCACAAGATCAGGGGAGGAGATAAAATAAATAAATAGCAGGCACACAGAGAGAGAGGGTGATTATTAAGAACATATTGAACAAAACGGGATTGCTAAAATGACAAAGAAGCAGGTGCAGTGTTACATATGATGCCATATGCACCACATTTCAAGTGAGCACCATGTGAGGTGTGATTTCCTTAAAACCTATGTAGTCTTGTATTGAGAGGTGCAACTTAAAACAGACAGGATTTTGGTGCAACTTATATTCAGATGTGTCTTTGTATAATTAAGCATCATTAAATTAAATCCTTGGCTTATGCCAACATAAAATCCCACAGGCTATAGTGTAGTCTGACACATTACTGTCTAATGTGACATCATGGAAATGTGCAGCTGGTGTGAGCCTAAACATGAATTAGATGTTTGCACAACAGAAATTAACACAAAGTATTCATTCTATTCATAGGAAATTCGGGAAAGTGTTAAACCCCTGCAGTTCTCTATCTTGAAATGCACAGGCAGACATCTCAGTAATGTGAAAGGGCAGGGTGCTTTAACATGATTCCCCACACACTGGAGAATATTACATCTCCAGCCCAAAACACATGCAGATTGAAAGCGGAACACACATGTATAGACTGAAGACACACTTATGTGTATTGAAATTTTCACATATATATCATGAGAAAGCTGCAAACACACATGTTCAGAGAAGAGTGCACAATCCATGAGAGTTTTATTTTCCTAATCCAAACCTGTATTTATTAGATGAAATTGGTTCTTGTCTACATTTAAATGGCCTGCACAGATCAAATACCCCCTTCCCACAACTCCACAATTATACGGGGGAATTAAGTAGAAAGAAGATATGTTCATATCTCTTCTATACACCATCTTCAACTAGAACACAGCTATACCATGGTAAAATTCGGCCTGGCTGTTCACATACTAACATGACCCCATGAACACCTCATCACCATAATAAAGCACAGCTAGCTGAGCACATTCCGGCTAGCTTAGGCGTTCCTCAGGCCTAACACAGCCACAACTCAGTCTGGGTGTCCACCCTCCAGAATGAACACATCCAACTGATTTCCTCAGCATCACACCTACCGGTAAGAAGCAGCTATCATGCAACAACCACACCAGCTGTACACATATCTGGTGCGCCCACGCACCACACAACACTCTCTCCCTCTCTACTGACTTGAACTGTGGTTCCCAAGGGTGTTCAACCTACCAGTGGTTTGAGGTCATACCAATGATATATAAGGCGCTATATTACAATAACAAATAACATAACATAACATATATTCAAGTGAAATGAATCTATGTCAAATATTCAAGTAACCTTTCTCCAGTACCATACTTATCTTGATGCTGGAGAAAATCAAGTGTTTTTCATGAGCTTTGAAACGGTTATGTGAACACACTGGCTGAAAAGTGGTAATGTTATTATTGAAGTAAACTGTTGCTCAAATGGAAGCAATCATAAGAGTGTATTTAAAATGCCTACTATCTTTTAGAATATATTATAAACCTAGAATTGATTATGAAAATGAATGCGTGAATGAACTGAAACAGCAACATTCGTATAGGCAAGTAAAACTTCCTATTGAGTAATTGTATGCACCATTGTAGTGATTTCCTTGGCATAAAACAGGAGACCACTTTGGTTTAGAGCATGTTCAATTGTTTAAATACATTTTGAATTTTGAGAAATCGCTGTCTGTTTATTGCCAGGAATTGTGGGGTGGGACTGTATATCGGCTATGTGAAATTAGTCATGTCACCTTAGCAGATCATATACATTAATTCAAACACATATTTCTACAGATTCAATTATTTCTATCTGAGGCATTGGCTCCATTTGCCATCATCTCATGTTCTGCAACTTGCTCTAAACCCAGTAATTCAGATATTTTCCTGACTTTACCAGCAGTCCAACCTAGAGTACAGCAACTAGATCTGCAATCTGCGATTCTCCAGTTGTTTTGGACGGCGACTTCCATAATTTCTCACTGTTCCCTACGTTGGCTAGGACTGATGGCAACTGTAGTCCAGAACTTCTGGCGATACCAAGGTCGCAGGCCCCTAACCTATAGGAAGTTATGAATGCAAGCTATAGAACACTGTCACACACTCACCCCCATACTTGCTCACTCCCCAAATTCAAACAGACTCCGACGCAGAAACACACAATAGTAAAAACACACACATGCGAACATAGGCATAGAAACACACACAGACACACAAACAAAAAGAGACAAACACAAAGATAGACCGACAGCCACACTTTTAGCACTGGAAGAATAGTTGTTAATACATTTTGAACTCATACCGAAAGGGAGCTATCTAATTTTTATATCGTGGACTGGCTTCAGAGCCAGTAAATGGAAGGTTTGCATCTGAGTGCTAAACATGCACACTTTGAGTATAGGGGCAGTGGCATTTTGTGCATGCAACTCTGATCCAAGATGGGCGATACATTGCTGTATCAACAGCACCACTAGACGTGTGAATTTTCCATTTAGCAAAAATTCGCAATCTGATTCCATGCAGTGATGCATGTAGGCATCATGGGGGTCTGGCCACCACAGGACCCTTTTCTGTTACAGCTTTCATTGAACTCCCGTGAGCAAACAATGTGGACTCAGATGCCACCCTAATCATGGGGGATAGAGTGCCCAGTGCAGCAGGCAAGATGGCTCATGTATAGCTTTAAACAAATTGTACAGCTTGTGAGCAAGCGCGTAGGTAAATGCACTTGCTGCAGAAATCTTTGCGTAACCTGCAGGCGCAGTTTCCAATCTCAGTACGATAGCTCAGTGGCTTGATGTACAAGTGGCCACGAGAAGCAGCTAAGTCTTTGGTCATAAGGGCCAGAGTCAGTGGAGTAACTCGGAGGTAATACATGTCCATAAGCTGAATCAATCAAAAACAGAATTTCTTTGATGGCCCTGATCACTTACGGATAGATATCAGATCTACCTGTCCAGTCATTCCCCTATCTCAGGAATGCATCAAAACTACAGATAAAGCAAAGTCCCTTTGAATGCTGCTCGATGCCACCTCAACTATGCCACCTCTGGTCAATGCAATTGCCAAATGCTCTTCATATTATCCGATGTTGCTTAGGCAGGCGCGTCATTTTCTATCTGCAACCAATTCTTCCATCATGGCATGTGCAATCATTGGAGCAAAACGAATTATTGCAACATCTTATATCTAGGGATGAACCCAAAGAATGTACACAGACTGCAGCCCACCGCATTGTAATAAATGCATGAAGTCTATCCGACATGACTCAGGTTCTGAAAAACTGGCACTGGCTCCTTGTAGGAGCCATAGTTATTTTCAAGGCCATGACCCAGATCTATATACTTTTGCATGTGTGTGTGTGATCTAATTTGACCCTGATCAAAAGAAGTGCATTCTGGGTGGCAGCACCTTTGAGCTGGAATGCAATGCATGTCGATCTTAGAAGATGTGTGCCATTGGAGAGTTTTAAGAAATAACTAAACACGTGGCTGTTTATATAAGCCCCCTCCAGTAGCCCCGATAGTCATCTTTACCCCGTCTTAGTTTGGACTGTCCTTTCCACCTTTGTTGGGGCGAGCGCGCGTGCGTGCGTGTGCGCGCGCGCGCGCGTGCACACCACAAGTGTCAAAACATACGCAATTAGGTCGCGCATCTGCAGCCGAGCGATTTTTGTTTATCACAGTTCATAGGCGCCACTTCCAGAACAAAAGGTCCGTGAGTTAAGGCACTTGCTGCAGAGTAATGAACCTGGTGTCAGGTTGTTCGTTACCCAGCGACTAATGATTCCGATGCTAGTAAAATAACCCAGTGCATTAATGCACCTGTCACAGCGAGATTTTGGTAACCTGCAAAAAGCCCTAAAAAGTAGGTACATATAATAAAGTGTGCACAGTAATGTGTGCAACTTGCAGCTCATCATTGCCAATATCCAAATTCTAGCTCATCGGATAATACATTTCCTGCAGAGATTTGTGTGCACTCGCGGTAAGAACAGAACAGGGCCCAATCGCGGTAAGAACAGCCTATTTTATTTAACAGATGCTACCTTCAACCATGGTCGATTGTGTTAATTTGTGTGTTCCTGTTGGCGCGCACCACAGCCAGCAGGGCATGCCCCTTATAGTCTCTGTCCCAAGATCTGCCACCTCCCTGGTTCCCAGGGACAATGCCACCAGTGGAGCCATCAGCCTATGGTGTTGTGTGCTCCCCAGGGCCGATGCTATCACTAGGCAAGGTTAGGCGCTTGCCTATGTGTGCAAAATGTTAGAACAGTAAAATGCTGCTTTAACTCACACTACGTTTAATTTGCTGCTTTGCCTTGCCTGTGATAGCCCCAGCCCTGGTGCTCCCACCATCCGTGCACCACCCGTGCTGGCGTAACACGCTTCCCATGTTCCCTCGACAGAAACTGTCTCGCTCCAATGAGCGCGGTGGAGTTTCTGTCTTGAAGCAGGAGGTGGGGCCCTCTCTGTCGTTCGCTGCTTTCAGGCCAGCTGTTCCTGATCAGTACATGTCCATTGTTTTCTGGATCACTTCCGCTTCTCCCTCCAACACAGACCCAGTACATAGGTCTCAATGTTTTCCCTTTTTCTTTCTCACACTCTGCAGTTCCATTTTTTAACAAGCTTTACGCACAGCGCCTGGAGAGTTGCAAACAAGGACTCAGTGCCAAGCTGTTCCCTGAGGGAGGGGTATTTCCATAACCGCCTCCTCTAAAGACAGCAGACTGTGAGCAACAGCACAGTGCAGGAGCCAACCAACCCATCAACTTCCCCAGCAAGGAAAGGTACTCAATTACTACAGACATTAGGGACTCGCGTATCAGCATTGTCCCACCTTGCCCCGGACACTCGACTTGGGGCTCTAGCGTGTCACCATTTTGTTGGGAAACGGGGGTGATCGTCCCAGGCTCCCAAGATGTTCAGGCAGAGGCCTCGAAGTGTGCTGTAGACACCTGGGGAAAGTATAGGGGCGTTGGCGGGGGGGGGTGGCAGTTTCGCTAGAAGCTGCATTTTGGGAGAGTTAGTGCTTGTGTGGCTATAAAGTGCAGTGGGAGTGAAATTATATTTTAGAAATAGCAGCCATATTGAAAGCGAGGCCTAACACTGCGCTCAAGGCCGCCACGATCGTAGGGGTAAGCCTGTGCATGCAGGAATAGGTTGTAACATGGACAGCCGTGAGAAAGGCCAGAGTCGCAGAGATTCATACAACCTTTCATTGTCTCATACAGCTGGCATTCGTATCTAAGAAGGAATGTGCCCGACAAGGCCACGAGAGGGCTGAGAACTCCATGTGAAAAGTTATCCCAAGAGAAATACAGTGTTTAAATGCCCCTGCCCTGAGTGCCTAGCATTCCATGGTATCAGCTAATTCCACACCACCGACCATATAACTCTTACATCACCAATCGATCAGAGAAGATCAGAAAGCAGGGGCAACTGCCCCCAACGCTAAGTCATGATATTCGTGCTGCGAGGTGCCAGGAGGGCCAAAACAAAAAACTTAAAACCCGGGTGAGGAGCTCTAGGAGGGCGCTTGCGCGCCTGGGATCAGGCTGGGGTTTGTAAGTTATAGTGACAGTATCCTTCGAGCCCATGTCTGCAGAACCACGTGCACATTAGGTTAGAGATAGAGAATGCATTGTTTCTTGTCGCTAATTGGTGATTAAATGCAGCTTCGCGCCTGATGACACACCAGAGGAAGCCCACGTGGAAGAAGTCAGACAGAAGAGGCTGGGACCAATGGCCTGGCATCCCTTATGGAGCAGATAGCCTATGTATAGGGTAACACCAACCAGCCATTTGGATTTGTAACTTATGTAACTCACGTCACTGATGACGATCTATGCCTTTTTAACGTGTTGGTTGTCTTGATTTTGCCAAAGTGCTCGGTGGCAGCAGAGTTCTTTGCTGGTGCGTCTTTATTTGTGTGGAAATAAAACTTGTTCTCCTTGCAAGAGGTGTGCAGGGCCTTTTTCCTCAGCGGGTTGTATTGTATCTGGTGTGACCATTGAGGGGTTCCTCTACGTTTTCCATCAAACTTTTCATGATCAACAGCACTGCAAGCGAACCGCAAACATTACTTACATTGGCCCCACCAAACCGTCAGGCCATTAACCCATTCACTGCTGAGCTATTATGCATGTCTATGCAAATAGGACAAACATACTCGTCCTGAGCACTTTTAAACAAACCTGTCGTCACATAGCGCCTTCAGATGTTGCAGCCATTTGACCATACCACCACACTCAATATCCTTTACCCGTGAAGGCCCACAATTAAGGACATTGTTTCGAGTCGCTACCTGATGTTTAGAGGTTGAATTTTTCCCCACAGTTGAAACCAGCCAAAAAGCTTGCTGTGCCGGTGCGCAACATTAGTACCGTGCCAACACAGCATTATGTCTATACTGCCAACATCTATGGCTGAGTTGTTGGTCAACTGTGCCCCAAGGGTCTGTGTTAGGACTAACTTCTCCAAGGAAATAGTTGCAATGATTTTGATATGCCTCCTGGGCCTGGCGCTCATAAAATGTAATATTTGGATTGTTGAACCCTCAAAAGACCTCTTAACCTGTCAGTGTGTGTAAGAAGTGGAAGGCCATTGAACCACAGCTCGGCTGCTGAGTCTCTCTGTTCCAAGCAATGCTACTGAAGGGTAGTTTATAAAGAATCCAGGCAATTAACAATAATGGGAGCTTTGAAAAACCTCCCAGAAATAGATATCAAATACATTGTGGCGGGAGCTATGGTTTAGAGGCGAGAGACTGCAGCTGTATGCGTTGCTTTGCTAATTGGCAACCAATTCCAGGCGGGAAGCCACGTGCAGGTGCAGCCAGAATTATCTCAAGCACACTTGTAAACCATTTCTGGGTGACCAACAATCAGTGGTGGAAGTGTACGAAAAGAAGTACTGGAACTATGTTCTCTGCTGGCCTGCCCCGCTTCCCGCAAACCCCATTGACACGCCCCCCCCACGCGAAATACAAACCCATACCTGGATCCCGCCTTTCCTCCATGTTACTTCCACCACTTTGTCAAGGCTGAAAGAAACACAGTGAAAGAAAATACAAAGTGCATTTAGAACGACACCCATTACCTTTATTCATTGTCGCCCACAGCATGCAGCTTGACGCACCCTACCCTTTCTAACCACCCACCATTTGCACCTCTTAAGGGGCATGATAAAGATTAAAGCCACCCCTGCCCATTAACTGCACGTACAGCTGTACCCAACCCGATCACTGAAAAAAATAACAGCAACCCAGCAAATCTACGAAGGCTCAGTGTGGTGTGAGGTTGGAGCTGATCAAGCAAGTCCCAGATTCCAACCCACAATACAGAGAACGCAAGAAAACGCACCTACTGTTTAGGGGAAGTGGTGCAAGTTTCTACTTATGCCTACACTTGCCACCAGCTGGCCGCACTCTTTATTTATTATCGTCTTATTTATTTTACTGTTTCCTCTGTACTAAACTGCCCCCTCCTCCTTCCCCTGCACTTTTCCCCTTCCCTTCTCCCACTGCACTTGCACGATCTCAATGTCACCTGGCCTAGTAAGATCGCTTGTCTCTGTCTCCCCTCTGTTACCCCTCCCTTGCCTCGTCGCGCCTTGAAACAGTTGTCTCTAGGCGCGTTATAAATGCCTTATCCTATCATATCATGCACTTTTATTTTAAAACCAAATCATTCTGGAACAGTTTCTTCTTAAGGTAAAAGCATATGAACGGTAAAACTTAATTAAAAAAGTACATGCGCACCGCTCTCGTCCACTTCGACCACAGCAAACAATAGGTTAAAACCTACCAATTCCAGTGATGTTAGTTACAGGGAAATAAGTTCCTGTGCAAGTGTGTTATGGCATAACCAGCTGGTGAAGTTGCAGGTGACCGCATTCCGGTCATAGGCCTGGGCCAAGGACACATGGCTATATTGCAGCCCCACCACAGCATTGTTGGATGCGGATCCACAGCTGCAGCACAATGTGCACCATGCTTCATGCTCTGGTCCCTTCTTGTTTTTATCCACGGTAGCAGATGGCTTGGGCTGCATGCATGCGTGGTGACTAGCGGACTCCATGCCTCGAACCGGGTCTTTCGTGCAACACAGTGGTGCATTCGGGAGGCGGTAGCCTTGCGCCTTTTACACACAGTGGGCCTCATTACAAGGCTGGCGGTAGCCGTATCTGTAGTAAAGGGAAATTACTGGGTCATTACAACCTTGGTGGACCCAGTAATTGCCCTTTTTTGGGCGCCTGAAAAAAGTATTCCCCATTCCCAATTGAGCCCCATAGGGCTTAGTGGGAATGGGGAGGGTGGTAGCAACGGTATCGTTATGAACGGTACCGTTGCTACCATTAAGTTCTGCTTGCGGGTGCCGGTACAGCCACCCGGTAAAACCGGGTGGCTACAAGGGCACTCGCGAGCAGAACTAATAGTATGGCGCTACGGTATCAATGGTGCCAGTAGCGATACCGGCGCCGTTGTTGCCTTACCGCCATACTCGTAATGAGGCCCAATGAGTTGAATGAATGACCTGATAACAATGATATATATATAAAAAAATGCCATGATTGGAAATTTGGTGTCTGTGTCATTGGTAACACCGCTTTCAAGGAAGCAAATAGGAGTCCCCTCCTTACATGTATTTGGGTATACAAGGTTATCCTGCATGTTGCTCTCATCAGGTGGTCTCCCAGTCTATATAGAATAATGCACACTGGTGACAGAGCACTTGCAGTCCCAGTGCACACCTACTCCAAGCAGGTACGCAGCCAAAAAATCACACAGGGTATTGGCTCACTAACTTCTGCTGCCAGGAATACTTATGGTGCTGCGTTGGAATGGTATTAAAACTCAGCTATGATAGTTTAGTTGGTTTTGTGTCTACTTCAAAGATCTGCGTGTAACCAGCAGGTCATACATTTGAGTCCTGTCTTTCGTGGGGTTGATGGAAAGAGTGTTTTGGGTGATAGAGGAAACTGTTATTCATAGGACCACAAACCCACAAGACTGTGGTTGCGACCACTAGTTACACACGAGTCAATATTATTAAACACATAAAACAACTCTATATCAGCATTTTCAAAAACTCTCACCACATCATCGAATGATTCAACTATTTCTATCAATTTCCAAGCAAGAATAGTTTTTTTAAAGGCAGATATCCTGTTCACAAACAAAATCATCTTGTACACAAATTTCCTATCGAAATATTCTTTTTTAATTTGCATTTGGTTTATTAGAAACCTTTACAAAATACACATACGAAGAAAAAGAAGAAAAGGACATTTAAAAACATAAGCAAATAAAACGTCTACCAATTTCACAACTTGGAAAGACATAAAACATGCTAAATCTTTGGACAACTAATCCTTTCTTTTAGTGTTCTCTTTACCCTGTACTCTATGTAGTACCAGGTGTTAGCTCGCTTACTACCTCTAAGTTAAACAAATTCCATGCTTTTATGAATTCCGCAACAGCCACTGCTTCTGAGGTTCTCACTGTATAGAGCAGTCTTTTCCACAGAACGTTTACATCATACACCCCTCTCAACTTCGTTTTATTCCTAAAGTATATATTTCTTTGTCCGTTTAAGGCCTCACATTCCATAAACAAATGTACAATTGATTCTGTCGACCCTTTCCCTTTGCAGCATCTGCGGCACATATCGGTTGCAGGTATTGTTCTGCGCCTTATCAAAATCTCCCCCGTCGGGAATAAATTCCAACAAAGTTTCATAATAAGTGATCAATAATACCGATTTGGGAATTGCTTTAGATAAGGTGCAATCACACCTCTAAGTTTGTGTTCGTGGGACAGATGACTTAGTGAAGGGTAACTATAAAATGAGTTGGTGGTATTCGTCCAGTCCTATTTATACAGTTCCCTCTTCACCTTCTCCGTGTTGTCCCTCAATACTTCCCTGTCGAGACCTATGTCACTAAGGCTGGATTGGCATTTTGCTCTTAAGTGTCCCAGAAACGTGTCCCCGTTAGTCTTTGTTTCCCTTTTTTGTTTCAGGACAAGACTCATAACCATATACAGGTTATCGGAATTTGCTGATATGATTTTTTGATAGAGAGGCAGGCATTGCCAATCAACATGTATCTTTAGGTAGAGGAGCCCAGCTCATATCTTATTGCGGCCCTGAGGCTCTCGAGACACGGTTTGGGACCAGCAGCACTCGTCTCCACATTATTCCCTCAATTGTGTCCAGTCGTGTGTTTCATTTATCGTTCAATAGCTCTAGGTGCTATGTAAGCTTTGGGACCACCTTCCCTTCATAGAATAGTATTGCTGCTTTGATCGAGAATTTTCCAAATCTCCTGTTAACTTGGAGTAATTGGTTGGTGAGAGTCTGAGCCTTGATACCTAGAAGATCATGTATTTCCGTCATCTGCAGTTTCGAAGTGAAATGGAAGCCCAAAGAGTTTTACTATTTGCTCTTCCAACAGGTTGGTCGTCAAGTTGCCATTTGGTCAAGGTATGCTTCCCACCCCACAAGACTTCTAAAATTTTTGTTTTTGAGGGATTTATTTTGAGGCCATTATTCTTTGTGTATTTAGAGAAAGCACACAGAAACCTCCTCATTCCAACTCGAGAGCAGTCGAAGAGGAGGAAGTCGTCGGCATACGCTAGCCATGCTGTTTTCACTGCCCCCAGTTTAGGGACAATCAAACCCGCCGAGTCTAATTCTTCCCCGATGTCAGAGACATATAGGTTATAGAGGCAGGGAGCCAACATGCATCCCTGCCTCAAACCCATGTTGATGCTAATTCTCCATGAGAGATTCCCTTTTGGTCAAGGCGTATATAAATGCCAGAGTTGTCATGCAAAGCAATTATCAAACTTAATAGATCCTGGGACAAACCCAATTTTTTCAGCTTTGCCCAGAGCCTTGAATAGTCTACCGTGTCAAAGGCAGCTGATAAATCTACTGAAGCTATAAATACGCAGAATTTCTATGTCTCCTTCGTTCTTTCTTGAAATTCCCTGATGACCACCTCACTGATATTTGTTGAGTGACCCCGCCGGAAACCTGTTTGGAATCCATCCAATCTTCCTGAGGACGCAGCCCAGTCCTCGAGGTGACGTAGAATGAGCGCAGCAAACATGTTGCTCTCTATGTCTAAAAGTGAGATAGGTCTATAGTTTCCCGAGTCCCATTTGTCCCCTTTTTTAAATATGGATACTACATGAGCAGTGAAAGTGTTAAAATCCCATATCAAGTCTGCTAAAGCAGGTGTCTGCAGCCTTTGGCACACAGATGTTTTGGGCTACAACTCTGATCAATCTTAACAAGCAAAGTCAATGGTGAGGAATCATGGGAGCTGTAGTTCAAAACCTCTGGAGAGCCACAAATTGCAGATCCCTGTCCTAAAGCAACCCCTGATTCATATGTCATATTAGGGTCATATGACTGTATCGTCTGCAAACATTGACTTAGGATTGGATGGGCCATGAATCAGGGGGCCAACCATTTGCTTCCTGAAGGTCAAAACAAAATATTCATTAAGCAGGACAAAATCCTGCTTCACACCATGTGATACCATTTAAGCATCCAGTGCACCTCCCTTGCACCCAAATCTGGCACTGAAATATACAGCATTCTGAAAAATCCTTAATTAGAACCCTAATCCCGACCCCTGTCTCATGGGTCCCTTATGTAGCTTTCCATGCCTTTGGGTTTGAAGGCAGAGTTCTTGTATACAAATGTAAAATACATTTCTTGAGTGTTGGCAGATTACTTTACTATCATTTCACAAGAAAATATAAATCAGCTTTTCCTGTATATTGCCAGAAACCTACCGGGACTCGATGTGATAATATACCGGCTCCCATAGTTCAATAAATGCCAAATCCAACATCAAAAATAAAGGCCCAATCTGCATTCAAATGTATCCTACTTGAATAACTCCATTGCAAACCTCAAACTGTGCTCTCTCTGCCATGCTGAAATAAGGTTCGCAAAGAACTTTACCGCTAGTTTGGATACATTTCTTCCTATACGGCACAGCGATCTTTTGCAAAATCAAAAGTGCCAGAGAAAGTGGAGAGTTACCATTGAAATTCACCTAAAATAAACAAGCTACAATATACAGAGACTACAACCACCCCGCAAGACCTACCGGTTGGAGTATTGCCAACCACAACCCCTACATCAATCTAATGCTCAAGAACCTAAGGGGACTTATGGAATAGACCAGCACAAGTTTTAAAAAAAAAATTCTTATGTAACATGAAGAACCTGGAATGTACACAATTAGCCTGAGGACCAAACCACAAGAATGGACATTCATTGGACGTTATCTTCAGATACGTCACTGATCAGTAGCCTAAGCATGAAGCATCAATTCCAGACAGACCACGACTTAATTACAGGACCTCCGGATTATCTCACGCTTAGACCCTTAGCCGTCAAAGCCAGATCCACAGAAACAGTAAAACTCAGACTCATGAAACGCATAACACAAGAAGTGGTTGCCAACCCCTTCGACCTCGGAAAGCTCAACATGATGGGACTCCCCACCCTA
The DNA here is from genome assembly GCF_040938575.1 of Ambystoma mexicanum. Lineage (NCBI taxonomy): Eukaryota > Metazoa > Chordata > Amphibia > Caudata > Ambystomatidae > Ambystoma > Ambystoma mexicanum. The sequence goes on from NC_090934.1 coordinate 1,365,250,426, forward strand.
CCATGTCCCACTAGGTGATCTCCACCAAGAGATCAAAGAGCACTTGACATTTCAGTGGCACCATTAACTAGAAAAACTAAAGCTACCTGAAAGGAGCAAACAACTGCTTGAACGAGGCACTATTGGCACACAACTAAAAGGCAGACATCTTCAGAAGCATTGCAGAAAAAAACGTGTATGACCTCACTAAAATGACATGTGAATTAATGAAGGGGCCTTCCAGACAGCATACAAATGAAGAAAACATGTGCACTAATCTACTTACAAAATCAAAAAAACCCACAAAAAATATATTTAAATATGTTCGCCAAATTATCAGAGGCAGACCTGACCAAAAACTTAATAATCCAATCAGAAAGGCTAAATGATGTCCTGACCGCTTTCTCGAAGGACAGAATGGGCCTCATTACAACTCTGGCGTTGGACCATGGTGCTATTAGCACCATGGTCCATGCCGGATTCCGCCATGGTGGATGGCGGATTTACCGCCCCATTCCAAGGTTGGCGGGGCGGTAAATCCCCGTTCACCATGGCCCCTTCCCCATTCCCATTTTTGGCCCACAGGGCTCAATGGGAATGGGGAAGGTGCTAATTACGGCACCATAAATTACGGTGTCGTAATTAGCACCAAGGTCCCTTAGAGGGTTGGACTTTAACGCCTGCAAAAGGGTTAAAAGGGTTTAACGGCACCGCAGTCTTTTACGGCGCCGTTAACCCCTTAACGCCAGGGTTGTAATGAGGCCCAATGACCACCATTGAACAATGAATCAACAACAGCCCCAAACCTTAATCCCCCAGGCAAATCGCATACAGCCCCAAATCCAACCTGTGCCCTTTCATTCTACATACAGACATTGATAATAAAGATGGCAAACCACAAGGAGGCCTCCTCGGAACAAACACTCTCATGTCCAGCAAGCGTGCTATCTATAGCACAGCGGGTAGAACACTCGCTTTGATATCCGTGCAGAGCCTGTTGACACAGGTTTGAATCCCGGCAGGGTCAAACTCAGTCTTTCATCCTTCCAAGGTCGACAAATGAGCACCACACACCGTGGGGTAATAATAAGCAGCGCTCAGATGCCTGAGGGTTCATAGCGCTATATAAATACACAATTATTATTATTATTATAAAAGGACAAAGCCGAACCCTTGCACCGGCACTACAAACACTCTACAGCTCATCACTGGCATGTCGCACGATGCCCATTCAACTGAAAAAATCTATCCCTATTGCACTGGTTAATAAAGAAATGGCAAACCTAAACGAATGCTCTATTACCAAGTTTCTGATATCCTAATGGAAGCTAAATTCAGAAAAAGGTCACCACGCATATGCAGAAATAGAGTGATAGAGTGAAGACAAAAGGCTCATGCACGACCACCAATCCAGTTTCAGAGTCCAGACAACTTAACATCTGAAACAAACTCCTGAAAACCTGTGTTAACAAGCAAAGAGAGGAGCTAACCATCCCACATCCATCTGCGGTTTACGGCACAGTCAACTACAAAAATAGGTCCCCCACACCATGGCTATGGGAGAGAAGGTCTACAAAATGCTCAAATCCTTTACAGAGGGATTCGGAACAAAAGTGAAAATGTGTAGTCCCTCAAGGGTAAACACTCTCCACTATGTCTTTCAAAATGTATGTAGATGACCTTCCAAAAAGTCCCCTGTAGCTGGATACCGATAGCAGTCCAAAATCTTATTCTGTGGCACAATTAATCTAAACGCCTACGTGTCGAAATGGCTTCATGCACAGCAGCATTGGCTGCTCACCCCATTGAAACCAGTAATTGGTGGAAGAAACCTTGACAACACGTTTTATGCATGGGTCAATATCAACCCACAGCAGAATGTCCTGATGAAGAACGCCCAATTTCAACTGAACCTCCTGAAGAACATTCTGTCTTCCTTCGACTACAAAAACCAGGAGAACAAAAAGGCTGGCCTTGTGAGAGCTTTCATACTTACGTGCTTAGAGTACTACAACATCATCTATCTAGGACTAGTAAAAAAAACAAATGAAATATCTCAAACTATTTCAAGGCCACACGGGTCACCTGGTGATCAGCACGAAAAGACAAGGCATCATCACCAAGCCCTGACAAATTCCTGCTGGCTCCCTATGGGTCAAATAAGTACCCCAAAATGGTGATGCGCAACCAAATGGACCATAGGACCTAAACACCCAATGCCTTTGGCTACACCCGCAAAGTGCCGAAGGTCAAGTAACAAAGGCATTAGCAAAACAGAAAGGTGATGGCTGGAAGGTTTTGAATTGAATTGAAATAACTAGGGGAATCCAGACGTGGACCCGTTGCTCACTATTCTTAGAGAGGCACAGATCCACCCTACTGATGAGGTCCAACCAGACCGAAACATGTGTCTGGGGATGCTGTTGGTACTCTTGTTCAGAGGAGAATTGCCTGGCATTTCGGTGCTGGACTGCCCCAGGGCAGGACAAAGACTGATATGTTTAGGATATTTCTTCTCTGTGAAAGATAGTGAGCTAAAGACTCTGGGTAAGTCGCTCGCAACCAGGACTAATGTCTGGCAGAGAGACTCCCAGGACCTCCCTTGTTAATTTGAGTAACAAAGGCAGACTTTTTCCTACAAAATTCAATAAAGCCTGTTGCAGAGGGGAAATGCTGAGTATGATAGGCCCAAACCCATGGAATAATTTAACAACTGCTGCTGAGACTGTCAAAGGAGCAGTATATGTTTTGGGAGGTCCTGTAGACTATCTTCTTCCAACAAGCCTCCCAAGAATTCGAGGTTTTACCATACACTGTGACATTGACTTGAAATGTACTAATTCGGTGTACTGCATATGATCTAGAACCTAGCTGAGAACTAGGATTAGCACCCTATCCTTTCTTACCCCACACCCCACCCGCTTTCCATTCCCCTCCTAACTTGATTGGTACTACGCAGCAGCTGTCACTCAGCTGCAGTGCAGTGTAATGCACCAACAAACAAACAGACAATCGCCCATCTTTATAGATAAGCCCTGCTTCTGTGCACCCCCTTTTTACTGGTTGGAGATTACACCTTTAAATAAAGAGCTTGCCAGGGTACAGAACACAGAGAAGCAAAAATGGAAAGGCCTGCATGTTATTAGTTTTTTCAAAACCGAACACAACCGTTGGACAAAATGCACCACACTGTCATGCCTGCGCCATGGGCGCATACATTTGCGATCAATATGGACTTTATTTTCCATTTGCGGGACTTTGGTGCTTTTCTATTTTTCCCAACAAACTACACTTACCACAATGCACTTGGCTATAACCATCTCTTCCTGGCCATTCCTATTCGTCATCTTCGGAACTACAATCCCCAGAAGCCCTAGGGATTTGCTCTGCTTCTACCAGCTCAGGAACAGAGAGGGAGGTGGCTGATTGTCTGCAGGTGTGCTTAGCCAGGTGCGACCAATTAGCCTGCCTCTGTGCTGGGCTGGTCAGTATAAAAGCTGCTGCCTGCAGGGGCTCAGTCTCTTGCATTAGGAGTCTTTCCGGCACCTTGTTGCTTTGAGCTACGGATCTTGTATGCGGTTCCTCCTTACTCCGCCTTTGGATCCAGTGCCCTGCCGGGCTCTCTACATTGCAGCTGATCACGCTCTGCTGCCTTCCAGCCTCTGCCCTTGCCCTGCCGGGCTCTCTACATTGCAGCCGATCACGCTCTGCTGCCTTCCAGCCTCCGCCCTTGCCCTGCCGGGCTCTCTACATTGCAGCTGATCACGCTCTGCTGTTTTCCAGCCCCCGCCTGTGCCCTTCCAGGTTTCTGCCTTGCAGCCGATCACGCTCAGCTGCTACCTTCCGCCCTGGTCTTCCAGGTTCCTGCCCTGCAGCCTGCCTCACTCCGGCTGCCTACAGCCCTTGTCCTCTGGGCTTCCTGCTCTACAGCCTGCCTCACTCCGGCTACCTACAGCCCTTGTCTTCTGGGCTCCCTGCTCTGCAGCCTGCCTCACTCCGGCTGCCCACAGCCCTTGTCCTCTGGGCTTCCTACCTTGCAGTTTACAGTCCTCTGCAGCCTTCTACAGTCAGCGGCCCTGCTCCTCTGAGCTTACTCCTTGCTGCCCGGTCCTTCTGGCTCCTTGCTGCGCAGCCTGCTTCTCTCCACTACCAACAGCCCTTGTCCTCTGGGCTTCCTACCTTGCAGTTTACAGTCCTGTGCAGCCTTCTACAGTCAGCGGCCCTGCTCCTCTGAGCTTATTCCTTGCTGCCCGGTCCTTCTGGCTCCTTGCTGCGCAGCCTGCTTCTCTCCACTACCAACAGCCCTTGTCCTCTGGGCTTCCTACCTTGCAGTTTACAGTCCTCTGCAGCCTTCTACAGTCAGCGGCCCTGCTCCTCTGAGCTTACTCCTTGCTGCCCGGTCCTTCTGGCTCCTTGCTGCGCAGCCTGCTTCTCTCCACTACCAACAGCCCTTGTCCTCTGGGCTTCCTACCTTGCAGTTTACAGTCCTCTGCAGCCTTCTACAGTCAGCGGCCCTGCTCCTCTGAGCTTACTCCTTGCTGCCCGGTCCTTCTGGCTCCTTGCTGCGCAGCCTGCTTCTCTCCACTACCAACAGCCCTTGTACTCGGGGTTTCCTACCTTGCAGCCTATCATGCTCCGCTGCTTGCTACCTACTTTTTTCCGCTGGGTTCTCAGCCTAGCAGCCCTCTACAGTCCTCTGCAACCTTCTACCGTCAGCGGCCCTGCCGCTCAGGGCTCACTCCTTGCTGCCCCGCCCTTCTGGGTTCCTTGCCGTGCAGCCTGCTTTACTCCGCTGCCCTAAGCCCTTTTCCCTCTGGGCTCTCTACCTTACAGCCCTGCTCCTGTGGGCTTGCACATTGCTTTCCTGCTCCTCTGAGCTCTCAACCTTGTTCCTTACTGTCCTCTACTATCCAATCCTGTTACACGACTTTCCCTTCATTTCCTTCTGCTAGTTTGCTATCAACTTCCTTTTCCCGGATTTGTCTGTAAGTATCTTCTCTTGTACTGTTTGTAGACCCTTTTGTACAGAGCTTGTCTGTTGGTTTCCATCAGGCAACCTCTGCCCCTTCCCTTGTCTCGTTTCTACGTTACAGACACCCATAGCTGTTGTTCCAAGCCATGAGCAAACAGCGTGGGCCTCTGTTATAGCAAACTGTGCAGAAGGCTAGAGTTTTTCCTAAGGTTTGTTGAATACTCTTTTCCTATATCTGCATACACCCCTAGAGGGAATCAATTCTGTTGTACCTTATTCCTTGCTACACTTGCCTACTCTTCGTTCTCATTACTTTCAGCTGTGTGTGTACTTATCTGTCCACCTTACTTCGGCACAACCACCCAAAACCCCTCCTGGGTGTCCTGTGCCTCTCTTAACAGAGTGCCATTCGTGACACACACCTGTAGTGGTGCGGACGCCACCTCAATGGAAGACTGTTGATGTAGGTGATGTAGAGGTGCTTTCCTCAAAGGTCAGGTTCTTGGTCCCTACTGGAACGAAAACTGCAACACCATCTAAAAATAGCCGATTCTAAGCTGCAATAAAGGCCATCACTAAATGAATCAATCGCTCTCTCCTTCCTGAACTTTGCAGAGTTCTCAGTTACTAGAAACGGGCATTAGCAATTCAGGGATCAGCAGATTTCCTGCAATGGCTCGACCACTCTAATGGAGGCTCCACTTTGTCTGGGTGGAAGATCTACTTCATATGCAATTCTCAAGGTTCCTGAAAGAGAAAACACCGGATTGCAAATAAAGCAAGCATTGCCTCGGCAAAGGTTTTCACCTTTTGTGTGGTTTGGCTTTACTTGGTCCAAAATATTTGACCTTTTCACATTTGACCGAATTTTGTTTGCTCTTTTGTTGGTCAGAAATGTTGGGGGTTACCCCTGAAACCTTCCCCCTATTACTTTACCCCACCCCATATATATATTTAATTGAATTTGATTGATATTCAACCAAAAAAACAATCAAAACAATCCTGTCAAAAGTAAAAGGTCAAATGTTTTTCGACCAAGTATGCTAATACCCGTTTGTGTAGGCATGAGATCCACATTTTCAAGGCATGGCCATAATGATACTCCTTGACCACAAAATGGCAAGAACTGGAACATGGTGTTCATACCATGGCATAGTATGGCAGTGTCTGGCAAATGCATATACAAGAGGCAGAATTGCTGACTGTGCCAGTGGTTGTTTTTAACAGGAATTCAGTGCAATAAATAGATGCAAGTGTGCACATGCTGTTTATAAGTTAAGTAACCAAAGGCACAGTTGGTTGACCTTTTTATTACACCAGGGGCAGGTTTATAGCTGAACTTAAGCATTGCGTTTCAGAGGCTGCTCAGTGAGCAGAGAGCTCGCTCAAAGAGATCACGGAATAAATGTATCGTGGGTGGGAATGATCACAGGACTAGCATTACCAGGAGCGTCAATGGGTCGGGCAATAACTAAACGCCCACAGGCTCTATGTCCCTCTTCAAATGCTCCACTTCCCATGAGAATAGTTTCAGCTCGTCGTCAGCACTTACAGTGCCACCTAATAGCCAAAACTAAAAAGTAGTAGATGACAAGCCCCTCCAGGCTCAGCGACCATTTATTCTTACTGTCTCACTGAGTATCATTGTGTGCCCATCTTCAATGAAGAAACGTGATCGAAGGCATTGCTGTGATGAACTAGCTTTATGTATAGGTGCCCCCCCATGGGCGGTGGGGAGGGGCACAAATGGGGCAAATTGCCCTTCCTAATTGCTGCTTTGCCCCCCCCAATTAGTGTGCTGCTCCCATCCCAGTGAAGTTCACTTTTCAGCACTTTTCAGTATTCTTGTAGTTGCTCCTGAGCAGCCTTTTTTACAGTCCCTTTGTTTGCTTAGCCTGTACTTTTTTCTGCCCTGAAACAGGCACTGCAGGAGTAAATGAGCCATAACATGAAACAACCAAAAAACATTTCCAAAGTGGAAACGTTGCTTAAGCTTAAAGCCACCAGTTTATTTTTTTAATCTGGTGTGAATTCGCTCACAAAAACCCTGCTATTTATGTGACCCTTCCCAGCAAGGCTGCCAGGTCTGAGGGTGCTCCCAGAGAAGGGTATGGCTCGAGAAAAGCAATCTCTAACAATGTAAATACTCTTTTAGCGAAACACACCAATAACGGTTCTTGGCGAGCACAATACTGAGTTACATAGGTCAAACAAAATGACAGTCAGGACATTTTTGGAAAACATGGGAGAAGAGCAATGAGCTGCCTGGCCCTCAGGAGGAACACCCTGGCCTTAGTGGGGGCGCCTTCCCCTAGATGGCAGACGGTGCAACGCCTATCTAAGAGGGATAGGTAGGAGAAACTGTCCCTAAACTTAATCAATTGTGTATGTTGTGACAAAGGCTGTTTATACTGCAACTGAAACAGCAAGAACCTGACAGCAACCACCTTGGAGATGTTTGTGGCTACGAGTATGGGAAAAATATATCTTGTAGAAAAAGCTGTATAGCTGACAAGTGGTGCAAGTTGAGCAGCGACTCTGGCTGCTCTTCGTTTCTTTCTGTCATGCAGTGTGCGTCGGTTTCTTCCAGCGGTGTGTGACCGGACTTCAGCGTCCGGTATGGAAGGCACTGGTCGACGCAACTGGGGCAGTCGGGTCTCTTGCTTCTTTGGCAGCAGAGAGCTTCTCTGGCTCCTGGCGCTGCTCGACCGCTGCAGCGCTCTGCAATCTTCTTTCTTCCTCTGCCCTCCACGCTGCATGGTGCAGCTCCCAGACTCCACCCCTGAGGAGCAAGATCCCTCCTCTGCGCTGGCACGCAGGTTAGTGTCTCTCGCTTTCCGGCTTGTTCTCCTCTGAGTCAGTCCTCTTGGATCTTTATCTTCTTCCCTGATTTGAGCGGGAATAGTCTGCTGTTTCCTCCATGTAAGGATGGCAACAAAACCCAGTAAGAAACCACACCGGACATTTTAAAGGGGTCCTGTTCTATTCCCATATAACCAACAAACAGTGAGGCTCCTCTGTGTAAGGGAGGTGGAGTACTAAGTCGACTTGGAGATTCCTTGTCCGCTAAGGGATGGGGGGGTCACCACCATTCAGATCCCACTTGCCCTGTCCCCTAGGGTGTATTAAGCATAGCAGGTTAACCTCCCTAGCCCCTAATGGGTGGTGGGTCCCACTTGGGGAGAAAGGGTGAATCTCCGGGATTCGTCACAGGGGGCAAAGTGAGAAGCGTACCCCGACAGCTAAAGAACTATAAAGGCAGTTGTCTCCTTTCTGCCCCTATACTCTGGGCCTCTCTTCTGTTACACGGACTCAACTAACCAAGAAGGGTTAGATGGAGCATACGTATGGGTTCTTTTTTTAGAAGCACTGAGGGGGCACTTTATGGGGGACTGTTGTCTGGCATGTGGGAGGTGCAATATGGGCAATTCAGGGTGACCTTGAAGGTACCCCATGAAGCGGAAGAGTGGAGGAGATGTGTGCGTGTTCATTATTTGACTTAAAGCTGCCGCAACAAGCGCTGACACAATGAGTTCAAAGAAAAACACACAGTAAAACACTTTAAATGACCCAATGTCCTTTGACATTTTTTGGACGCCTTTTTGCAACCATTAAACTTACTCTGAACTTGCACAATTTCACATTTGTAAAAAACACAAACAGCTTGGTAAATATATATGTTTACTAAAACCAGTTTGGCCTAGCGACCCTTGTTGCTTTGTGCCCCTCCCCAGGTTTTATTTGTGCCCCCTGGTTTGCCCCCTTAATGCTGATTTCCGGAGATTTCACTAGCTATGTGTAAAGGGTATCTTCTTTTGACTTGGACTCGTGATAGTCTGGCTACATCCCACGCCTCCAGTGAATGTTTGCATTGGTCATAAAATACCCCTGATGGCTCAGCAAATCTAATTCTCTGGATTGGCTGTACCCTCAAAGGGACACTTGACCCTCTAGGTGTGTGCATTAAGTGGAGAGCCAGTAAATCCAGCGCTCTCAGGTTTCCTCATTTCATGTGAAAGCATATCACCCAGTTCTGAATTTTTGCTTTGCATTCTGGAACTTGTAGTGTTTTCTCAATTTCCAGAGTAAAATGCAAAGAAAAAAGCAGGACTGGCAACCTTCTCACACATGGACTGGGAGACCTAGATAACTCTGTTAACCCCGTTCACTGTTCTACAGGGAGCTCTCATGTTCTAGAACTGGGACTTATGAGTTAAATACAGACCCAGATATTGGTGGTGGCTCATGCCCATCAATCTCTGGCCACCCCAGCTGGGCGCCTGCCCCCCAACCTTCCTCCCATGTTGAGAAACGAGTGACCTTGCCATGAACCCACAGGTCAGTGCAGTAGTAGAAAAAGGAGAATCCAGGTGACGATTGCACTCATGATCTCCATTCTGCACTATGCAAATAGTGTCTAGCTCTGCCCCAATACCTGGTTGGCCGTCCTCGCCAACTGCCTAAACTGCGCAGATACTATCATGTTACTTCAGCACCTTAACGACTTCCCCGGTTGCCAGTGGAAGGTAGAATTAGGTCCAAATCCCTCGGTTCGGCTCAAGCCTGGCATGGCGTTACACCAGCCTTTCTGATTCAGAAATTCCAAAAATATCGACCGGGCTGGTCCATTGCGTTGTTTCAGAATTGCAAAAGCTAAATTGAAATGTCCTCTTTGTATGTGCTTCTAGACAGTGAAATGCGCCTAGATTGGTCCTTCAAGGTTCTCAAGATCTTCGGCAACAAAGGAAATTATCAGAAAGAAACCTTTTCTAGGCGAGCCTAGCAGTTCTATCTACTCGTTACAGGAGTTTGAGGTATCAGCAGTAGGAAGCTGCTGTGATGAATCCTGGGAATTGGTCCGCTCTCCCCAAAGGGGGGGCCACACCCTTTGCGACTAGGGAGGGGAGCCTGCTATGTCTAACATTCCCTATGGGACAGGGAAAGCAAGATCCCACTTGGGGTGATTCCCCCCACCCTTCCAAGACAGGACATCCCTTAACATGGATTCTCAATTCTCGCCTCGATTACTGTAGTAGCCATCTAAGTGGCTGCTCTCAGCAATAGCTGTCACCTCTCCAGGTTTCCCAGAAATGAGCCGTCCGCGCCATTTTATACCTTTCAAGGCGAGCGCATGTAACTGCCACTAGGCAGGACCTTCATTGGCTCCCTGTGAAGCTTAGGATTACACATACATTGCTTACTTTGACTCACAAGTGCTTTCTTAACCTGGCTCCTAAATATCTTGCAGACCGTCTAAGGCACTGTGTTTCAGCTCGTACCCTTAGGTCTGAGAATCAACTCAGAATGGTGCAGTCGCGGCTTTGAAGTCCAAGGTCCTATTGCCTGGAATGCTTTGCCGCTCAGTCTCAGAACAATTCCAACAACTGATGAATTTAAAAAAAGGCTAACCACATATCTTTTCCACCTATCGCCAGACTTATCTGCCCCATGCCTTTTACTTCTGCCTCCTGTCTCTGATTCTGCCTTAATTGTCTGTTCGTCTCGTCCTTGTCTCTTGTGCGCGCTGTGAGGCTTCCGGGCATGTGTCGCGGCCTACACACATTTCAAATAAATAAATAAATGTGTGTTATCATCCATTGTCCCAGATAGCCAATGTTTTTAATGGCTGTATGGGCATTGCATCAGATAAATGTAGGAATGGTCATGAAGTGGGAGCTGGTGTGGTTTCTAACCTGTTAAATCTGCCCTCATTGTGTGTAATGGAGAACCAATAGAATGATCTGTCTCCTCCCAGGGGGAGACAAAAAGGACCAGTGAGAACGGACAAAGAGAGAACAAGGACGGGAGCAGGAGCGCGAGCAGGAGAGTGGCACACCAGCCTGTGGAGCAACGATGCAGAGGAGTGCCCGGCACCCTTCGAGGCGGCATCAGGGAGCAGTCACACACAGACAGCATGGAGCGCAGAGGAGCGATACAGCCCGCTGAGTGCTGCTGCATGCGTTCAGGCCTGGAGCTGGAGTAGCTTGGTCCTGTCAATGAGAGATGAGACGTGACTGCACAAATTGTGATCAACTGGCGTTGGTAGGAGCCACCGCTGAAGTTCCACGATGAACCGACAGGAAGCATTGGAGACCATGCATCAACGTGGAAGAGGCCAGACCAACTAAAGCCGTGCTGCAACCTTTGCAGAAGAACGCAACAGCAAGACTACAGGCATGCAGCGTGCTCAGGGAACTGGGGGTGGGTGGACATGCCAGCACATACCCCTATCCGGGATGAGAGCATGCATACCCCAAGTCGGGTGAGAAGGTAACAAGCCTAAAGGGAGGGAAGCAATATGTGAATTGAACGAGGGTGAGGCCCCAAAAAACCCAAGCCTGGTGATAATCCAAACAGCCCAAGTGGGGCTGAAGTAAGAAAGAACCTGTAGCTTGGAGAGGCCCCACCTAACCCAAGCTGGGGTGAAAATCTAAGAAAGGCAGAGAGACAAAGAAGCCCAAGCAGGGCTGAGAGAATAAAAATCACACGAGGGGGTCCAAAATCAGAGAGCCCTGGACGGTGCAAGAATCCAGAGAGCCCAGAGGAGGCAACCCACAGAGCAACCCCAGGAGGGGTTGTACAACCCAAGACCCCAGCGAGGGATACGAGCCAGAAGGATCCCACAGAGGGCCAGACAAGACCTTGCTGCTCAAGTACTTTTGGAAGGACTTTGCCATGTCCAACAGTGACACTGAATAGCAGTCCAGGGGGCATAACGATTTGAACCATTTCTTTAACTACTGGGCAAGAAGCCCAAAATAACCTGTTGAGCTATTTGACTGGAACCGTGGATTGGGACAAGATGTCCAGAGACATTGGCTTGTGACACATCTGAAGTCTCCTCGGAGCCAGGCGCTCTTCTTTGCTCCTGGATCAGAAACCAGCCATGGATATGCCACATGGCAAGAGATCGCAAGTGGCTTTTGTGTTTTGATTAGGCTACTTTCCTTTATAGTGGTAGGGTTAGGATTAGGCTAGATAGTGTTTTCTTCTAGGTGGCAGACCGACTTAATGTTAATGACGTCCTGACATGCACCCTTTTTCCTTTCCTTTTCTTAGTATAGGGATCACAGTTATAGGGCTGTATAGGGTTTTGGAAATGCAATAAAGCAATTACTAAGTCAAACCCCAATGAGCTGTCCATCTACTGATTCTGACTTACCACACTACCTAGGGAGTAATTTAGTGCACTCCATAACAACTCTTACTTAACAATATAACACGCTGTTGTGAGATAGGGCCAGCAAAAAACAGTATTGCTGTGAAGGACTGAAATGAAAGCACGTGCAGGCTCCTGGATAATAGTTCAGGGCCTCTTAGAAGGAAAAGAAAGTGCCATTTGCGCAAGTGAGCACATTGCCAAACCCACCAAGACAACCACTGTTCTTTCAAAATAAATCGCCAAGGATGCACTGAAAGGAAACCTCATCACCTTAGCCCTCATGCCCAATACATTGGAGAATGTTAATGCCCAGCTCAGTGCACTCAAGCAGACTCAACTAATACTACCAACACCCACGCACCACTGAATCTTGGACTCATCAGGAACACCTCTGCTTTCTTGTATGCAAAAAAAACATCTTAACAGCAAGTGTGACATTCGCAGAAAAGAGAAGTTCTGGAGAAAATCCCACCCTCGTCATCCTGACACCCTTCCAATCAGCAAGCAGGACACACCACATCACAACAGCCAAAGCAACATAGTAAACCATCATGGAAGCATTGGAAGCATGTGCTAAGAGCAGAGCAGAGTGATATTCCAAGCTGTGAAGCTCTGCCTCAACCCACTGCTAGACTTTGCTAGACTTTGCAATACCGCAATCCATTGACAAATGCAAAACCATCAACAACTTCCCCATAGACAAGGTCCAGACACACTACAAACATCCCATCCATTCCACCCTGAACACATCATGATCGCCCCAATTCAAGAAAATTACTCCAGATGACTCTACCAACACTATCACTGCCCTCAAATGAAACAACTACAAAAGCAGAATTCTGCCCATTCCCTTTATGAAGGTCATCAAAGGTGAAGCAATCACACCACTTCCGCTCAATATAATCAACTCATCCCCCTGCAGAAGAAAAACACACTTGTCTTCGTATGACCTGGCCAACCATTGCTATCGCGCTCAACGGCCCTCAATACCAAAGACCATAAAACACTCCTCAACATCCTCACCATGCCCATGGGCTTCAACGGAATAGTCCTGCAGTGTTTTGCCTCCTACCTCTCCAACAGAGATCAACCCGTGCTAATGGGACCAAGCAGATTTCATCACCACCCAGTAATCTACAGGTTCCACAAGGCTCCATCCTGTCACGTCTTCATCAGCATCTTCACCTACAACAACATCAAGATCCACCAATATGTAGATGACAATATCCATCGACCCAAGCGCTGTCTGTCACATGGATGTCATGCACCTACCTGAAGCTCTACCCTACATTGATCAAATTCATTGTCTTAGGGAACCCCCACATACAGGCCCAATTCCAGATTTTACTACTGACAAGATGCTTGATCGATTCACACCACAACTTCCACCCGTTGCAAAAACTCTCAGCTTTACTATCAACTGTGACCTCTCATTCAAAGCACACATCACCAACAAGTCTCAAACAGCAAGGCAACAGCATGCGCTGCTCCACAAAGTCAAGCTTTTCATCCCTGCCCCGAGTTTTAGAAAAGGTTGTCCAAGCCCTCATCTCCCACCTGGACACTGGCAACGCCCTATTCTACTTCTGCAGCGTACCTCATCCCAGAACTAAGGAAATTCAACCACATCACCCCCATTCTCAAGGAACTGAACTGGCTGCCCCTTCAAGAATGCATTGTGCTCAAGATTTCCTGCATCACCTAGAAACCAGTCACAACCAAAACACCACTCTAACTGGCAGAGACATTCACCATCTCCGAGGCCTGAGCCTCACCAGAAGCCACAAACCCCTGAATAAGAGAAAAACTAGAAGACAGGCATCTTCCTGCTATGCACCCTTTCTCTGGAACCAGATACCAGGACTGTCCACTCCACACCACACTTCAGGAAGGACCTGAAAACAATACTCTTAAATAAAACCACACCTAACACTGATAGCGCCACAACTATATTTCTCCCCCTCTGAAGCCACCCCTACCCCCGTTTCCCTTCCCGATCCCAGCATCTCTGCTGCCCCTGCACCCTTCCTGTAATACCCCAGGACCATCCTCTTTGTACAGTGCTTGATTGCATCCTACCTAGGTCTGCTCTCTCTCTCTCTCTCTCTCTCTCTCTCTCTCTCTCTCTCTCTATCTATATATATATATATTTATTTTTTATATTGTATTTATTGCTGATTTGTAATGTGCACTATACAGCAAAATTGTGTTTCAAGGCGCATCAAGACCGGGGGGCGGGGGGATGGGGCTAGGGATAGGAAGAAGGAATAAAACAAAAACGTTCTTATAAGATCTTGAAAAATTCGTAACGTGCAAGTGCTATAGCATGAGAGTAGGGTAGAGGGGGAGGAGGGGGAAGTGCAGGAAGGGGGTAGAAGGGAAGAAAACAAACAAAGTATTCTGACTAGGTCGTGAGATGATTTAGAACATGCAAGTGCTGAAACATGGAAAAAGGGGAGAGGGGGAGGAAGGGAAGTGCAGGAAGGGAAGAAGGTGAGAGGTACAATAAATGAAAAATACGTTAAAAGGTCCAGGAGCAAGTAGGTAAACTGCATTAAGGCAAAACCCAGATATTCAAATATGTCAAGCAGGTATGAGTGACCGCAGACTGGAAAAGCCTAGCCTCATGGAATGAGGGGCTTCATCAGGCATGCAGGCAAGCAATTAATACTAAGCAGGTATGAGGGACTGCAGACTGGAAAAGCCTAGCCTCATGGAATGAGGGGCTTCATCAGGCATGCAGGCAAGAAATTAATACTAAGCAGGTAAGTGTGACTGCAGACTTGAAAAGCCTTGCCTCATGGAATGAGGGGCTCCATCAGGCATGCAGGCAAGCAATTAATACTGTGCTTACACTGTTTGTAGATACCAAATTAATGAAAGTCCTCCCCACAGGGAGATTTGCACCGAAGTCATATATCCGCTTGACAGCTGTTTTGATGCAGAAGAGGGAGGCCAAGTAAATGAATGAGCAACTACATTCTGAGACAGGATACTTGGAGGATAACTTTAATTCATTAAATTATTCATTCATTTAGTCAATCACTGAGTCTAATAAGAGAGACTTGGCATTAAACGGTTTTAATTCACAATTAATATATTTTCTATAGGCTATTCCTTCACGATCTTTGAACATATAAGAAAACACTCCAGTTCAACACTCATTTAAGCATCATTAGGTGAAGTATATAGAAATGCATATCATTCATTCTTTGAAGTCATTGTGTAATATCCCAATCGATACGAGGCTGTAGTTACTGATATGTACTGTTTGAATTTATTTTTTTAGAGATGATGTGGAAAAATGAAGACGAAATGTTCTTTTTTGCTCCTGAAGAAGGTACGGAATTCTCAAAACGTGCAGATCTCCTCGTTTAGAATATTCTTTTTATTGTTGTCACTATTGTATACTGAGTTGTACATTGAACTGTAGCCTATATGGTTAGGCACTAATAACATGAGATATCACTGAGTTTGAAAGTGACTCATGTCTACTGTTTCACACATACAGAAAAAGGGTTTAATCGTATTCTTTGGAATAATAACTGGGTATTAAGTAACATAAGCTATACAAGTTACACTAAGTATCTGAGTTTTCTTCAGCGTATGCAGGTGTGCATGGGACAGGAATGTCCATAAGTTGTGGACACTTGACTTGTTTCCATTATAGAGAGCGTCTAGTCATGCCAGAGTTGCATATTTCTCCCGTGTACCCTTAACATAGTGAAATCCTTCCACATTGGAATCTACTTCTCTCTACCCCTGCTCTTGTATAACAAAGGTGTGCTAGCCTTACAGCACTTTTCTATATTGTTGTATTCCAATTCGTTTGGAGTGGCATCACTTTTTGTCCAGCACTCATAGAATATTGGACTTATGACCAGACCAAAACTGCTAGAATTATGCATTTTTCTTAAATAAATCTCCTCACAGCAAAGCATGTGACTACACTAGCCTTCAACGAAAAGAAGCAACGCACATTTAGGGTCTCATTATAGAGACAGAAAAACTAACCCCAACATTGGAAAATCCAGAGCGACTGGTTAATAATCTTGAAAAATTAATAAGAAAAGAGATTGCGCAAAAACTGCATGCCTCAACTCTAGCCCAGCATTACAAATCTCAACGGATTCCTTGTGGTCTTAGAGTCTATCTAAGACCCACTCTTTGCCATGAAAATAGTGAATTCGTACTTAGATTGGAATGGATTCTCAACAAATGTTCGTTGGACCTCAAACTCTTGGCTATAGAAGAACTGACTTCCTCTCTGACTAAAATAGACACTGAGATCTCGGAATTAAAAGAACAGCTGACTAACTTAATATCTTCAGAGGAACTAAAAACCACACTTCAGGATACCAATACCAAACTAGAGTTGTATAAACGGGAAATTGAACAAAGGAAAATTAGGAAGTTTTGTCCGGACACGTTTTACTACTCACGAGATATTGTATACACGTGGCAAGACTTTTACCAACAAAATCAGCAACAATTTAAAAAATATCCACCACAGAAAGCTCAGAGAAAGGACAGTAAAAGTACTGAGCCCTCCAGTGACATCTCAAGTAGTAGCAAAGAAATCACATCAGAGACCCCAACAACATCCAATACGAACATTATTACCCCCAAAATAGAAAGTCAAGCAACTAAGGACAAACGTCCTTTTTTAGACAAAGGAAAGTCAGAAGAGGAAACAAGGAAATTAACAAGCAAAAAGAAGACACCAACCTAATAATTCATATCTCCAATAAACTCCTGTCCAAACAACAGATAGACCTCCTTAGTCTGGGACTATCGTTTGTACCAACAAATAATTCCAACCTGTTTGAGAAAGAAATCAAAATACAAAATAGCGAAATTACTATGAAAAATAAAACTTAAACTTTTCTTTGATTCAATTCCACCCACTCAAGTACGATCCCCATCATTTGATACTCTTGAAATGAAAGCAAAAAGTAAATCTGATCCCACAATCCGTAACTCTGCGTTAGATCTTTTTGAGACAAAGATGGTCAAAGATTTAAAATCAATTACATTTACCGACCTAAGGTGACACAACCTACGTAAACACCAACATACATTATTGTAAAAACAACTGTCTGAGGATAGGACGGTTGAAATTAAACCGGCTGACCAAGGTGAGGCAATCGTAATAATGGATTCAGACTTTTATATAAACAGTTGCTTACAACCTTTGCACAACAGAGATACTTACATTATCCTAGATCAGTACCCCACTACCAATATTCAAATAATTATCGAAGAAGTACTTAATAAAGTACACACAGAAGAGTGGAGAACTGATAAAAGCAGAGAATTTCTGTTTAATAAAACACTGATTACTCCAGTTTTTAACGGACTTCTGAAGGTACATAAAAATTGTACCAACCCACCCCTCAGACGATAGTTGGTGCAACAGAAAGCATCTTTGATCCACTCTCCAAATATCTTGACAGACTGTTACAACCCTTGGTACAGTAAATACAACTTATCTACGAGATACCACACATTTCTTAAACATACTTAAGGAAATAGAACAAATTGAAGACAACTGGACACTCTTCACTCTAAACATTCAAAGTCTATATAGTTCCATACCGCATGCAGAAGGATTAGAAGCACTAGAATGGATACTATTGCAACAGGAAAATTTCCAATCCAACAAAATCTTTGCCATTGAATTAGCCAAAATGATCCTATATAACAATTTTTTTAGATTCAACAATCAATTCTACCTTCAGATTTCGGGCACCTCCATGGGCTCAGTAATGGAGCCAGCCTATTCCAACATGTTTATGTTCTATTTTGAATCAGAACACTTATTACATCATCCCATATGGTCAAACAAATTGGCCATATGGTGGAGGTACATTGATGAAATGTTTGGAATTTGGGGAGGACCTAAAGAAGAAATAACCATCTTCTTGAATTACTTGAATGGTCATAATCCAATAACTCAATTCACATTAGAAGTTGGTAATCCATCGTTACGCTTCCTCGATGTAAAGATCACACCAATCAACAATACACTGAGCAAAACAATTTTTCAGAAACCGACGGATGTAAACAACATTTTACATTACAGTAGTCATCAACCACAACACCTTAAAAACAATCTTCCCCTTGGTCAACTATTGAGAATAAGAAGAATTGTATCCGAGGAATCCAGATACAATGAAGCATCTGAGGAACAAATTAAGAGATTTAAACAGTGAGGATTTCCTCAAAACGTACTCAAAATAGCAATAACAAAAAGCCAAATACAAAACCGTTCTGGTCTACTTATGCCATCTACCAGGATGAAGAAAGATCCACCACTCATTTACTTGAGAACATTTTCCCAAGAAAGTATGCAGATGTCGAGGATACTCCGTAAGAACTGGACCATCACCAGATTGGATCCACAACTGTGCAAACTATTTACATAACCTTCACTTATGGTGTACACAAGAGGAAGAACCCTGGGAGATTGCTTAGTTAAAGCAGAAAGAGTTGAAAAGAATAAACAACTTTACATGCACAAACCAAAGAATGGCACGTTTCCATGCCTCCATTGTTGCCATTTTAACAATGTACAAAATGGGTATACTATCAGGCACCCCTACACAGGAGAGAAAATCAAACTAGAAAACTTTGCTACATGTGACAACAAATTTGTTATCTACGGATTGATCTGCCCATGCGGACAATATTACGTGGGCCTAACATCAAGAAAGATGAAAGAACAACCTACTGAACATAAGTCTAATATAAGAACTAAGAATGAAAATTCACCTGTGTACAAGCATTTTGAGTCAAAACATCATTCCCTAACCCAACTGAAATTAGTGATTTTGGAAACAATGACGGGACCACCGAGAGGCGGTAACATGAATTAGATCATGACTAGAAGAGAGATGTTTTGGGTCTACCAATTGGATTCTTTAGAACCACGAGGCATGAATGAAGATTTCTCCCTTACACCATTCTTAGGATGTCAATAAGTAATTGGCAATATTCTTCCAATTGAGATACAGGACAGTACATTTCTCCAAGTACATATATTCCCTACTATGATATATCTAGGGATAGATAACTGGGTCAATACAAGCAAATAGGTTTTCTATGTACACCACCAATGGAGTGACAAGAATTTTCAATGTACGAAGGTCAACACTGGTCCTGTCTCTGACTCTATAGTTATTCAGTTTGAGTTAGAAAAATGGACCACCCATAGTTGTCGCTATTCAGAACTTTTATATTGAATGAATTAATGTAAATACATACTATGGTGCTTTTTGCAGTATATAGTGGAACCACACTATAACATGTGATTAATGTAGAAACATAAGGAATGTGAATCACACTATTTAGAACCTTTGGACTGAATGAATTTGTGTACATTAACACGATGATGCCATATGTAAAGGGAGTGTAATCACCTTATAACATGCTGTTATTGTAGAAAGAGGAGGATGAGAATCAAATATGTTATTGTTGACTGTTTTATGACTTGTCAGCTATCATTAGATCAACATAGAGGGGAGTGAGACCCACGGTTGTCATCAGTGAACCAATGGATGGCAATACTATTTTGCTCCTACATTACAAATTAAATGTAAATACACTGTAACGTCAATTAAGGTATACATATTCCATGTGGACACCGAAATTATTTGCCATGAGTTAAAATGGCCACCGTGTAACACAGTTATAATTTACATTCGACGGCATCCGCTGCAAACATTTTGAAAAATCAGCTCAGGAAATGTAGCAGTATAACTCAGACAGATGCATTTGTACGACCATAAAAATGTGGGCGATTTGAAAGAATGCTTAAAAACAACTCGGCCACAATTTGCGAGCTGTAAACACTGCCCAAACATTTTTAGACTACATCTGATTCTTAGCATATATTTTAGCACCCTTATATCCAGGGGCGTTGCTAGGGGGGGAATAAGGGGACTATAGCCCCTGATCTTTTGGTTGTAGCCACGGATAGAATCTCAGGAGCTACAGCCAAAAGACTAGCTAGTCCCCAGTTCCGACAGTACCGACATCAGCTTAGCCCCGGGTCTTTTCTAGACCTAGCAACTCCCCTGCTTAGATCACATAACCGAAATATTTTTTAATGAATAAACTGCTTCACAAAGTGTGAGAATTGAACAAGAATACGGTATCAGTAACGATCAATAGCACTACATTTCCCATAACGCGCTCAAACGAGCACGTCTAATGAAATGACTTCACGCTGTGCTATAAATACATCACGGTTGCTAAGCAACGGTTAGTACCTTGGCTAAGCTTTCCCCTATGGACATCGACCACGCGGAACGGTGCAGTAGTCCTTTTACAGTGGTGAATGTGATCGCAAGAAGCGTAAATGCAGATAGCAGACTCCGACCTCAGATGAGGCCAATGGGTCGTAATTTATGCTAAGACAGGAACTGAATGGCGGCGCGTACGTCTGCTTTTCAGCCGGACGCGGAACGCAGAGCCTGAGGGATACTTAGCGAAATCAAGTCAGCAGCATTTGCAAGTACTAGAAGCTTCAAATGAAATAAATATCTTCACGCTGTCCTCAAACGTGCTTACACTGTTTGTAGATACCAAATGAATGCAAATCCTCCCCACAGGGAGATTCGCACCGAAGTCATATATCAGCTTGGCAGCTGTTTTCATGCAGAAGAGAGAGAGCAAGTACATGAATGCGCTTCTACATTCTGAGACAGGATTCTTGGAGGTAACTTTAATTCATTAAATAATTCATACATTTAGTCAATCACTGATTCTAATAAGAGAGACTTGGCATAAGACGTTTTTAATTCGCAATTAATATATTTTCTTTAGGCTATTCCTTCACGATATTTGAAAATATAAGACAACACTCAAGTTCAACACTCATTTCAGCATCATTAGGTGAAGTATATAGAAATTAATATGATTCATTCTTTGAAGTTATTCTGAAATATCCCAATCAACATGAGGCTAGATTTACTCATATGTACTCTTTTTTTTTAATGTTTTTTCAGAGATGTGGAAAACTGAAGATGAAATGTTCTTTTTTTGCTCCTCAAGAAGGTATGGAATTCTCGAAACGTGCAGAGCTCCTCGTTTAGAATATTCTTTTGATTGTTGTCACTATTGTATACTGAGTTGTACATTGAACTGTAGCCCATATGGTTAGGGACTAATAACATGAGATATCACTGAGTTTGAAAGTGACTCATGTCTGTAAAATAACCATTGTACACATACAGAAAAAGGGTTTAATCGTATTCTTTGGAATAATAACTGGGTATTAAGTAACATAAGCTATAGAAGTTACACTAAGTATCTGAGTTTTCTTCAGCGTATGCAGGTGTGCATGGGACCGGAGCGTCCATAGGTTGTGGACACTTGACTTGTTTCCATTATAGAGAGCGTCTAGTCATGCCAGAGGTGCATATTTCTCCCGTGCACCCTTAACATAGTGAAATCCTTCCACACTGGAATCTCCTTCTCTCTACCCCTGCTCTTGTATAAACAAAAGGTGTGCTAGCCTTACAGCACTTTTCTTTAAACAATGAATACTAAGCAGGTATGAGTGACTACAGACTGGAAAAGCCTCGCAGGTATGAGTGACTGCAGACTGGGAAAGCCTCGCCTCATGGAATGAGGGGCTCAACTAGGCATGCAGGCAAGCAATGAATACTAAGCAGACAAGAGTGACTGCAAACTGGAAAAGCCTCGCCTCATGGAATGAGGGGCTCCATCAGGTATGGAGTCAAGCAATGAACACTAAGTAGGTATGAGTGACAGCAGACTGGAAAAGCCTCCCCTCATGGAATGAGGGGCTCGATCAGGCATGCAGGCAAGCAATTAATACTAAGTAGGTATGAGTGACTGCAGACTGGAAAAGCCTCGCAGGTATGAGTGACTGCAGACTGGAAAAGCCTTGCAGGTATGAGTGACTGCAGACTGGAAAAGCCTCCCCTCATGGAATGAGGGGCTCGATCAGGCATGGAGGCCAGCAATTAATACTAAGTAGGTAAAAGTGACTGCAGACTTGAAAAGCCTCACCTCATGATATTAGGGGCTACATCAGGCATGCGGGCAAACAAATAAGACTCAGAAACGACACTTGAAAGGGTGCACCCATTTTGAAAGCCTCACCGTATGGTGCAAGGGGCTATATCACATTTGCAGGTACAAATAGCTAAGGTGCAAAACTTGGACTGCCAACCACAGGGTGAGGCGGGGCTACACCAACTATGCAGATTAAATGGGTGCAATGCAACATTGTGTTGCCTCACCTCGGGGTGAGGGGCTACATCAAGTATGCAGGTAGAGATAGGCAGTAGAGTTCAGAGCTGAGAGTGTCGCAAGTGGATGCAGGTAAGTAAGATGGAGAAAAGCGCAGGGCTGAGAGTGTCCATCCAGGGATAGAGACGCATCATGGAGCAGGGGGCAAGAGCATGACTACTAGTACACAACATCACACACATACATATATACATGGCTCGTCATCTCAATGATACAGTGAAATCATTTCACCCAGATATTAAATATGATATCTGCCTACACCTCCCTTTTCAATGCAAATGGGAGGTACAATTGAAAAGATAGACATCTGTGTGTAGTAGCTGAATCATAAGGGAGCCGCAGAAGGAATTGCCATGCATGCATGGTCAGCCATCAGTTATTTAAGCCGGCGGCTAGTGTTTGCCCCCATCGGTGGCTGTCGGGCACATTCCCACCTTCATCTTCTCTCATCACTTGCAGGTGGCTGAAATATAAACCCCCAACCCCAGCCCGTGCCTTTGTCTTCTTTTGGAGAAGGGTCTCTACTGCTTGTTTCTAGAATTTGCACTGGGTCATTCTGGGACACCTTTTACCCCTTGCTGGTGCCAGCCTTATCACCCGAGGACTCCGTCATAGTCAGATATTTGCTAAGCAACGGTTAGTACCCATGCCACCCATACTTTGGGGCAAAAGCAGTTCTCCTGCGGCTAAGGTGCCACCAAGTTGGGTCTACCATGGAAACCTGGCAGGCCTCACAGATCCAGGTATGCGCTTGATCTGATGCCACCCTTGCCTAAATAAATAAGCCAGTGAAACAGGCACGAGCAATGGGCCTAGTTGGCCAAATGGTGCCCACCGGTCCAAGCAACTGGATCACGGTGAAGGAAATCGCATGCTTGCCAGTCTGCCCCTTGCCTTTTGAGTGTGCCAGCATCTGACAACAACAGAATCCTCGAGGACCGGAACAGTGTCTTCGTGGCCTGCATCCACAGTGCCAGTTTTTCCTGGGATATAAGAATGAAAGAAGCAGACAACCTTACCCACTTTAAATCTCCCCCAGAATGTGGGCATCCCCTCAGTGCCACCTGAGTAATTGGGATTCTACACTTGTCCTGGCCTCCAGAAGATCTTTTGCCCGAGTCCTTTTTACAGGACCTAAAAACTGTAGGCTTTAGCAAATGGAGCTCGTCAGCTCGTCTGCATAGAGGTGGCTCTGACTTCAAGAGCTCAAGGATCCTCTCTGGAGGCTTGTCCACCTGGTGTGAACATTCCCTGCGTCCCAGCTCTTCTCCCCTCACCCCGATCCCCCGCGGTGCTGATTCTCCCCCCAGGATTTTACTCTTATTTATATTAATGCAATTCCTTTCTCCTTCCTTAAAAGGTCCCTCACTAGAGACTACTGGATACTTACTTGTTTTGCTTGTGAATTTAAATCGTATTTTCAATAATATAAACATTACTACTGTTTTAATTATCTTTTGCTGGAGAGTGCACGCTTTCATCTTTGTTTGGAGCATTCAATATACCATAATATATCCTAGAGTTTGGCAACCTTTGGCCCGCCATATGTTTTGGACTACAATCCCCATCATCCATAGCCAGCATTGCCAAATGTGCAGGGTCATTGGAGTTGTAGTCCAAAGCATCTGGAGAGCTGCAAGTTGCAGAACAGGACCGCATCCAGTGCCATGCTCTTCCCCTCCTGTAGAGCTGTGGCCTTTGGTAGCGTTGCCAGGGTAAACATAAGGATTGTCATACAGACATCTTCAACCGATTTCTCCATGTCATAGGGATCCGTAACAGTGTGGCTGCAGACAGAGTGCATTAACCCCCGGGCCACCTTTCACCTGCTACCTAACAAAGGCAGCTTCTGAGGGAAGGCAACCCTGGCGTACAGGTGATTCACTGCTTCTTACTCTAAAGCACGGGCCTCCAACCTGAGGCCAGACGTATGGACTACAACTTCAAGTATCTATATCCAATGACTATGCTTGCTACGGCTGATGGGAGTTGAAGTTCAAAATATCTTGAGATCCAAAGCTCTCTTGTTTTGAGAACAATAATTGGCCACATCAAAACCCAGCGGTTGGGCAGGAAGGGTTATGTTACACTCTGCTGTTTCATGTTAAAGCAGTTTGCACTGTGGCAGCAAGAGAAGGAAGGGAAAAGGCCAAGCTAGAGGAAGAACCAACATTGGAGCTCTTTGGATACGATGAAGAACCACGACAGAAAATGCTCTGCCACCAGAGTGTGATTTGGAGACCTCTGGAACATTGACTACAAGCAAGCCCTCTGTGGCATATTGTAATTGGTTGGGCTCCTGACAGCTGCAAGTTCTGTGCATGGAATGTGGTAGACCCTGAAAGATGCGGGAGCTTCTGTCCATCATGGCCTCTTTATGCTTGCGGAACATTTATGCAGCGAGCAATTCCTGCAACGTTGGCAAGAAGGCAGCGGCGTGGATTGTGAGGCACACCCAAATAGCCTATGAAAGAAGACAGGACAGGCCAGGTGTATCTGGCCTGTCCATTGCCCGCCTCTCTGCCCACGCCCCTCACACTCTGTGCTATGTATAGCGCTGCCTCTGCACTCACATTTGAAATGCTGTGAAAATTGTGCACACCATCGACCTCCCTGTATTCATAACACGCCTCTTCACGTTAGCAAGACGCAGATGCAATGTCTTACATACACACAGCCCTTTGAAAGAATACTCTTTGGAAGGAAACCTTCTCCCCAGAGGCGTTGCTAGGGGGGGCTGAGGGGGCTATAGCCCCGGGTCTTTTGGTTGTAGCCCCGGATAGAAGCCCAGGAGCTACAACCAAAAGGCTAGCTAGCCCCGAGTCACAACAGTCTCAACATTAGCGTAGACCGGGACCTATTCCGGACCTAGCAACACCCCTGCTTCGCCCTACACAATCGTAATCTCACGCAAATAAAACACAAACCACATGTTTGTGCCCATTACACAACATAGCTTTATTCCAAGCACTAAGCCATACCTATTGGCTTCGTCAATTCCTGAGAATGTTTACTTTCCTTAACTGATAAGATCTTTGGGGTTTCCTCTTCAAATGTATGGCAGTGTCGATTCTCATTACAAATCTCTGGCAATCCAGATGTCATATTAATTTACTTAGAGACATCGAAGGGTGGGAATTGGCTGCGCTGTAATTGGTCCTGGTTAGTCATGTTGCAGCCCTCCAAATGTTTTGGACTTCAACTCCCATTGTCCCCAGCCAGCATGGTCAGTGGTGAAGGAGTATGGGAGTTGCAGTATTAAGAAAAAAACAACGAATCAGGAACTATGGGGGACAGCATCCTTATTGCCCTTGGACCTGGTCACTCATTCAGGCCTCTCCTTCCATCTCTATAGAACAGGTTAGCAGTCACGGTCAGTGGCGTCGTCGGGAATCAAATTTAGAGGGAGTACAGAGGGGGACAAAGACAAAATTAGGGGGGCCACAGACAAAAGTAGGGGAGCCGCCTATGAAAGTGAATGTGTGACTTCAAACGCTTTTGTGCACACCAACTACCAAACCCCACTGCACCTCACCTCCCATCAGAATGTAGGCAGAAAACCATTAAGTCACTAATGACCCATCCTTCACAGTTTTGTGCGCTACATTTTGATTGGACGGCAGAGGGAACTTAACAGCTCTTCATTGTCGATTGCGGCCCTGTGTGTGTGTGCGCCGGGCAGGCAAACACAGCACTGCAGACTGCAAAGTGAGTAGCCCAGCTGCCGTACAGGGAGCCCAAAGGGGGCCCAAGATTTCAGCCGAGGGGCCCAGGCCCCGCCGGCCCCTCCCTAGCGACGCCACTGGTCACGGTACACTTTTTTGGGTGCCAAACTGCCGATTCATAAACAGATCAACTCACTGCAAACGCTGAGCATGTGGAAATGACACGACTTCAGTGCAGTGTGCAGAAACAGGCTGCTCGGAATTACTATGCGAGCGGAGTATCACTTCCACGAGTACCCTCTCACATGACGCCACAGGTTACGGACATCTGTGTGCACGCGCACACACGCAGCACATGCGCGCTTGATTTAGAGACATAACTAAACTGGGATTCAACCTTTGACCCCCTTCCCCACCACCCAGATGTGGCGGTACGGTACCTACCTGCCCATCTGACAATGACTGTAAAATCCTTGTGGCTAGTTGGTTCAGCCAAAAACAACTCTCTGCTCTCCCACCTTTGATAAACCTTTCACTACTACACATTAAAAAAACTGGCTCTTCTCACTGATCTTTTACATTTGTAACGTTTGTTACTTTGTGCATTCCAACATTTCAGACTGCTTTGTTTTCATAGCGCTGTGAAGCAAGTAGTCGGCAGCATATAGCACTGTACAAGTGCAAACGAACATAAATGAGCATATCCCCTTGTAGGACCAGCAGACCATATTATGATGCTCGGATTACTTACTGGTAATCTTCATTACTCCTAGTCCTATTCTTCCTTGTCACAGTACTAACTCTTTGAAGGTGATCTGCCTTCCGACAGAACCCTTTCCGAATAATATATTTTTTTTCTTTTAGCCCCTGCCCCTCATAGATAGGTTATAAAGCACCTGGCCTTTCCTGTGTTCTTCCTGTCTGTACCAAAGGAACCGGGACAATCTCAATATCAAGGAGTGTCAGCACTGTGAGAAGGAAGAGAAGTACAAGGAGTAATGAAGATTACTGGTACTTATTCCGAGCATTACCCCCACGTCCTTCTTCTTTGTCACAGTACTTACTCTATGAAGTATACCAAAGATCCAAGGCCGAACCGGCATATACTAGGACCGAAACGGAATGACTTTCCCGCCCGCACACGCCCGCACAGCGGGAGCTGTGCTCCGCCCAAGGAGAGTCACAAGCAACCACCTCGAGGAGAGAAAGGGGAGTGAGGAGGACATCCCTTACCAAAACCAACAGTGGAGGGGCAAAATTCCCTGGTGCTACGATTGACACATAATCAGATCGCTCAACATGGCCTCTTCAAGAAAGCCCAGGGATCTTGTCCTGGAAAATCCAACCCTGCCATTGCTAGAGTATTACACAAGTCCCTGGCGAAACACCAGGGAAGAAGGCAACACCAGGCCAACTTTCAAGTCGAGGAACCCCAAGAAATAAACAGAGCAAGACAGGGGGTTCAGCACGCCCTGCATCATAAAAACGACCACAACAGCACTTTAGGCCTCATTACAAGTTGGCCGGTACACAGTATAAGTGATGCTAATACAGTTTACCAGCACTTTTCCCAGACCGGCCTACTACAGCTTTGCTGGTAGGGGTGAAGGATATACCTCCAGCTCAGAGCTGGGGGTGAATCTGACCCTCACTGGCAAAAAACTGCTTCTATTACCAGCATGGCCGGCAATAGGCAGCAAAATCCCCCCATGGACTCTTATGGGACTCCATGGAATGGGGATTTACAGTGTAAACCGGCACTTGCAATCTGACAGTAATATCGGCAGACAAGGTGCTGGTAACGGCAATTGCGTTTCCCGGTATTCCGGCGGATTTACTGCTGGAATACCGGCAAACTTGTAATGAGGCCCTTTCTTTCCACTGTCTGGAAAAAGACAGAAAGTAAACCAGGAGGATCATGGGACAGGTCAGGTGCTTTATCACCTGGCTTAAGAGAGGAAGGGGCTAACAGAAAACAAGAAAAGACATTTTGGGAAAGGGTTCCTTCAGAAGGCGGAGCACCTTCATGGAGTTAGTACTGTGACGAGGAAGAGGGCCATGGAGATAATGAGATACACTTTCCCAGTACCTCAAGTGCGCACAGCCCAAATACATCTACCACATCAGGTTGGTAGGGCTGCAGAGCTCCACGTTGCAGCATAAATCATGTCATCTATTCCACGCCCATTGCTCATCTGCTACATACATACGTTACATTTGATTCAAACATTTGTATTTGAAGAGTTTTCCCCAACAATTCTGTATTGCTAATTCCATGCAGCGCTTTCATCCACAATAACCCACGTGCTAAACTGAAAGTTAAAAGGCAATAGACAAAAAAGTTTGGCGGAAAGGTGTGGTCAACCTGCACTGAATTAATTGAGGGAAGTAAAAATGCACCCCCTCTAGTGGGAAGGTGTGGGGTAGTTCCCGCGTGCAACAGAGTTTATGTGCTTATGAAATCAAGCAGCAGACATCGAATGCATTGTAGAGACATGAGGCAACATCTCTGAAATGCAATCCCTTCCTGGCACCCCAAGTAGAGTGGGGATAACTGACCTTCACAGCCTTATAACATTCAGGTTAGATAAGTGCTTAAGGGGGGGGGGGTTGAGAGGGTAATTGCAAAGAGGGTACACGCAGGAAACCATACAACAAAAACAGGGCTCTGAAAAGTGATAGGGCAAAGAACCAACAGTCAAAGCATTGCATCACAATAAAGACATGGAGAGGCACACAGGATCTGTCCCGGACCAGTAGTATGCAGAAGGACTGGCGACCGGTCAGTACCGGCCCACGTCTACGGATGAAAGACTCAACCCCAGACGGATGCCAGTCTCGGGAGTAAGGAAATAGACTAGGCAAGGACTGGGCACAGAAGATCCCGACCTGAGGGTTGAAAGAATACCCTGAAGAGTACCCTAAGAGGCCATGGCTTTTTCTATCCCACAGGGCAGATTCGAGGGAGTTCGACAAGCAAGTTCCAGCAGTAACAAGTGTCCTGCCACAAAGTCCTTTCCTCCTATATCAGAAGACAACAAGGAACTTGGATGAGGCAAATCTTAGCAACCTGGTCAGGAAGAATGTAGTCACTTCGCATTGAAGGTATCTAGGCCCCGGGCCTCAGTAGGAGTCAGTGCAAAGGTTTCAAGGCAGGATTAATGTGTGGTACTGGGTCTAATGGTTAGGATGTGTCTGGGTCACCTGCAGATCTGAGTCACTGGCAGATTTTGGGTTTGGAAGTTTGGGTTTTGTACACGGCAAACTTAGCTAAGAACCACCGTGGAGATGCAGCTAGTGGGGTACTGACTTGGGGAGGCCGAGATAAAGGCTATTAAAATAATCTAGCCTCGAGAGGACCAGACCTCCACTCACTTCCATCTTATGAGGGATCTTAAGAAAAGGGGGAATCGGTTTAAGAAGGTGCAGCTGAGAATTACATTTCTTAGAAAGCTCTAGGACCTGAGTAGTGAAGGAGGGGTTTCTACCAAAGATGACGCCCAGATTCCTCATCGGCAGGGACCCGAGTAGATGGAAGGCTCATACAGGAAGGCTAGGGGAAAGGTAAGGCAGTAGGAATGAAAGAACCCAGGCAAACGATTTAATCCTTTGCTGCATTTTGGTGCAAATTGCTATCAAACATCCAAGCCTAGACATGAGAGAGGAGGCACCATAAGACTGTGGGCTAGAGAAGAGTCTCCTTCAAGTCTGAAGGTGATTTGCATATCAATGGCATAAGACTGAAATGTGCAAGAGAAGGATGAGATGAGATCCACTAGCAATGAGAAGAGGAAGGTGTTAAAGAGCCAAGGTGAGAGGATAGAGCCCTGGGAGAACCCCACAGTTAGTGATAATAGGCTGAGAAAGGAAAAGGCCATACATTACCTGGTCTGTCTTTCCAGGTGCAAGGAAGAGATCCAGCTGAGGGCCCTGTCTTTGATGCCAAAGGAGTCATCCAGTCAGACAAGCAGAGTGGCATGTTTGATAGCGTTGACGTATAATGATTGCAGTACACTTTCTCCTAGAGACTTCAGGAGCTCATCTCTCGTTCTACATGGGGCAGGAATCCTAGTTCTGATAATCATGGCCATTAGCTTTGCTGAAGGCAAGGAGGTGGGAGCTAGCCATCTCCTCCAGAAAATGACAATACATCGGGTGATGGCAATGTCCCAGTAGTTATCGAGAAGCACAGATTCTTCCAAAGGTTTTTTAGGGAGAGGGTGAGTACATGTTTTAGCTCTTGGGGAAAGGCACATGGATGGAATGAGCTGCAGCACATGGGGGCCAGGGAAGGTTGCAGGGAAGAAGCCTTGTCTTTTAATGTGCTGCTCTGCAGATGCCAATGCATCACTCTCCTTATTAGGACATGGATGTCAGCAGTTGCATTGCAGAGAATGCAATGACAGAGGGCAATAATGACTTTTATTGGCCTTCTATCGCAATGCTCCAATGTTCCTCCTTTGTCTTTCCCGGTTTTAAGCAGATCCATCGACCCTCACTGGGTTGAATGATTTAACTGGCACAATGATCAGCTCCTCAGGCCATTGCAAGATGGTAATGACACTTGGCCTTCCATAAATGCACTATCTTGTCTGTGGCAGGTTAACTGGGACCGGGGGCTATGACCAATGGAAAATGGCCCTCCGAATGCATCATTATTGCTTAATTAAAAATGGCCAAAGTGAGCAAATTACCAAACACGTGGGCTCCAATAAGAAACTCGCACCCACTCAACTCCCATCGTTCCACCTTACATGACTGACACTAACCAGCAAAAAACAAACCGCAGTGGCCTGGCTGCTTGAACAACCTCCCCATAATCTCACACAGCCACCACCCATATCTCGATTTCCATCCCACCCTGGTGCAGCCCTCCGCAGCACTATTGCAGCACAAGGCACGCGGGCATAACCCTAATCCAAGCCACTTGGAACCGTCAGAGCACACAGAGATGGGGTGTTCGTGGTCTGCAGGCATCACACCTCAAGTGTCGCATCTTTCCTCTCTCCCTCACTGCCCATGAACTGTAGCCCTGCTCCCTTTCTCTCTCTTGGCGAACCTAGCAGCATAAGGCCATCAAAATGACAGAACTCACACTATGCGAAACCTGATTATGTAGCGTTACAGGGGAGGCTACGTGTGGTGTTTCGCCTCTTTGCAGTATGATAAAACTCTTTCTTTTCTCAACACATAGAGGTAAACTCAATTGCAACTTTCAAATGGCCTTTCGAGCATCATTAATAACAAATTTAGAATATTTTCAGCTGTGAACATCCATGCCCACGAAGATTACGACCTCCTGGGGCCAAAGACAGACTCTCAACCCTTTGGAGGCAGAGCGAAATTCAGTTGTTTATTTCATAATAACGAAGCAATAGAAGTAATCTGTCTATTTCGCGTTTGTAAAGTGCAAAGAAATGCACAAAAGGTATGGCGCTTAGAGGATGCAAAACCAGCAGAACTGACAGGTGATCAGTTAAGGCGAAAGGAAGGGCTTTAACTTGGCTTTAAAAATGTTGAAATCAGAAAGAGAGTCGAGGAGGCAATTACGTAGCCTGGGCCCTAAAAACAGAAAATGCTCGACCGCCAAAACATTCTAGACGATAACGAGGAACAGCCAGAGGCGCTAGGTTTGCTGATCGTAGAGAAGAAGGAATATATGATTTGACTTTCTCCTGAAGAGTGAGGCAGCCACTACGGCGAAAATCTCGATGGATCAGGCAAAGTGCCTTGAACTGAACACGCAAGTAAACAGGCAGCCAGTGCAAACCCCGACAAGCCTGGCAGATATGCCCACGAAAAGGAATTCCAGAGGCCAGTCTGACACCAGCATTTTGCCAAACCTATAGGCGGTTCTGCTGAAAAGACGGTTGACCCAGCAGCACGGCATTGCAATAATCAAGGCTGCCATTGGTAGTGGTAGTAATGACCAGAGCGTGAAACCTGGGAGCAATGAAATTGAGCATATTCTTCTACATATTTAGTTTGAAAAAGCCGGAACAACAAACCTCACCGATGATCGATCTGAGCATCAGGTGCAAGTGATGCCATTATCTTAACACCCATGTACTTAACCACTTGCAGCAGAATGGGCAAGGGACCTAAAGAGGAAGGCCAATGGTCAGAGGTCCACAAGGAGGCAGACCGGGGAGGACCCACAATCATCACCTCAGTCTTCTCTGCATTAAGCATAAGCCAGTTAGAGTTCATTCAATTGCCCACTGCTTCAAGACAGGCTCTGAGGCATTTTGATGAGCTCTTATGATCCAGATGAAGCCGGAGAAGCAATTGGGTATCATCTGCGTAAGAATAGAAGCAGAAGACATATGAATGTATCAGTCTGGCTAACAGTTGGACATGAATTTTGAAAAGTAGCAGGGCCAATTCTGACCACTGGGGTACCCTGCATGTAATGACGGACAGTGCAGACCTAAAAGGGCAGAGAGAAACTGACTGGCTATGCAAGTCTAAAAAAGCCTGAAACCAGTCAAGTGCAGTACCAGCAATTCCCACTTCCCACATCCGGGCCAGGAGGGTTGCATGGTCAATGGTATCAAATGCGGCAGATACGTCCAGAAGAATAAGGCCAGCTGCTCCACCTTAGTCCTGAATCATAGTGAGACCATCAATCACTGAGACTAACACAGATTTAGTGCACATTGAAGGATGAATGTCCACCTGAAACGGGTCAAGAATGTTGGCAGCTTCAATAAATGACCTCAAGCAGTTTCATGAGAAATAAGAGGAGGGAGATAGGTTTGAGGGAGTGTAGCATCAAGAGTCAAAAGAGGAAGTGCTCGGGCATGAAGAGGGTTGGCAACCAAGGGGAGGCTGATTTCAGGTTCGAAATTGTGTGTAACGTTTTCGTGCAATCAATGGCAAAGGCGAGCCTGGTCAAAGACAGGAGGTGAGAGTATGGCTGGGTGATGAGCCCCGGAGGTGATATCTCTGATAGTGTGAATTGTGTTTTTGAAGCATTTAGACAGATTATTGCAAAGAACTTGCGAAGTGGGCAGAGCAGATGCTGTCTGGGTGGATGTCAAGTTTTTTACAGTCTGAAATAGTGCTTTGGAAGAATTAGAAGCAGAAGAAATCAGATCCTCATAAAAGGAGCCTTTCTCTAACTTTAGGGCCTTGTGGTTAATAAGTCGTGCCTCTTTAAATTAACTTTCACGTGACCAGGGGAGTTGCTAGGTATGGAAAAGACCCGGGGCTACGCTGATGTCGGAACTGTCGGGACTGGGGGCTAGCTAGTCTTTTGGCTGTAGCTCCTGAGATTCTATCCGGGGCTACAACCAAATGATCAGGGGCTATAGCCCCCTTAGCCCTCCCCTAGCAACGCCCCTGCACGTGACAATTATAACC
Source organism: Ambystoma mexicanum (assembly GCF_040938575.1). Lineage (NCBI taxonomy): Eukaryota > Metazoa > Chordata > Amphibia > Caudata > Ambystomatidae > Ambystoma > Ambystoma mexicanum. The sequence goes on from NC_090934.1 coordinate 1,365,283,853, forward strand.
CATCCGTCACTTTCGATCAGCTTGACGTAGCTGAAGACGAAGTGCAGAAAGAGCAGGCAAAAACCAAGGGGCAGATGGACGAGGGAATTTGCGCAGCAGCTTATGCTGGGCCAAAGTGTCAAAGGCTACTGAGAAAGCTGTGATGAGAGTCAACATAGGAGAGGGAGAAGAACAGGTAGGTGCCTCCAAGCAATGTGTACTGATAGAGATAGCTAGGGCTCGGGAGTCAACAGACCTTCAGCGCCTTCGCAGAGATAAACTTTATCATGACCAGTTCCATTACATGGGACTGGAAGACAAAATTCAAATGTAATCAAGAAGTGCTCCGACCAGGTCAGCAGAGGAGGGGACAAACATAAGGTCCAAAGTATGACCTTGAGTGTATTAAGGCCTGTCACAAACTGACATAAAGAGATGTCCCGCATAGAGGAGAGAAGAGAGCCCGCCATCCGATCAGTCGGAGAATCAGACCAAACATTGAAATCACCAACCACACAAAGGTTAGTGCAAAATAAAGCTGCGTCAGAGATGAAAGGCGCACACAGATTTGACAAATGAGTCATCATTAGAGGACGGGTGGTAAAAAACGAGCACATGTATATTAAACGATGGTGAGGTTGTGTCACGTGCCAAAAGAGATTCCATTGTAACATGAAAGTCAAGTGGCAAAAGCAAAAACGCAAAGCAATCCATGTAGATAATAACACCCCCCCCGACCCTAACGGGGAGGACAAATTCCTCTCAACGTGTAGGATAGAGAAGCCGGCGGGAAAAGCCTGAACCAAATCAGGGGAAGAAGTCAGAGATACCCATGTCGCCGCGATACAAACAATATCAGGATCGTTTCCCTGTAGAATTGTAAATACATCTAATTTATGAGAGACAAGGGAGCGGGTGTTAACCGGCCGGGTGCAAAGTGGGCGTACACTAAAAGCATGACTAACCGGTGTAGCAGGCAATTCCGCACAAAGATGCGAACCTGCAGGGAAATTAGTGTTAGGAGGGGGTGAAGAGATTAAAATATCAGCTCGACTGAGTAGCGAATTACCAGCACGAAACGCCCAAAGCCTTAAGTCAACACAGATGAGCGCAGACAGGCTTAATGTTGGCGTAACTTCGGCGAGCTCGGTCGCTGCACTTCCGTTTATGGCGCGCAGTATATCTGCACGTGGTATTGCCAGAGACCAATCGAATCGCAAGCTCCAGCAGAAAGTGAAGACAGACTTCCAGCCTGCCCCAGCAGGAGAGCACAATGCGTGCGAGTAAGAACCGAAACAAACAGGGGAGTCTGGGGCCCGAGACGCCAGAGAGCCCACCTGAGGCCAGGCGACCTCAGCGCCGGTAGAAACGGCTTACAAGGAAAAGAAAACGAATTCAAATAAAAGGCAACGTGAGAACACTCGGTGAGCAGATGTGAGTGCAATTACATTACCAAAGGCGTCCCGTCAGCCGCCCAAATGCATAGCTCTCAACTCACACGCTTTTGGCGGGTGTCACCCGCCTTGTAAAGGGCTGACTCACCCGCCAAGCCTTCTGCACGCCCATTCATTCCAATGGGCGTTTCACCCGGCAAAAACAAAATCGGGTGATTTCACCCGCCTTTGCAACACAAATGGTTGAGAGCTATGCAAATGCACAGCCAGTAGCAGAACAATATGCTAAAAGGAAAATAAAACAGATAAAAACATTACTAAAAGTGAATAAAATGATTTAAACGAAGACACCAGCGTCACAGCCTTGCAGGTTCTGTTTACATGTTTATCAGCAAATCCTAAAACGCCTCTCCTCCAAGGAGATGTATAAGGAAGTAAGGACTAAAGGCACTACTTATGTGTAAGGGAAATGAACCAATATTCCTGCAACAGGTGCCCGTGTGGTCTGTTATAAGTAAAGATACACCGGATTTGATCCTCTGTTAAATTTAGAGGTGTATTAGCGACGTACGCCGCGCAGCAGAGGGATGGGGTTAAAAGTTGCCAAATGAAGGAGATAGCTGCTGGTAATCATCGCACTATAGCATATATGAAGGACTCTGGGAGGAAGACATGAAGGGGGTCTGTGTTAGGCGGGTCACCTTTTCTCAATTTTCTATTCATTTTGTGTTGCCTTTTTCTAATGTACGCCATCCAGTGTACAGGAAAAGTGAATAAACTCACCAGGTGTACTGCATCACTAATATATATAGGAAAAAGAAAACTAACAAGAGAGCCAAAAAGAAAAAAAAATCCTATGGTCAAAGGCCGGTTGGTGGCACTTAAACTACCCTGTGGTGCGCATCCTCGTGCTTGAAAACAGGGAAAGGGGTGCGTTTTGAAGTCTATTGTGCCTGCATGAAATCCGGATTAACAGTTGTTTTTTTGTAATTGGTTATTTATAATTGTAATTGTTTATTTATAAATCTAAGTGCCCAGCTGTGGATCGAACCCCTGTTGCTCTGCGTCATGCGTTGCCCCTGAGCTATCCTCCAGCATATTTCATTTAAGTCTTGTCTTTTATTACTGGGCTGGGGCAGACGCAAGTGTGAAATGGAGAGTGTTAATGGCCCTTTTCCCTGACAAGTCACAGCTTACTGGGAGGGGGCCATTAGCACCCCAACGCCCCTCATTCTGTATATTCTCCACATGAAATAATGGAGACACGCATGGGTACAACTTTAGACTGAGCGTGCCACCACTGGGGTTAAAGGGGCCTGTGTAAGAGCCAATGGGGGCCGAGAAAGAGTAAAGGGGCCAGAGCAAGAGATAAAGAGGGCAGAGGAAGAGCCAAAGGGGCAGAGGAAGAGCCAAAGGGACCAACGGAAGACCTGAAGGGGCCTGAGGAATATCCAAAGGGGGCAGAGGAAGACCCAAAGGGGCCAGAGGAAGAGCCAGAGGGGCCAGAGGAAGAGCCAGAGGGGCCAGAGGAAGAGCCAAAGGGAGCCGATGAAGGGTTAAAGGGACCAGAGGAAGAGCCAAAGGGGGCTGAGGAAGAGCCAAAGGGACTACAGGCAGGGCCAAAGGGGGCAGAGGAAGAGTTAAAGGGACCAGAGGAAGAGACATAGGGGGCTAAGGAAGAGCCAAAGGGGGTTGAGGAAGAGCCAAAGGGACCAGAGGCAGGGCCAAAGAGGGCAGAGTAAGCGTTAAAGGAACCAGAGGAAGAGCCAAAGGGACCAGAGTTAAAGGGACCTGAGGAAGAATTAAAGGGAACGCAGGAAGAGACAAAGGGGGCCGAGGAAGAGCCAAAGGGGGCAGAGGAAGAGCCAAAGGGGCCTGAGGAAGAGCCAAAGGGACCAAAGGAAGAGCCAAAGGGGCCAGAAGAAGAGCCAAAAGGGGCTGAGGAAGAGCCAAATGGACTAGAAGCAGGGCCAAAGGGGGCAGAGGAAAAGTTAAAGGGAACAGAGGAAGAGACATAGGGGGTTAAGGAAGAGCCAACAGGGGCTGAGGAAGAGTCAAAGAGACCAGAGGCAGGGCCAAAGGGGGCAGAGGAAGGGCCAAAGGGGCCTGAGGAAGAGCCAAAGGGACCAAAGGAAGAGCCAAAGGGACCAGAAGAATAGCCAAAAGGGGTTGAGGAAGAGCCAAAGGGACCAGATGAAGAGCCAAAGGGGACCAAGGGAGAGCCAAAGGGGCCAGAGATAGAGCCAAAGGGACCAGATGAAGGCTCAAAGGGCACTGAGGAAGAACTAAAGGGATCAGAAGAAGAGACAAAGAGGGCCGAGGAAATGCCAAAGGGGGCTGAGGAAGAGCTAAAGGGGCAAGAGGAAGAGCCAAAGGGAGCCGATGAAGAGTTAAAGGGAGAAGAGGAAGAGACATAGGGGGCTAAGGAAGAGCCAAAGGGGGCTGAGGAAGAGCCAAAGGGACTAGAGGCAGGGCCAAAGGGGGCAGATGAAGAGTTAAAGGGACCAGAGGAAGAGACATAGGAGGCTAAGGAAGAGCCAAAGGGGGCTGAGGAAGAGTCAAAGAGACCAGAGGCAGGGCCAAAGGGGGCAGAGAAAGAGCCAAAGGGGCCTGAGGAAGACCCAAAGGGACCAGAGGCAGGGTCAAAGGGGGCAGATGAAGAGTTAAAGGGACCAGAGGAATAGTCAAAGGGGGCAGAGCAAGAGTTAAAGGGACCTAAGGAAGAATGAAAGGGAACGCAGGAAGAGACAAAGTGGGCCGAGAAAGAGCCAAAGGGGTTGAGGAAGAGCCAAGGGGGCCTGAGGAAGAGCCAAAAGGGGTTGAGGAAGAGCCAAAGGGACCAGAGGAAGAGCCAAAGGGGGCTGAAGAAGAGTAAAGGGACCCGAGAAATAGGTAAAGGGGTCACAGGAAGAGCCAAAGGGGACCAAGGGAGAGCCAAAGGGGCCAGAGGAAGAGCCAAAGGGACCAGAGGAAGGGCCAAAGGGCGCTGAGGAAGAGCCAACGGGACCAGAGGAAGAGCCAATGGGTCCTGAGGAAGAGCCAAATGGGGTTGAGGAAGAGCCAAAGGGGGCTGAGGTACAGCCAAGGGGGCCTGAGGACGAGCCAGAGGGACCAAAGGAAGAGCCAATGGGTCCTGAGGAAGAGCCAAATGGGGTTGAGGAAGAGCCAAAGGGACCAGAGGAAGAGCCAAAAGGGGCGGAGGAAGAGACAAAGGGACCAGAGCAAGAGCCAGAGGGGTCTGGGGAACTGTTAAAGGGACCCGAGAAAGAGAGAAAGAGAAGCGAGGAAGAGCCGAGGGAGGCAGAGGAAGAACCAAAGGGGCCAAAGAAAGAGCCAAAAAGACCAAATGTCGATACAAAGGGGCCCAAGGAAGAACTAAAGAGGGCTGAGGAAGAGCCAAAGGTACCAGAGGAAGAGCCAAAGAGGGCTGAGGAAGAGGTAAAGGGAACCGAGTAAAAGACAAAGAGGGCTGAGGAAGAGCCAAAGGGGGCTGAGGAAGAGCCAAAAGGACCTAACAAGAGCCAAAGGGAGTGAAGGAAGAGTCAACGGGGGAAGAGGAAGAGACAATAGGGGCTGAGAAAGAGCCAAAGGGGGCTGAGGAAGAGCCAAAGGGGCCAGAGAAGGAGACAAGCGGGGCTGAGGAAGAGCCAAAGGGACCAGAGGAAGAGCCAGAGGGGGTTGAGGAAGAGCTAAAGGGACCAGAGGAAGGGTCAAAGGGCGCTGAGGAAGAGCCAAAGGGATCAGAAGAAGAGACAAAAAGGGCCAAGGAAGAGCCAAAGGGGGCTGAGGAAGAGCCAAAGGGGCCAGAGAAGGAGACAAGGGGGGCTGAGGAAGAGCCAAAGGGACCAGAGGAAGAGCCAAAGGGAGTTGAGGAAGAGCTAAAGGGGCCAGAGGAAGAGCCAAAGGGAGCCGATGAAGAGTTAAAGGGACCGGAGGAAGGGACATAGGGGGCTAAGGAAGAGCCAAAGGGGACTGAGGAAGAGCCAAAGGGACCAGAGGCAGGGCCAAAGGGGGCAGATGAAGAGTTAAAGGGACCAGAGGAAGAGACATAGGAGGCTAAGGAAGAGCCAAAGGGGGCTGAGGAAGAGCCAAAGGGGCCTGAGGAAGGGCCAAAGGGGGCAGAGGAAGAGCCAAAGGGACCTGAGGAAGAGCCAAAGGGACCAAAGGAAGAGCCAAAGGGACCAGCAGAAGGGCCAAAAGGGGTTGAGGAAGAGCCAAAGGGGCCAGAGGAAGAGCCAAAGGGGACCAAGGGAGAGCCAAAGGGGCCAGAAATAGAGCCAAAGGGACCAGAGGAAGGCTCAAGGGGCGCTGAGGAAGAGCCAAAGGGACCAGAGGAAGAGCCAAAGGGGGGGTGAGGAAGAGTAAAGCGACTCGAGAAATAGGTAAAGGGGGTCACAGGAAGAGCCAAAGGGGACCAAAGGAAGAGCCAATGGGTCCTGAGGAAGAGCCAAATGGGGTTGAGGAAGAGTAAAGGGACCCGAGAAAGAGGTATGGAGGTCACACGAAGATCCAAAGGGGACCAGGGAGAGCCAGAGGAAGAGCCAAAGAGACCAGAGGAAGGGCCAAAGAGCGCTGAGGAAGAGCCAAAGGGACCAGAGGAACAGACAGAGGGCCGAGGAAGAGCCAAAGGGGGCCGAGGAACAGCCAAAGGGGCCCTAGAACGAGCCAAAGGGACCAAAGGAAGAGCCAACGGGTCCTGAGGAAGAGCCAAATGGGGTTTAGGAAGAGCCAAAGGGACAAGAGCAAGAGCCAGAGGGGCCTGAGGAACTATTAAAGGGACCCGAGGAAGAGCCAAAGAGGGCTGAGGAAGAGGGAAAGGGACCCGAGGAAGAGACAAAGAGGACTGTTGAAGAGCCAAAGGGGGGCAGAGGAAGAGCCAAAAGGACCCGAGGAAGAGCCAAAGGGGATCGAAGAAGAGCCAAGGGGGCCAGAGGAAAAGCCAGAGGGGGCTTAGGAAGAGCCAAAGGGGCCAGAGGAAGAGCCAAAGGGGCTGGAGGAAGAGACAAAGGGACCAGAGGAAGAGCCAAAAGGACCTGAAGAAGAGCCAAAGCTAAGCTCAGGGAGTCAGCTTCCAAAAATACCTCTACTCTCAATGCAGGCCATCAATTTTAAGAAAAAGGCCACGCGTCAGTCCATCTGGTCAAGGATTTCATGGTATAAAAGAATGAAAATAAATCTCCCAATCACTTCATTCCAGGCTGTTCGATGGTTCTGTATACAGCCGCGGTGCTGTTAGCGATAATGACCATGGACAGCGCACATGTTTTATCACATATTTGCTGGGTTGGATTTTCACATGGATTAACATGGCGCCATGATGCTGTGATTTGGTAACAAAGTATACGGGGCCATCTTGGTGGGAAACCTAAGCACCACTGTGGTGCGCAGGATGCGCCCTCATCCTTCCCGCTTCCATACTCCAATTCGCTAATTGTCGAAGGACCTCTGAAATCATTTAACTAATTTGCAAATGTCTTGGGAAGTCAATTACCCAATACCCAAATGACTTTGAAATTAAATTACCTAATGCCATAAGATATGTACGTTGATTAACAAAAAAAGATTGTGTTTAAATCAGATCTGCATGCTCTTTAAATTGATTTCAATGAAATGTGTCAGCGCACATGCAGCAGCCATTTCTAGCTCATTTCTGACGAACAAGAAGTGCTTCGGTCCAAGCCTGAGGGCGCCCACATCATCTGTGCTGTGGGCGCGCATCAGGCACTTCTGGTGGTCACTTTCTAAGTTTGTGCATTGGAAGACTCCAATTGGCCTTTGCTATGCCTAGAAATCAGACCGTGATATTCCAGAATATACTATGGGTGCCTCATTGATCTGAAATGATTTGCTTATCGATGTTCTTTGTTCTAATCGGAATTTTGATCAATTTTTCCCCCTCGGTTTTTTTTTTAATTAATCGCTCCTTACCTTTCTGGGAGTTCCGCATTCGAACACTTATTCCAGTAAATCACCCTCATTTATACCTTTCGCTTCTCCACCCGTTTTTTTTTCTCCATTTCTTGGCCAAAATTCTTTTTGTCGGCTTTAAGGGAGTTTTGTCATTTTCTAGTTTTTGGGGGCAAATGGACACAGACCCACACTTATCCAGTGAAGTGGATTTTCAGACCAATGCACCAATCCCCATTATTGAATAAAACACCAATGCTGCTTTAATTCTGAGAAATCAGGTGCCTTGCTTAATATCTCTAGTGCAAGGGCTTGGCCGTGCGCGTAAAGAAGCGATCATTTGCCGCTGCGGTTCAGACCGTAGCAAGTGTCTCGTACACGTGATATCATGTCAATGAATGACGTGCTTTATTCTTGCCACATGGAGTGTTGCAATACATCTGGCCACTATACCATCACCATTGAAGCCATGTGGTATAGGCATTGTAGTGGCGCAACCCTCTCGCCGGCCCGGAGTAGTTGGAACGTGTGACTTTGCCGTCCTAAAGCCCTCCCTGTGCTGTCTACATACAGAGGTTTTCATCTTCGGGCGCCCACCAACTGTGTCCCTGTTTATGATAGGTCATGTTAAGGAATTGCACACACAGCATAAGCTTAACTCAGAAGCAGGTGAACCCTGTCCAAAATAGCAGGGGAGAAAAGTAGAGTAGGGGAGGATGGTTAAGGGATGTCCATGACCAACCAGATGAAGAGCAGGGTCTTCGTCTCCCTCCTGAAATGAAGTAGCGAGGTCACAAGTCTGATGATCCAACATCCAGGATACAATGCTTGTTATCTCCTCTTTTAATGATTTTATTTCTAATCTGGGGATGACTCGACCCCCGTTGCTGTGTACGGTACCTGAGATGCTGAGATTTCCTGCTATGTGGGACACAGCGCATAGTTTGTCGTGGCCGTAGAAGGGATGCACGCTGTCTTGAAGGTGTTCGGAAGCCTTTGAAGGTCTTTGAGAATGCAATTCTAATTGGCTATTTATAAGCGTGGAACCGGAGATTGAACCTGCGTTGTACTGGTCGTCTTGTTTCCAAGGCGAGCACGTTTTCCCTGAGCTATGCTCCCGAGACATGGCCGTGATGGGGTTGACTTTCTTATGCACTGTGATGAGACGGGCTTCGGGTGTGTGGTGTTTTGGGGTGTTAGACTTCCAGCCTGTCACAGAGGCCTGACAGAGAGACCTGACGGGAGGGTGATTTCCCGCCCTCTAAGTGGCAGAGAACTAAGGCTTGGCCAATGGCTCTGAAGTCTTCATCCTGGTGGAGGGTTTGGCTTTGCAGACCAGTGCACGAGGGCCTGAAGCCCAGTTCATACGGTCGATATGCCTGCAAATCTGGCAGTGTTAAACATTTTAACTCTGTAAACATGTGGAGAAGTTGCTCAAAGGCCACACCATAAAAGCTAGCCCACCATGAGATGTCTTCAGCACATTATACTGAAAGTCAAAGGCGTTGCTGGGCTCAGGGGGATACAGCCCCAGGACTTTTGGCTTAGGCCCTGTATAGAAGCTCAGGGGCTACAACCAAAAGGCTAGCTAGCCCCGAGTGCCCACAGTAGCCCCAGACCTTTTCCAGACCTAGCAACACCCCTGTGAACTGTACACCGCTCAGCTGGGTGCACAATGGCTCGCAGTTACCTAACTGCAGGCTACCAAAAAACCTAGATCAAAGTCTGAGTTCATTTTAAAGGAGCACCCAGAAAGGCAGTCTTTATGGGCTCTCGTGGAACAGCTAGACCGTGTTCTACCTAGAGATGGCCTTTGAGGTCGTGTGTGTCACAGAGAATAATTTGCATAACTGATCTTTGCATGTTTCGGTTCCTTCACTCTCTCTCTTAAGGTATTCCAAAAGATGACTGCAGGAAAACGATGGATGGATTCTTTTGTATTTCCATTTTTGTAAAAATTGTCATTGATACAATTAAAATTAAATAAAAATAAAAAAATTAAAAAAGCTGCTCCGGTGCTTAACTTACCAAATGCAAATAACTGAAAGCATCCCTACAGGTGAGCGTGTGCCAGTCAGTTTTACTCCCTAAAAACAGGGAAATGCTCCCCCCCAAAAATAGGGAACAACAAATGCACACTGTCTCCACCCACGGAGCTCCACGGATATGTGCGTATCGGTGGTACCAGCAGAGCAGCGCCACGGGCAGGAACTCTAATATTGTTACTGCCTGATCCCTAGGGGGTCATTAAAGAACTTTTTATGTGCATGCATTTGTAGGTGCAAAGAAGTGTGGATTATAAAATATGTGTATTAAAGTTCAACCATATTTTACTCCCCTGCACAATTACCCCAATTGGTAATGTAAATTACTTTTTTACTCCCTAAAAATGATTTTATTCCTAACTTTATGGAATAAAATGCTTTCACTTCAAAAATGTTATCCAGGGCCTTGCCTGCAGTACTTAGATACCGCTGCTTTGTTCCAGCAGAAGAAGTGCCTTTCACACACTGACACTGAAACTACCGCTGCTTTGTTCCAGCAGAAGCAGTGCCTTTCACACATTAACACTGAAACTACCGCTGCTTTGTTCCAACAGAAGTAGTGGCTTCCAAACATTGACCCTGAAACTGCCGCTTCTTTGTCCTAGCAGAAGCAGTGCCTTTCACACATTGACACTGATGCTTTGTTCCAGCACAAGCAGTGGCTTTCACACATTGACACTGAAACTACTGGTGCTTTGTTCCAGCAGAAGCACTGAACAGAGCACACACATTGATACTGAAACTACCACTGCTTTGTTCCAGCAGAAGCAGTGGCTTTCACACATTGACACTGAAACCACCAATGCTTTGTTCCAGCAGAAGCAGTAGCTTTCACACATTGACACTGAAACTACTGATGCTTTGTTCCAGCAGAAGCAGTGGCTTTCACACATTGACACTGAAACCACCACTGCTTTGTTCCAGCAGAATCAGTGCCTTTCACACATTGACACTGAAACTACCGCTGCTTTGTTCCAGCAGAAGCAGTGTCTTTCACATATTGACACTGAAACTACTGCTGCTTTGTTCCAGCAGAAGCAGTGCCTTTCACACATTGACACTGAAACTACCGCTGCTTTGTTCTAGCAGAAGCAGTGCCTTTCACAAATTGACACTGAAACTACCACTGCTTTGTTCCAGCCGAAGCAGTGCCTTTCACACATTGACACTGAAACTACTGAGGCTTTGTTCCAGCAGAAGCAGTGGCTTTCACACATTGACACTGAAACTACCAAACAAAGCACACATGTTGACACTAAATCTACTGCTGCTTTGTTCCAGCCGAAGCAGTGGCTTTCACACATTGACACTGAAACTACCGCTGCTTTGTTCCAGCAGAAGCAGTGACTTTCCCACATTGACACTGAAACTACTGATGCTTGTTCCAGCAGAAGCAGTGGCTTTCACACATTGACACTGAAACATCCGAACAAAGCACACACATTGACACTGAAAGTACCACTACTTTGTTCCAGCAGAAGCAGTGGCTTTCACGGGGAAGGCAGAAGGGGGCATCTTAACTCTGCATTTCACACACCCAGGGAAAATGTAACAGCTACAAATGCCAAACAACGTGTGTCACATTCAGTTGCAAAGCTGTGTTGGAAAAATGTTCACTGTAAGGGTCTATGTTAGAAACACAAATGATGCAGTAGGCGGAAATGTGCATACGTGTGCTTTTGTGCTTAACGTGTCCCAAGTATATATTTAATTAAATACACAGTATATCAGTGTATTCGTTTATTAGTCTTGCTGAGTGCAATGAAGGGAACAATTCAAAACTCAAATATGTTTCAAAGCTAAACTGAAATAGAAATGATAAAATATTTACTATGTTTGATTGGATAGTCCAATAAAAAATAGTCCTTTATGTGCTGTCAGCCATCTTTGGTTGTTCTACAGTCTGGTGTACAGTAAATATGCTTTGTAAATTTCCTTTATTTGTCAAATTACCAGTTAGCTACCATGTCAACCAATGTAGCTCTATAGAAGCCTCACAGCCTGCCATACCGGGCCATAATAGCCTATAGAGGCTCAGAGATCAAGTTAAAGACCAGAGCAAAGCAAGGGGTTTTAACATGTTGTCAAACCATTAACAGCCAGTATAGCCTTCTGTGTGTAGTATTAGTATTCTAGTTGTTATGTTTATGTTGCTATGTTTATGTTGCCCTGGCTCCCCGCCTGCAGGAATGTGTATGGAATGTTTGGGTTTGAAGGAGACGCAGATTCCATCGGTCGGAAGGGAAAGAGACGGAGCTAAAGGGTGGGTGTGTGAGAGCCGCAGTGTGGGGCGCCGGGCTATTTGCTTTATAAAATAAACACTTGTTATCTACCTGCCTTTCGTGAATACTTCATTTGGCGACGAGGATGGGATGAGCCCGGTGTCCAGCGAACCTAGAGTAGAGAGCGGATGCTCCGACTGAACGCAAGTAGGCGTTTGGTTGTGCCGCCCCTGCGTGAGGATCAGGACTGTGCCGGAGGCCAAAATTGGAGAGGAAATTGGGCAACTCCTGGGCGATAGGAAGAGGAGAAAGCAAGGATTGCATCGAAGGTAACGTCCAGGATTGCTGTCTCTGTACGCGTGTATTATTCGCGTAAGAGCAAAGGACCCATCCGAGCATCTCGCGGTCACGTGACGCGAGCCCAATCCATACCAGGAAGCCTGGAGAGGATGAAGAAAAAAAGGGCATCTTCATCCTCGTCCCAGTTTAAAAAAAAATGTTTTCTCTTCCATTGAGGATGCAGCCCTGGAAATAGTAACTACTTCACAGAAATTGAAACGGTGTTGGATACAATTTGTGACTGTTCAAATATAAGATGTTCACGTGGCCACTGAAGTAATAAGATGCAAGGCATCAGTATACAACCACCAGCATGTTTTTTGCCAACTCCAGGTAAACCAGCAGTTGTGTGGTCGGGGTGGAAAGAATTCTGGTTGAATTATATTCAAGCTGTGGAACAGGAAGGACTCACGTCTCGTAGGAAGAAGTTACTTCTGCTACATGCCCTTGGTTTAGAAGGTCAAAGAAAATTCAGAGAGCTACCAGATTTACCAGGAGATGAGGCTGGTGATGCTGATGAGCATGACAGGGCCATAAGACAATTGGACAAATATTATGCTCTGGAAAGAAACGTGGCCATAAATAGATACAAATTCTACACAAGAGGACAAAAGGAACATGAAAGTATAGAAGAATATGTTTCAGCGTTAAGACTCTTATCATGAACTTGTCAATTTGGCAATGGTATCACCCTCAATGAGTTGATCAGTGATCAGATCATTTTTCATTTAAAGGACAGTTTGGTACAAGACAGATTGTGGATGGTTGGTAATCCATCCCTACCAGAGACTATAGACATTGCGAAACGTGTAGAACATGCTCAGTTGTGCTCTAAGGAAATGAAAAGCAAGAAAGAGGAGGCTGTACAAAGTATGTATCGGCAGAGCACTAAAGTGGTACAGGAACAAGAGGAACAAGGACAGGTCAATGCACTGCGGACTAAAGACAAAGGTGAAGCCACTGCAGGCAAGAGCAATAAAGCGAAAGGTTTTGAATACAGAGGAAGTTCCTTTAGAGGAAGGAATTGGGTGAGAAATGAGCCTAGAATTCAGAATGATCAGAGATTTCAGAATGTCCAGCTTAAAGAAGGAGACAAGTGTTATAGTTGTGGCAGAGTTGGTCATTATGCGTATGCAAGACAGTGCCCGGCAATAGGGCAGAAATGTGGTCATTGTGGGGTAAGGGGCCACTTTGCAGTCACATGTAGAAGGAAGAAGAAGGTCTCTGCCATTATAGATGAAGAGGAAGAATCAGAAGAGGAAAGAGTGTTCCTGATACATGAGCCACCAGATGGAGAATTTAAATGCCCGAGTTGTGAGGTGATTGTCGATAATTGGAATCTAAAAGTGAAGGTGGATAGTTGTTCGCCATGGACGATTATTACAAAAAGAACATGGCAGAACTTATTGGCATGTGGTCTCAAGAGTAAATTGAATGCATCAGACATAAGAAATCCTGGTGGGTTTGAAGGGACTAGAATCAAAATAATTGGACGGTTTTCATCCATCATTCAATTTAAGGACAGACGTCCCCAAGTGAAGGTTTACGTTGCAGAGAAAGTTGTAAATGTAATTGGGTGGAGGGACCAGGCTGGATTGAAAATCAGATTGGATCCATTTGATGAAGAGCAGAGTCTGGTTGTAAACAGTAGTCAAGTGCAAGGAAATGAGGCTGCAATGAAAAGAAGCGAAGTTCAAAAGAATTTGGATTTGCTGAAGAATTTTGCACACAGGATTCGCCTTAAGAAGGGAGCAATACCTGTTAAACACACGAAGTCCAGACCAGTTCCATTCGCCATCGCCGACAAGGTTGAGCAAGATTTGAGATTGTTGGAATCCGAAGGAGTTATAGAAAAAATTGAATCATCGGATTGGGTGAGCCCCATAGTGGTTGCGTTGAAGAAAAATGGCAAACCTAGGATTTGTGTGGACCTGAGAGATGTCAACAAGAACATCATAACTGATACGTTCCCTCTTCCCATTATATCTGAGATGTTAAATCGTATTGGAAATGCTGACTTATTTTCCACATTGGATCTTTCAAGCACCTATAATCAAATTTCACTCACAGAAGATTGTAGGGACATTACGGCATTTGTCACGCCGCATGGTTTATATAGATATAAACGCATGCCAATTGGGTTGGTGTCTGCGGCAGCAGTGTTTCAAAGGGTTATGATGCATGTCTTGAACGGGTTGAGTGGGCCGCTTGTGTATCAGGATGATATTTTTGTATTTGGAAAGGGATATGAGGAGCATGATGGGAGGTTGAAAGAAGTGCTGAAGAGATTGGAGGATGGTGGGTTGAAAATTGAACAAAGCAAGTGTAAGTTTGGAGTGGATGAGGTGGAATATTTAGGACATACGGTAAATGGCAAAGGATACACGCCTAAAAGAGATGCCATGGGGGCAATTAAGGAGTCACCTAGTCCCAGTAACAAATATGAATTGAGATCATTTCTGGGGTTATGTGAGTATTACAGATTTGTTAGAAATTTCACAAGTGTAACAGATCCCTTGAGAAGTTTGTTGAAGAAGGATGCAAAGTTTACATGGAATGATGAATGTAATGAGGCGGTTGAATGCGTAAAGGGAGAAATCTGTGACTCTTTGGAATTGGAAGGTTTTGAGTTTGCGAGGTTGACTAAGATCACGGTGGATGCCAGTGGGAGTGGATTAGGGGCGGTTTTATCACAGGTAGATATAGATGGAAATGAAAAGATTATCAGTCATGCATCAAGAGCTATTTCAGAAACAGAGAGCAGATATTCGGTAATTGAAAAGGAGTTGTTAGCTTGTTCATGGCCGGTGAATTACTTTAAGAAGTATCTGTGGGGAAGCAAATTCGTTATTCAGACCGATCACAAGCCCTTGATTGAAGTCCTCACGGCGAAAGGAATGTGTAGAGCTTCGCCGAGGTTGGCAAGATTAAGTCTAAAGCTTCAAGATTATAATCTTTCTGTGAAATATGTGCCGGGGAAAAGGAATGTTGTTGCTGATTTTTTTGTCACGGTTACCATTGAGGAATAGTGAGACAGTGGTGGATGTCGATGAAGAAAAGGTGGCTGTTGTTTTTGAGGTTACGTCCAAGGATACTTGGATTGAGGAGTTCGGTAGAGATGGGGAGTTACAAGAAATCAAGAAATATACTGAATCAGCGTGGCCTGAAAAGAAAGTAGTTAGTGAAGAATGTTTGAGGTTCTGGGAAGTAAAGGATGAATTGTCTATGGAGGATGGATTTTTAGTGAGGGTTGATAAATTGATTCCTCCAAAGAAGTTATGTGGTGAGCTTATTGAAAGGCACACCAGGGACATCCTGGCATCACTCGCACAAAAAGTAATGTGAGGTTGAAATATTGGTGGCCAGGCGTGGATCTTATGATTGAGAGGTTTATTAGGAATTGCTGGCCATGCCAGAGCAGTGACAAGAGCTGCAGGAGTGTCAAGTCGGAACCAATCAATATTTGTAAAGGTGAAGCACCATGGGAGATGGTGGGAATTGATATTGTTGGGCCATATTTGAGATTGGTTGGCGAAAAGAAGTTCCTAATAGTTTTGGTTGATTATTACTCAGGGTGGCTTGAAGTCAAAGCAGTCAGTAAAATTGATACTGATGAAGTAATTAAATTAATTATGCAGATTTGCAGGAGGGAAGGTTTTCCTAAAATAATCATTAATGACAATGGAGTGCAATTCAGAAGTAGAGAAATCAGAGAATTTGCCAAAAGATCGGGAATTGAATGCAGATTTTCAGCGTTATATCGTCCACAAACCAATGGGTTAGTGGAGAGGTGTAACCGAGTGGTTGTGGAGACTGTGGAATTAGCCTTGAGAAACAATATGCCTTTGGATGAGTCTCTTAAGGAGAGGATATGGAGTATTAGGATGTCTGTCAAGAGGGGTATGGATGTCTCTCCGTTTGAATTAATGAGGGGGAGAGCCCCTAACACATTACTTAATCCAGAATGGGTCAATCACAGGAGAAGTTTAGATGGTAAAAAAAAAGGTTCTGTCACGTATCAATACAAGTGTAAATTGTCTCCAGAAGAGTCTAGGTTGAGAATTTCACCAGGAGATTTTGTGAGAATAAAGTTTGGACGTAATGTGAGAAAAGGTGACTCTAAGTACAGAAGTGCAGTTAAGGTGATACAAGTGTTCAGGAGAGCGGTCAGAGTTAGTGATGGATCGGTGTGGAATTTGGATAGGGCCAGTAAATGGATGTGGAAAGGTAAGCATGAGATAGATAGACAATTTGGACATGAGAGAAGAGCGATTGATTTGTTTGGAGATGATCATATTCAAGATGGGAATGAGAATGTGAATACTGACAGGTTGAGACAAGTTGGGGAAGTGGACATGCAACAAGGTAATAATGGAAATGATGTTGCAGGACATAGGATTGTGCGTAGTTCAAGAGAGAAGAGACTACCAATTTGGTCCAGAGATTACATCATGGAGAGTTAAGGAAAAATATAATGTACAGGTTGATTTTTCCACTTGCTGTTTTGAAGCTGGGTATATGAAATGTGTTTTTTTTGTTATTTCAATCCTTCTTCTGCTGTTCAATATAGAAGGGGGGTGATGTAGTATTCTAGTTGTTATCTTTATGTTGCTATGTTTATGTTGCCCGGGCTCCCCGCCTGCAGGAATGTGTATGGAATGTTTGGGTTTGAAGGAGACGCAGATTCCATCGGTCGGAAGGGAAAGAGACAGAGCTGAAGGGTGGATGTGTGAGAGCCGCCGGGCTATTTGCTTTATAAAATAAACACTTGTTATCTACCTGCCTTTCGTGAATACTTAACTGTGGCATCCTATCAAACCATTAGCACACAGGCAGTCCAACGGGGTGGGCAGGGGTTCTTTAATGCTTGAAAGCTGTTCTGTGTCCAAACGCTATGTGCTGAGGGCACAAACGTGCTTCCATAATTGAAAAAAGGAGTAAACATGGCCGTCACAGCTATGTCGCTCCTTCGCAAATGAATGAGGCCTTTTTCTATTTCTGTTACATCCGAGGAGCGTAGTCACTGAGTCAACAAAGTGGCAGGATACAAGATCAGTCAAAAACAATCTAATACAGGTGTGCCAAGTCCTTGAGGTTGATCTGAAATTCCGGCCAATATTCGCAGTTATTGCCCACATTGCGAATAACTTGATTGGCTATAGCCTGCCACCCAAGAGATAAGGTCTACATATGGGAAGTCGTGGAGGATTTACAGAGAAGGAGATTTGCAAGAATAAGACGATAGAAGATGAGGAGGATGGCCAGTCGAGGAGTATAAGCACCCGAGAGGACTGGCTCCAAAGAAAGGTGGGCAAAAGGTATTCATCAGAGATGTGTCTACAGCAGGGGTCTGCAACCTTTGGCTCTCCACATGTTTTTGACTACTACCCCCATAGGCCCTAGCCAGTAAAGTCAATGATGAGGGATCATGGGAGTTGTAGTCCAAAACATCTGGTGAGCCAAAGAAAGGTTGCAGAACCCTGGTCCACAGTATATGAGAGTTGGTAGCAAAGCCTGGAATGCAACAGAGATGCATGGGGATGGGAGGTAGAGAAGGATGGGCATCAGGGGCTACTGTGGCAAAAGACAAGGAGGGGAAGCAACAGAGGGTACCAGAGGGAGAGTGAAAACAAACGCTAGCAGGCACAGTAGGACAAATCAAAGAGGATGCTGAAAGGAAAGGATGGGGAAGCTGTAAGGAAAGGATGGTATCTAGCATAAGCAGATGGCAACCACAGAGGGACAGGCAGAGAAAGAACACTGAGCCATCATGTGCATCCCCTGAGAATGTGCAGTGATAGATGGTGGGTGGGAGACATGGATTCACAGCAGAATAAAGGATGCTGGGCCAAAGATGAAGGTGGGATGCAAAGGAGGATGAGGAGCGTAGAGGGATGGGAAGGGGATGTAATATGGGCGGAAGGTAAGAAAAAAGAAGCAGAAAAGAGTGGTTGGGAGAACGTGCTGGGCCAGAAAGTAGGATGGTAATGGGGAAAGATGGGACAAAGCAGGAAGAAGTACAGCACATGGGAATGAACGAGGGAAGAGGATGGGTGAGATGGACAGGAAGTCGCTTTGCTAGGGATGGGGGTGTAGGAAAAGAGGGTTCGCGTGAGAGTAGGATGAGCTATAAAGGAGGGTATGTGGGGGGCACAAGATAATGCACCGAAAAGGTGGAAAGGAAGGCAGAGTGAAAATGCAGAAAGGAGGAGAATGAGTAAAGAAGGCTGATTAGCAGAGACGGTGGCCAGCATTGAAGCAGCGGCGCTGCTGAGCAGGAATGGAAACGAGCAATTGAGGAGCATATGCAGGAGTAGAGGGTGGCTTGAAGGGGAGATGGAAGAACTGGGAAGGAGCATGAGGAGAGGAGGAAGGGGGGGAGATGGCCTGATTTGGAAAGGATAGGCATTGAAGAAGATAGGAAATACAAGGAAAATGGAATGAAGGGGTGACAGGAAGTAGAAAAGAATCAATTGGAGCCGAAGATGAGCAAAAGAGGAGAGTGCACATTAAGAGCTACGCGGAAAAGGAGGATGGGCACTGAACATGGGCACCTGAGGATCAAAAGCAGAGGCAGACAGGCAAGGGGGATGATGGGCAGGAGGAGATGATGGGCAGGAGGGGGTGATGGGCAGGAGAGGGTTATATGGCAAAAGGAGATGATGGGCAGGAGGGGATTATGAGCAGGAGGGGGTGATGGGCAGCAGGGGATGATGGGCAGCAGGGGATGATGGACAAGAGGGCAGGAGGGGATGATGGGCAGGAGGGGGTGATGGGCAGCAGGGGATCATGGGCAGGAGGCGGTAATGGGCAGGAGAGGGTTATATGGCAGGAGGGGATGATGAGCAGGAGGGGTGATGGGCAGGAGGGGGTGATGGGCAGCATGCGATGATGGGCAGGAGGGGATGATGGGCAGGAGGAGGTGATGGGCAGCAGGGAATGATGGGCAGGAGGGCAGGATGGAAAAGAGGGCAGGAGGGGGTGATGGGCAGCAGGGGATGATGGGCAGGAGGGCAAGATGGACAAGAGGGCAGGAGGGGATGATGGGCAGGAGGCGGTGATGGGCAGGAGAGGGTTGTATGGCAGGAGGGGATGATGGGCAGGAGGGGGTGATGGGCAGGAGGGGGTGATGGGCAGGGCATCGGCATGTACAGGCGAGAAGGATAGGTATCAAAGGCTAAGCAACAGGAGAGACATTTAGGCAGATTAAGGGAAAGGGGACGATTGGTGGGAAAAGGGTGACAAGGAGAGATGGGTAAAAGGGGAGGGTTAGTAGGAAAAGAGGATAGGCACAGGTGAGAAGGGTAAGCAGCGGCTGGGATTGAATACATGTGAGCAGGACAGAATGATAGGAAAATATGGGGAGGACACACAGAGGTAGATAAGGAGAAAAAAGGGAGAGCAGGGTAGCAGCAAATGAGAATGAGTAGTAGAGAAGGATGATGAGAGAGAGGACAGCAGGGCAGGAGAAGGACAGTGGAGTGTGGCAAATAGGAGAGCAGGCTAAGCCTGAGATGGGGAGAGGTTGCCTTTGAGTATGGGTAAAGGAGCCGGATGGTAAAATTTAGACATCCAAGGAAAAGAGGACAGGCGGAAATACATTTGGCAGGCGAAGGCGATGGGAAGGAGATGCCATGTACATTCTTTGACAATAAGCACATGAAGAGGTGGGGATGAGAGAACAATCAGCCAGGGAAGAAGGCAGGCATGCACTAGGGAGGTCTTCAAGTTACTTCAGACAGCTTGGATGGTTCAAAGAGATCCAACATCTATTGAGTACAACAAAAGCTGAAGACCCTCCTCCTCAAAGAATGGCTCCTCCCTAACACCTAGGTCCACACACCCTCCACTCCCCACCCTACCTGAGAACCGGTGATCTAATCACCTAGGTCCACACACCCTCCACTCCCCACCCTACCTGAGACTGGGTGATCTAATCACCTAGGTCCAAACACCCTCCACTCCACACCCTTCCTGAGACTGGGTGATCTAATCACTTAGGTCCACGCACCCTCCACTCCCCACCCTGTGATCTAATCACCTAGGTCCACACACCCTCCACTCCACACCCTACCTGAGAACCGGTGATCTAATCACCTAGGTCCACACACCCTCCACTCCCCACCCTACCTGAGACTGGGTGATCTAATCACCTAGGTCCACACACCCTCCACTCCACACCCTTCCTGAGACCGGGCGATCTAATCACCTAGGTCCACACACCCTCCACTCCCCACCCTACCTGAGACTGGGTGATCTAATCGCCTAGGTCCACACACCCTCCACTCCCCACCCTACCTGAGACTGGGTGATCTAATCGCCTAGGTCCACACACCCTCCACTCCCCAACCTACCTGAGACCGGGGGATCTAATCACCTAGGTCCACACACCCTCCACTCCCCACCCTACCTGAGACTGGGGGATCTAATCACCTAGGTCTACACACGGTCCACTCCCCACCCTACCGGAGACCGGGTGATCTAATCACCTACGTCCAAACACCGTCCACTCCCACCCTACCTGAGACCGGGCGAGCTAATCATCTAGGTCCACACACCCTCCACTCCCCACCCTACCTGAGATCGGGCCACCTAATCAACTAGATCCAAACACCCTCCACTCCCCACCCTACCTGAGACCGGGTGATCTAATCACCTAGGTCCACACACCCTCCACTCCCCACCCTATCTGAGACCAGGCCATCTAATCACCTACGTCCACACACCAGCTGGCCCTATTTATTTATTTATTTTTATTCTACTTACTTGTACTGCACTTCCCCCTCTCCTTCCCCTTGCACTTTTCCCTTCCCCTACCCTTGCACTTGCGCGGTCTGAATGATACCTGGCCTAGTAGGATCGTTGTCTGTCTTCCCCTTGTTCCCCCCTCCCTGTCTCGTCGCGCCCTGAAACACTTGTGTATAGGCGCGTTAAAAATGCCATATCATATCATATCATATATCATATCACCCTCCACTCCCCACCCTACCTGAGACCGGGTGATCTAATCACCTAGGTCCACACACCCTCCACTCCCCACCCTATCTGAGACCGGGTAATCTAATCACCTAAGTCCACACACCCTCCACTCCCCACCCTACCTGAGACCAGGCGATCTAATCACCTAGGTCCACAAACCCTCCACTCCCCACCCTACCTGAGACCGGGCGATCTAATCACCTAGGTCCACACACCCTCCACTCCCCACCCTACCTGAGACCGGGTGATCTAATCACCTAGGTCCACACACCCTCCACTCCTCATCCTGTGATCTAATCACCTAGGTCCACACACCCTCCACTCCCCACCCTTCCTGAGACTGGGTGATTTAATCACCTAGGTCCACACACCCTCCACTCCCCACCCTTCATGAGACCGGGTGATCTAATCATCTACGTCCACACACCCTCCACTCCCCACCCTACCTTAGACCGGGCGATCTAATCACCTAGGTCCACACACCCTCCACTCCCCACCCTACCTGAGACCGGGCATCTAATCACCTAGGTCCACACACCCTCCACTCCCCACCCTACCTGAGACCGGGCGATCTAATCACCTAGGTCCACACACCCTCCACTCCCCACCCTACCTGAGACCGGGCGATCTAATCACCTAGGTCCACACACCCTCCACTCCCCACCCTACCTGAGACCGGGCGATCTAATCACCTAGGTCCACACACCCTCCACTCCCCACCCTACCTGAGACCGGGCGATCTAATCACCTAGGTCCACACACCTTCCACTCCCCATCCTGTAATCTAATCACCTGGGTCCACACACCCTCCACTCCCCACCCTTCCTGAGACCGGGTGATTTAATCATCTAGGTCCACACACCCTCAACTCCCCACCCTTCCTGAGACCGGGTGATCTAATCACCTAGGTCCACACACCCTCCACTCCCCACCTTACCTGAGACCGGGCGATCTAATCACCTAGGTCCACACACCCTCCACTCTCCACCCTACCTGAGACCGGTCGATCTAATCACCTAGGTCCACACACCCTCCCCTCCCCACCCTTCCTGAGACCGGGCAATCTAATGACCTAGGTCCACACACCCTCCACTCTCCACCCTACCTGAGACCGGGCAATCTAATCACCTAGGTCCACACACCCTCCACTCCCCACCCTTCCTGAGACTGGGTGATCTAATCACCTAGGTCTACACACCCTCCACTCCACACTCTTCCTGAGACCGGGTGATCTAATCACCTAGGTTCACACACCCTCCACTCCCCACCCGATGCGAGACCGGGTGATCTAATCACCTAGGTCCACACACCCTCCACTCCCCACGCTACCTGACACCAGGTGATCTAATCACCTAGGTCTACACACCCTCCACTCCACACTCTTCTTGAGACCGGGTGATCTAATCACCTAGGTCCACACACCCTCTACTCTGCACCCTTCCTGAGACTGGGTGATTCTAATCACCTAGGTCCACACACCCTCCACTCCCCACCCTACCTGAGACCGGGCGATCTAATCACCTAGGTCCACACACCCTCCACTCCCCACCCTACCTGAGACCGGGCATCTAATCACCTAGGTCCACACACCCTCCACTCCCCACCCTACCTCAGACCGGGCGATCTAATCACCTAGGTCCACACACCCTCCACTCCCCATCCTACCTGAGACCGGGGGATCTAATCACCTAGGTCCACAAACCCTCCACTCCCCACCCTACCTGAGACCGGGCGATCTAATCACCTAGGTCCACACACCCTCCACTCCCCACCCTACCTGATACCGGGTGATCTAATCACCTAGGTCCACACACCCTCCACTCCCCATCCTGTGATCTAATCACCTAGGTCCACACACCCTCCACTCCCCACCCTTCCTGAGACCGGGTGATTTAATCACCTAGGTCCACACACCCTCCACTCCCCACCCTACCTGAGACCGGGCGATCTAATCACCTAGGTCCACACACCCTCCACTCCCCCCCTACCTGAGACCGGGCAATCTAATCACCTAGGTCCACACACCCTCCACTCCCCACCCTTCCTGAGACTGGGTGATCTAATTGCCTAGGTCCACACACCCTCCACTCACCACCCTTCCTGAGACCGGCTGATCTAATCACCTAGGTCCACACACCCTCCACTCCCCACCCTGTGATCTAATCACCTAGGTCCACACACCCTTCACTCCCCACCCTACGCGAGACCGGGTGATCTAATCACCTAGGTCCACAAACCCACCACTCCCCACGCTACCTGAGACCAGGTGATCTAATCACCTAGGTCCACACACCCTCCACCCCCCACCCTTCCTGAGACTGGGTGATTCTAATCACCTAGGTCCACACACCCTCCACACCCCACCCTGTGATCTAATCACCTAGGTCCACACACCCTCCACTCCCCACCCTACCTGAGACCAGGTGATCCAATGAACTAGGTCTACACACCCTCCACTCCACACTCTTCCTGAGACCGGGTGATCTAATCACCTAGGTCCACACACCCTCTACTCCCCACCCTACCTGAGACTGGGTGATCTAATCACCTAGGTCCACACACCCTCCACTCCCCACGCTACCTGGGACCAGGTGATCTAATCACCTAGGTCTACACACCCTCCACTCCACACTCTTCCTGAGACCGGGTGATCTAATCACCTAGGTCCACACACCCTCCACTCCCCACCCTACGCGAGACCGGGTGATCTAATCACCTAGGTCCACACACCCTCCACTCCCCACGCTACCTGAGACCAGGTGATCTAATCACCTAGGTCTACACACCCTCCACTCCACACTCTTCCTGAGACCGGGTGATCTAATCACCTATGTCCACACACCCTCCACTCTGCACCCTTCCTGAGACTGGGTGATTCTAATCACCTAGGTCCACACACCCTCCACTCCCCACCCTACCTGAGACCGGGCGATCTAATCACCTAGGTCCACACACCCTCCACTCCCCACCCTACCTGAGACTGGGCATCTAATCACCTAGGTCCACACACCCTCCACTCCCCACCCTACCTCAGACCGGGCGATCTAATTACCTAGGTCCACACACCTCCACTCCCCACCCTACCTGAGACCGGGCGATCTAATCTCCTAGGTGCACAAACCCTCCACTCCCCACCCTACCTGAGACCGGGCGATCTAATCACCTAGGTCCACACACCCTCCACTCCCCACCCTACCTGATACCGGGTGATCTAATCACCTAGGTCCACACACCCTCCACTCCCCATCCTGTGATCTAATCACCTAGGTCCACACACCCTCCACTCTCCACCCTTCCTGAGACTGGGTGATTCCAATCACCTAGGTCCACACACCCTCCACTCCCCACCCTATGATCTAATCACCTAGGTTCACACACACTCCACTCCCCACCCTACCTGAGACTGGGTGATTCTAATCACCTAGGTCCACACACCCTCCACTCCCCACCCTTTGATCTAATCACCTAGGTCCACACACCCTCCAATCCACACTCTTCCTGAGACCGGGTGATCTAATCACCTAGGTCCACACACCCTCCACTCCCCACCCTACCTGAGACTGGGTGATCTAATCACCTAGGTCCACACACCCTCCACTCCCCACCCTTCCTGAGACCGGGCAACCTAATCACCTAGGTCCACACACCCTCCACTCCCCACCCTTCCTGAGACCGGGCGATCTAATCACCTAGGTCCACACACCCTCCACTCCCCACGCTACCTGAGACCAGGTGATCTAATCACCTAGGTCTACACAGCCTCCACTCCACACTCTTCCTGAGACCGGGTGATCTAATCACCTAGGTCCACACACCTTCCACTCCCCACCCTTCCTGAGACTGGGTGATTCTAATCACCTAGGTCCACACACCCTCCACTCCCCACCCTATGATCTAATCACCTAGGTTCACACACCCTCCACTCCCCACTCTACCTGAGACCGGGCGATCTAATCACTGAGGTCCACACACCCTCCACTCCCCACGCTACCTGAGACCAGGCGATGTAATCACCTAGGTCTACACACCCTCCACTCCACACTCTTCCTGAGACCGGGTGATCTAATCACCTAGGTCCACACACCCTCCACTCCCCACCCTTCCTGAGACTGGGTGATTCTAATCACCTAGGTCCACACACCCTCCACTCACCACCCTATGATCTAATCACCTAGGTTCACACACCCTCCACTCCCCACCCTACCTGAGACCGGGCGATCTAATCACCTAGGTCCACACACCCTCCACTCCCCACCCTTCCTGAGACTGGGTGATTCTAATCACCTAGGTCCACACACCCTCCACTCCACACTCTTCCTGAGACCGGGCGATCTAATCACCTAGGTCCACACACCTTCCACTCCCCACCCTTCCTGAGACCGGGCGATCTAATCACCTAGGTCCACACACCCTCCACTCCCCACCCTTCCTGAGACCGGGCGATCTAATCACCTAGGTCCACACACCCTCCACTCCCCACCCTTCCCGGGACCAGGCGATCTAATCACGTAGGTCCACACACCCTCCACTCCCCACCCTTCCTGAGACCGGGTGATCTAATCACCTAGGTCCACACACCCTCCACTCCCCACCCTTCCTGAGACCGGGTGATCTAATCACCTAGGTCCACACACCCTCCACTCCCCACCCTGTGATCTAATCACCTAGGTCCACAAACCCTCCACTCCCCACCCTACCTGAGACCGGGTAATGTAATCACCTAGGTCCACACACCCTTCACTCCCCACCCTACCTGAGACCAGGGGATCTAATCACCTAGGCCCACACACCCTCCACTCCCCACCCTTCCTGAGACCGGGTGATCTAATCACCTAGGCCCACACACCCTCCACTCCCCACTCTTCCTGAGACCGGGTGATCTAATCACCTAGGTCCACACACCCTCTACTCCCCACCCTACCTGAGACTGGGTGATTCTAATCACCTAGGTCCACACACCCTCCACTCCCCACCCTACCTGAGATCGGGCGATCTAATCACCTAGGTCCACACACCCTCCACTCCACACCCTACCTGAGACCGGGTGATCTAATCACCTAGGTCCACACACCCTCCACTCCCCACCCTGTGATCTAATCACCTAGGTCCACACACCCTCCACTCCACACCCTACCTGAGAACCGGTGATCTAATCATCTAGGTCCACACACCCTCCACTCCCCACCCTACCTGAGACTGGGTGATCTAATCACCTAGTTCCACACACCCTCCACTCCACACCCTTCCTGAGACCGGGCGATCTAATCACCTAGGTCCACACACCCTCCAATCCCCACCCTACCTGAGACTGGGTGATCTAATCGCCTAGGTCCACACACCCTCCACTCCCCACCCTACCTGAGACTGGGTGATCTAATCACCTAGGTCCACACACCCTCCACTCCCCAACCTACCTGAGACCGGGGGATCTAATCACCTAGGTCCACACACCCTCCACTCCCCACCCTACCTGAGACTGGGGGATCTAATCACCTAGGTCTACACACGGTCCACTCCCCACCCTACCGGAGACTGGGTGATATAATCACCTACGTCCAAACACCTTCCACTCCCACCCTACCTGAGACCGGGCGATCTAATCATCTAGGTCCACACACCCTCCACTCCCCACCCTACCTGAGATCGGGCCACCTAATCAACTAGATCCAAACACCCTCCACTCCCCACCCTACCTGAGACCGGGTGATCTAATCACCTAGGTCCACACACCCTCCACTCCCCACCCTATCTGAGACCAGGCCATCTAATCACCTACGTCCACACACCAGCTGGCCCTATTTATTTATTTATTTTTATTCTACTTACTTGTACTGCACTTCCCCCTCCCCTTCCCCTTGCACTTTTCCCTTCCCCTACCCTTGCACTTGCGCGGTCTGAATGATACCTGGCCTAGTAGGATCGTTGTCTGTCTTCCCCTTGTTCCCCCCTCCCTGTCTCGTCGCGCCTTGAAACACTTGTGTATAGGCGCGTTAAAAATGCCATATCATATCATATCATATCATATATCATATCACCCTCCACTCCCCACCCTACCTGAGACCGGGTGATCTAATCACCTAGGTCCACACACCCTCCACTCCCCACCCTATCTGAGACCGGGTAATCTAATCACCTAAGTCCACACACCCTCCACTCCCCACCCTACCTGAGACCAGGCGATCTAATCACCTAGGTCCACACACCCTCCACTCCCCACCCTACCTGAGACCGGGCGATCTAATCACCTAGGTCCACACACCCTCCACTCCCCACCCTACCTGAGACCGGGTGATCTAATCACCTAGGTCCACACACCCTCCACTCCTCATCCTGTGATCTAATCACCTAGGTCCACACACCCTCCACTCCCCACCCTTCCTGAGACTCGGTGATTTAATCACCTAGGTCCACACACCCTCCACTCCCCACCCTTCATGAGACCGGGTGATCTAATCATCTACGTCCACACACCCTCCACTCCCCACCCTACCTTAGACCGGGCGATCAAATCACCTAGGTCCACACACCCTCCACTCCCCACCCTACCTGAGACCGGGCATCTAATCACCTAGGTCCACACACCCTCCACTCCCCACCCTACCTGAGACCGGGCGATCTAATCACCTAGGTCCACACACCCTCCACTCCCCACCCTACCTGAGACCGGGCGATCTAATCACCTAGGTCCACACACCCTCCACTCCCCACCCTACCTGATACCGGGTGATTTAAACACCTAGGTCCACACACCCTCCACTCCCCACCCTACCTGAGACCGGGCGATCTAATCACCTAGGTCCACACACCCTCCACTTCCCACCCTACCTGAGACCGGGCGATCTAATCACCTAGGTCCACACACCTTCCACTCCCCATCCTGTAATCTAATCACCTGGGTCCACACACCCTCCACTCCCCACCCTTCCTGAGACCGGGTGATTTAAACACCTAGGTCCACACACCCTCAACTCCCCACCCTTCCTGAGACCGGGTGATCTAATCACCTAGGTCCACACACCCTCCACTCCCCACCTTACCTGAGACCGGGTGATCTAATCACCTAGGTCCACACACCCTCCACTCTCCACCTTACCTGAGACCGGTCGATCTAATCACCTAGGTCCACACACCCTCCCCTCCCCACCCTACGCAAGACCGGGTGATCTAATCACCTAGGTCCACACACCCTCCACTCCCCACTCTACCTGAGACCAGGTGATCTAATCACCTAGGTCCACACACCCTCCACTCCCCACCCTTCCTGAGACCGGGCGATCTAATGACCTAGGTCCACACACCCTCCACTCTCCACCCTACCTGAGACCGGGCGATCTAATCACCTAGGTCCACACACCCTCCACTCCCCACCCTTCCTGAGACTGGGTGATCTAATCACCTAGGTCTACACACCCTCCACTCCACACTCTTCCTGAGACCGGGTGATCTAATCACCTAGGTTCACACACCCTCCACTCCCCACCCTATGCGAGACCGGGTGATCTAATCACCTAGGTCCACACACCCTCCACTCCCCACGCTACCTGACACCAGGTGATCTAATCACCTAGGTCTACACACCCTCCACTCCACACTCTTCTTGAGACCGGGTGATCTAATCACCTAGGTCCACACACCCTCTACTCCGCACCCTTCCTGAGACTGGGTGATTCTAATCACCTAGGTCCACACACCCTCCACTCCCCACCCTACCTGAGACCGGGCGATCTAATCACCTAGGTCCACACACCCTCCACTCCCCACCCTACCTGAGACCGGGCATCTAATCACCTAGGTCCACACACCCTCCACTCCCCACCCTACCTCAGACCGGGCGATCTAATCACCTAGGTCCACACACCCTCCACTCCCCATCCTACCTGAGACCGGGGGATCTAATCACCTAGGTCCACAAACCCTCCACTCCCCACCCTACCTGAGACCAGGCGATCTAATCACCTAGGTCCACACACCCTCCACTCCCCACCCTACCTGATACCGGGTGATCTAATCACCTAGGTCCACACACCCTCCACTCCCCATCCTGTGATCTAATCACCTAGGTCCACACACCCTCCACTCCCCACCCTTCCTGAGACCGGGTGATTTAATCACCTAGGTCCAACACCCTCCACTCCCCACCCTACCTGAGACCGGGCGATCTAATCACCTAGGTCCACACACCCTCCACTCCCCCCCTACCTGAGACCGGGCAATCTAATCACCTAGGTCCACACACCCTCCACTCCCCACCCTTCCTGAGACTGGGTGATCTAATTGCCTAGGTCCACACACCCTCCACTCACCACCCTTCCTGAGACCGGCTGATCTAATCACCTAGGTCCACACACCCTCCACTCCCCACCCTGTGATCTAATCACCTAGGTCCACACACCCTTCACTCCCCACCCTACGCGAGACCGGGTGATCTAATCACCTAGGTCCACAAACCCACCACTCCCCACGCTACCTGAGACCAGGTGATCTAATCACCTAGGTCCACACACCCTCCACCCCCCACCCTTCCTGAGACTGGGTGATTCTAATCACCTAGGTCCACACACCCTCCACACCCCACCCTGTGATCTAATCACCTAGGTCCACACACCCTCCACTCCCCACCCTACCTGAGACCAGGTGATCCAATGAACTAGGTCTACACACCCTCCACTCCACACTCTTCCTGAGACCGGGTGATCTAATCACCTAGGTCCACACACCCTCTACTCCCCACCCTACCTGAGACTGGGTGATTCTAATCACCTAGGTCCACACACCCTCCACTCCCCACCCTATGCGAGACCGGGTGATCTAATCACCTAGGTCCACACACCCTCCACTCCCCACGCTACCTGGGACCAGGTGATCTAATCACCTAGGTCTACACACCCTCCACTCCACACTCTTCCTGAGACCGGGTGATCTAATCACCTAGGTCCACACACCCTCCACTCCCCACCCTACGCGAGACCAGGTGATCTAATCACCTAGGTCCACACACCCTCCACTCCCCACACTACCTGAGACCAGGTGATCTAA
The DNA here is from genome assembly GCF_040938575.1 of Ambystoma mexicanum. Lineage (NCBI taxonomy): Eukaryota > Metazoa > Chordata > Amphibia > Caudata > Ambystomatidae > Ambystoma > Ambystoma mexicanum. The sequence continues at coordinate 1,365,313,754 of NC_090934.1, forward strand.
TCACCTAGGTCTACACACCCTCCACTCCACACTCTTCCTGAGACCGGGTGATCTAATCACCTAGGTCCACACACCCTCCACTCTGCACCCTTCCTGAGACTGGGTGATTCTAATCACCTAGGTCCACACACCCTCCACTCCCCACCCTACCTGAGACCGGGCGATCTAATCACCTAGGTCCACACACCCTCCACTCCCCACCCTACCTGAGACCGGGCATCTAATCACCTAGGTCCACACACCCTCCACTCCCCACCCTACCTCAGACCGGGTGATCTAATTACCTAGGTCCACACACCTCCACTCCCCACCCTACCTGAGACCGGGCGATCTAATCACCTAGGTGCACAAACCCTCCACTCCCCACCCTACCTGAGACCGGGCGATCTAATCACCTAGGTCCACACACCCTCCACTCCCCACCCTACCTGATACCGGGTGATCTAATCACCTAGGTCCACACACCCTCCACTCCCCATCCTGTGATCTAATCACCTAGGTCCACACACCCTCCACTCTCCACCCTTCCTGAGACTGGGTGATTCCAATCACCTAGGTCCACACACCCTCCACTCCCCACCCTATGATCTAATCACCTAGGTTCACACACACTCCACTCCCCACCCTACCTGAGACCGGGCAACCTAATCACCTAGGTCCACACACCCTCCACTCCCCACCCTTCCTGAGACCGGGCGATCTAATCACCTAGGTCCACACACCCTCCACTCCCCACCCTATGATCTAATCACCTAGGTTCACACACCCTCCACTCCCCACTCTACCTGAGACCGGGCGATCTAATCACTGAGGTCCACACACCCTCCACTCCCCACGCTACCTGAGACCAGGCGATGTAATCACCTAGGTCTACACACCCTCCACTCCACACTCTTCCTGAGACCGGGTGATCTAATCACCTAGGTCCACACACCCTCCACTCCCCACCCTTCCTGAGACTGGGTGATTCTAATCACTTAGGTCCACACACCCTCCACTCCCCACCCTATGATCTAATCACCTAGGTTCACACACCCTCCACTCCCCACCCTACCTGAGACCGGGCGATCTAATCACCTAGGTCCACACACCCTCCACTCCCCACCCTTCCTGAGACTGGGTGATTCTAATCACCTAGGTCCACACACCCTCCACTCCACACTCTTCCTGAGACCGGGCGATCTAATCACCTAGGTCCACACACCCTCCACTCCCCACCCTTCCTGAGACCGGGCGATCTAATCACCTAGGTCCACACACCCTCCACTCCCCACCCTTCCTGAGACCGGGCGATCTAATCACCTAGGTCCACACACCCTCCACTCCCCACCCTACCTGAGACCGGGCGATCTAATCACCTAGGTCCCCACACCCTCCACTCCCCACCCTTCCTGAGACCGGGCGATCTAATCACCTAGGTCCACACACCCTCCACTCCCCACCCTTCCTGAGACCGGGCGATCTAATCACCTAGGTCCACACACCCTCCACTCCCACCCTTCCCTGGACCAGGCGATCTAATCACGTAGGTCCACACACCCTCCACTCCCCACCCTTCCTGAGACCGGGTGATCTAATCACCTAGGTCCACACACCCTCCACTCCCCAACCTTCCTGAGACCGGGTGATCTAATCACCTAGGTCCACACACCCTCCACTCCCCACCCTGTGATCTAATCACCTAGGTCCACAAACCCTCCACTCCCCACCCTACCTGAGACCGGGTAATCTAATCACCTAGGTCCACACACCCTCCACTCCCCACCCTACCTGAGACCAGGGGATCTAATCACCTAGGCCCACACACCCTCCACTCCCCACCCTTCCTGAGACCGGGTGATCTAATCACCTAGGCCCACACACCATCCACTCCCCACTCTTCCTGAGACCGGGTGATCTAATCACCTAGGTCCACACACCCTCTACCCCCCACCCTACCTGAGGCTGGGTGATTCTAATCACCTAGGTCCACACACCCTCCACTCCCCACCCTACCTGAGATCGGGCGATCTAATCACCTAGGTCCACACACCCTCCACTCCACACTCTACCTGAGACCGGGTGATCTAATCACCTAGGTCCACACACCCTCCACTCCCCACCCTATCTGAGACCGGGGGATCTAATCACCTAGGTCCACACACCCTCCACTCCCCACCCTACCTGAGACCGGGCGATCTAATCACCTAGGTCCACACACCCTCCACTCCCCACCCTACCTGAGACCGGGCGATCTAATCACCTAGGTCTACACACCCTCCACTCCACACTCTTCCTGAGACCGGGTGATCTAATCACCTAGGTCCACCCACCCTCCACTCCCCACCCTACGCGAGACCGGGTGATCTAATCACCTAGGTCCACACACCCTCCACTCCCCACGCTACCTGAGACCAGGTGATCTAATCACCTAGGTCTACACACCCTCCACTCCACACTCTTCCTGAGACCGGGTGATCTAATCACCTAGGTCCACACACCCTCCACTCCGCACCCTTCCTGAGACTGGGTGATTCTAATCACCTAGGTCCACACACCCTCCACTCCCCACCCTACCTGAGACCGGGCGATCTAATCACCTAGGTCCACACACCCTCCACTCCCCACCCTACCTGAGACCAGGCATATAATCACCTAGGTCCACACACCCTCCACTCCCCACCCTACCTCAGACCGGGCGATCTAATTACCTAGGTCCACACACCTCCACTCCCCACCCTACCTGAGACCGGGAAATCTAATCACCTAGGTCCACAAACCCTCCACTCCCCACCCTACCTGAGACCGGGCGATCTAATCACCTAGGTCCACACACCCTCCACTCCCCACCCTACCTGATACCGGGTGATCTAATCACCTAGGTCCACACACCCTCCACTCCCCATCCTGTGATCTAATCACCTAGGTCCACACACCCTCCACTCCACACTCTTCCTGAGACCGGGTGATCTAATCACCTAGGTCCACACACCCTCCACTCTCCACCCTTCCTGAGACTGGGTGATTCTAATCACCTAGGTCCACACACCCTCCACTCCCCACCCTGTGATCTAATCACCTAGGTCCACACACCCTCCACTCCACACTCTTCCTGAGACCGGGTGATCTAATCACCTAGGTCCACACACCCTCCACTCCCCACCCTGTGATCTAATCACCTAGGTCCACACACCCTCCACTCCACACTCTTCCTGAGACCGGGTGATCTAATCACCTAGGTCCACACACCCTCCACTCCCCACCCTGTGATCTAATCACCTAGGTCCACACACCCTCCACTCCACACTCTTCCTGAGACCGGGTGATCTAATCACCTAGGTCCACACACCCTCCACTCCCCACCCTACCTGAGACCGGGTGATCTAATCACCTAGGTCCACACACCCTCCACTCCCCACCGTTCCTGAGACCGGGCGATCTAATCACCTAGTTCCACACACCCTCCACTCCACACCCTTCCTGAGACCGGGTGATCTAATCACCTAGGTCCACACACCCTCCACTCCCCACCCTTCCTGAGACTGGGTGATTCTAATCACCTAGGTCCACACACCCTCCACTCCCCACCCTTCCTGAGACTGGGTGATCTAAGCTCCACTACTTCCTCACGTGGTTGCTTCTAGATCCCTTGCTGACCGATCGCTCCCCTGTTTTTAGCACTCCGCTCCCTTGTTTCTCTGCTTCCCTCACCATGTCTTCTCCCATGATTATAAAACAGTCTGTTGCTTCCTGAAACTTAGTCTGCACTCAATAAAGACCCTAATTATAGCAATAAAAGAGACATACTCTTTGTCACTTAAAGCTAAGGTAAGTACTATGTCTTATTTAGATAAACCTCTATTTACTACTCTTACTTGCATCTTACCTCAACTATGCCATCCCACACTCACCACACCAACCCTTATCTTAACAACCCAGCCCTCTGGATCCAGCATTTCGCCACCAGACCTTTACCTAATCTACCTTGCTCTATCTCCTTGAGAAATGCTAGACTTGGCTCGCGTCTCACCCACGCTTCCCATCACTCAGCTCACCGCATCAAACTGCCTCTCCCTCTGTCACCACCTACACTTTCACCTAATCTACCACCATCTTCCAACTCCCCTAACTTAAACAACATCAAAGGCGCGCTAATCAACGCCAGATCACTCCCGGCTCACGCCCTAGAAGTAGCTGACTTGATCCTCAACCTTGACCTCGACTTCTTAGCAATCACTGAAACCTGGCTCCACCCAGCTTCAGGTCCTCTTCTCTCCCTCGCTATCCCTCCTGACTACAACATTATCAGACATGACCGTAACTCCATCCAATCTAAAGGAGGTGGCATCGCCATCATCCACAAAAACGCTTTGAACTTCCACCTCTCAGCCACACATCACTCCTCCACTCTGGAAGCACTGACTGCTAAACTAGCTCTCACACCCAACCATTCTATCACCTTTCATCTACTCTACCGGCCACCCGGCCCACTATCTACCTTCGCGGAGGACCTCTCCAACATCTTCACACACAGCACCAAAGTTACCTCCCAGGTTATGATACTGGGGGATTTCAATTTAGGCCTCAACGACCCCAAGGACACCGCTGCTTCGTCTATTGACAACATCCTCACTAATGCTGGATTCACTCAGTTCCTAAACCAACCTACCCACAACAAGGGCAGAACCCTTGACTGGCTAGCCGCCCTCAACTGTCCCATCAACATCACCTCTAACCAACAGTGCGCCTGGACAGACCACAACTTAATTACATTCAATATTGAGTCCAAACCTATCAGCCTCCCTCACAACATTGCCCCGCTATGGCCACCCGTAACAAACGCAACATTACCTGCGATAGACTCCTACCCCTCCTCCTTCCAGCTCTTAATGTTCTGGATCCATCATGCTCTGACCCTACGGCCCTGGTCGACACCTTCAACCGGGCCATGCTTACAGCCTTAGACACCATTGCACCTTCGAAGCTGAGAAAATCTAAACCTCGAGCCCACCTAAACTCCTGGTTTACTCCCCATCTCAGAGCACTACGCAAAGAAAAACGAATTGCAGAATCCCACTGGAGAAGCAATCACTCTCTAGCTAACAAATCACGCGTACTCCTGGCCACCCTTAACTACAAGGAAGCTATATTCCAGGCAAAAAAAGACACATATAACAAACGCATCGAGCAAGCCAAATCTAACACCAAAGAATTGTTTAAAATTCTAAAAGAACTTGAAACTCCTGTTACCCCACCTGACACATGTACCAAAGATAGCACCTGGTGCTCCAAAATCCAAGAAGCTCTCCTAGGTAAGATTGCCACTCTCCAAATTAAAATTAACAACAAACAATCTAGCCTTCAATCCAACCCTCTACAGATCCCTATACCTACCACAAACCCCTCTATCACAGACTCTCTGACTCCTTTTAGCTTCTCTCCACTCTCCATTCTCGAAGTGGAAAAGATTATCACTAGCCTTAAACCGTCCAATTGTCAGGGTGACCTCTGTCCTGCACCTATTATCAAGGAAGCTGCTCACGACCTAGCACCTTTCATCACTACGCTCATCAACTCCTCCTTTAGCTCTGGGATTGTACCGGACAATCTTAAGGATGCATGGGTCATCCCGCTTCTGAAAAAACCTACCCTCGATCCCAGTATACCCACAAACTACAGACCAATTACCACTGTACCTTTTTTACTAAAAATCCTCGACCGCGCGGCCTACCTACAAATTCAGGAATACCTTGAATCTAATAACCTTCTGGGACTCAGGCAATCAGGCTTCCGGCCTCGCCATGGCACTGAGACCGCCCTTATTGACTTAAAAACGCAGATCGAAGATCTCAAAGACAAAGGCAAACTGGCATTATTACTTCTCCTGGACCTCTCTGCTGCTTTTGATCTCGTCAATCACAAAATTCTCTGCCATCACCTCAAATCAGCCGCACACTTCTCAGAAAATGCCGCCACTTGGATCAGATCCTTCCTGGATAATAGATCTATGCGTGTATTCTCCCCACTTGCGGCCGCACCACCCGCTCCGGTCGCCTGTGGTGTGCCTCAAGGGTCTTGTATCTCGCCCACGTTATATAACGTGTTTACCAAACCCCTTTTCGATATTTTGGATCTCTTGGGCGTCACGTATACCAATTACGCTGATGACACACAGATACTCATCCCCATCACAGGCGATTACACAACTGACTCCCTTGCCATCAACGCCATCTACCAGGTCATCCAAGCGTGGATGGCCCAGCACGGCCTCTGCCTAAATGATGAAAAGACAGAGCTCCTCATTCTTGGTTCACCACAAAAACTCACTAAACTTAACCCTGCCTTCAAGTCTTTCACCATCGATGGGAATACCATCCCGATTGCTAAGGACACGAAAACCCTTGGGATTTACATCGACTCAACCCTATCCTTGACTAGACAATCCAACGCAGTCTCATCTGCAGCAGCGCTTACTTGCAAGCTCATCACCGCCTGTCGCCCGTTCCTAACCACTGCCAACTGCGTAACCTTGGCCAGGACCCTTGTTCTATCCAAGGTTGACTACTGTAATGCCCTCTATCTAGGTACTAATCTCCGCAACTTAAATAAGCTACAAATTGTCCAAAACAATGCGATCAGAGCGGCCCTTAACATTCCTAGGCGCCAGCATATATCTGACACCAGGCGCAACCTGCACTGGCTCTCTATCCCACAGCGCATCTCCTTGAAGTCCTTGGCTCTCACACACAAATGCCTCCACAACCAAGCCCCTCGCTACCTGGCTAACAGATTCTCTTTCCACAATTCCACCAGACCTCGCAGAGCGGCCCAAGCCAACTGCCTTGTCATCCCGCGCTTTAATCTCCTAAGATCTGGTGGAACCAGCTTCCCCATCCTGGCAGCCAAACTTTGGAACTCACTCCCCAATGACCTTAGAGCAGAACCTTCCTTCCTGAAATTCAAATACCTTACCAAAGCATGGTTATCCGCCCAAGACTGCTAACATCAGCTTACTGCCCTACTTGCACTTTGACCTACTCGGCATCCCTTATTAACTATCCTGTAAATCACTGCCTTATCGATATTCATTTGAATGTATATGTTGTAAATTTTGTATATCTTCCTGTAATAATCTTGTAATACTCTGTCACATTGCCTTGTCATGCTTTCTTCTTGTTGTAACTAAGTTAAGCGCCCGGATGCCCCTGGGCCTGGTGCGCTATAGAAATAAATAAAATACTAAATACTAAATACTAAACAAACCTAGCTTCCTCAGACCTGGGCAACCATGTCCCACACCTGCCTGTGTTGCGGGTGTTCTGCTTGCAAAGGGAAATTCAACAAAGGGGCGACACTTGCAGGCATCAAATGGTGGACATGTATGATCCTGGCGAGCAGCAGTCCCCATCATTGCATGGCATGGCTATGTAGCATGACAAAGGCTAGATGTGCACATGCAGGCATGTCGGAACCCCAATGAATGGCACTGAACGTGTGGGTGCCAGTCCCAGGAAAACAGCAGGGGTGGGGGTCGCGTTGCATTCCTGGACATCTCCGAAGCCATCATCAACCTCGGATCATTTCCGCATCCGAGGCATTAAATACAGTGCACACTAGCCCTGCCTGCCTTAAGGATTTACAGCTCAGCTAAAGAGGCAGCTCAGCCAATGAAAAGAACACACGGGGCCATTATCATCCCTTAATTCGGCCTCTGGAATCAATGCTCATTTCACAGTGCACCGCCGACCGTAGAGACAGTCCGAAAGGGGAATTACTAATGTCCTTAGAACAGATATTTCTTGAACGAGGCTCGAGGCCCGGTTATTCAAATCTTCCATAAATCCTTCATGAAAATTAAAAGCCACATGTCATCTTAGATCAGACACAAGCTGGATCCTGCCGCCGTGGGGGCACTAATGCTCATGAACTCCTCGTGGAGACTTGTCAGGCCAGACACTGGGCCTCATTACACGGTAGGCGGTGAGCCATGGCGCTATTGCCGGTAAAACGGTAAAATACCGGCACCGCCTTGGTGGAAAGGGGATTTACCGCCCCATTCCAAGGTTGGAGGGGCGGTAAATCCCCCTTCCACCATTGCCCTTCCCCATTCCCATTTCTGCCCCATAGGGCTCTATGGGAATGGGGAAGGCGTTAATTACGGCACCGCAATTTTGCGGTGCCGTAATTAGCTCCGAGGTCCCTTTGCGGGTTGGATTTTAACGCCTGCAAAAAGCAGGCGTTAAATCCCCCAACCCGCAAAGGGACCTCGTAGTAAGGCGGTAAGGATTTACCGGTACCGGTATTTTACCGGTACCGGTAAATCCTTACCACCATCCGTGTAATGAGGCCCAGTGTCAGTGGAGGTTTCAGCCAGTGCGAGTGTCCCTTCCCATTCTTTCATCTCGACTTGCACACAGCTCGTTCCCAAAGGAGCCCTCAAACCTCAGCGTGAGAAAATGATTAACCGAAATAGGCAACTTTTCGGCATTCCATGAACTAATGAGAGTGACACTTTGTCATATACACGCAGTACAGTTAGAGCCTTGAAGGCCTACATATATCATCTGCAGCGCCTGTGATTGCAGCCTACTTCAGCCAATTGGCCAGAGGAACAAGAGAGTGCATGGACGTGCTTGAGTTTCAGGACAGATGCGCCAGGATGGTCCTTTGGTGGCGAGAGGTTTGTGTGTTATAAATTCATCTACAGTCTCTCCTCCCCGCCATTGGAAACATGACTAACTTTCCTGGACCAGGGACCGGTTCCCATCAGATGCCAATCCGGCCCTCATGGTCTGGCTCCAGAGACACGCCGGGGAATACCCCAACCGCTTCTGCGTCCGGGATCAGCAGATTCCCTGCGGATTCTCCTGATGATTCTGAGGGTTTCCGCTCTCTGCGGACAATTTGTGGTTTCTTTCTGCCACGCAGGATGTATGGGGCTGAGAAAGGAGGCCGAAAGCCGCTGTTCTGTAGTATCCCGCCCGCGGGGAGATGCCGCTCCCCCACATGATAACCGTTTAGTCTCAAAATCTTTTTTTTTGGGGAGTGGGGGCTCGGCCAGGACTGTGGTGATCAGAATTTTTCAGGAGAGACCATATGATGGTTCTTCACCTGGCAACAAAATGGTCAATATTCTCTCCAGCTTGGGAAATCTCCCTGGCTCAGTTCAGTACACAGCTTGGGAAGACACCCGTGGCAGACCCCAGACTCAGGGGGGAAAGGCCAGGTGCCAGATGAAGATTAAACAAAAGAGCGCCATCAGCAGAACTCTTGGTTTAATTGATTTCTTAGTTATGTGGAAGCCTCGCACTGAATGCTGCTCTGGTAGAGATCGGCCAGTACTGCTAGATTCATAGGAAAAACACTGCATATTTGTATTTAAAAAATGTTCTGCCTGAATTCATGCTTTTTTAACATATTAACTAATTTCTGGCCAGAAGCTACAATAATGTACTCAAAAGCGTGAAATTAAATGAAAAGAATAGAAGAATTCTCCACTTCCCGTCCCCTGGTGTGATTGATATTTACATCAATGAAACAGATCAGGCGGGTGTTTTGGAAAAGCAATCGTTTCCGGTCAGATAGCACAGCCAGTAGAACGCTTGCTTTGGCATCCGTGCAGAGCTTGCCCATGCAGGTTCGAATCGCGACAGGGCCAAACTCACCCTTTCATCCTTCTGAGGTCGATAAATGAGCTCCACACACTAGCGCTATATAAATGCAAAATGATTATTATGTATTGAAAGCACCTAATTCGCTCAATTGTCCCCGGTAGGTGTGAAAATCGAAAGAGAGAACCAAACTGTGAGCGTGTGTATTCTCATTGCCCATCATACATTTACATTCCTTTGCCATCATGTGGAAAACACCCTGTTTCTTTGCAAATGAATTCATGTATAGATGTGATATTTCCGAGGTATGGGTCACGCTGGGGGAAGCTGCAGAACGCCTTCACGTCTTTACCTGAAAGAAATCCCCAGGACTGGCACAGGAGGGGCATGCACGGGACGAGGAGCTGAGTGGCGGCTTGCATTCATCACTCTGGCCGTCAGGATGCTTAGAAGTGCCACCCACAGAGCAAACCCCTTCATTGCGCAAGGAAAGGTCAGGCTGGAGAACGAACAAGGGGTGGGGGTTGGCAGTGGTTAAGGGGCATGTTGATCAAAAGCAAGCTGTGTACTGCACGTCCAGTGCCATGTTGACGAGGCAAGAGCTGGCGGAAGTAGTCTTTGAGCCCTCGCCCAAAACCAGAGTGCAGTGCAAAGAAGCCCGCTTGTTGGTCTGTCGACTAGGCCGTAGAGGACCGGGCAAGGTTAGGAGGCACCTACAGTGTCCATGTATGAACCCCCAAAGTCAAGTGGGGTAGACTTCCGGGAACAATTGTATTTTTGGACTTTTTCCTGGCGGTGATGTTCTCTACAAGATCATCCTAGACTAGTTTGGGGGCGATCACCCACAGTCATATGCCTGTTCTGCATATCTTTGTTGCCCCGGCCATGCAGAGGAGGCCTGAGTTTGCAGAGCTGAGTCCCTCCCATGAAAAATGAGTTTGCCCTCTAATCCTTTATGGCCAGGAAGCCAGTGAAGGCCATTCAGAGAAAGTGTAATGGATCAGTCCTTTTAAGGACCATCCGTGCAGATCTACTTTGAACAAACAGCAAGTGTTTAAGGGCACCAAGGCTCAAGGTGAGGGTATACGCGGGTGGACGGAGTCACCCCTACTATTTTCAGGAGTCCCCCCATTTTTTTCTGAGGGCACCTTGATATGCACATTTCTGGTGACACCACCTATAATTGGTATGCTATGGAGTCAACCCACTTATTTGTTTAGGACTTGACCCCTGGAGGGCGCTCTTGGGTAGCCTAATGTACCTATTGTTCCATTAATCCACTCTGGACCAGCCCAGACCACTTCCACGATCTAGTCACATTTGAGGTATGAGAAAATGTAAGGTACAGAGCACATGCAGATTGTGTGACGTCACAAGCACTCCTGCAGAGAGGCTTTTCTGCACACCAACTACTCACCCCCCACTGCATCCCCCACCCCCATCAGAATGCAGGTACCAAACCATTCAGTGACTAATGGAGCATCATTAGCCGTTTCATGCACTACATTCTGGTGGGAGGGGCTGCAAGCTGCTCTGCACACTATGGGGGTCGATGTGCAGAGGCCGGGCAGGAACACCCGAGAAGTGGCTCGTGCTCATGTTCACACCAATGCCAGAATGCATACCAAGGTCACTGCTAGCTTTGAGACAAAAGGAGAGGATTTGCTGTGTGATATGCAGACATGTGCCTCACTGAGTGTCACAAATAACACCACCAACAGGGAACACGGTCACTGCTTGTCTTAGGTAGGGGTGTCACAAGGGGGGGCCAGGATTTCAGAGGAGGGGGGCACAGGCCCATAGAGGTCAAAGGACGCGTGGCCGTAGCAGCTTGGTGAAATGACAGCAGGGCGCTCAGTTGCATGAACACGCCCACGTGTTCTGGATGAACGCTGCTTGCAGCTGTGTCAGCGCCTAACACAGCTGCATATCACCGCGAGCATTTAGTGCAGTCGGAAGAATGAAGCAACGAGAGTGGAGACCATCTCCGGCCATCGCCCACAACACTGGGCTTGATCGGCCCACATGCACTGCACCCCTCCCCACCCTCACTCGTAGAGGGCATGGTAGCCAGAATCCTAGCCACCACTGTTCAAGCATAGAGAGTCACCAAGAGCTGATGAGTGAAAAACCAATGGCATTGCACAGGGGAGTTGCTAGGTCTGGAAAAGACCTGGGGCTATGCTGATGTTAGAACTGTTGGGACTGGGGGCTAGCTAGTCTTTTGGCTGTAGCTCCTGAGATTCTATCCGGGGCTACAACCAAAAGATCAGGGGCTATAGCCCCCTTAGCCCCCCACCTAGCAACGCCCCTGGCATTGCAACATAACCTGACATGTAGCTGGCAGAGTTAGCACTTGCCGTTGAGGCCTGCAATGACCCTGCCCATCAGAGGTTTCAACCTAAGCAAGGATGTTCACCCTTCAACTTTAAGTGCAATTGCATTAGTGCCTAGGAACACTTGTGTACAGTCGTATATCATTGGGTGACAGTGGCGTGTCTAGGGAGTGGCCTCAGGTGGCTCGTGCTACCCCTGGAATCTGTTTGGCCACCCTAGGTGCCACCCCATTAGCCTAAACTATAATCATTATGTGTGTGTGTGCTTGTACTTCATGCCACCCCTGCATAAGTCAGTGCCCCCCTTGGGCCACTCCAGTCAAAGGAGTCTGGACACGCCACTGTTGGGTGATGGTAGCACAAGACCCTACTACTAAGTGAAGCAGTAATTTCCGCAGGCCTTGGCATTTTGACGTAGTTATTACTGAGTGGGCGCATATCCTTGCGTCCTGAGCTGGGGCCTAGAGAAGGATGCCACTTCGAGATGACACTAGAATGACGAGCATATCGCCCAACCAATCCAGAAGGCTTGGCCTTTGTGTTGGCTCAAGTGGTGCGAAGATTGACCCAGTATGTGGCAAGTGTGATACGCTTCTGCTTTCCCTCGGCCCGCTTGTTGGCAAGTGTTGCTACAGAGGTAGGCTTAATCTTTATCAAACTAAATGTACACTCTGCAAAGAGGCTGCTGTTCCACTGGGAACACGCATGCCTAACCAGTCTGCAACCTTTGCCTCTCCGACTACAACTCCCATCAGACCGAGCCAAAATAGCCAGTGTTGTGAGATCTTGGTAGTCGTAGCACTCTCGGGAGCTGTAGGCTCCAGACCCCTGCCCTAAATGCTACATATGTCGTACTTCCATCGAAGTTGGTAACGACCCTTGCGGTGACAAATGACTTGCAATAAGATTCTGCCCCAAATTCCAGAAAACGTGTCACATTTTCATCTCCTAATTTGAGATGAGGGAAGCCGGCAAAGTTTGCAGCAGAAAGGGCTGTGCCCCAGTTTGACCTTCCCAGGGCATGCACTTAAGATTGTACCCAGAATTCCACCCTCAGAACCACTCCAACTACCTTATTAATGCCTCAGCAGCTCATGTGCAGTGCCCACATAATGCAATTGGCGCCAGTGTCATTTCTTGGGCAGTGGCATCCACGTTTCACTCTCAGTGGCAAAAGCTTTCCATCTTTTGTGGCACCAAATGATATCACCAACCGCTTTTCGTCATCAGTGCAGGCACTATTTTGCTATGAAGGCCCAAATGATGCTATTAAGACTATCCCACTACTTCCATGATCAGTGCTGAAAGTGTTTCACCACTAGTGCCAGCGTTCCATGAGCGCTGTTCCGTGTTCCGGGAGTCCATTTCGTCACTTTACAATACTTTGTGCGGCACTGGGCTCTCTTTGACTCTGACTTTCATGAGCCCTCATCATTGACTATGCTGACTGGGGCAGTTGGGAGTTGTAGTCCAAAACATCTGACGAGCCAAATGTTGCAGACACCCGATTTACAGCATCGCAGGTTATGCTTTCCCATTTATGAATTTCTTGGTTCTCAAACACCAAGAGTGCCACCCAATAAGTTTCCGTGGCAATGCCACCAGAACACAGAGCATTTAATCCCCAGTGTCCCCAGCACTCGCATCATTTGAATGCCAGTCCTTAAGCAGCGTCTTCCCGGGCGCTTTGGCAGGGCCCACTCCCAGTGACTCCAGCAGGCCCAACCCCCAGTACTTAATGCTCATGCCTTGCCAGTGCTCCCGCTCCCTTTCAGTTCCTAAGGCAGAATGTCTGAAAACGCTTCCAGCAGGTGCAAATCCGAGCACCTGCTCTGCATCAGTTGGCTCCCAGAAGACCTAATTCCCAGGTCACACGCAGCTCTGCAGCGCTTGTTTCCTGTTGACTCCATTGAGCTGATTAATTTCCGGCGCCCTCAGAAGAATCAATCATGGCGGCCACCGGAGGCGTTTCTTCTGCCTCCTGGCCCCCGTGAGCTTCATTCCCAGGGCTTCAGAAGAACTTGATGGTTTGAATATGTGCACTAAAACGTACTGAAACACAGCAACTTCATATTTCCTGTAGCCGTAACTCTGCGTCATCATAGTTTATCATATTAAGAAGTACAGGATCATACGTGACGAAGGGAAATCAGCTCTGGCATCATATTTCCAGGTGGGATTCCTAATTTACAATTTATGGGGTCTCCAAACTCGGCCTCTCCTGGGCCATAACCACACCAGGTTTTCAAGGTGACCAGGAAGTATATATAAACCTCCCATTTATAATCACTGAGTTCAAATGGATTGTGTGTGGATGCCCTGTGGTCAAGTATTCACAATGACTTTGCCACAGCAACCTAGGCATGGTTTCCCACAACAGCAGCTGTGTGCAGTGAAAGCATATCTCTGGGCAACCACAAAGCCCTGTTGGAAAAACAAATAAGAAAAAAACAACATGTGCCATCCTTCCCCTCTTAAACAAAAACAAAACCTGGACTGGATCCAGGAGGTGGAATTATGACCCGGAAGGGGAAAGACCATATAGAAGACCCAGTCGGGTCACCTAAGCCAGAAACAAGGCTGGAAACCTATTCCCTGAGCCAGACAGCCCCAACCATATTAGCAAAACAACAAGAAAAAGACTACATCTCCCATAGCCCCTTTTTCCCAACAGAGAAAAACTCAGACCAGACCAACGAAACATGCTTAAAGATTTGGAATCAGGAAGATAATGTGAACATTCTTGGGTAAACCACAGGACTATTTTCTGCTCGCCAAATGGGGGAGTCTTTGGGAACATGAACCCCTTGCCCAATGTTGGGAAGGAGAAGCGGTCGCCCCACACCCCCAAGCGCTTCAGAATAAGGCAAAGACCATAGAGGAAAATGTAGCAGACCAGGGAGGATGAGGGTGCCCTTAAGGACTCCACGCCATCATATTATTGCATGCTTTTAGATGTAGTATACACACGGATACAACCGCCATCTTAGATATTAGCAGCCATATTGGGACACAAGGCCTAAAATGCAACGTGGCAGTCAGTCCCCCCCACCCCAACAAGTGTAGGCCACGAACATGAAGAAGAAACCAGGCTGTAACCCGGGCCATGGGAAGAATGTGCTGCGCGTCTCTGCATGATAATTACAAACTGCCAGCCAGTCCCAGACCACTGATTGTAAAACTGCTAGACTCCCCAATCGATCAGGGAAGATCAGAAGGCAAGGTTCCCTTGCCTTCACTTCTGGGTCACGTGATTTGTGCTGCGAGGTGCAGGGAGGGATGAAATGATAGCCCAAAACGAGAAGTGGAAGACCTTGGAGATGTGCTGGCCTGCCTGGGAGCGAGTGAAGCGTGTGAGTTAGTGTGACCTCAGTTCTCCCCCCGGTTCCCTGTCTGCTCATACCAGATGTGCTGCTACAGAGATAGAGATGCATTGTTTATTTTTGCGAATAATTGCCAATTACTCAGCCTCACACCAATGACGTATGAACATAGCCCACGTGAAGGAAGATGGACGGACAAGGCTGGGACCAATGGACTGGCATCCCCTATGGAGCAGGCAGACCATGTATAGGTTCTCACCAACCAGCCACGTGGGTTTTCACAGTATGTAATGACGTCACTGATGACGGTTTGTACCTTCATAAGGTTCTGCTCGTGCAGATTTGGCCAGAACGTTCCGCTGCAGCAGAGTTGTTTATTGGCACACCTACTTTTGTGGAAATAAACCTTGTTATACTTGCAAGGGTGCATTGGGTCTTTTTCCCTAGTGGGTTGTATATCTTCTGGTGTGAGCGTCTAGGGGGGCGTGCCTACACCATTCAATATCCAGGGTGCCAGCAGGAAGTTCATTCCTCACCCGTACAGTTAATTGGCACAGTCAGAGCCACACTTCCTTCCCATACTACCAGGAACATTTGGGAGAAAAGAACTCATGTCTCCACCACAATTGCCAGCACAAGAGAGACATAATGGCCTGCAGATGCAGCTTCAATTAAAAGCAAAGGAAAGGATACTAGCACTGGAGCAAACAAAGTAGAAACATGTTTTCCAAACTCCCACCCGGCAGGAGTAATAATACTCAATAAATACCCTGAGCTGTTTGGCACAGGAGGTCACCAAAACAAAATTCAAAGAAGGGAAACTCACCAACCTGAGATAGGGGAGCAAATCTACAGATCTTTCCCAGCCAGCAACACGCAGTCTAAAGCGCAATCCAAGATGGTGGCTTCTCCATTTAAAAAAAGGTGAATTGTGGTATTAAAGAGGAGAAAGAAGATTAATAGAGCTGAGAGGAAGATAGCTGAACCTGGTGTGGAAAGGCAGAAGGTAAGACCCAGCGAGCAGAGGAAGACTTCTGGACAGACAGTAATACCTGGAGTGGAAAAGCAGAAGGTAGGACCCAGAGAGCAGAGAAAGACTTCTGGACAGACAGTAAGACCTGGAGTCGAAGGCAGAAGGTAAGACCCAGCGAGCAGAGGAAGACTGCTGGACAGGCAGTAATACCTGGAGTGGAAAGTCAAAAGGTAAGACCCAGAGAGCAGAGGAAGACTGCTGGACAGGCAGTAATACCTGGAGTGGAAAGTCAAAAGGTAAGACCCAGAGAGCAGAGGAAGACCGCTGGACAGACAGTAATACCTGGAGTGGAAAGTCAAAAGGTAAGACCCAGAGAGCAGAGGAAGACCGCTGGACAGACAGTAATACCTGGAGTGGAAGGCAGAAGGTAAGACCCAGAGAGCAGAGGAAGACCGCTGGACAGGCAGTAAGACCTGGAGTGGAAAGTCAAAAGGTAAGACCTAGAGAGCAGAGGAAGACCGCTGGACAGACAGTAATACCTGGAGTGGAAAGTCAAAAGGTAAGACCCAGAGAGCAGAGGAAGGCTGCTGGACAGACAGTAATACCTGGAGTGGAAAGTCAAAAGGTAAGACCCAGAGAGCAGAGGAAGACTGCTGGACAGACAGTAATACCTGGAGTGGAAAGTCAAAAGGTAAGACCCAGAGAGCAGAGGAAGGCTGCTGGACAGACAGTAATACCTGGAGTGGAAAGTCAAAAGGTAAGACCCAGAGAGCAGAGGAAGACTTCTGGACGGACAGTAATACCTGGAGTGGAAAGTCAAAAGGTAAGACCCAGAAAGCAGAGGAAGACTGCTGGACAGGCAGTAAGACCTGGAATTGAAAGTCAAAAGGTAAGACCCAGAGAGCAGAGGAAGACTGCTGGACAGACAGTAATACCTGGAGTGGAAAGTCAAAAGGTAAGACCCAGAGAGCAGAGGAAGACTGCTGGACAGACAGTAATACCTGGAGTGAAAAGTCAAAAGGTAAGACCCAGAGAGCAGAGGAAGACTGCTGGACAGACAGTAATACCTGGAGTGGAAAGTCAAAAGGTAAGACCCAGAAAGCAGAGGAAGACCGCTGGACAGGTAGTAAGACCTGGAGTGAAAAGGCAGAAGGTAAGACCCAGAGAGCAGAGCAAGACTGCTGGACAGACAGTAATACCTGGAGTGGAAGGCAGAAGGTAAGACCCAGAGAGCAGAGGAAGACTGCTGGGCAGACAGTAATACCTGGAGTGGAAAGTCAAAAGGTAAGACCCAGAAAGCAGAGGAAGACTTCTGGACAGACAGTAATACCTGGAGTGGAAAGTCAAAAGGTAAGACCCAGAGAGCAGAGGAAGACTGCTGGACAGACAGTAATAGCTGGAGTGGAAAGGCAGAAGGCAAGACCGAGAGAACAGAGGAAGACTTCTGGACAGACAGTAATACCTGGAGTGGAAAGGCAGAAGGTAAGACCCAGGAAGCAGAGGAAGGCTGCTGGAGAGACAGTAAGACCTGGAGTGAAAAGGCAGAAGGTAAGACCCAGAGAGCAGAGGAAGACTGCTAGGTAGATATAAGACCTGGAGTGGAAAGGCAGAAGGTAAGACCCAGAGAGCAGATGAAGACTGCTGGGCAGATATAAGACCTGGAGTGAAAAGTCAAAAGGTAAGACCCAGAGAGCAGAGGAAGACTTCTGGACAGACAGTAATACCTGGAGTGGAAAGTCAAAAGGTAAGACCCAGAAAGCAGAGGAAGACCGCTGGACAGGTAGTAAGACCTGGAGTGAAAAGGCAGAAGGTAAGACCCAGAGAGCAGAGCAAGACTGCTGGACAGACAGTAATACCTGGAGTGGAAGGCAGAAGGTAAGACCCAGAGAGCAGAGGAAGACTGCTGGGCAGACAGTAATACCTGGAGTGGAAAGTCAAAAGGTAAGACCCAGAAAGCAGAGGAAGACTTCTGGACAGACAGTAATACCTGGAGTGGAAAGTCAAAAGGTAAGACCCAGAGAGCAGAGGAAGACTGCTGGACAGACAGTAATAGCTGGAGTGGAAAGGCAGAAGGCAAGACCGAGAGAACAGAGGAAGACTTCTGGACAGACAGTAATACCTGGAGTGGAAAGGCAGAAGGTAAGACCCAGAAAGCAGAGGAAGGCTGCTGGAGAGACAGTAAGACCTGGAGTGAAAAGGCAGAAGGTAAGACCCAGAGAGCAGAGGAAGACTGCTAGGTAGATATAAGACCTGGAGTGGAAAGGCAGAAGGTAAGACCCAGAGAGCAGATGAAGACTGCTGGGCAGATATAAGACCTGGAGTGGAAAGTCAAAAGGTAAGACCCAGAGAGCAGAGGAAGGCTGCTGGGGAGACAGTAATACCTGGAGTGGAAAGTCAAAAGGTAAGACCCAGAGAGCAGAGAAAGACTGCTGGAGAGACAGTAAGACCTGGAGTGAAAAGGCAGAAGGTAAGACCCAGAGAGCAGAGAAAGACTGCTGGACAGACAGTAAGACCTGGAGTAAAAAGGCAGAAGGTAAGACCCAGAGAGCAGAGGAAGACTGCTGGGCAGATTATAAAACCTGCAGAGGAGTGGTGAATTTTAACTCCTGGAGAAAGGAGGCTCACCTAGCCAGACCAGCATTCAGGCCCCCATTCTCAGCTGACCCAGAGATTCTAGCAGGTTCATACAACACAGCCATCAAGGCAGCAGTCAAAGCCATTGCGCCTCTTAAACCACGAAAGGCTAAACCAACCAGCCACACCAACACATGGTACACCCCAGACCTCCTCATACTCCGATCTGAGAAGCGTGCTGCGCTTACGCTGTGGCAAACCACACGCACAGATGAATCTAAACTCAATTTTAAATTGAAAGCTAATGAGTACAAAAAAGCTATATTCAATGCCAAAGCCATCTCGTTTGAGGCATAATCCAAGAAGCCAAATCCAACACCAAAGAGATCTTCTCCATTTTCAGAGACCTATAGACCCCTACACCTACACCACAGAATTTCACCAAGGATAAAACCTGGTGTGACAATATCCAATCTGCTATGAACGGTAAGCTCAGCACCCTCCAAACCAAAATTCAGACAGCCAGACAAGCACTCAACATCCCCACACCCACACCTTCCTCCTCACTACCACCCCCCCGCAGCACCAAACTCCTTCTCATTTAGAGAAATTAAAGAATCCGACATGATTAACATCATGAAATCCATCAAGCCATCAAACTGTAAAGGAGACATATGCCCAGCCACACTTATTAAGGACTGAGCCAGCCACCTTGCCCCCTTCCTCACAGCATTTGAGAATGCCTCCTTTGCCGCAAGTAAAGTTCCCTCATGCCTCAAGAAAGCCTGGGTCCGCCCCCTCGTAATAAAACCTTCCCTAGACCCTTGTTCACCTAATAATTACCGACCCATCACCACAGTCCCCTTCCTTCTCAAAATACTGGACAAAGCAGCATATCTACAGAACAATTTATTGAGGAAAACAAACTTCTTGGACTACAACAATTAGGCTTCCGTCCAGGTCACGGAACTGAGACAGCCCTACTTGACTTAAAAAACCAAATGGATGAGGCAAGAGACAAAGGGAAACCCACGCTCCTCCTCCTCCACCTATCAGCCGCATTCGACCTCGTTGACCACCAAGTCCTATGCCACCACTTTTCCACTACAGCCAACCTCTCTCCCAATGCCACCACATGGATCGCCTCCTTCCTGCAAGGGAGGACTATGCAAGTTTTCTCGGACCTTGCCTCAGCCTCGCCCTCCATCATCCTATGCGGCCTCCCGCAAGCATCATGTATTTCACCAACCCTCTACAATGTTTTCACACGACCTCTCTTCCTCATCCTTGACTCCCTAAGTATCTCGTACACGAACTACGCTGACGATACCCAGATCCTCCTCACCCTCACTGGAGATTATGACACTGACTCAAAGACCCTTAACCACATATACAACACGATTCAAGCATGGATGGCAGCCAGTGGCCTATGCCTCAACTCAGACAAAACCGAGCTACTCAAAGTGGGCTCCAAGGAAACACTTAAGAACATTGACTCCCAATTTAGCCATTTGACTCCCAATTTAGCCATTTTACGATTGATAATATTAAAATCCCCGTGGCAAATTCAGTAAAAACATTAGGCGTCTATCTAGACTCTAATCTAACGATGACTAGGCAAGTGAACACCATCGGCTCCACGGCAGCACACCATGCCAAACTGCTGACAGCAGCCAGACCCTTCCTATCTAAGGATAACTGCATTACAATTGCCAGAGCCATCACAGGATCAAGACTTGACTACTGTAATGCACTGTTCCTGGGCACCTCTACTAAAAACATGACCAAACTTCCGACTATACAAAACAGCGCTTTGAGAGCAGCCACGAGAACACCCAAGAAAGCATATCACGTCAGCTAGGAAAGAGGCACACTGGCTCCCAGTATAAGAAAGAGTCCTCTTTAAAGCACTTGCCCTCACTCACAAGTGCATCCACCTCATTGCTCCACCCAACCTCTCTGAGAGAATCCACTCCACTAGATATACATGCTCACGATCCCGGTGTCCGATCAAATGTTCAAAAAAAAGGATCAAATGACCTTTTGATCGAAAACAAAAGGACCGAAAAAAGGATCGATTTTTTTAAAATTTATTTATTTGTATATTTTTTTAGTTTCGCATGTATAAAAAAACTTTTTTATAAAAAGAAAACGGGGGGTTGGCGGGGAACCCCCCATAAAAAAAAAAAAAAATTCAATCCTTTTTTTCGGTCCTTTTACTGTCGAAAAAAAGGCATTCGAGCCTTTTGTTTTCAAACCTTTAACCTAGAACCCACGATCCCTAGAGTCAAGGGACCCAGAGCAGGCGGAACCAGCTTTCCATACCTAGCAGCGCTGCAATGGAATGCCCTACCACCACCCTTAAGAGCAGAAGTCTCTCATCTAGCATTCCGTAAGTCGTTGAGAACTATGCTCTTCAACTAAAACTCATCCAAGACAGAAACTCTACTCATTCTCATGTTTTAGCTAATATCTGTATTTGAATGTGTATATAATGTAAAGATAATGTAACCCTAAACCCTGTAACTGTATTCCTGCTATGTTTTCATCACATGTATGTAACTCTTTGTAACTAAGACTGCCACAAGTAACAATGCCGCAGTGCCTTTGGGCTGCATGTGCACTATATAAATGCAAAAATAAAATCAATAAATAAATAAATTGTAACACCTGGATAGGATAAGCTGAAAAACCTGAAGACTGGGGGTGACGAAAGCCCGGGGACCGGAAATACAGGCGAGGAAGGAGATTGAAGCAGAGACCAAAAGGCAGCCGAACAGATACAAGGCCGCAGCCTTAGTCAAGAGAAGGGCAGAGCAAGCAAAGGTGGAGGCATTTGATGATTAAAAGACAGAAAGGGGGAAGACAAAGGCACAGACTTATTTCAGTGACACAAATACAGTTAAATATTAACATTTCTTCATCCAGAAAGGGCACAAGCGACATTCTAAATGTCCAGTTAGACCACTTTAATGCTCTCTACACCTCGGACAGTCAGAAAAGCTCAGACTCCTGCAGTACCAAAGGCCGGATTGCTGACAAGGTGTGATCACGTTTAACCTAGGAAACACTGTTATTGGCCGCTCATCAGCTAGTGAATTGTTTTTAAATTTGCAAGCTTTGTTTCATGAATGCATTTAGGCAGGAAGTCTTAAGCAATCGAGCCAAGTGTATTTAACTCTACACTCTAATGCCGAAACCTTAGCTAGGGGCGTGGGAACAAGACGATGCAGTGCAGCATGGGCTCCATTCCCGGTCGTGCGCTTGGAACCCGGGGAAGTTTGGCATGAAGCGCTATTGTAATCACTAATTTTTTTTATTTTTTTATTTAATTTTATCGGTTTAACACAAACCTTTAAAATATTTACAAAAAAACACAAAACACAACACATCAACGTATCCCAGTCCCAATTTCTCTTCCGAGGGTCGAATCAAAATCCTCATTGCTCGTCAACCAACACTGAATCCAAACGATTTTCAATTATCGTTAGAAAGCGAGTCAATGGTAGCATCAATTTCATGTCCGTTCCTTGGAACATATTGGCCCACCAATCGTCGGCACAAAGGGAGGGGTGATTTAGGCTCCAAGGGCCCAGGTGATATGTCCTTTCTGATCGAAGTGCCGTGCAAAATATCACCAAATGTTTAAGGGTTTCCTTGTCCTTAGTGCATAGTCTACACGTTAGATTGGAGATATTCATACTTTTCCATGACGCCAACCGCTCCTTGGTTTTAAATATGTTTAAGCGCATTGACATAAACACTCTTCGAGCCTGAGGATCTGCAAACAACTCGATGTAACGTTGTGAAGAGTTAAATGCCTGTGTTTCGAGCGGCGCCTCGCTCATCATTTTTGCTGCAGCTCGTTGTGAGCAAGTTTGATCCCAATCCGCATGCCAGATTTTTAATTTGGCGGCGTTCGGGTCGTTATGCAGCATGTCTAGACTGATTCCAAATTCACTCAGAATCTCTTCGCATCTCCTGACCCACAGGGCCACCATGCTGTTATTTGTTGGCGTCAGATCGTGAAAGATGTCAAATTGCAGTATTTGCTCGCGCCAGCGAATTTTTGCGAAACAGACTCACCAGAGTCCAGCATACCCTTGCATGGAGCGAAATGAGCGACAGTTCGTATCTCAGACATGATGTCAGGATACCCCTTGGGAGAGACAATACCTTAGACCAGAAACAATTCTCCAGCGATGCCCAAGTGTCGTGGCTACATCCCAAGGCGTTTTCAGCGCCATATAGTAAGACCGGGATTACCTTTTGCTGGTAGAAAGCAAGCACCGGTTTTAATGAACCTTTTCCAAATTTCTTATGAACGATGACAGCTTGACTTGCCAGTTGCTTGCATTTCCTTTTGGTTTCAATGACCCATGGACCGTCGTTGATTGATGAGTTTATTAGCATGCCGAGGTATTTTACGCTCTCGGCTGTCTGAATGGTCTCTTGACCCAGGTACCATCTCTGTTTTCTAGATTTTTTTCCTCCTTTACTGTTCAGGTTGTGTAACATCAGGATTTCACATTTTTTAGTATTTATCACCAGATGGTTAGTTGCAACATATTGGTCAACTGCGTTCAGCTTCCTCTGAAGGCCGACAGGAGTTAGGTCCATCAGGACCAAATCATCGGAGTATAGCAGCCAGCTTAGATGGCACTTTGCTACTTTTGGTGGAAAAGAGCTTATTGAATCAATCGCAAAACCTATATCTGATATGAATAAGCTGAATATTGCGGCAGCTAGGGGACAGCCTTGTTTTACCCCTTTATAGGTTTTGATTGGTGCTGATAAAGTTCCAGAACTATCCAAACGGATTTGTATGGAGGTTTCAGAGTGCAGATCTTGGATTGCTGCTAATAAGTCAGCCGGACATCCCCAACTTTGTAGTTTTAACCATAGAAGAGGCCTGTCGATAGTATCAAATGCACTTGAAAAGTCAATGAAGGCCAAATAGACCTTTGTATTAGACTTTATAGCCTCCATCTTCATCAGATTCAGAAGTAGCAGGTTTAGTGAGCAGCCCACTTGCTTTACAAATCCCGATTGCCTTTTGTCGACGTGATTAGACTCGACTGCCCATGCCACGAGTTTTTGCTGCAATATTGTTGCGTAGATTTTCCCCAAAACATCCAATAGTGCCACTGGGCGATAGTTTTTTGGGCATGTTCTGTCTCCCTTCTTGAATATGGGGACAATGACAGCAGATTTCCAACATTTGGGGGTCCTGTGGCACTTACTTATTCTATCAAATAGGGCTACACATATGGATGCCCATAATTCAGGATGTTGTTTGATAGTAAAATTGGTAAGGCCATCAGGGCCCGGTGCTCGTGAGCTTTTTGCGTTCTTAATTATTGATACAATATCCTCTCTCTCTAATCACTAATAATATTTGCAATAACAGTAGTGCCCAAATCACACTGTCTCTGGCGAGGGTTTGGAAAATCCATTTCAGATGAGTTAATATTGAAATAATAGTTCACTTTCCCTCCAATACATTGGCCCTCATTACAACCCCGGCGCTAAACCATGGCGCTATTAGCACCATGGTTGGTGCCGGTGTTGTAACGAGTCCGCCATGGTGGAATGGGGAAATACCGCCCCATTCCAAGGTTGGCGGGGCGGTATTTCTCCATTTCACCATGGCCCTTCCCCATTCCCATTTTCGCCCCATACGACTCAATGGGACTGGGGAAGGCGCTAAGTACGGTACCGCAAATTGCGGTACCGTAATTAGCACCGAGGTCCCTTTGCGGCACCCTACTTTAACGGCTGGTAAAACCAGCCGTTAAGGTCGGGTCCCGCAAAGGGACCTCGTAATCAGGCGTTAAGGGTTTAACGGCGCCAACACCTTTTATGGCGCCGTTAAACCCTTAACGCCAGGGTCCTAATGACCCCCATTAACATGTCCCTCCATGTTCTGCTCACCTGTAAACAAATATGTGTTTACTTTTTTTAATAAAAAGGTTATCCTTAACTATGAATAACAGCTCTCCGAGTGTTTTGAACTACAATGTCCATGATCTGTCACAATTGGCTATGTTGGGATGGGCTGATGGGTATTGTAGTCCAAAACATCAGGAAAACTAAAGATTGCAGATCACTGTCAAATATAGACGGGGCCCCACTGTCAAGTCATGACACGCCCCTTCAAGCGGGAGAGTATTCAAATAGAAGTCTTCACACTATTATTATATTCATATAGCGAGAACCCAGCTCAAAGCAGCAGAGTACTCACACGTTTATAATGCAATCGCCCAGAGTGAAAGATGCTTTGAAAACGAACCACCTAAGGGCCAATGGCAAGCTGCCCGGCAGACAATGTGAACAATATTCACGCTTTGGCGTTTACTTGACTTTGGAGACGAATGACCGGTCTTATTTTCTCAATGTTATTTGTTGCTTTTATTCTGCTAACTGCAAACGTGAAGAATTATTTTTGTTAACTTAAAACGTGAACTGTTTGCAAACTTCTTGCTCAAATATCCCCTTTATTTTTCCTTTTAAAAAAGGGACTTGTCAGCCATTCCATCCTGTGCAGGTTCATTAACCTGCAAATGGGATTGTTTGCAAACTTCTCTCCTTGCTCGCTCAATAATACCTTTTGTGTTTTCTAAAAGGTCTTCCCTCTTAGTCAAGTTGTCCTTTGCAGAACATTCCCCGTGGAAGTGGACATTTCAACAGAGCAATGCTATATCCTTTTAAAGTTTCCTTCATTCTCATAGGAAGAATCTGGTGAAAAGGCTGGATTATTCTGTAGAAAATAAAAATGATGCACTACAAAGAAATACAAACAGTGATCTTGGAATTCCATGGTGATGGTGGGAATGCCATGAAACCCATGCCTTATTCTACCAGTACCGCTTATAGGCGTACATTCTGGGCCAAGCATCTTGACAATGAATCCCTTCCAAGCCGGCGGTTTATGAGGAAAATTGACCACAGCTGCTTCACTAGGATGGAACAGAAACACTGCCTATAACTGCCTTCAAAACCGCAGCTCTCGTATACTTGAGCGATGTCAAATATTCCTGCGTGACGACGAAGCGAGCAGCAAGGCCACTGGAGACAATTGAGCGAAAGTGACATACTGAGGGGCCGCCGCCTCCGCACTTGAGGGAGGCCGCTTGGTGATGCGGACCTGTTGTTAATCTCCACTTCTCATAATCTGGATTATGAACAGCACAATAGCGGCCAGCAACCTAGTTTTAAAGCCTTCTGGTCCCCATGTTAAAGCACTTTTCTTTTCTAATCCATCTCGCGTCTTCGGTTCTAGCGTCTGTGGCGCTGGGCCGCTGTTGAAGGGACAAGCGGTGGCAGAGCGTGGGAAAAGCGCTAGAGTGTGACGAGTGGAGGTAAGCATTGCCTCTGTGCCAGGCTGGTATCACCCCTTAGAGCAAGGCATGGAAGAAAGAGAAAATTAACCTCAGTGGCCTCTAATTACAGGCCCTTACTTATTTTATAATCCACATAGCACATCTTGGGGCCCTTGCCTTAGAAGGCCGACAGCAATAATACTTCACATTAAAGCAAACAGCCACAATGAAAACGTATCTATGACAGGTGCCCTTACAGCCATCTCACCCCATTTTCCCGCCCTTGTCCTCCACCAACTCCAACTCTTTTTACCAAAGTGAGATATCCCACAACAAAAAGCATTGAAAGGGTGCTGAAGAAACAGGGGGGGATGCCTTAAAAACACGAGGTCTAGCTCGAAGACAAGACATTTATAATTGGGTAGACAACTGTGGGTGACCGTGCTCTTGTGAAAATTGCGACACGTTGCCGCAAGCCCGGTGGAAAAGATGCCGGCTTCATTTATGGCACTGATCACATGCATCCACGTTTGCCATTCCAAGAAGGCCCACCAACGCATCGTGGGTAGGTAGGCCTGCTCTCTGAGAATGCGTGATTTAAAGCGGTATGGGTATGACGAGAGAGGGTCCTCAACTAGAAAATAACCTTGAGGGTCTCTCCCACTCTCTGCAAGCTGCTTGTGGTCTCATAAACCTCAGTCTATGCTTGTTGCATCAGTGCCCAAGTAGTCAAATAGCACACATGTCAATATGCCCCCTTCCATTCGGGTGATGATAGTCCAGAGGGTCCATTCCATTCGGGAGATGATAGTCCAGATGCCCCATTCCATTTGGGTGATGATAGTCCAGATGCCCCATTCCATTTGGGAAATGGTAGTCCAGATGCCCCATTCCATTCGGGAGATGATAGTCCAGATGCCCCATTCCATTCGGGAGATGGTAGTCCAGATGCCCCATTCCATTCGGGAGATGATAGTCCAGATGCCCCATTCCATTTGGGAGATGGTAGTCCAGATGCCCCATACCATTTGGGAGATGGTAGTCCATATGCCCCATTCTATTCGGGATATGGTAGTCCAGATGCCCCATTCCATCTGCGAAATGGTAGTCCATATGCCCCATTCCATTCGGGAGATGATAGTCCAGATGCCCCATTCCATTTGGGAGATGGTAGTCCAGATGCCACATACCATTTGGGAGATGGTAGTCCATATGCCCCATTCTATTTGGGATATGGTAGTCCAGATGCCCCATTCCATCTGCGAAATGGTAGTCCATATGCCCCATTCCATTCGCAAGATGATAGTCCATGTGCCCCATTCCATTCAGGAGATGGTAGTCCAGATGCCCCATTCCATTCGGGAGATGATAGTCCAGGTGCACCATTCCAGTCGGGAGATGGTAGTCCAGGTGCCCCATTCCATTCGGAGATGATAGTCCAGATGCCCCATTCCATTCGGGAGATGATAGTCCAGGTGCACCATTCCAGTCGGGAGATGGTAGTCCAGATGCCCCATTCCATTCGGGAGATGATAGTCCAGGTGCACCATTCCAGTCGGGAGATGGTAGTCCAGATGCCCCATTCCATTCGGGAGATGATAGTCCAGGTGCACCATTCCAGTCGGGAGATGGTAGTCCAGATGCCCCATTCCATTCGGGAGATGGTAGTCCAGATGCTCCATTCCATTTGGGAGATGATAGTCCAGGTGCCCCATTCCATTCGGGAGATGGTAGTCCAGATGCCCCATTCAATTCGGGAGATGATAGTCCAGGTGCCCCATTCCAGTCGGGAGATGGTAGTCCATATGCCCCATTCCATTCGGGAGATGATAGTCCATGTGCCCCATTCCATTCGGGAGATGGTAGTCCAGATGCCCCATTCCATTCGGGAGATGATAGTCCAGGTGCACCATTCCAGTCGGGAGATGGTAGTCCAGGTGCCCCATTCCATTCGGGAGATGATAATCCAGATGCCCCATTCCATTCGGGAGATGATAGTCCAGGTGCACCATTCCAGTCGGGAGATGGTAGTCCAGATGCCCCATTCCATTCGGGAGATGATAGTCCAGATGCCCCATTCCATTCGGGAGATGATAGTCCAGGTGCCCCATTCCATTCGGGAGATGGTAGTCCAGATGCCCCATTCCATTCGGGAGATGATAGTCCAGGTGCCCCATTCCATTCGGGAGATGATAGTCCAGGTGCCCCATTCCATTCGGGAGATGGTAGTCCAGATGCCCCATTCCATTCGGGAGATGATAGTCCAGGTGCCCCATTCCATTTGGGAGATGGTAGTCCAGATGCCCCATTCCATTCGGGAGATGATAGTCCAGATGCCCCATTCCAGTCGGGAGATGGTAGTCCAGATGCCCCATTCCATTCGGGAGATTGTAGTCCAGATGCCCCATTCTATTTGGGAGATGGTAGTCCACATGCCCCATTCCATTCGGGAGATGATAGTCCAGATGCCCCATTCCATTCGAGAGATGGTAGTCCAAATGCCCCATTTCATTTGGGAGATGGTAGTACAGATGCCCCATTCCATTCGGGAGATGGTAGTCCAGATGCCCCATTCCATTTGGGAAATGGTAGTCCAGATGCCCCATTCCATTCGGGAGATGGTAGTCTAGATGCCCCATTCCATTTGGGAAATGGTAGTCCAGATGCTCCATTCCATTTGGGAGATGGTAGTCCAGATGCCCCATTCCATTGGGGAGATGATAGTCCAGATGCCCCATTCCATTCGGGAGATGGTAGTCCAGAGGCCCCATTTCATTTGGGAGATGATAGTCCAGGTGGCCCATTCCAGTCGGGAGATGATAGTCCAGATGCCCCATTCCATTCGGGAGATGGTAGTCCAGAGGCCCCATTTCATTTGGGAGATGTAGTACAGATGCCCCATTCCATTCGGGAGATGGTAGTCCAGATGCCCCATTCCATTTGGGAGATGGTAGTCCAGATGCCCCATTCCATTCGGGAGATGATAGTCCAGGTGGCCTATTCCAGTCGGGAGATGGTAATCCAGATGCCCCATTCCATTCGGGAGATGATAGTCCAGATGCCCCAAACCATTTGGGAGATGGTAGTCCATATGCCCCATTCTATTCGGGATATGGTAGTCCAGATGCCCCGTTCCATCTGCGAAATGGTAGTCCAGATGCTCCATTCCATTCGGGAGATGATAGTCCAGATGCCCCATTCCATTCGGGAGATGGTAGTCCAGTCAGGGTTTTCACTTTGTATTTGGGGACCTGCAGACCTGGATATATAATGCACAAACAAAGGGACTGGCCTACCATTTGCCAATGGAAATAAGGCATGTTGACATGTTATGTTAAAAGGAATTATACCGCGCACCGTTGTCATTTGCATGGTCTCCAGGCGCTCTGGCGGGGCTGAAATAGAGAAGGTGGCTTCTGTTAATCAGTGGACTGGGAGAAGGAAAATGCAATATTGTAACGTTTTGCGTTGCTGCGTGCAGAATACCCTGAGCTATGCGTGCATGTGAGCTGTGTGCGTGCTTTTTGATGAGCGTTGTTGCAGGCTTTGTGCCCAGCTAGGAGACCTCGAGTGCTCGGCGAAGGAAAACATTGGCGGGGGGCCGTCATGTGTTAGTTGCTTTGGACACGCGCATAATTCAGTGGTTTGATATCAGGAGTAGGGCCTATAAATAACTGTGCGTGAGTGGCTAGTTTAGGTTTGCATGCAGTAAGCTTGTGTAGAACTTGAGAATTACTAGGGAGGGCCAGGCGCCAACGCCATTGAGCTAATCAGGCTTCAACCCGCCCCCCCCCCTCAACTCCCCCTGCCCAAATGTGAGCTGAGGGGCGGGGCTGAAGGCCGAGTAGCTCAATGGCATTGCACGTCATACTTTTCTGTTTGTCAGAGAGGGGAAAGAAGCCTTTTCTGAAACAGGCGACTTTAAAGTTTTACTGTGTTTGTGCAGAAAAATGTATTTGCACAAACGAAGCAAAACTTTAAAGCTGCTGGTTTCAAGAAAGGCTTCCCTCACCCAGGGCGGGGCTAAGTGCGGCAAAGTAAGTGCAGGCCCCTTAATTTGCATTTAATGATATCACAGGAAGTGACATCACAGGGAAAATGGTTACTTGCCTGTAAACACAGTTCTTCATAATATGAATATTGCATCAGATTGGGAAATTCCATACATTTCAACTAACAGGCACAGAAGTAAAACACGTATTTAAAATAGGTTTTGCCTACAAATTGAGAGCACATTCCTTAATATTTGTTTTAATTCTTTTTTTTTCATTTGTTGCACGCCCAGACCCTGGGGTATCACAGCGTGGTTACAGAAAACTTGGTAATTGGTCATAAATTTGAAGAAAAAAGAAAGAAAAAAGAGCATAAGCATATTATTTACAGGCAGTAAATCATACAAATCAGTATTGAGCAATATTTACAGGAAGCAGAAGAGGTTGTGGCGCTAGTATCAGTTTTGCAGTGTATTAGTATTAGTTGAACAACCATGTCTTTAGCTGGTTTTTGAAACTAGGAAAGGAGGTTTCTCTTTTTATGTTGATGGGGAGGGAGTTCCAATGTTTAGGGACTAGGACATAGAAACTGCTGCCCCCTGCTCTGGTGTTGTTGTAGCAGGGTGACACTAGAAGTTTACTGTCATTAGATCTCAGTGTTCTGATGTTTTCTTTTTTCTGAAGGGTGTTGTTCAGATATAAAGGGGCTTTTTTGACAAGACATTTATGCATCATGCAGAGAGTTTTAAAGATGATTCTGGTTTTGATAGGAAGCCAGTGGGCATCCTTCCTAATCTTGGAGATGTGCTCCCTTTTTTTTAATCACTAATGCTGGCCTTGTTATTTACACAGCACTTTTATCACAGGGTGATTTGTTACCAACCCCTCTCCCCCCGGAACTCCGATTCAGCGCCACCACTCCTAGGTTACCTCCTCCCTGCCTCATTTGTCCATGTCCTGGTAATAGTTTCAGAGAGGACAAGCTCTTTGTCACTTTTTCGTGGACACCCTTTCACCTCCCCCGACCCCCTTCCGCTCCCCGGAGGACTATCTTGATCTCACAGGACCATAAATCCTTGTCACTGATTTGATGTGTGCACGCCTTACAAAAAAAGTTGGGGCGGCGCAGGCGAGGCTAGGAGAGTTGTTAGTAGCCACTTTGTGCTTTACGCTAGGTGGAACAGAACACGAACGACAACCACATAAGGACAGAACAATACCAAACATGCCTAACACAAAGGCACAATCACCAACCTCCCCCACTCAGACAGGGGTTTGGTTACGGGCGCAGGTTGCAAGCAGACCAATCCGAAAGGACTAGTTTAACCAACCACAAACTGAGATGTAGGGATTGGCCAAATACAAAAACAGAAATTCAAAGACTAGCTAATTTAACATAACGACAGAGAGATGAGAGACAGCCTTATCATGCTGAAACGTAATCACTGAAAGGAAGACAACCATGTCTAAATTGCCAAAGACACACAATAGGAGTGTGCATCTCTCCAAATTACAAGGCTACCAACCAACCCCACAAAAACTTCTAACAACCTTGCCACTCCTCACACACTTCTCACACTCTAACTAAACGCAACCACACCTCTTAAACCGCAGCAACTAGCATGCACTTCCCCACACCGCAACAAAAACACACCACACAGACCTTCACACACCAGCACACGACGGACTCAGACTGGATACCACACCAAAAAGCTCAGGGAACGGTGTTAACCAAACTGAAGCTGCCAACAGTACATCAGAGCTCCCTTGCTCCTCTCCAAACTTTGTCCTACTAACACGCCCCTAACCTACCCCCCTTTTCTTTCAGATCCGCCAAATCGCCAGGGGACCACTCCGGTGGTGATAGCGCGCGGTACAAATATCCTTTAACACATTAACATTAACATTTACAAGGGGCCAGCCACAGCATCAAAGAGGGTGCCAAACCTCCAGCCTCCACTTCCAGCATCAATCAGACCTTTCCTTGGAGGGCGGTTTTCCCAGAGCAGGTCGCTCCTTGGAATGCTTCCGACTTCACACTTCATTGTCCCGGGATGGGACCGTAGCAGCAGAGGCTTCATTACTGCATACAGTTTTATATTGGGGGAGGAGTTTGAGGGGCTGCCAGAGCTTTCCTTTGCCTGCGGGTCCAGAGGCCCTGTAGCGAGTTCTCTGCGTGTGGTCACATGCATCGGACATGGCACACGCTCAGAAGCGTTGCTAAGGAGAGGCTAAGGGGGCTACAGCCCTGGGTCTTTTGGTTGTAGCCCCGGATAGAAGCTCAGGGACTACAACCAAAAGGCTATAGCTAGCCCTGAATCCCGCTAATCCCGACATTAGCTTAGCCCCTGATCTTTTCGAGAACTAGCAACACCCCTGCCCGCGCTGCAGGCCTGAGGACACCCTGTGCGCAGGTACCCAGCGCCGGCCCTGTCCTCACCTCTCTGTCTAACTAAAATCAATGGACACATCAGTCCCCTCGCCACGGATGTGCAAACATTATATCTTCTTTCACATGGGAGGGGAAGGGGCTGATGTGCACACTTGCTTCTTGTTAGGCAGAGACGTGAGCAAAGCCTTTTCTGAAACTAGCAGTGCATATTAGCTCATTGTGTATGTATGTATGCATGTGTGCAAGGAGTGTGTATGTAATGTGTGTGTGTGAATGAGTGCATGATGTATGGGGGCTGGGTGTGCATGTAAATGAGCGTGTGTATGATAAATGGGATGTCTAAATGAGTGAGTGAATGTGTAATTGGGTGTGCGCCTATGTGTAATGCTGGGCTGCTACCATTTGATGCTTGACCCTATGCCAGACAACCCTTAGGGTAGAACAGAGGGGGCGGAGCCTCCAAGTTTTCCACACCCATTTTCTAAAGTGGCACCTCCCATCACCAGTTAGCCCCCCCCCAACGTAGGTTTTGTTGCACCGCTGGGGAGGGCTCATGGCCCTTCCTGCATTCTTGTGTTAAAGAGAAGTCCCAGTACCCACGCCAGGCTTCATTTGGACAGCACATGTACTATATGTAGCCATCATCCAGAACAATCATCCTTCCAGTGTATAAAAAAGCTGCCTTAATTACTCCCAGAATACAGCGCTGCGCGTGTGCGCTGCTGATCCATCACTTCGCAGGCGCGCAGGTAGACACGCTAAATCGCACCAATCAGGCCTTTTGCCTTAGCTATGTATTTGTTTTGGACTGCCACCAAGCATGTCTGCATTCCCGGTTGGTTCAGATGGGCTGGGCCCTTCTAAGAATTAAGCCTGCTTTGAAATATGACCTCGTTTATCAGCTTTAGCTTTGATTTACTGCATTCCTAGAAACATTAATCTGCCACTTTTTCAACAACAAAAAAAATAGAATCCGTAATGTTCTCAAAAAAGAAGCCTCGCCTGGAGCAGAAACATAAAGGAATTTGGTCACAGGCCACATCCGGAGGCAACGTAGTCGCGCACCGAAAAGGCCAAACGAGTCACATCTCCATTAATGGCAGCAGTTGCCATGCCTATATTGTGTTATGTAGCATTTGTATAGCGCCTACTGCCACTGGTATGGGCTCAGGCTTATAGTTAATATTTACTAAGTGCAGTAAACACCACCGATGCGGTCTCTTGGCATAAGAATGGGGAGGAAGGGGAGTAGCCAGAACACAGTGTTTTCATCTGAGAAGAACCCAGGGGTTCAATAGCTTTGCTGCAGGTGTTTACCACGGCGCGTGTGGACTGCGGCCAGGAGGTCCAAAGGGGAGCTGGGAGGACAGGAAAAGCCCGACCACCAGACTCTGCCTTGCCATGAAGAGAGCTGTGGGGGAAGGTGGCAGAGGAGGAGGGGTATACTGTCTGGTTTTCTGAGACCGTAATGGTGGGCCATGTTTACAACAGGCCCTGTGTCGAAATCACATGTTTGGGGTTAACTGAGGGGGCTGGAGGAACCACGGGGACAAGGCTGGCTCCACCCACTG
The DNA here is from genome assembly GCF_040938575.1 of Ambystoma mexicanum. Taxonomy (NCBI): domain Eukaryota; kingdom Metazoa; phylum Chordata; class Amphibia; order Caudata; family Ambystomatidae; genus Ambystoma; species Ambystoma mexicanum. Next base: position 1,365,347,827 of record NC_090934.1, read on the forward strand.
TGCGATGTTGGCCATGGAGGGGGGAAAAGCTGGTTTTTCCAGGTCACTCAGCTCAACAGCAACCTAGGAAAGAATAGCCCCATATAAAGTCCATACTTGGAACCGTGTTAGGAAAGGGGACCCTGTTAGCGAAGGAGACCAAGAACGTGAAATTCAGCCCAGCGGTAACTGCTAAATCTCCTCTTTTCCATAGTCAGATATTCTGAAGCCCATGGTCCCCATGCCAAGAAACAGTCTTACCCGTAACCAAGGAGGATGCGCTCACCTCATCAACCACCAGCCATGCAAAGGTCCCAACTGGCCAAACACCCTACTGTCTGTCAAGGTCCGCAGGAGTTACCATACTGGCCACAACGGAAGACTTAAGCACAACAGACTTGTCTTTCATATTGTTAACTAAGTTGTAATTGCCATCTTGTACACAAACACAGCAACTTACACCAGATAGACTCACGAGAGTCAGTGGTCAGAGTATCCTGCAGTCTGCGTTCAACAAATGAGAAAGAGTGGTTTCAGAAACGGTGGACCGCAAGCTACTACCCTTTGGTGACCCGAAATCCACTTGCAGAGCAGGAGAAGCACTACACCAGCTTGCGGCATACCACGGAGGCGACGGGCGGTGGCTGCGGTTGAAGGATCAATCTGAGAGGCAAGATTCTGCATGGGATATTTCACAGCTCGCTCTGCAGAGCTGCGTCGACAATCATGATACAAGGCACAAAAGATGAGATGAATTTGAATTTCAGTCGCCAATCACAGCTATGTACAAGCTGTCATTTAGAGACCCGCGCGACGAGTCCAGAAGAGCACAAAAACTGGCCTCAGTTTGAGCCTGAAGTTGTGGGTGTTGGAAGGCAACCTGCTCTGGCAGTGTGAGATAAAGAGAGCGATCGAGCAGGAAGATGAGAGGGTTCAAGCTGGAGCGAATGGGAAGAAGAGAGCAATCAAACAGGAAAAAGAGTGGAGCGAGCAGGAATAAGAGGACAATCGAGCAGGAAGAAGAGAGTGATCAAGCTGGAACAAGGCGAGTGAGAAGAAGAGAGTGGTCGAACAGTATGATGGGAGCTATCGAGCAGGAAGAAGAGAGTGGAGCAAGCAAGAAAAAGAGGGCGTCGAGTAGGAAGAAGAGAGTGATCGAGCAGGAAGAGAGTGCAGCGAGCAGGAAGGAAGTGAGAGAAAAGCAGCAGAACTCTGGAGAGTAAGAAAGAGATGGTGGAAGGAGAAAGAATAGACTTGAAGGGGAGAAGGGAAAGCAACATGGGAGTAACACTCTTAGAGGGGAGAGCAAGAGGGATTGAGAATGTTTGAGGAGGAATAGTCCTGGAGTTCAGTGGAGAGAGCAAAGGAGGAGAAATAGACCTCTAGGGGATATAAAAAAGAGAGAAAGAGAGGCTGGAAGAAATAGGAGTAGAACTGAAGGTTAGAGGAGAGGAAATAAACTTGGCATGGGGAGGAGATAGTAAATGAGGTAGAACAAACCTGGAGGGGAGAATTTAGAATGAAGGATGTGCCTCAGAGTACACTGACCTGAAGAGGGGAACAACGCAGAGAGATGTGAAGAAGACCTAAAAAGGAGTGGAAGAGGGATACAACCGCAACAGAATGACCTCAAGAGAAGTGGGATCCAGTGAGTAGCTAAAAAAAGGGAGGCCTCAAGTGAGGACTAGTGAGGATCGAGGACAGAAGGAAATGCCGAATGCACAAAGAGTGAAGAGCCAGCATCACTCTGGGCAAAAGAGGAGAAGCTGGAAGCAGAGGTGAAGAAGTCCCAAATCATTGCATGGCATCGAGGAATAGGAGGAGTGAGAATGTAAGACCAAAAGTGGTTTAGACCAGCAGAGTGAGAAGGGAGATAGGCACGCCTATCACTCTGGGCAGAAGAGGAGAAGCTGGAAGGGGAGGTAAAGAAGTCCCGAATCATTGCGTGGCATCAAGAAAAAGGAGGAGAGAGAAGATAAGACCAAAAGTGGTTTAGACCAGTAGAGTGCGAAGGGAGGAAAGTGCTCCTATCACTCTGGCCAGAAGAGGAGAAGCTGGGAGGGAAGGTGAAGAGGTCCCAAATCATTGCATGCCATCGAGCTTCAGGGGGCGAGAGAAGATAAGCCCAAAAGTGGTTTAGAACAGTAGAGTGAGAAGGTAGATAGGCGCTCCTTTCATACGGCCCTGTGAAGGAAGCGCCTATCTACCATGTGATGGCAACCACTGTTGTAGAGTTGGTTGCAAGTATTCCAGGACACATGCCTAAATCTCCCTAGACCTAGTGAGATCTGGTGAAATGTGACCAAGTTGAAACTTGAAGAAAGTGCCACGAGTCCTGCAGGTCTGGGGGGCCACCTAGAGAGAACTCAACATCCTACAGCAACCACAGCAAGAAAAACAAACCAAAACAAGAAGAAATACAGGGGAAACTTAATGCCTCATTTGCTGCGAGGGAGCGTTTGACTGCCGGAAGACAGAGCTCCAGGAAGGTGAGGGATGGACTAACTGTCATGAACCCGGGCCCTAGTTAATAAGTACACCAGCAGCTCTGGGTAGTGGCAAAAGGTTTAGTAATGAGAAACACAGTTAGCCCACACTGGGGCTGGGATAAGCAACATAGTCACTTCATGGTTTGGAGGCTGTGTAGGTGTCCAGGAACAAAGCTCATTCACGTTGGTGAAAAGCTGATGGAGACGGGCAACATCCATCCCAGTAACTCTCAGGGAAAACAGTAGCAACGCATCGGGTTAATGGTGTGGACTCCTTTTATTATGCATACTGTAGGCTACTTTCCAGGCCATGCGTTTGGTCTGCAGCGCATTAGCCGTGCATCCTCGCGCAAGTAGGCTGGCTTAACCCTAGATCATGCGTACAGGTCCTTGAATAGTTACGGATACCATGTGGGCACCTCTATCTTGTCCCTATGCTGCAGGCTTCCAAGACTCTCTAGGAGCCAGGCCCTTTGGCCTCCAAGCTTTACATCCAAACAGGAAGGAAGGTCCTATGGGATCTTGGTTTGTGGTATCCTACTGGTGCACAAGGTGGTCTAGCGTTTCTGCATCTCTGGCTTTGGGAGGCAATGGACGTGTGGGCTTGGTCTCACTGATGAACTACAGTCCTCAAGCCAGCTGGAATTTCCCCCCTTTCAGTACTTTCACGCCCTAACCCAATCATTTAGCCACGTTCCTATTTCTGTTGCGAAAATGAATTAATGCATTTTTTACAACACACTCAATACGGAGACTAGTCTCCAAGCGAAGGACCAGCACTCAAGCCTGTGTTGCTCTGTGTTGTTTTGCGTCCAAAATGAACACGTTGCCCCTGAGCTATCCTCCCAGCCCTGTTTGAATCATATTTCTTGAGTCCTGGGTTGTCTCTTGATTACTTGGCACTGAAAGTCTGGTGTACAGTCATCAGTGTCTTCAACTACATTGTGCTGGCTATGTGTAACCAACCCAAGGAGGTAAGACCTGCGGTGACGTGGTCCCACTTGCAAAGACCCTGCATCAGACTCGCTGCAGCATTTGGGACTTTCTGGAGTCTGCAAATAAGGTGGACCAGCTCTTCCCAAAGACCAGCCTGGAGGAAATGGTGCATAACAGAAGATCATGCCATTATACATATGACCAATAACAGAAGGCAATGGACCATGCCAATCTACACGTGGGCACTAATAGATGCTACCAGTCCCTACATGCCCAGTAACAGGTATAGCCAAACCCCTCATCCTCACATTAAACACAAAGCCAATCCCCACACCAATGAGTTATTGATATGTCCACTCGCCACGTGCCTAGTAGCAGAATACATGGCCAATGCTGCCGCGTCTTGCCCCCATATTTATCTATTTATTTATTTTTGCAATTTATATAGAGACCAAGTCCTCAGGTATCTGGGCACTTTAATTGACAAGGTAAGTTTACAAACATGGTGGAAGTTCAAACATAGTTACATAGTTACATAATTACATATTGTAACTGGGATGCACTGGGAAACTCCGTTGAGTAAGTCTCATTATCATTGGCTGGTTTCAGCACAGGTCGCATTGCAGCTGAGCAGGGCTTGGATACTGGGCCATGCCTGGCAGCGCTGATACTGTCACAGTAGTGCCTGCTCCGGTATACCCTTAGTGCCAGCTCCGGTATACCCTTAGTGCCAGCTCCGGTATACCCTTTTGCCACTTTTAGCAGCATTCACAAAACAAATACAAAGTGCAAACACATTCTTACTTGGGATATTTTTCTGTATTTGACCGTAAAAACCTGAGCCCTAATCACAATTGGGAGCACCTGGAGGGTCGTCTTCCTGCCTATTTTAATACACCCAGGACATTCTGGAGTATGGAGTATCCCAACAAAGTGATTAAGATTTTGGTATTGGGGTTAACAGCATTCTGTACGCTGAGGTGCCTCAGTGAGTTAAGCCCTCCACTCTGACACCTGTGTTCTGCCTGCAGGACACAAGTTTGAATTCCAACAGGGGTATTCCTCAGCCCTTCATCTTTCTAAGGTCCATAAACTAAATACCATGAAACACTGGGTAAATAACAGCACTTGTTACTACAGCTCAGCGTAGTAGAAGAAATACGACATTCAATGCTGTAGCAAAAGCTACAGCGAGCACGGTCAGATATTACAGCGAGCAGAGCACTCCCTTTGAAGATCAGTGCAGAGCCTGCCGACGCGAGTTCGAATCCCGGCAGGGCCAAACTCAACCTTTCAGCCTTGAGCACTACACACTGTGAGTAATAATAAGCAGCGCTCAGATGCCTGAGGGTTCGTGGCGCTATATACATGCAAAATTATTATTATTATTAAAAGCAGTATTTTCAGATCACATTTCCCTCTACTAAAGTAAGAATGGCCACTCTATTACCAGTGGAGAAAAAAGAAATACAAAACGAGCCCCGTCTGAGCAACATGTATCAACGAGTTGCAGACATTGAGCGGATGAAAAGGTGTTTTCTAATAGAAGTGCATGGGTAAAGGAAGCAGAGGGAAAAAGAGGGAAACTAGGCAAGCACGGGAGAAGATGGACGCAGGGCACCTATCGTGCGTGCACTGTATTTCAAAGTGACTTAAAAAAAGAAAAAAAGATTAAGGCTCAAACAATGATCTGGAGAACTCTGCTGCAATGATATACACATGTTTAGGGTTACAGAGAGTTGAGGTGGAAACATAGTGGAACATTTTGTAATAAGATATGTTAACCTTTTTTTCAATGTATTGGCACATGATACCTTTTATGGGAGTAACTACTATGCCGAGACGGAGCAAAGCATTAGTTTACAAAGACCCACAGACTTCTTCATCAGAGGGGATCCGTGTGAAATGATTCTTAAAAGAAAGCCACATTGCTAAAAAAAACGCTAATCAAACTGCATTGGGAGAAGGAACAGAATGCCTGGAATGTGAGTCTGGAATTGCTGTCTTATCTAAAATACCATAAAAACGCCTGGAAGCAGGGAACACAAAGCGGTTTGGAAGCAGTACACATTTCTAAATGAAAGTCCAATTTAACAAAAAACGGAAAAAGCAAATCTTGTTCCCATGTAACTGTTAAGTTCGGCCCAGTCACTGTTAAAGTGGGCCCCGGTCGTTTCCTAAAATTACTGATGGTGTTATTTTAAAAGGTGCATTGAAATGAGAGGTCTAAAACACATCATTGAGAACCAGGGTCAGTATTGGATTTTCCTCAACAGTCCCTTACAATGTGTTCAGCCGTCTCTATATACTGTCAGAACATTGTGGTGATTCCAATGCAGCTGTTACGGTATCCTGGAAGGTTCACAATGTGACACTACACAACATGTTCTCGGGCTATAACTGACGCAGTCTCCAAAGTTACCTCAGTGTGTCTCAAGCTTCACAATGGTTTCCCCGCTTGCATGCAGAGTGGCACATGAAGAGGTCGGTGGGACTCGGTAAGCCAATGCCTTGTTCCACCTCTGCAAAGTACTACCAGTTAGTCCAATAAAGGTATCAAAACCTGCATCTCGTCTGATTTTAAAACGGGACCAATACGGCATTGAACCATTTTCTTTGCACTACAAAATTGGTACATGACAAAAGATGTGATGGCAGAGTCCCAGGAAAGAGCCTACGCCAATGCCACCAAAAGGCACTGTGGGTACAGAGAGTATTATTCTTTCTCAATGCTGGTGTGAATGTAAATTTTACACCACTTTCAATGTTTGATCGGTTGCCAGTGTACATTGGACCAGGTTGCATAGTTAGCACATACTTTCCAGTTTTCACAGTTGCCAGTTAGAACATTGTTATCCATTTTCATTATACCCATGTAGCACATCATTGCCAGTTTCTTTCAAGCCCCGTTGGAACATGACAAATGTTTTCCATCATGCCCAGACAGCAATTTACATTCAGCCCACTTGGTACATCACTGAAGTTCATCAACTTAGCACGCCCTAGCAAGTTCACATTATGGCCAGTTACCAGATAGCTGACCGTTTGCTGCATGCCCACTTAGCACACCAGTACCAGTTTTCATTATGCACTTTTATCCTGCCATTCCCAAGTTACATTGTTCCTAGTCAGTACATCATAGCTGGTTTCCATCACACTCAATTACCATACCACTGTCCTGTTTTGCCTCTCCCAAGGACCATTTGCTAACAGCAGCGCCCACCTGGGTCTGCTCGCTTTTACAGATGACTGGAGTAAGTGATGACTGAAAATTGAAAGCGAATAATAGGCAGGTCTTGGGGATCCGTAAGTGATTTTATGTCCAAATATTAGTTGGTGGAGATGACAACTTTCCTCAAGTTTGAATACTAAACAATGTGTGCCTTTATTAAGGGATTAGGGTGCAGTGCCAAATCCTTTCACCCTCAAAGACAATGTCAAAAATGTGCTGCAACCTATTGTCTCATGGAGCCAGTGTCTGAAGGAAAAACACTTATTTTAGAATGTATGAAAGGGAACTTGACGCCCATTTCACCTCCAGCTTTTCAAAGTCTTTGCATAAAATCTCTCATAGAACGCTGCGCTATAAGTACACATAGACAGCAACCCAATCATTCCAACAGTTGGATGGACATTTCCTCTGATTCCTCAGACTGCACTGCTGCCTATCTCAAGATGGCGTCGGCCCGTCAAGGGGCAAAAGGAACTAAGCTACTGCTCGCGGGAGGCGGGTGTTCGGTCCTGACTGCGTCTGGACAATGGTCCACCCAAATGGCAGAAACTTCACATGCAACTTAAAAATAATTGACAACTAGAGTTTAAGCATACCCCTGAAGAGAAACCATACAGCCTGATCTAGGTTCAGTGATAATGCATCCTCGCTACTCCTCAGAATCTAACACTGTGCATCATGAGGGTCCCATGAGCCGGGTCACCCGATGATGGGCTGGTTCTTGATGGGCATGGCTTCTCTTCAAGCGGTTTCAGCCCAGTAATAATGACCACAGTATGAATTCATGGATAGATGGACAATGTGGAAAGACAATGGATCCTTTTTGGTAGATTTGGATTCAATGTTAAAAGATGATGCTTTGCACACGTGCATGTTTTTGCACTTTGCTGCACGTGTATGTTGCCAAGGATTTGCAGTGCTCATATCATATGCATTGAGGTTTGTGTGAAGCAAGATGCACTCATTGGATCATCTCTTTGCATGACTGATTATGAACTAAACATGAAGTAACATTTCCCGCAAATGGACTGCAATGGTGCGCCTCCGTGTTACCTCCTGTGTTTACTGGTGGACTTGCTATTGAAAAGCGCTAAACAGTAGGCGACACCTACACAATATCCATGAAAAACAAACAGCTTACACCAAAATGATTGCAGGTGTAGGGCCCATGCTATATTTAAATATGCGCTCAGATAACAAGTACCTGCATTCGATCACATGGATGCAGGTGAAAGATGCCCACAGTGGCTGGCCTGCGACATTAAGCACAGCACATGGGGAGTAAATGCACTGCACTGCACTAGCAATCAAAGATGATGGATCTTTCACGCAGCAGACCATCAGCTGCTCCTAGGCCCTCCACTCAACCTGGGAGCGAACCTTTCACTCTCCACAGACTCACAATGGACACTCAGATTACACCAGTATCAGATGCCCCCACAAAACACATCCGTGTTGACGAATACGCAACAGGGCCACACATAGAATAATCCATGCTTGGATCAATTTCCCATGCCAGTAGATCAATGACGGGTGGACAGCTACGGATCATGTTATTAAGTTGTCAGTACAGAAACCAGTACAACCAAGTATTAAGAAAATCTGTATACGAGTCAATTTATAAAGCGTCAATTTATAAAATGAAATAAATAACATTTCAGGAATTAAGTTTACAGGAAAATCAGAGATATGCATGGTCAATGTTTTCAGGAATTCCAACAATGCTTGAATAGTGTACAATTAAGGAGGCCGAATCTCACACTATGGTCGTCATGCTGGAAAAAAGTACTTTTTTTGTTTTCAGGGGGAAAAACGATTTTCTTACAAAATATCCAGAGAACCTCATCTTCCGGGGCAAGTAGGCACAAGAACCCCAGCTACAATGTCTTCAATTACTGATATGTTCTACATTGCACAGCGACAGATGGACGGTGTGACTATGGTAGCATAATGTCTGGATTCGAATCCTGGCTTACCCACTTCAGCCAGTGGTGTAACCCTCAGCATTGTGTTATTTTTCTCCCTGTGACCCAGGTACATATCTGCCAAATTTGGGAAGACATCGGAAGAGGTTAAGCACCAGCATCAATCAATAATTAAAAACCTGAAACTTTGCAAAGTTATGGCCCATGTTTGCATAGGAGTGCTTCGGTTTACTATAAGCCCTGTTTATCTTAAAAAAAACAACAACAACAAAAAAACTCAAGATGAGTTCTGTGGCCCACGTTGACGTATTTAAGATTAGGTGGAATATGGAAACCAAATCCATGACTCCAAAAATGTGATAATACACTTGGTGATTGCAATCATGAATTGACTAATTTCAAGCAAAGCATCCGTTGTGCACATGTTGCAGCAGATGGCCCTTTTTATTCATTAGTATTGGCGGATTTCCAACTATACACGCTGCGGCCTGACTACAACTGTGTGACGTGCAAGAGACTGCTACGAACAGACATCACGAGCCGAAAGGAAACCAGGTGTGCAATGAAACGGCGAAAGTATCTTTGCATCTGAAGTCGCAACCTCAATGGTTCTGAACCCTAGCCCCCAACTCTAGCCCCATACAGGACTTTCAAGACTGGACAGATCTGAGGGGCAACACCTATTACGAGGAGGATTCCCAGCCAGACCAAGACCTGGGAATATTGAGTTTGGACTCGTCCCGTAGGTCAGGCCCAGTGATGACATCAGTCGAATCAACATTATTCCAAACAGAGGGCCGGTACACTTTGCGGTTATCATTAGAAAGATATGATCTTCAAAATGCCAGCGATAATGAGCCTAAAAGCTCTCAAGCGAGTGAACAGAATGCGATTGTTCTACTTCTGGATCAACTCGTTGAAAGCGCATTAAGCGTCCCATACCCACCGTGTACTTCTTAAGTGCTATCTGGGATCCCTCCTTGTAGGTTTACTCAGTAGACCCTGTGCCCCATCTCCTTCCTGCCTTTGCTTCTTGCTCCCTTTACTCTGTTCTCTTAAAGATCCGGGCCCTAGTGCGTGTGGCTGCTGTGACCACACGCCACATCTTGATGAGCTCTCAGTTTAAGTAGCCTATACACAGTTGTTATCCAAGTAACCACTCTGTGTATAATCTTATCAGTACTGCATTAATGAAACTGTCTCAAGGTCTGATGCTAACAATGCATGTATTTGCATAATGCAAAGGGCTCAAATAAGTCTCAGCTTCTGGATTAATGAGATGGCGGATACGGTATTGATTTGCAGACCCTTTGCCAGGTTGAGTTTTGCCTGAAGTAGTTTGCGCTGCAGAGGCTCAGCTTAAAAACCAACCTCTGACGCTATAATATATCATATATGATTCTCATAGACTAGGTGCATAAAGTGGCAGGTTTAACATGGCGGGAGGCACAAACATTGCTAAATTCATGGTTTCAGGCGTGCACCTAAGGACACCTACGGTGGCCTTCATGGAGTGGATGCAGTTTGCGGACAAGCTGAAGAGCCTGGAATCTGCCATATGTGCATATTTTAGTCTTCTGATAGATTATGTAGTTAAGCCAAAATTTGCAAAACATTGTTTCAAATTACTCAATTATACGCTATGTTAACCAATGGTCAGACCTCACAATCACCCTCTTATTTGTAACATGCCTGCTAAGAAAAGAGTGACTCCTTGCGGGAATATCTTGCTGGAATCCCCCAAACACGTGCAACTCTTTTGTCCTTGGTTTAAGGTGAACGTTCCTTGTTCTTAAAACCAGCTCTTCATTGTCGCGGTGTAACTGGTGCGAGCCAAGTCTTGCTGTTTCAGTTAGCGGGACTCTATGGTACAATTGATGCTGCGGCATCTAGAGCTTTGCAAAGCTCTATTTCGGCTATTGACTGGTGCAAAACGCCACCGTGCTGAGCGAGACTCGCTGGTGCGGGATCTAGTCCTTGGATTGCACGGGAGAGTTTTGTCGCTGAACTAATGGTATCCTTCCACTGCGCTCCAGGTTAAAGTACTTCCATTACAGGTGTGGGGATCTTGAAATGTGCATTTGCAATGTTATAGCCTTGTTCTATGGCCAATCATGCTAAATTATGGATTAAGAAGGGTATAAACATTGTCTTCATTTTTGTAAATTCAGACTACCCTTATTTAAATTCTCATTATTTTGGCAACAATAATAAAAAAGTAAAGCGAAATAAAACGGCATAGAACAACAACCTCCTTCAAGTCATCGCCGCACCATATGAACTCACAGGCTGACACATAGGTCCTGATTCACGGAGCATTTTCCTATTGGATTGCGCCCTTATAAAACGCTTCTGTGAATCAGGCCCGTAGCCTCAAAATTTAGCTTCAACAGCAAAAGGAATAATCTGTACACCAAAAATCTCTTCTATGCTCTTGGATTTTGCCAGTCTTACCCCACAAGTCTACATTGATCAGTGATGGTCAGTTGTGTTAATAATGTCATGTGGGCCAATCAAATTAGTTCAACCTCACAATAATCAAGAAAAAGGCCTCTCCTGACGCGTGACCGCATGGATGCACACCCTGCTTCATCCAACGCAGGGCACCACGGTCAAAGCTCCACCAATCAAAGGAACATGATGGCCACTTACATTCAACTCGCTGAAGTCCAGGCTGTCCAGGCTTTTACTTCTGTGTGTCCGCCCTTTGATTCTCCTTAAGGAAGGTTTACCTTGGCTCGTGCTGCAAGCAGCACCATTAGGGTTGTCAGAAGATGGCGTCACCCTAAAACAAAAAAGAATCACATTGTTATGTTACAAAAGGTGTGCCATTTCTTATATATATATATATACAAACCGAGCAGACACACGTTGCAAATGCACTCGTCCGCCTTCAAGAGAATGTCTTAATAAAAAAGAGCATCTGCATTCTTAAATTGACACAAAGTCCTTCATTAGTGAATCCCTCAGCAGGTACAAGAAGCTAATATGTAAGTTGTCTTTGTTTAAGAGGGCAGTGCTATTTTATGCATAGCTTAATAAACCCAAGACAGACATGTTTCAAGGCTGTCAGGACAACTACATGCCTGGTTTCATCCTTATTAGGGATCATCAGTGCAGTAGAGTCCTGACAGCCTTGTGGTATGAGCCATGTTTTCACAACACCAAGAAAGTTATGGTGGGTTTAAAAAGGTTTGGAAAAACCCCTTTCACCTGAAATGTGGCAATAGGAAAGTCCATTCGAGCCAAGTCACACATTCCACAGGCCTCCTAGTAGCCACAACATTCTGCTGCGCCCCTAGTAGCCCCGCCACGCTGCAGGGGGAAGCAATTTCAAAGTACTTTGGAAGCTGTAATCAAGGAGCATGAGAAACACTGCCCCCTACCATAGAAGTAACACATGTACAACATCTTCCTCTGTCCACCTGCCCCTCCATATTAGTGCTTGGTGCCTCTTCCCTCATTTCCCTCCCCACCTTACTTTGTGCCCTCTCCTACACACAAAAAATACATCAACCAACAAAAGGAAGGTTTCTTTAGGAACCCCCTTTCACAGTTAAATAGAACTAAAAAGATATCTTACAGACTCCATCTACTTTACATTTCTCAGTAAAGTACATAAGATTTTCCAACATTCCCATTAGCATTTTGTGTTATGCTAATGAGAATAATGTGGCATTCATCGCCTGTTCCAGGGCCTGGAACGGGGGATAACCGCCCAGCAGCCCAAGTTATCGGCCCAAGCGAAGCAAGAGCAGATAATGAGGGCTCTGGACCGTTAACCCCCTTTCCAGCCCCTGCAATGGGGGGATAAAAGCCATTACCACCCGAAGTGAAAACCCAGGGTGCTTAAAAAAAAAAGATTTTTCTTCCAACACCGGGACGCCTGAGTGGCGTCAAAGTTATAAGCCATCCAATAACTGCTTTTCCCCAACCCTGTAATGCAGAAATAAGCACAGATTACCCGAACATCTGAAGTGTTCGTGAACATCACAGGACCGTACCCGAACATCAGGACTGTTTGCGGACTTCGGGTGTGGAAACCGCCCGTTTTTTGGCTTATCCAACCCATATCCCATCCCATCCTCATCACCCCTCATCTCCCCAGAAATTGTTTGATAAGTTTGACAAGTGCAATGTTGTGTTTTTTTTTATATGTTTTTACCGCGATGCCCGTGGACACCAGGCAGCTGTCCACCAATTCAACATGACGGGCGGTTCTAAAAATCTGATGCACTTCATGCTTTTCATCGTCCAATCAGACGCCCTCTGGGCCAATCGGATGCCCGTCAGCAGACCAAACAGGAAAATGGGTTCGCGGACTGAACCCAGATATCACTCATTTTTTTTAACCTACTTTTAGGCCATTTTAAAGAAAACTACTGGACGGATTTACACCAAATTTACAAAAGCACACTTTCGGGACCAAGCCGCCGCTCCTGCCTCAAATTTGATGAAAATCCTTCCAGCAATTTGGGCTATAGGCGAGAGCAAAAAAATGTTTTCCATTGTGTCTATGGAAAACAAAATGTTGGGACCCCCCCTATAACTTTGCCCCCCTGGATGAAACCTCACCAAACTTACCAAAAATATTCAGAGCGGGCCATATACTTTTTTGCAAAGTTTGGTGAGGATTCGTCCAGGGAAAGCGAAGTAATAAGCTGCCCAAAAAGTGCTCTTCCTATGAGTTGAGCAACTTAACCATAACTACGCGGCCGTTACCGCAGGCCGTGTAATATATATATATATATATATATGTATATATATACATACATTAGGGCTAGGCTGGTCAACCCACTCACCAGTTACATTCAGGTGCCTTTACAGAATGACCAACAAATATGCAAATATTCCCCAATTAAATATGTCAAATGAAATTGCCAATTCATTTAAAGTAGTCTGGAAACAGGGATGTCATTTGGGGGTCGCCAGGGGTCGTCTCCCTTGCTACCCCTAAAAAAAAAATATAAAAATATCCTGAGCTGTGGCCAGCGTCATGTGGCTCTTCGTTTCTGGAGTGGCTGGCTTTCTTGTTCAGGCCTCTTAAAAAAACAAGTTATTTCACAAATGTAACACTTTGAGCAGTGACCCTAAATAAGAAAGAATAGGAATACCAAATAGTCTTTCTGGAATTCTATACAATAATTGCTAGACTCATTAAAGGTTTATTTTAGGCCCACTTCAGGGGGCGAGTCACTGATTTAGTCTGTTCATAAACACCTGAAATTCACAATGTAGACAAAAACTATATGTATTTTTCTTTTCGCAAGTTTACAAGACATTCCATCTCAGTGTCCTGGCTCACTTCACAAAATCCTTGTGCCTAAAAGCTTGTGTACAGTGTAGAAATGTTTGACCATAGCACATAAAGTGGCCCTTGATGTCATTGTGCCACAATTAATGCTTTGCTGTAATGTGTCTATCCTTCCTATCTCCCTGGCATGCTATTCAGGATGTTTGTTTGCATGTATGAGGTAACGAGTGGCCAGAGTACAGGATGCTGTGTGAATGCACTGCTTTCCCTGTGCTGCTCTAAATTCTTTAATACACAGTTGTGAACACTCCCAATGGTATGTATTTTGCCAACCTCTGAAAACTGAAATGTAGATCCACACAGACTTCACATGTGGCCAACTTTGCATCAGGCCTGCAGGAGAACTGGCCTGCTGGTAAATCTGTTACCAGTTTATTGGTGTCCACTACAGAGTGTAATTTGCTTTCTGACTTGAGAACATTCAGACATATAATTGCTCATTTTACTATAACCGGTAATATAGCTCAGTGGGTTGAGCGCTTGCTGCTGCAATGTGTGTGTGAGATCTGTAGGTTGCAGGTTCGAATTCCGGCAAGGCCAACTCAGCCTTTCTTCCTTCTTAGTTATATAAATGACTATCAACACAGGTTTGGTGATATTGTATGTATATTTGTAATTGTTCTATATAAAGCGCTTAACCCTAAGTCTATATAATAACACATCATTTTCATTTGGCCTTGGACATTTGCTTGCATTCGTACTTATTTGGTTATATGGCCCTATACACACTGATATTAACGATGCATATGGTGATTCATCCTTGTATGAAACGTATATCACATTACAGTGATATACTAACCATATTTATCGTAGTGTACTTAGGAACAATGCTATGTGATGTAACTTCCTGTTTTGTCAAGGGGTGAAAGGTTGTGTTCCATCGCTTCCCGTCATGTCACTTCGGGGTGGGGCCAAATGGCATCACTTCCTGTGGTGTCATCAGAGGTCAAGGGTCATGTGATGTCACTTGCGCTACCCCTTGCATTTTGGTGGAATGACGTCCCTGTCTGGAAACACAGCTGCATTTACTAATCAGCGGGTTAAAATCACTATTATTCACATCAGAATAAGAGGGACTTATCCACTGTTCCGGCTGCTTCCCTCGCAACATAGTACGTCAATGCTCACTGCCTCCAATGCTCAGTTCAAGCATCCAATTCTTTCACAAAGCTAATCCTGTGAAAACGCGGTCTTTATGGTATTATTGTAATGACACTTAAGCTCGGAGGATGGGGACTGGAGAAGATAATCTTATCGTCCCGTGCCTTTGTTGTGCATACTCAACTTTGATTCACACCCATACCATATGAGTGGGCCAATAACATCTTTTACAGCCCTCCCTCCTGGGCTGTAACACCACATGACTCCTATGTTGATTTTGTTCTACTCGTTCTGAACCCATGGGTGATTTTGGTTATATATTTTTAAGCTTTATGTTTCTCTTCTTTCTTTTTTATGTACATCCTCTGCCTGCCTTGATGTGGGTGTTACCCTCCCCCACCCATACACACACCTCTGTTGGGCTTCCACTTCTTTCTATCCATGGGTCTTATATTCTTCCTTCAAAATGTTGATGTTTACCAAAGGCAATTTTCATTTTTACTGTGGTTGCATGTATGTGTCTACTTAATTATACCTCTGCTTCAAGTTTTGGACATACATAAAAAATAGTTTCTGGGCTTTCGCATGATTCTCTCACTATGTACCAGCGACGTGATAACTCTGAGTCTGGGCGCTGTCAACAAATGAAATAAATAAATATGTTGTGTTATGTTTTGTCGTATTTGCAATGTCATGTCACTTTGTACAAGGATGACACCGGCCGTGAAGCCATGCAGCTCTCTATTAAGAGGTTATGGTAAATATAGGCCAGGTTGAGAAGGGTAGGCAGGGCTGGATTATGCAGATGAGCTCCCAATAAAACCTTACAAACCACCCTGAACATCTGCATAAAGCTCCTCGAAGGTCCCAGTAACTTCCAGACAGTCCGGGCCAGTGCCTTGATGCCACAGGAGCGGCAGATCAAACCTCACCCTCATTTAGAGGTGTTGGTAGTTCCCCCAAGCTTTTCCGTCTACAGGACCTTGCCGTTCCTGGCCTAGGGAAAAAGTAGAAGAGTGTGGGCTCTCTTGTTCCCTTAGGCATTGCCTGAACACACTTAAGCAGTGTAGGATGACCTCAAAGCCTGTGCCTAAGGCGGCAGATTCGATCTAAATGCATAAAATGGACAGTTGCCCTTCTAGAGTGCTGTCCTTAATGTGAATTAATGAATTAATCTTTTAATATGCACTATCACCAGAAACCAGACTCTAAGTGCAGGACCAGGATTCACACCTGTGTTGCTGTGCATTGACTTGCTTCCAAGACAAATGTGTGGCCCCTGAGCTATCCTCCCGACCCTGTCTCTGTTGACCTAGTGAACCTGCCAAACATTCGTTTACAACCTTACCTCTAATTGAATTCTCTGATACAAAATAAAAAAATGGTCTATTGACCAATTCACTGTATACAAGGGTCACACTGATATGCTTTTCCTGCTCCCCTCCCGCCCCCTGTCCCCCTGAGGCCAATCTGGTATGGCTCTGGGTGGGGGTGCTCTTTTTTCAAACTCTTGTGTTGGGTTCCCTAACACTCATTCAGAATACAGCAATTCCTGGCTCTGACACCTCCTTCAGAACTCAGATTTAGCAGAACCCCGTCCTGCTATGAGTAGGAAGAAAGAAGTCCAATATGAATATCTGCTAAGTACCCCATAATTCCAAGGAACTCTTAAGCACAACGCAAGGCCATCAAGCATCCACAACGTGACTTAATGTAATATTACCACCACATGAGTAACTCTCTCCATGAAAGTTCTACCATCTAATAAGGGACGCTTTCATCCTTTCTTTTACATTTTCTTCTGGTCAAAACACCCAAACTATACATTCATCCTAACAATCACTATCACTAACAATTACGCTTTCATTTACCAACATCAGGGGTCTGCAACATATGGCTTTCCAGAGGTTTTGAACTACGACTCTCATGAGCATTCACTATTGACTATGATGACTAGAACTGATGGAATTTGTGGCATCTGATGAGCAAAAGGTTGCAGACCCCTGCCCTATATGTTGAGAGTTAATTCAGTACACTCTTTCCCTTTTGGGCTCTCCTTGACCCCATTTCCTTTTCACCCCACAGACCACGGTCTGGCTGACACCCTGGTTGTGTTCTCAATTCACCTATAGACAGAGAAAGCTCAGCCCTTTAAGATCAATACTGCAGTGATGTGTGCAGTATTAAAGACAAATAACATAACAGCCAACATATTAACATGTATTGTTTCATGGCTCAATGCACATACAATAACGGCTAGGCTGCTGTGTGAAGCCTTTACCAAAGTATTTCCATGGAGATGTGCCCTTTTGTGTTTTGTGACGAATCTAGCACTATCGTAAATGATTCTTTGGAGGGAAGCGTCCCTTTTGTGGCCAGGCAAAGACAGAAGCTACTTGACCCTGACCCTTGGAGTGACTATCTGTGGGAGGACCATGTAGGGGAGGCCAAACTCTAGAGGGACAGAACAAAAACATTAGATCAAAATAACCTTTCACCTGTATCTCTTGGTGATACCCATTTGCCTTTTCATCATTTTGGTATAGTATAGTGTAATGTAAAGGTAGAATCTCCAATCATAACCAATCACCAACCTTATTTGCAGTTCCCTCTGCTTGACAGCAATGAGATGAGGAAGAGAACTGAAGCAATGAAGATGCTTAGAAGCGGTAAACCAATGCCACATTCTAACATTCTAGTCTTTGGAAACTTTTGACTGATGATGGGAAGTTTAAAACTGTCACAGCTGATAGCAGTGGGAGAGTGTGGCAGAGACTGAGGCCGTCGGCAACCAGTGTGAATGCTGAAAAGGATGCCAGGAACCAGAAGATTGTGAGTTGCAATGCAAAGGCTCAAATGGACGGTGTGAGGAGAAACCAAACCCAAAGCAACCTGCTGCCTGGTGACCGGGAGCAGCAGGAG
Source organism: Ambystoma mexicanum (assembly GCF_040938575.1). Classification (NCBI taxonomy): domain Eukaryota; kingdom Metazoa; phylum Chordata; class Amphibia; order Caudata; family Ambystomatidae; genus Ambystoma; species Ambystoma mexicanum. Next base: position 1,365,365,725 of record NC_090934.1, read on the forward strand.
CCGCCAGGAGTGAGAGAAGCCAGAACAAAGACGGATAGGCTGACAGGACGTATGCCTAGTCAGCGGCCCGAACGAGAAGCCAAAGAGGAGACGCGAGGACCGCCAGAGACACCTGGTAAGCCCAGGGAGACGGAATGGGTTACCGGGTGCCTATCAGCTAATTCCGAGTCTTGCAGAGCATGCAAGAGAAAGTTATTGAAAATAGTAAACGAACTGATATAAATGACAACACTGTTAAAGACGGTTATAGGTTAAAGGGTCGAAATACAAAGGATTGAATGTGAATGTCTTTTTTTCGAGTCAAAAGGACCGGAAAAAAAAGGGTTGAATGCATTTTTTTTAAAAACATTTTTTGGGGACGTTCCCCTCTAATCCCCCCGTTTTCTTGAAAAAAACTTTTTTTTACTATATTAAATAAAAAAACGAAACATTAAAAAAATGCATTGGAAAAATTTGTTTTTCAATCCTTTTGACTCAATCTTTTTGTCATTCGATCCTTTGTATTCGATCAAATGACTGGACACCTTAAAGACAGGTCGGTGACCCAGTAGTCCAAAGGAGGGAATTATGTGTATTTAAACATTGTTGAAAGTGAGATGGAAGTCCACAACTGAAAAAGAGGAGCTGTTATGCATACGGACAGAGTTGAAAAGGGGTTGGAGACCCAACCCTTGGACAGGGGAGACAAAGTAAACATGAACGCTATTAGAAAGTGGTCAATGACCCAACTGTGGAAAGCTACTGTGACGTGGATGAAAGAAAGAGTGAATAAAGATAAAGTAAGCCCTGGCGGGTTAGTGCACCAGGAAAACAGGGAGTCTGAGACGTATACCCAGGTGGGGAGATAAGAAACCAAGTGACATCCTGGCAGTAGAGTAAACCAGGAGTGAGAAGCTAAGTGATATCCCGGCAGGAGAGTAAACCACGAGTGAGAAGCAAAGTGCTATCCTGGCAGGAGAGTAAACCAAGAGTGAGAAGCAAAGTGATATCCTGGCAAGGAAGTAAACCAGGAGCAAGAAGCGAAGCACTATCCTTGCAGGAGAGTAAACTAGGAGTGAGAAGCGAAATGATATCCTGGCAAGGGAGCAAACCAGGAGTGAGAGGAGAAGTAAAGTAATTTCCTGGAAAGGGAGTTAACCAGGAGTGTGAAGGCACATAACCTTGAAGTTGTGGAAACAAAAGGGAAGATTCAAGGATTGAAGAAAAAGTCACAAATACCCTGGCAGGAGAGTACACCTGGCGTAGAAAGTGGACAAAGTGTAACATTGTAAAGAATCTTCATTCTTGAAAGAAATTCAAAGGAAGACTCCTGCCCTGGTGAATACTGTTAAAATGTGAGAAAGAGACACTTTGAACTTCCAGAAGGATCAAGGGGATGGGAGACCCCTTTCCTGGTGGAGCCATGTATTTCTTTTATGTTCTGCACTTTAAACCTTTTATGTAGAGAACATTTGAAACATGCTATGAGTACATAGCTTACCGGAGCCTCCCTGTACACATTATATTGAGTTTAGAGGGTAAGGGTCAGATTAGGATTTTTGGGCACAGGACAGACAAGGCTCTTTTATTTAACATATTTACGCAGACAGTCCTTAGTTTTGTTGACGCAGAGAAACCCCTCTTGGGAATATGGATAGATAGGACTTTCTCCAACCCTTCTTATTATTTTCTGGAAATAAATGTCTATAGTAACCAGCAAACAGGCCACTGTGCCCAAGTCTTACTCTTGACCGCTTACAGTTTGTTGTTGATTTTCCGCTTTTGTTTGGGACCAAATTTTGTCAACGGCACAAAAATGATGGAATGCAAAGACAACAGCAGACACTCCATACACCATGCTCTCAAGACGGCCCTTACTACAGTCCCCAGAAATTCAAACAATTTCAAGTTTATGGACATGCACTGTCTAGATCATGAGTCTTCAACATGTGGCTCTCTAGATGTTTGGACTACATCTCCCACCGGCTCCAGATAGCATAGTCAATTGTAAGGGATCATGGGAGTTGTATGCCACATATTCTGGAGAGCCATAGCTGCAGATCCCTGATCTAAATGAAGTGTCTCCAAGCCCAGCCCTTGCGAGCCGCAGCCACACCAGGTGTTTGGGAGAACGTATGTGTAAACAACTCCATTTTAGATTCACTCAGTCCGTACTGGATCACCCCTAGTCTAGAGGTGGTACCTAGCAAACTATAAAGACTGCCGCCCTGAACCTGTGTCTTTCAGCATTGTGGTATTTTTCTTAATTGTTACACAGCTATTTTCAGCATTAAATTGTGGCAACGGATGCAACAGGAGGAAAGAGGAGGAAGCAAAAATGCTTAACCTTTTGCTTTTTCATTTGGTGGGATTCAGGTGGATAATCCCCACCCACGTGGCTAAGCCTTTTAAATCTTTCTCTAGAACATGATCGTGCCTTGCCTGCTGCTGCACCTTGCAGAACTTGAAAAGCAAATAAAATGTCCGCTTTGAAGATGCCAGCGCCCAAACAACAGCAAAAGCTTTTTTTCTGGCTATATTTTCTGGTATGGAATTAAGATGAAGGAAGGCCTAAGCAGGTGCTGTTTGTATAGTGTTGTGCTGATGAGGAAGGCAAAGCCTAGAACCTCATTCGCCTCCAACTGCTTAATATGAGCATCCAAATATGGACAGAAATATCTGCTACAGAAAACACGCCCACAGTTTTCTCTCTCTTCCCATGACAGTTGATGTATTTATTTATCGTTTGCTTGTTAGGCGCTTATACAGCAAATTAATTCTGTTTCAATTAATACATTTTCAAGGGGCCACTGAAACCTATCAGTCTTGAGTGTTTTCTCATTAAAGTTCCTGTGAGCCTGCATGAAAGTCGCACCATACACATCAGCGACCCCAGATCATCTTGGCTATGACAGCTCATAGCAGGGTATGGGGAGGGGGCGTCTGAGGGCTCATTAGATGCATTCTGATTTTATTTCAAATCGAATTTGTCTTTATCTGACACAAAGTGTACGTCTATGCCTTTGCATTCTACGCTCTAAGGGTCCATCCCATGTCCAGATTGTACGGAACGCTCACCACGGGGGTTCATCAAAGCGTCTTCGCGCTTAATTTCCGAGAGTAAGTCACTGATATCATTATTGCTACTGTACTAATTGAGCATGGACCTAGCAACGGAGCGCTTCACAATCGTAGGGGGATGGACACTGTGAGGGAAGCAGAGAAACAAAGGAGTAGGGACCTAAAAACAGGGATGGACAGGGCAGGCAACTCGATGTAAAGGATCTACAAGCAACCACGGGATCATGGGATCATGGGAGTCGTATGCCAAATCTTCTGGAGAGCCCTAAGTTGCAGACCCCGGACCTATGGCCCCCACATAAATTCCAAGGTACTTGACTCTTCCTCATGATTAACCTCAAATGGAGAGGCAGTGCCGTGCCAAAGTAATGCCAGTCCCTATGGAAGCCATTTCATCATCATCTCCATTAATAGTTGGGCTCTTGCTCCTGGCATGAATCCGCAAATACATAACTGTGTGGCAACCATGCTGCATACATCTTTTTATCAAACCTGCTGACAAGGGGGGCGGCATTGTGATTTTTAATCAACAACAATATCACACGATAGTTTCCAATTTATTAGATGATACGGTTAGCTATAAGAAAATCAAAAAGGACCCGCGTATGGATCTCAGTCAGGCCATACAGTCAGCTACAACTCTGACACTTGAACGGGGTTGGCTTTCCAAAGATGAGTTTGACTTTCTGAACCTCTCGGAAGGGCGCACCCTCACATTCTATGCTATTCCAAAGATACATAAGAATGTTGATAATGCCCCGGGGCGCCCAATTGTTGCTGGGTGTGGCTCGGTCCTTGAGCCTGTATGCAAATACATTGACACATTTTTGCAGCCTCTCAGCCAGGAAACTAACACCTACCTACGTGACAGCACCTCAGTGATTAGATTGGTGGAAGGGAGGCCATTCAACACAGAGGAAGAAATCCTTGTCACATTAGATATATGTGCAACACGAGTATCCCCCAACAGGAGGCGGTCCAATGTATACGTGAAATCCTTACCACCGAAAGATCGCCTCGGAACACTCCTGGAGAATTCATTTTGGAGTTGCTCACGATGGCCTTGGAAAAGAACTATTTCCAATATAAAGATCAGTTCTTCCTGCAAACACACGGGACGGCTATGGGTGCGGCTTTTGCCCCCAGTCTAGCCATACTATATATGGCCATGTGGGAACATCATTTTGTCCTCTCTGCAACTAATCCGTTTGTGGGCCATATTAAGCTATGGCGACGTTACATTGATGACATTCTCCTAATTTGGCATGGTTCGGCTTCAGCACTCCAGGAATTCTTTCTGTGGATCAATAGGCAACATACAGAGATCAAATTTACAATCAGTTCTAGCACTAAAGAGATCCAGTTTTTGGATCTCAGAATATACGCAAGGAATGGCAACTTAGAATGCTCATTATTCAGAAAACCCACGGATAGAAACACATTACTACATTTCTCGAGTTTCCATCCGAGGGGAGTAAAGGAGAATCTTCCGTATGGCCAATTTCTGCGATTGCGCAGAAATTGTACGTCGACTACTGAGTATACCACTCACGCGGACAACCTCAAAACACATTTGGTGGCAAGTGGATATTCTAGCAAACTGGTTACTAAGGCGGCAAAAAGAGAGAGATTCACCCCTAGGGAATGTCTTCTCACTCCCAAAGTACATACCACGGAAGAAAAACGTATGCAGTTAAGAAATTGATCAAGAAATTTTGGCCTTTCGTTAAATTGGAACTGAGCGATGAACCAATGCCACTATTTGCGATGACCAGACAGAAAAACCTGAGGGACTTGTTTGTACATTCGAAACCTCAGATTTTGAGAAACAGAACCACTGGTTGGGATCTTCGTCCGTTGGCAGGACATTTCCCATGTGGAGGCTGTTCAGTCTGTAAATACACCAAGAGAATCAAAGAGTTCCAGGTGAGAGATAGGAAATGGGACATTCGTGCCATGACCAATTGCAAAACCCCTAATGCGATATACTGTATTCAGTGCCCATGTGGCCTTAAGTATGTCGGCCAGACCTCGAGACCTACCCACATACAGATTGTGGAACATAGATCTCGCATTAGGTGTAAGAACATCAATGCGCCATTAGTATCTCACTATATGGAACATGGTCACTCCCCTGAAGATCTATATTGGTGGATCTTGGAAGCACTTCCAAGACAAAATATCTCGGCACGCAGCCTGAACCTGGCTGAAGCCAGGTGGATACATCGGCTTGACACTATTGAACGGGGCTTAAATGAAAGTAACCCCCTACGGTGGTGACACTCCCCTGTTCCCCACTTCAGACAGGTTACTTATCCTCCTTCCATGACCCACATGCGCCCTAGCCACTGAACACAATTTGTGGGTCTTTGGTGCCGCCCTTCTCGGTGTGTTACTCTGCTTTAGGCCCCTTTTTTACTGCCTTGGTCTCCCTCGCCCAATTTATATATATTTTTTTCTATTTTTTCTTTTTTTCTTTCTTCTGTTGGTTCTTTCCCCAAATTTTGGGCTAGCCTCCCAATTAGGAAGTTACCTCTGGCGACCGCCGGCTCGCCATATATATATATTTTTTCATAGACTCAGCCGTCTGTGGGTCCCCTATAGACTGATCAGTACTTATTTAATTTTGGTTTCTATCTCTTGCGGCGACATCAGGCATTGGACCACCATACCAGCTTGTTTAGTGCCTCATTATTACTATTTACATTTAAACCTTGACCTTAGGTGGGGCCCGTTTTTGGGCTTAATTATACTTCTGTGAGGGGGCACGTATGGGCTTGCACGTGATCCCTGTAGTAATGTTCTACCAGTCTATTCATGGCGGCTGTTTCCATTTTCTAGTCCCATTTCTTTATCTAAACATGGGCGGCCTATGAGGACACCGGGCCTTAGGCAGCTGTGAGTCCGTCCTCTGTGTCTTTTGCTTCTATTTATGGGATACTTTCACCACCTTTCCGGCAGCGGACTGCACGGATGAAGGAAGGGTCGCGGCGCGGAATATATGCCTGACAGTTCTGCAGCCTCGGTGTCACCAATGCTGCGCCCATGAGGCACGCACAGGTAGGAGTTCCACTTTCATGCTGGGCTGTGAGATCGTTCTATGTTTATTTATGGAACACGAGGCGGGCGGTTTGGTACAACGTGCACTATTTTGCAATCAATGCAGGATGTTGTATACGCACTCCCATTCGAGGAGGGCCACCTACCGCCAGCCTCTTTGGATTATAGACCCTACACCTTTTTATTTACGGCTGGACCGTTCTGTTCCTTTTTCTTTTTTCTTTTCTCCAGTTTTGGAACGGTGCTGCGAGGACGCTTGATTTCACAATCGTCCCGCTCCTTTACACTCTGCAATTTCGGTCTTTTAACCATTGTGACCGCCGGTTGAGGGACACTTACTTAGGGTTTGTCCAGCCCACTGACTAAGGTGAGCAATTGAGCCTCTTTTTGGTAACACAGAGGGTGATAGGTCGAGCCCCCTATGTGGCCATCCCCTTTTGTATTGGGCCTCACTGGAGGGGGGCATTGTATATTTATTTTTATTTTTGTTTCATGCTTGCAGACTCGGAGGTCCTTCCTTTTCTCTTTCTCCTTCTCGCTCTTGTGGCAGCGATACATTTCTTGGAGGGACCACTACATCCCTTCCAGTAAGTGTAAGGCCCATATAGCACTTTATGTACTCTGCTTTGGGCACTGCAGATTTTTTAGTTTTGGGCCCGGCGCTTTGGGGCACTTGGCATGCTGGTATTTGGACACAGTACCACCCCACACACCCATCTTTCTTGGGGGGTTTTTATATTATTGGTTTTTATTTCCCCTCTTCACGTCCTTTGGTGATCGTTTATGTTTTCGCTGTCCCCTTTTCGCCCGGTGTCGGGGAAGGGTTCAGCGAATGATTAGTTCAGATGAGGGCTTTTTCTATACTGATGCTACCACCTTAGTTAGGTGTGGGCTCCCACGTATACACAGTAGTTTGGTGTTTGGTTGGTGGAGGATTTCGTTTTCTTCCTCACGTTTTTGCATATTACCTTTCCAGTTGCTGCATCTTTTGGGCTGCTGGGTTTTTAATACGCTTTTATGTGTTAGTAATATAATTATTTATCACATCCACAGAACTCCATTTCCCTAGGGGTCCTGACGAAGGCAGCATAATTGATGTCCTGCCGAAACGTCCTTTGCATCTCTCCGTGTCATCGAGTTATGCTACATGGCTTAACAACGCCACAATGGACGTAGACCTGGTATGTGTGTTTTTCGGTCAGGCGTAATTTATTTCGCCATGTTTAATCAATTTTAGAACTTGAATTAGGTGACACTGCTTTATGGAGCATTTCTGTGACTTGTTAGCCAGATAGGGCCATGAAGACAGCATGTGTGCCCGTTCTCCACTATATTAGAGAATCTTGGCTGTGTCACCTTTAGCTTTTATGAATTAACCACAAAAATGCTATCAGATGTATATATACATCTTCCACATTAATATATGTTTGTATGTGGCTTGTTTTATTTTGTGAAACGTAGGACCTATGGCCTACGTAATAAAATTACAACCTTTTTATACCAAATGAAAAATTCAGTGTACTGTGTATTACATTCTGTGTGGTGATGTTAATAACCTACGGAGTGGGACCCAGTATGAGTTAAGACTGGGCCATTAAATTTGTCTTTGGATGGTTCATCCGGGGGACTCCCCAAAGTGTGTTGAGCATACATATTTTTGGCCACACTGAGCAGTCTACAACAACTTTACTTTTATACAAAGGCTGCAAACTAGGAGTCCCACTATGCCAGGGCCGGCATGACTGTTGATTGGGGTAATAGCTACATACAAATACAGCTGGGCAATACTGTGCCACACAGTACAAAAAAGCCAGGTTAGCTTCAGGATTAGGCACAAACATTGCAATAGAAAATATCACCCTGCTATGCTGCTGCCAGGTGAGGAAGGCCTTAACCAGTACAGTCAGCAGCACATGCAATCATTCTGCCCTTTCTCATTACAGAAACACTGCCATTGAAACATGACGATACTTACCACTCAATTTAAGAAGATCTGTGGAGTGGGCTAAAATATTCTGACCGTGGCACCCCCTTCAAACACCACTCGTGGTGCAGGTTGGGTATGGATAGCAAACCTTAAGCGGGTGTCAGATGAGTGGTTGGTGAAGAGGAGGGCCAGGAAACATGAAACCCAGAAGCATTAAAACAGCAGGAACTCCCAAGGTCAGGACCGCCCTATCTGGAATGCCCTGGCATGACTGGCGTATACCATTGACAGAAATAAAGGAGGGCTTTGTGGCCTATACAAAAAAAGTGTAAGTCATTCCTGTTTGTGGCAGCTGAAGTGGTGCATGAGGAGGATGCGGGGGAGGAGGTGGCGGCTAAGTTAGCGGTGTAGGGGACTGAGGCTGTTAGACATGTTGTTGTTGAGTGGCTCAAGGAGGCAGATGCCCAGGACATCCCCCTTTCCCCCCCCCGTGCCAGTGGCATGGTTCTCTTTCCTTCCTGGGGTTAAGACTATGGAGGTGAAGGAGTACATCATGGCATGCAACCACTGTTATAAAAACGACGTGGTAGTGGTATTTCTTACTGGTGCGCATTTGCACAATGTCGACGACAAGGGACCCCATCCAGTGCTATCACGCTCCCAGCTAGAAGATCGGAGTGCCCCGTCCAAGCCACACAGACCCCACCTCTACATCTCATTCTAGTAGTGCACCCTCCAGTAGTGTAAAAGCAGCATCTGGCAGCAACTGCAGAGATGTTGAACAGCCACCATTGTGCAACACAAAGCACTAAGGTACTCCTCCCAAGAAAAGCCAGCGGCAGGAGTTATGTATAGCACTGTGTTGGATCCCCGCTTCCCTCTAGTGGATGATGTGGTTAGACCTTCATAAAGTAGCAACTGGCAGCATCACCTGGTCTGGCATACAGGCACATTTTCCTTCCACTATATGGCAGCGAACAGCCATGGAGAGCACGAACAGAGAGTGGGTCAGCATGCTCTGGAGTTGCACCTTGTCAGCAACCATCAAACCCTCTTGCAAATAGACAAGGGCGGAACAGGCAGTCATTTGAGGGAGTGACTGTCTTTTGCAGGGGGACAAGATTTTTTTGGGTAACTTACCTCTACAGAAGAGCTGTAAAGGTTCTTGAAAGGGGTCTCTGCTCTGGGAGGATTATAAACAGTCCTGAGGGAGCGACTCTCTTTGTGCTTCTACTGATCAAATTCAAGAATCCTACTAGCCATTGCCAATGGCTTCATTGGATTTCGGTTGTTTGCCCGCAACGGAAAGGTTCGTGGCGGAAAAGACCGTACTAACTTGACCGTTATGATCAAACAACCCACACTACCAAATATACCCCAGAAACACCCCCCCCCCTTACTTACCTTTTGCTTTTGGCAGCACAACTTGTGTGCCGCCGACTCCCTGCGACACCAGTTCCCTTCACTTATGTGCTTGGGAACCGGCGCTGCACAGTTCTTTCCTTTTTTTATTAACTTTATTCCACACCCCCGCTCCTCATGTTCAGTATTTTCGGATTCTCAATGGAAATGCCAAAAAAGACTGTATCCATTCGTACGAATGGTACAGGCCTTTTTCGGTCTTTTGTACCATTCGCACAAATGGACACAGTCTTTTTGGACTTTTCCTCTTCATTAGCTGTGTTCACCTCTCATGCATCATCATAAGTTTGAAAAAGTCAATTTCACTACAGCCGCTAATGCGCCTGTGCAAGCTGACAGCATTTTATTGCTCATGACTCTCAGGCAGAGCAAAGCCGCAGCCATGATGCGTAATGACGCACATCCACAGCCATGTTTAGGGATGCGGCGCGACGAAGAGGCTGTTTGGCTGGCCCGTACTTTCGAGACCATAAAGGCATGTAAATGTTACATTAGGCTTGGTTCCGGGCACGAGTACACCCACGTCAAGGCTCAGCGTCACCATTGAAGGCAGTCCACGCAACCTGTGAACCAGAACGAGAGTCACGTGAGCACTTGAGGCCTGATCGGGCTTCATTCCATGTAATGAAAAAGGCCTCTTACAGGTGGTAGTTTTATCACGTGGGTAGGACAAGCAGAATTGTACAGATCTTTAATGGCCATGACCTCCAAAGCCTTAGGATGTACCAATCGGAAATGCATTGATAACACAACCAATTAAATGGATCATGCTGACTTTTCCGTATAAGGGTCATTGGGCCTCATTACGACCCTGGCGGTAAGGGGTTAACGCCAGCGTTAGCTGCGCCGACCCCTTACCGCCAATTACGAGTTCCCCTAGCGCCATGGAGGTTTTAACACCCGATTTTAGCGGGTGTTAAAATCCATGGCGCTAAGGGACCATGGAGTTAATTACGCCACCGTAATTTACGGTGGCGTAATTAACGCCTTCCCCACTCCCATTATGCCCTATGGGGCAAAAATGGGAATGGGGAAGGGTAAATGGGGATTGGGGACTTACCGCCCCGCCAAGGTCGGAATGGGGCGGTAAGTCCGCCAACCACCATGGCGTAAACGTAGTTTACGCCATGGTGGTAAAGTCACGGCCCAGGCGGTAACTTACCGCCTGGGTCGTAATGAGGCCCATTGTCTTATAAAAACGTGGATGAGTCTGTGCTCCGGCCACATTTCTTAGGCTGGGGAGGTTACAATGATACTTTCTCTGTCCATTTCTGCACAGCTGTATGGAAATAAGCTTTTTGTTCTAGAGCACGACTCCTGTGCCTATGTGTTGCTATATTGATGTTTCCACTCTTACTTGCAATCTGTCTTCTACATTTACACTTTATGTTTTCTAGACATTTCCATTCCAATGAGTACCTTACCTTTATGACTTCTGCTTGTACAGTCCCAATCCCTAGCTTTTATCTGTTCTAGAAAAAACGAGGCATAGCAGAATATTCATGATTACTTTCATCAGTCATATTTAAGCTCACCTGTGGTTTTAACCCAAGGGCCCCTGTGCCCTGTATTATTTACATTTGAGCCTTCTTCTCTCCTACTCATCACTTTGACGTCATGTTTCGATCCTACAACAATGAAACCCACGTGTGTACCTGCATGCCAGCTCAGTCATCAGCTGCTCTATCCAAGAGGATTGCATGAACGCTATCAGACACTGGCACCCGGCCACTTCCTTACTCAGCACACAGTCTCTGTGTTATAGCACCAAGCCACTTCCTTACTCAGCTCACAGTCTCTGGGTTATTGCACCCAGCCACTTCCTTACCCAGCTCACAGTCTCGATGTTATAGCACCCAGCCACTTCCTTACTCAGCTCACAGTCTCTGGGTTATAGCACCAAGCCACTTCCTTACCCAACTCACAGTCTCGGGGTTATAGCACCCATCCACTTCCTTACTCAGCTCACAGTCTCTGGATTATTGCACCCAGCCACTTCCTTACTCAGCTCACAGTCTCGATGTTATAGCAACCAGACACTTCCTTGCTCAGCTCACAGTCTCTGGGTTATTGCACCCAGCCACTTCCTTACCCAGCTCACAATCTCAGGCTAATAGCACTCAATCACTTCCTTACATAGCTCACAGTCTTGGGGTCATAGTGACCAGACACTTCCTTGCTCAGCTCACAGTCTCTGGGTTATTGCACCGAGCCACTTCCTTACCCAGCTCACAATCTCAGGCTAATAGCATTCAATCACTTCCTTACATAGCTCACAGTCTTGGGGTCATAGTGACCAGACACTTCCTTGCTCAGCTCACAGTCTCAGGGTTCTAGCACTGAGCCACTTCCTTGCCCAGCTCACAGTCTCGATGTTATAGCACCCATGTCAGGACAGTGAGTCTTGTTCTCAAAACATCTTCCTGATGACTTTGTGAATTCGTTGACTCCTAGTATCCTACCCCTCGGTGATGGGGCGACCTTCCACTGCCGGAATGCTTTGCACGTTTGCTGCCCACTGATTTTCAAAAGCTTGGCCATCTCCAGCTTTCCACTGCCTGCCATGTCTACGACCTCACTACCTGCTAACATTTGACCACCTTGGCCTGTCGCCCTACTTCCCACAGCCTGCCCTTTCCACCCCTGCTCCCACCGGTTCCCTGATCAGCTTGACCTGCCTACCTCCTCTGTACCCCATCTTGTTGGACGCCCGTTTGCCCTGACGATGTCTTATCTAGGACTGGTCTATTCTTTTGGGCTGTTCATCCCCCCTCTGTTTGGTGCCATGTCTTGATCACCCAAGTCTCCCCTGGGTACCTTCCGGTTCCTAGCCGACTCTGGTGGATCGCATGGCTGCCCGTGTCTCCCTCGCTTTGCCTTCCCTGGATTCTTCATTATTCTTCCGCCCCAGATCGGGAGACTCAGAACGGTCCTCCAGCTGGATGAAGATTTCTTTGAGTCCTTTAAAAAAAGTTCTGTTCTTATGCTGTTGTGGAAACTCCATACAGGGACTTTTGTTTGGCAACATCAGTGTTCTGTTGTTCAGGTCTTCTGATTCATGGACTTAGGCCCTTAGGTTGTGCTTGGGATCCATGAGGTGTCCAGCTCTGTGTGTTCCTTTGTAATGCATGCTGGGTTCTGTCCTCGCACAAGTGTAGTCCCTTGTAATTGCCTGACACTATCTTATTTTTCATATTTGCATCCTGGGAAGGGGTGCTAGGAATTCCTTCCCACCTTTCTGCCCACATCCTAATTGCCGTTGCCATTTCCATGCCACCCAAGAGATGAGTGAGAAGGTCTGATTAGGCCATCCTTGCGGCAACCTTCGAATATGACAGCGCAGCTGCTCCTTTGCCATAAATCCTGTTTACAGGAATATAGCTCCCAGCTCACAATTTGCAATCCACACCACAAGGATAGTGCCCAGTTCACTTCTTCCTGAGCCCTTAAATTCTGGGTTCACTGTAAGGGATAGAGAGTCCTTTTTACACTCTGTGGGATCGCTCGGCCCTCTCCTGCTCTTCCTCATAGGGGTTATATTGGTTTTCCCCTATAGGGTAAGTTTCACCCTTTTTATGCTTCTTCATAAAGGATATGGGGCCTTTCTCACCTTTAAGGGAAAAGCTTTTCCTCAGCTTCTAAATAAGGCATATTATTCCCTTCCCACTATGATTGGATAATGCGCCTTTCTGTCAAATAAGGGATATGGTGCCCTTCATACCAGTAGACCAATCGATGGGCTCAGCAGATGAAGAGGTCCCAGCTTCTGAGGACTATCTCCAGTCTCCGCCACGAATGAGAGACCGGCCTTTCCAGGGAGCTCAGGATCTTCCGGGCTTAGTCCTTCTTCCACCTCTGCTCCTCCCTCGGAGTTCCTGGGTGGGGCCAGCTGCCTCTACTGGGCCTTCTGCTGCTGCCTCTGCCGCTACTACTAATGCCTGGGTCCCCTCGGCTGCGTTCTTCCTCGATCTGCCTTAGTTCTATCTTTTCCTGGTTTGGGCCACTACAGACCCACCTTCCTTCTTTTGAATCTCACTCTCTTCCTGACATGTTCTCTGGTACACAGCTGCAAGAGGAGTTTGCAGGTCAGCAATCAGCACCACCATCTTTACTCTAGACGGAGGTTCGACCTCCACAATGGTCGTGCACTGGACCTCACTTGTGTTTAGCTCTAAGTAGCCATTTTGCCCTCCCAGAAGACTCTGTTCTGTACTGTTTTCACTCTCCCGAGATCTTTCCAACAGCTCAGCAGTGAATAAGATTTGCTCTGTGTTTTGTCTAATCACCAGGTATCCGAGCAAAGCTTCACACTTGATAACCGCATTCCCCAGACAGGTCTTCCCTCGTAAACTGCATGGGCTGATCTTCGTGCATAAATTTCATATTCCTCAGAGCCTGCATCCTCTAAGGTTCCAGTTTCAGTGGGTGGATAGAGGATGTGGGCTCCACCGCACCAGACAAACAACCTCATTAATGAGGTGGCTATCTTATCTAAAGTCCCTACCTCCAGGGCAAGGCACCGCCAGATCAGGCACCTGTATATACGTATCAGGGTAGCACCCAGAAAGGCAACATACCGATAATTCGCACTTGAAGGTTGGTTCTCACGATGCTCCAGTCTCAACTGGAAGGGGCCTGTGCAGCTTCCTCTTTCCCGCCTCTAGGTAGCTCCCAGTTCTGATGTAGTAGCACCAGTAGTCCAGATTTCTTGGGACTGCAGAGATCCCCTCCATGTCGGATGACCAAGGTGGGGGTCCACCTTCGTCCCAGCTCCCAGCTTCATCGTTACTCAAACTCCAAAAATGGTTAAATGCCACAGCCTCCTCGATTGATGTATGGACTCTGCAAGGAAGACCCTGATTCCTCCACCTGCTCTGCCCTTCACTGGCGAACAGTAGTAACCTGAATTAATATCAAAATCCTGTGCTTAATTCACAGATTTGACATAACCCTGACCCGGCAAGATCTTGCTCCATTCTCCCTCTGGTCCTTCTCACTCATCCAACTCTGCCTCTCCGCTTGGCAACTGATCAAAATGTTTCACCAGAAGTGGCTGGCGCCAATCAGCAAGGGCCCAACCCAAAGGATTCTCCTTTCATCTGTTCCTCGATCACCTCCATTTTGATCCGGGCTAAACGCCCTCCTTCAAGGTTCACCCCTCCTCAACTACACTTTTGTAGACCGGAGCCACGCGGCAATTCAAACCATAGCGCATGGACAACCACAGATTCTGCTCGCACATTCAGTACATCTGGAACGGATCCCCAATTTACAGAACAGAGATCACCCCTATAACATTTCTCCTTTCAGCACCCCTTCTATTCGTCTATGCCACACAACACTCTTTTATTTCCTCGCATATCTTCCAGAAATGTCCAATTTTCACCTGTCCTCATTACCGATGAGCAGATCTCTGAATCCTCTCGGGGCCGTATACATTTACGTTCAGATATTGAGCTGGAAGCCAGGCACGTATTGTATTCTCTTAGAACGCTGACAACACAAGACTCCTACATAAAACGGCTTCAATAAGATATCAAATTTAGGTTCAGGCTTTGCATCAATTTTCCTTTTAAGCGAGAGGAAAGAGCGCCGTGCAGAATGTCCCTGCCTTGCAATATTTCTCGTGGTTTACAGTAAAAAGGCAAGCGTCTTCATGTGGCCAACACAGAAGGCAGGCATCCGATGAAGTGATTTAAAGACAATATTGACCGCAAGGTCTAAAGGAGCTCAAGATTTCGATTAGCCCCTAGCAGGGCTAATAATGAGTAATTGCCTTAATGTAACCTACTGTGTGGGAAAAAAAAGAATCTCTACCGTTTAGATCAATCAAGCAAGACTTCCTTAGGTCTGTTTCAAAGTGTACTGTAGACTTAGACTGCAGCCAATGCCATATGAGCTGCTTTTAATGCAAGATAACAAGACAGATTCCCAGGTTTCAGGTAATAATGTCCCCATCAAAAAAGTCGTCAGCTTGGCGACTTAAAAAAAATGCATTAATGATGCCCCCTCCAGGCTATCAAACACTTTCCCCAAATATTCTAGGACTGGAAGTAATAATATAAAATGATGCCCCTCCTAGAATATTTGAGGGAAAGAATTTTGATAGCCAGGAAAAAGTCGCCAGAACCTGACGACTTTTTCACAGGCACATTATTACATGGAACCGATTACCAGGGACAAGAACAGCACTGACCTCTGAGGAATTACTGCAGGAAGTAATTCCTTCCTCTTCCAAGGCGCTTCGCACAATAGAGGCAATGTCGGGCTTAACTGGCGGCTGCGTCCCTGTTGGCCAAATTCGTTGATATCAAAATGGGGCTTAATTTCATTGAAATCCCTAAGTATTAAGAGCCTGCTGTTCACTAACCGGCTCATTCTGATCCTCGCTGTGGTGCCAAATATCCTGGGCAACGGGCTGGATCCAGGAATTTTCCACTACGGTGGATTGCATGCATTTCGGTATGTAGTGCGACTACATGTAGAAATGCCACACACGTGCGGTAGCACTCCATGCAATAATGTGCCTCCAGCAAGTGGCCCACACCATTTGCACAATTTGGTGGATTGCGCCCAGTTTGTCTGTGGCAGCATAACAGGTGCAGTCCTTTAACATAAATTGGCCAGGGCTTGTAGTGAGAGCGATCCTTGCACACCTCGGCCTCACACATGTTCACAGAATCGAACAGAGGAGAGGCATTTTCACAGTGTGCATTCACAGGCAGAATGCACAGAGGGGCCACGCTCACATGCAGTGACTCCTTAAACCAGGGATGTTCAACTCCGGCCTCCAAGGCTGGAATCCTGACGGGCTTTCAGGATATCCCCCATTAATATTCTTGAGGAAAAATGTGCATACGTTTAGAATCACTGTATGCAAATGTATCTCATGAATATTAATGAGGGGTCTCCTGAAAACCCAGCATGGATCTGGCCCTCAGGGCCTGGAGTTGGACAACGCTGCACATCTGCACAGAGTGAGAAGAGGGGCCGGAATCCACCTGGAGGAGTCAGGCCATGTTTTGTTGCATTGGTCAGACTGTTTCCTGGTGCCCTTTGACCCATCAGAATTAGGGCCACCATGTGGCCCTGGAGTGACTACACCAGTTGACTCGCGCATATTAGGTGTTCTGTTCAGAGGAGGCTTATATTTTTGACTTGATTCTGCGTCCCCAGCGGCATCTCGTGTGCTACACCACCAGCGCCCGTAGTCTCGGCCACGGGGTTGTGGTGCCTGGTGCCTGTAAGAGACCCAAGCCTTGGGTGAAGCATAGCCTCTGTGGCTGCTGTAGACATGTGTGAGTGCAGAGATATGCATACAGCGAGAGAGAGAGAGGGGAAGAGAGAGAGTAATAGTACCCAATGGTATTAGTGGCACCTTCCTTCTATAGGAAAGCCCAGCCGGGATGGAAAGAGTCCCAGCATCACGTGGGCGTTTGCCAGGGGTTGCAGCGATGAACCGGAAGTATTTCAACTTGCACTTTTCCTAACAAACTTTCCCTGCTTGTGTGAGCTGCAGACCCACATTTCCTCGAGGCGCAGTTGTGTACTGCAGTGGCCCAGCCTCGGTGACTGATTTGGAGTTATGTCCTGTGCTTTCTTTCCTCTGGGCAGTCCCACGTCTGCTTCTCCGTGTGCTTGGCTCCTCCCTCAAGCGGCTCACGGGTAGGCGGCAACCATCCTTACTCAACGCCTGCGCTGCATTGCATGACATGTGTTGACTGCATGCTTGGGTCTGTGTGTCAGAGCTGGCTACAGGAATCACTGTTTATGACATTCTCAACAACAGGTGGCTGCTTGAAGCCAGAATCTCTGGTTCTGACTCAAAACTTGTGAACACTGCCCCCACCCCGTCTCACTGTCTCCACCTCATCTCGGACAGCACAGCCTTTTTTTAATACTGTTTTTATAGGCATTTGAAGATTTGAACATTAACATTAACAATTCCCTTCCCAACATGCATCCCCCCCAGCAGACCTGGATCATGTGATGCATATCTTTTCAAGTTTCCTGTTCAGGGCATAATGAGTCGTAGTCTATAGTATATCCAGCAGTCTTAATCTCTGGGGGCACCATTATTCACGATAGTCTTTGTGCAGGAAATCCAGTACCAAGTCCCAGTCGTTCTTGAACTTGGCGTAGTCCCTCTAAATAGTGTAGGTTACCCATTCCAGCAACTTTTAACTAAGGACGTCCTGAGCTGTCTCGGCGAAATGTAAACAACGGGAGAGTTCCCTAACTAACTCATCAGAGGGAACTCATCGAGCGCTAAACAGGGAAACACAAATGGAGACGTTGTTACCCTTCAAAGACTCCGCTTGATATCCGGGGCTGCCCGGGGAAAGGCTGCCATGTTCCACCCTTCAGGGAAGCATTCACTATAAATGTGCGCCCCTACACAATCTGACTCTCACCCCCTGTGCTAAGGCGAGAGGCGCGTCTACTCCTCACTCGCACACACCAATGTAATCCCATCCACATGTTTATGCCCACCCCGGCTCTCCCCTCCCATCTCCGATGAATCTTCATAATGCAATGCCGAATCGAAGGCTCTCTGCTTCACACTGTGCCCGATTTCAAGATCAGAATTGCTTCCTATGGTCCTGCATAGAAATGCCTTTCCTACCCGCCTCATATTACCGTGGCGCCGCAGCGCACTTGCCTTGCAATGACCCCAACACCTGATAGCACCATGATGCCTTTGATGACCCAGAGGCCTAGCCAGGACTGTCTAACAAGAGGGTCTTGAAGCTAATGTAGTTGGGTCCACCCGAGTGACATTACCATCTGTTAATGCCCTCACAGCACTGCTGAGTGGACATTTACAGATACTGGGTGGGCCTTGCCCGCTCAGGGCCTACCCTGTCTACGCCTCTGTGATGACCCCTCTCCCGCTTCCAAAGCTACCCGCAATGCATCTAGGTGTTTTCAGGCAGATCTCACTGTATCCTGACTCTAACAGCTTGCCACCGCACCAGGCTTCTTACCTGCAACCCAGTCATTATGACTTTAGTATCACGTTGCTGCTTATGTGCTTCACCAGAATCCTTCTAACACGGCAAGTGCCGGATATGACCCCTAGCCTCCGACTCTTGCTTCTGCACGTAGCCCCCGTACCATGAGGCGTGGCTTTGCCAGTGTGTGCATGTACTCATACTTTGACTTACCAGCCCTGTTCTGTGGCTGAATTGTACATGCCGAATGTGACCCACCCAGCCCTGTGCTGTGTCTGAACTTTACCTGCCTGTCAATACCGAATGTTGACCAACCCAGCCCTATGCTGTGCCTGAATTTTACCTGCCTGTAACTACTGAATGTGACCATGAGCTTTCTGTAACTAGTGCCTAGATGCCTCTGGGTGTTGTGTGCTGAAATAAATGTGCAAATAAATAAATAAATAAAATATCAAATTGTCCAGAGCTCTCCAGGGCTTCTGGGTGCTACATGCGCTACAGTCATTCATTCTCAAGTGTATCTCTACTTGCTTGTCTTTCGTGCAGTTCTGACTTTGTGGTGCTGGTAGGTAGTTTATTTTGCTTTTGAACCCCAAATATAGCTGCAATGCCTGTGGTTACCTTGCCGATAGTTACTTCTCACCCAGGGAGTACTTGACATTTCCGCCCTCTGCCTACTACTCTTGGGCCGGCCTGGGGTAAACCTCTCTGCCTCACAATATTGTGATAGGGAGTGCAGCAAGGAAGGAGAGGGATGCACAGCCTGTAGGCGTTGTTTGTTTTATTTACCCACCCATCAACCGCCCATGGCCATGATAGATCCTATGGTCTATAGTGGAGGAAGCTTTTGGTGCCAGGCGGGGCCGATAATAGGGTGTCAGCGGGATGCTGAGGGGCACACTGGGCATCAGGGGGATCCCGGGGGCTGGCTGCCCCCTTGGGCCCCCACAAACCCCAGGCTTTGTCACTGCTAGCTACCCACCTGTTCTGTCCTCCCAGCATCAGGCAGAGCTGAAGTGAGAATCAAATCATTGGGTCTAATATGTGGGTCTTTTGTTTCCTGTCCCTGCGTACTTGTTGTAACTTTGTGCAAGCATTGTCGAAGCGCTGCATCGCACAAGACACTCCCTTGGGGTAATGTACCCATTGCAATCTATGCATAGCACCCATTTTCCATGCTACCTAGTCACACAGTCAGTCTGTATGTACCTGGGTGTCATAGAGCACCTAGATAGGACTGTGAAGGTTAGCAAGTGCCACACTTAGAACTGTGAATACTAGCATGTGCCACACTTAGATAGGACTGTGAACATCAGCCTGCATCGCATCTAGATAGGACTGTGAATGTTATGCTAGGACTGTGAAGGTTAGCAAGTGCCACACTTAGAACTGTGAATACTAGCATGTGCCACACTTAGATAGGACTGTGAACATCAGCCTGCGTCGCATCTAGATAGGACTCTGAATGTTATGCTAGGACTGTGAAGGTTAACAAGTTCCACACTTAGAACTGTGAATACTAGCATGTGCCACACTAAGATAGGACTGTGAACATCAGCCTGCGTCGCATCTAGATAGGACTGTGAATGTTATGCTAGGACTGTGAAGGTTAGCAAGTGCCACACTTAGAACTGTGAATATTAGCATGTGCCACACTTAGATAGGACTGTGAACATCAGCCTGCATCGCATCTAGATAGGACTGTGAATGTTACGCTAGGACTGTGAAGGTTAACAAGTGGCACACTTAGAACTGTGAATATTAGCATGTGCCACACTTAGATAGGACTGTGAACAACAGCCTGCGTCGCACCTAGATAGGACTGTGAATGTTACGCTAGGACTGTGAAGGTTAGCAAGTGCCACACTTAGAACTGTGAATACTAGCATGTGCCACACTTAGATAGGACTGTAAACATCAGCCTGCGTCACATCTAGATAGGGCTGTGAATGTTACACTAGGATTGTGAAGGTTAACAAGTGCCACACTTAGAACTGTGAATATTAGCATGTGCCACACTTATATAGGACTGTGAACATCAGCCTGCGTCGCATCTAGATAGGACTGTGAATGTTAGCAGGAACCACATTTAGACAGAATTGTGAACATCAGCCTACGTCGCACCCAGATAGAATTGTGAATGTTGGCAAGTGCCACACTTGCATAGAATTGTGAACATTAGCCTGCATCGCATCTGGATAGGATTGTAAATGTTGTCAAGTGCCACACACAGATGGAATTGCGAATGTTAGTAACTGCAGCACTTGGACAGAGTTGTAAATGTTAGCAAATGCTACACTTAGATAGAATTGTGAATGTTAGCAACTAGAACACTTGGATAGAATTTTGAATGATAGCAAGTGCCACATTTAGGAAGAATTGTGAACATTAGCATGCGTCACATCTAGACAGGATTGTGAATGTCGGCCAGTGCCACATCTAGACTGCATTGGGAATATTACCAATGGCACATTTAGATAGAATTGTGAATGCTAGCTTGCTTCGCATCTAGACAGGTTATGAAAGTGGGCCAGTGCCACATTAGGATATAATTGTGAACATTAGCATGTCTCATATATATACAGGATTAAGAATATTAGCCAGTGCCGGATCTAGATACAAATGCAGAGATATTCACGCACCACATCTAGAAAGAACATGGATATTTAGCACATATCACTTCTAGGTAGCAAGGCCATTAACCAACCCACTTATAATTTCACCCCTCTGCATACACCTCTCAAACTCTAGCCAAACACAACCACAACCCTAAAGCACAACAAGCTGCACAAACTTCACTACACCGCAACAACAAAACAAACCACACATAGCTTTGCACAACAACACAAGATGGCTACTGACCGGAAAGCACCCCCAAGCTCAGCGAACGGTGTTAACCGAACTGAAGCTGCCAACAGCACATCACTGCTCTCTTGCACTTTTTCTCGCTCGTCCCACTAACTCACCCATCACCCCCTTTCCTTTTCAGATCCGCCTGAGCGCCAGGGGACCACTCCGGTGGTGATAGTGCGAGGTACAAATATCCTTTAACATTAACCCCAAACAATAAGCAAAGGACCCGCCCATTGTGGGGATGCTGGGATGAGTGGGCCAGTGTGTGGGGGCAGCCTAGGGGCATGGGAGGTGTTGTGGTGGCATCCAGGAGATGCCAGGGAGAACTGGTTTCCCATCTTGGGGTCTCGGCCGGCTTTGCAGGCTTGAGCCCGTTGTGGGAGCACATTGCCACAAACTGCCCCATAAAAAGCGTAGGCAAAAGTTCAAGGAGCACAGTTCTCTGCCTTACCCTGCGTATTTCGCGTCACTGTGTTCCTGCCATCCGTACCCGTGCCTTCTCGACTGTGAGCACCATTGTGCTTTTTCTCTGAGGACCATATCCCTAGCTGCAGCTGCTCATCGCGAGTAGGTGAGCCAGAGATAGCTGAGGAGGAACAACAGGAATGCTGACTAAGGGCAAGAGGCACAGCAAGATAAGGTCGGGGAGAGGCAGTTGAGCGGGTCGGGGGGTAGAGGCCGCTGAACAGACATTGTGTGGGAGAAGCTGTAGGGAGCATGGGGGAATTGCTTTGTCGGGCTGTGGGTGTACAAGAGTACACTGTAACCTTTATGTGTGTTGCAAGGGATGGGGCCTAGCAAAATCAGAGATTAATGTGGGGCAGCGACTGTTTTTAGTATTTAGTTTGGCTCATATTAGTAACTGGCCAGAAATTGAGGTACACGCTCTCGCGGAGGCCAGCAGCATGTTAATTAAAGGTGTGCTGCAGTTTAGGTAGATCCCAGAATACTGCGACACAGCACTATATTCTCAGTAAACAGGTGTACACGCACTCACCAAGAGCACCAGTGTATTAATTGGGATTGTGTGCAGCCATTTTTGTAGAGCCCTGACTACCGCATCTTAGAATTGTATTCTCTGTAAAAAAAAAGAGGGGTGACATAGCGCTGGCTGCTGGGTGGAGAGCCGCGAGTGTTGGTCAGAGTCTAAATTAGTTAATAAAAAGCTGCCAACTGAATACAGTATTGTGGTACACTTCATTGGTCAGACAGAAAAGAAATAATTGTGGACGGGTTAAGAGCAGGGATAATCACACCCGGGCTTCATAAAAATTGACAACACAAGACAAAGGTTACTGAGGGCTTACTATGGTCTAAGGGTTCCCAGGGACTACACGGGAAAAGTAAGGGCATTTGGGGACCCTAACTGCATTATCCAAAGGGCATCATGGACCCAGGGAAATTGCCAGCTACAATTGCCATGATGCAGGGAAAGGACCTGGATGCCGTACTCGCTTCCCTCTCAGGGTATGCGGCGGCAGGAGAGGGCAGTGGGGGAATAGTGAAATCTAGGGTGGGGGGTGGCCTTAACGGCAAGGCCACAGAGAAAAATGTGTCCCCTAGTGCTGCATTCCCACCAGCTAAGAAAAGAAAGGGCGCTGCAAAAAAGAGGGCTCCGCCTCTACCGGTGGAGGTAGTGGGGTGGTGACCCACACAGCCTCAATAGTACCACCCACTAGTGAGGCCAAAGGCAGGGCAACATCAGGCCTGGGTCGGCATGGGAGGAATCAACCAGAAACAAGGGGGACAGCCATTATTCTGCATGCACCCGTCAGTCCCCCCATGGGAGGACAATGGCGCAACATCCAGAACAACCCATGGGCAATGAACAACTGGCAAGGTGCGGGTTACGGGTGGGGGGCCCCAATGCAAGGTTTCCCAGGAGGTGGAATGGAATGGCCAGTTGGGTGAAATTTAGAGGGCTCCGGGGGGCGCAGCAGCAGATGTCCTACCACAGGCACCTAGCCAGACAATGGCTGGGGGTATGGGGTGCCCCTTAAACAGGTCAATAGGGAAAAAGCAGTGAGACACATCCAACAATAAACGGTGTAAAGAAGGTGATCCCATTGGGAGTCCCAGTAACGGGATTCCACAGTTAGTCAGCCCTTGGAGGTCACAAGTGGGATGCCTGGTTTGGATGGGAACCCGCTGTGGGTATGAGCAGCGCAAGTGTTGGGGGGCCATTTGGGAGCGCTAGGGGTACATCAGCATCTTCAGCGGACATGACAGCGGGGGTGGGGCAGCTGAGATGGACCCCACTTCAGTTCAGGTCACAACAGGGTCTGCAACGCCAGTATGCTTACTTGGCATGTGTCACAGGACAATAAGCAAAACATTTGGAATGATAAATACATTGATATTTTCTCCTTGCTGGATTATAGGAGAGTGGAGGACTGCAAGGATTCAAAGGGTGAGGAGAAGGATAGGAAGTTCTTTATAGGAAAGTCTTTGGCCAATTGGGCCACGAGTTTTGCCATTTTCGCTGTAAATCTGCTTGAAAAAGTCCCCAGAATTGCAACGAAAGCTAATGTCATATAATCACTTAGTACTGACCATGTACCACAACTGCACGTTTGAGGCCTGGTTGGTGAACGATGAAAGGCTCAGAAGCCCCAAAGCAGGGAATGTTCAGATGGACTGGGGGACCAGGGCAATGGACCTTTGGGCAAGTTGCACAGTGGTGCACCCTACCTCCAGCAAGGGGTTTGGAACAGGGAGGGAGGCAAAGCCCTTTCGGGGTAGCGCATGGCCAGGGAACAAGAAGGGTGCTTGCTGGGCCTTCAATAAGACAACATGCACAAGACCGTATGCAGGTTTAAGCACATCTGTTCCTTTTGCGGGATGTTGGGGCACGGGGAAGTCAAGTGTGCAAAACGGAACAAAGAGCATAAGTAGGGGTAAGACTTTGGGTGTGTCCCTGAATAGCCTGCCCTTGCTCCTGCGGGTAGACTTGCTGAAAAAATGGGCAAATAGGTACCACAGTCGCAAGGATGCTAAACTATAATTAGAGGGGTTTTCGCAGGGTTTTCAGATTCTGATAAGGAGATTACCTGTCCCAGGGGGGAGAGAGTCACAAAAAGCCAACCAGGATTACTACTGGACTGGGTGGACAATGAGTTTAAACTAAGCAGGATGGCAGGACCATTCCCTACTCCATCCCCTGCTGAACTTTTTGTGTTCACCAGTGGGCATTGGTCCCAAGAAGGAGCCTGGGAAATTCAGATTAATCCATAATGTATCCTTCCCAAGGGGGTTATCTGTGAATGATGCCATTTATGAAGAGCTTGGCTCTGTGAGATACGCCTTGTTCTATGAGGCATTGGCAGTACTACAGCGACTTGGCCAAATCTGACATAAAATCGGCGTTTCGTTTATTGCCAGTGCACCCAGAAGATTACTATTCATTGGGGTTCCGGGTTGGAGGGGAATTCTACTTTGACAAGTGTGTGCCAATGAGATGTACCATATCTTGTTCCTCCTTTGAGGCATTCAGCACGTTCCTGGAGTGGGCAACAAAGAGGGTAGAAGGGAGCCAAGATGCTTCCCTACTTGGATGATTTTTTGTTTATGGGTCAGAAAGGTTCATACCCGTGTGGGAAGGCACTGCGAGCATTCCAGAAAGAGACAGGGGCGCTGGGGGTACCGCGCCCTGGGGAGAAGACAGACGGATCCACGACTTTCGCTATATTTCCTGGGTATTGAAATTGATTTCATGCAGGGGGTGTGCCGCCTCGCGGGGTACAAAGTCTGTAATTTTAGGGAGGCAGTGGCCACCTGCTTGTGGCCAAAGAAGATACCTCTGGGGCAAATGCGGAGTCTGGTGGCTCAGCTTAACTCGCTCTGTGTATAGTTCCAATGGGCAGGTCGTTTTCCCGGTCAATTGCAGGGGCAATCTCAGGACTTAACAAGACACACCATCACACAAAGCTGTCCAAGGAGCTAAAGCAAGACCTAGTGATCTGGGACACCTTTCTGGCGGAGTTTAACATGGTACTGGTTTGGCCCACTGAAGTAAAAGACAGCAAGCAACTGGGGCTTCACACCGACGCCGCAGGTAGTGCAGGTTCTGGGGCCTTTTGGGGGAACAAGTGGTGCGGGCAACGGTGGCCCGCCAGTTGGGTGGACAGCGGCCTGACCAGGAACGTAACATTCATGGAGCTCTTCCCTAGAATAGTGACGCTGGACATATGGGGAGAAGAGCTAAGGGGCAGAGATGTGCTGTTCTGGTCAGACAGCATGTCCGTGGAGTGCTGAATTAACAGCGCGAAGGCGGCATGCCCCATGGTGATGAGATTATTGAAGAAATTGGTACTGTCATGTCTGATGAAAAATGTGCGTTTTCAGGCTAAACACGTGCAGGGCATTCACAACAATGCCGCTGATGCTTTGTCCCGTTTTAAATTACAGGAGTTCCCGCGCTGCCTATCAACAGCAACCTTGGCAATGACACTGTTTCCCGAGATGCTTTGGGGCATTGGTGCCCGAATTTAGCCTCACTCATTGAAGGCCCAGTATCGGAGAAGACCCAGAAAGCTAATGAAAAATGTTTCAGGGAATTAAGGGAATTTTGCAAAGCTCAGGGGTTAGTGGACATATTCCACAGGGAGATCGTTAGAAAGGTCCTGGGATACTTTCAGGGTCTGGAAATGTCGATGGGGGCGACCTGAACTAAGATGGCATCCATCTGTTTTTTACCAGTCTGGAGAGAAGGCCACCCCCCTGTGCCGACTTTGTGGTAAAGAAGGCTCTAATATGATGGAGGAGGATAGAGGGCCCTCAGGGGGACAGCAGGTAGCCAATGGATCCAGAGAAATTGACCGCCATCATGAGTTACTTGGGGGACATTTGCAGCAATGCATGGCAAGTATCGATTTGTGCAGGGCAGCTTTTGCTTTGGCTTACTTCAGAGCATTCAGGATAGGGGAGTTGGTGGGAGCATCCACATCAGTCTTTAGGGGGGATTAGCACATGGGGACCTTTCTTTGGGGGGAGGAAAGCGGTGCAGCTCTGGCTTAGAAAATCAATGGACCAGGAAGGACGAGGGGTCCGGGTCACATTAACGAAGCATGACAGTGGCGAGATCTACCCGGTGGGACTGGAAGATCATTTGTGGCCTACAGGGCCGAGAAAGAGGGACCTCTGTTTCAACTCAGTGATGGCTACTGCCTTTCTAGGTTCCAATTCAGGAAGATCTTTGAGAGATCACTGGAAGGGGTCCAACACTGGGGGCTGGGATTCGCCCCTCATTCCGTCGGAATTGGGGCAGTTCCCACTGATGCTAGATATGGGTGCAGAGAGAAGGAGATCAAAGAAATTGGACAATTGAAGTCCAGGGCATACAAAGAGTACATCAGACCACACTTAACATGTTGACGAGCCTAGGTGCGGCATAAAAAGGGGAGGGGAAGGATGGGTTGCAAAGCTGTGATATTGTTCAAGCTGAGGAGACGAGGGACTCCTCTGGCTGCTCTGCTCATAACATGGCTAACATACTTTTTTTCTATACTTGCGTAAGACAGATGGCGAGGCTGGTAGTATGAGTCATGAGGCACTCGTTCGTACAGAGAATGGAGCAGAGAGTGTGAGAACGCCCAGGACTGTTGGCGGAAGCAGCGGCCTTTGAAATATACTGGATTGGTTCAGGGGGCTTGCAAGTGCGCGGTGTTGGAGGAAAAAGGACAAAAAAGGGGGGTGTGCGACCCAGACCTGGTGATCTTGAATCTTGGGGGCAATGATCTGGTGCAGTTGTGAGAAGGGTGCTGATTGTAGAGCTATTGTCTCTTTTTGGGTGGCTTGAATGTTTCTGCCCGGGGGCATTACTCACATGGTTGCAAAATAGTCCAAGGTTGAACTGGGGGCAAGAGGCGCCCTCGCACCCACTGAATATTGCAGCATGAAAGATGAACAAGGAGATGGCCAGGCTTTCCCGGTGCAACGGGCAGCTATGGATCATAGAGAATGGCCCATGAAGGGGCCCGAGGTCCTGCCATCAGGACGGTGTTAACCTATCTCAAGGAGGCACTGAACTTTTACTACAGAACGTTTTGGCAGTGATGAGAACATTTGTGCGAGTCAGGGGGTGGCACGGACTGATGGGTCTGCACCCCGTGGCAGGTGGGGGAGGACCATGTGGACGTTGAGATCCCTTTCCGGGGGACTCTAGAGCTGAAATAGTGGGAAGGGGAGGGCGCAGAACGCCCCCGTCAGAATTGGGGAGTAGCTACTGAGGGGTGCTGGGGGGGCGAGGTCAGGGGGCAATTTGGGTAACGAAGGGTGTGCCTCCTGGTATACACACAGAGAAGGGCATGGTGGGGAGGGGATAGGGCCTCACCACCATGCACCGCCCAGGGGGTGGGGGTTCATGGTCCGCCTGGACCACCTGTCAGTGTTAGGAAGGTTATTGTGGGGTGCTTTGTAAGTCACATTTTCTTCTCTGTGTTGCCTTCTATCCTCTGCGTATCCTCTTGCAAGCTGTGTATAGCACCCATTGTCCATGCTACCTAGTCACACAGTCTGTATGCACCTAGGTGTCATAGAGCACCCCAAACTGTACTGAGCCGTGTGAGAGGCATGCCTTTTAAGATGGGAGTAGGAGCTGAGTGGTCCTCTGCACTACCGAGTCACCCAAGGAGCCAAAGATGTCCTCCTGGGCTTTTTGCACAGGTCTCGGGAGGATAAGCCAGGAAAGAAGAATACGTGTCTGTTGTGCTCCTCTGCACCTCTGCGCTCTTTCCAACCTAAGCACAGCTGGCACATAGTATTCCCTGATGCTGACCACACTGCACGTCTAACTCAAAAACAAACGTAAGCTCGTGCCAGTAAGCCGCCATTTTGTGACAACTAAATCAACAGCCCTCAGTGCAATCAGAAGGGTGACCTAAGGAAAGATGGCATTCACGAAGTGATCGGAAAAATAAATTATAAAGTGTGCAGTGAGTCATTTTAAAGAGCAGGTGTTCATTTCGTTTTGACGGTGTGATGTGATATTCATACATGTAATTTCATGCGGGTGAAGTGAAAAGGAAACGTTGGCATAGGACATATTATTTTATTAATACTATTATTATTAGGTTATTTATTCTTCAGGAAGCAACGGAACACTGGCGAGGAGGCAGAGAAACGCTTCATGTGTTAATTTCCCCTCAAAAATATTGCCATACAAAAATATCACCATATTTTTGCTGTGATATTAAGGCATGGAACCTGCGGGGGACACCCCCGCAACCCCTGTATTAATTTAAAAGGAGCGGGGGGCACCCCCGCAACACCCGCTCCCAAAAAACCCTAATATTATCCCCACTAAAAATATCACCTATGGCCGTTCCCGACGACCATATATACGGGGATATTTTTGGTGGGGATAATATTACCTGATACCAGAGAAACAAGGGAGCAGGGACTTAACAACAGGTTAGGGTTGACTATTTGTCAGCAAGATGTACAAGCAGCAGGGGAGGTAGCAGTGGGGAGCAGATCATCGGGCCTCATTACGACTTCGGCGGGAGCCATGCCGCTATTGGTGGCATGGCTGCCGCCGAAATTGGGTCCAGGTTCCCAGAATGGGGAATTACTAGGCCATTCCGAGCTCGGAGGGCATGGTAATTCCTCCCTCCAGGGGCCTTCCCCATTCCCATCTGAGCCCCCATAGGGCTCAATGGCAATGGGAGAGCGTGCAAACAACGGGCCGATTACGAGCGGCCCGTTGTTTGCTCCCTCTTCCCCTCGCGGGACCCGGTAAGAACGCCTGGTTTGACCAGGCGTTACTTACCGGGTCCCGCGAGGGGAGCTTGTAATGAGGCGGAACGGGTTTAACGGGTCCGCCTCCTTTAGCGGAGCCCGTTAACCCGTTCCGCCTCAGTCGTAATGAGACCCATCCAGTCGGGTGAGGAGCGGAGGGTGTGAGGACCTAGGGGTTAGGGTCCACACCCACACAAGCAGTGTAATCTCCCCCTTTTCAGAACTTAAGTCCTGGTAAAAAAGCCTATCGCTTGTGTATTGTCCTTTGTGTACCCAGTTGCCTTTCAAAAATGAATTGTGTGTGGGAAGTTTGTAATTTTGGCATCAGAAAGTGTCTACTTAATATTGACAAACTCTTTCATATTACATAGCAGGTGATCTTGCCAGTATTGACAGATGACAGATATTCATTGTTTCCCAACCCAATGGTTCTCTTTTTATCAACTGCAAAAGAACGATGGGCTGATGGGACCAACCGGGAATCGAACCTGTGGCCATGAGGTCAAGCACAGGCCCCTGTAGTGGATGCATTAGTCCGCTGAGCCTCAGACCAGGCTGTTTTACTTTTTAATTCATGTGCATATTGTGGGTCCTGTCTCTGGGGCTTTCCTGCTTTACAGAAACGTCGCACACGGACAAGTGCGATTTTGCAAATGATGCTTGTGCAAATACCTGTGTGACATCAGGATGTCATCTCTTTTTTAGAAAATGCACCCGATGCCGGGGGAACACTAGACTTGAGGAAAGGGTCAGTGGTGAAAAAAGAAGGTGTGAAGCACAGTCTGGGTCCATTTATCACAAGGTGTGCATTTTATTACAGGGAAACATAGTGTGAAGGGGTGGCACCTGGGATGTCATTGGAAGGGAGTGGGCACGTGTTGAGCACGGGAACGTGGGCCCAGCTGTGCGCCAGTGGGTAGGAGAGCACAGAGGGAGGCGTGCTTGGGAGGCGTGCAGTAGCTGTCCAGGGTGCTGAACGCCACTGGCCGATCGTGGCTAGCAGCGCTGTCAGAGGGGCCGGACGCCGGAGCCTCGCTGACTTCTGGGTGCAGCATTTCTCCCACACGCTGCAGCCTGCACTGGGCGACGTTTAACCCATTATTCTTTGCCCACGTGCTGTGTCTGCAACAAAATTAGCCCTTCCTGCGTTTAAAGAAACGCTATGCAATTTACAAAGTGTGCCTCAAAAGAGGCCGCACGCCCCCAGAGGACCCTCCCATACATAGGATGCCCCCTGCAAGGGGGGCATGCCCCGGTGACGGGGTAATCGACCCTGTTGAATGACCAGCATGTCAACATTTCACCACAGCCCAGTGCCCCCGCACCCTCAAACACCTGCTAATGGCCACAAATGTAAATATTGTTTAACTAGAGCTCCCCCACCCCCCAACAATCCGAGGCCCCGTGCGTTCAGTCTTGGTGTATTTATTGTTCAACAGGAAAATGCAAAAAAAAAAAAGCTTATATAAGCTTCGTAAAAATGGAGTAGCCATGAACGGAAACCACTCTAGGTGAATAGTGTACATTATAAAATGAAGCTGGCAGGGCCCGTCCCATGGCCCCCGCGGTGTCATTGATCAGTTCTAGTTATTGTTTATACCGCGAACATTTAGTAGCAGACCGCGCGGCGGGGACGCGGCTGCCACGTGCGCCTTTGTCCTGCAGCTGAACTAGTTTCCACTCCAGCGGCTCCGTCAACAAGCAGGCCACGCACAGGACACGTTCCCGCGCCGGTCCACACCAGCCGGCGCCTGCCTGCTGCCTGAGAAGGCAGCACATGGCGGCAGCAGGCCATGGCCCCAGCCATAGCCGCCCAGTCTTCCACTACGCACCAACAGCGAGCCACTGCACGAAGCCAGGCCATGCACCGGGCAGTCGCACGTGCTACTACTACAGCTGCCCCATGCCAGGGAGGCGCCGCTGTGTCTGGCCGCAGAGTTCTCTCATGCGGTGGCAGTGGTATATGCCACATGCTGGCGTGGCACGTGTCTACTTTTCATCTCTCCCTGGGCTCGAGCTCCTGCCCATTCTTCCTATATTCCTCTCTATAAGTGGTCCACCTCTAATCCATTTTACTCCAGCATTCTAAGGTCTGGCGATCCCTGGGCCGGGACACAATATACCCTAAAATCTCAGACAAGGATTGGCGCTTTGAGATCACTATCTCAGTGATTCGGTGCAGTGTAAAAGATCAATAATTAATTAATTAGCCCCAATCAACGCTCAACCTCTCAGTGTCACGATGGGTTGCCATTAGGAAATGTGTGTATCTGTTTTGATGCGCTACAGGACCCAGGGCCGAGCAGCGGTGTGCCTGCACTGGTCAGTTTCTTCATTAATGCAGCTGAAAATTGTAGGTCAGGAGTACCCCCACCGCCCCAACCATTATAATTATAATTGCTTAATACCAACGAGTGATTCGAACCTGTGTTGCGCTGTGTTGTCTTGCTTCCAAGAGATGACAACCACGTTGCCCCTGAGCTGTCACACATCTACCAATGTTACCCATTTTATATCTATTCAGAAGACCCACCAGACCCCATCTGTCACTCAGCAGCGGGATATCTGTATTTATGAGGTGTCCGGGCAGATGGCCTGTACCACACCATGCATGACCAAACCTTAGCATTGTATCCCACGCAGAATTCCATAACCAGGCAAAATATGCCAACCTGACCCCCGCCCCTGCAAGACATTTCTGCTATCATACGCTATCAGACCCATCATCCATGCGCCCAGGTCCTGAACGTGTCAATGAACTGTACCCACACTGTTACTGTTCTACAGTCGTGGAGTATGTGGGCACCCACACAACGCCAAGTCAGCAGTACACTGCCACCCACACATGCAGAACATACATCTGCATGGTTTGAGTCATGCATTCCATGCAGCCTGTCCTTTTAGCACCAGCCCGCCTACCCATGAGCAGGGGTGTTGCTAGGTCTGGAAATGATCCGGGGCTACGCTAATGTCGGGACTGTCGGGACTCGGGGCTAACTAGCCTTTTGTTTGTAGCCCCTGAGATTCTATCCGGGGCTACAACCAAAAAACCTGGGGCTATAGCCCCTTATGCCCCACCGCCCACCAACGCCTCTGCCCATGAGCAGCAGGAAATGTGCATGTGAAGCAAACAGTGGCACACGTATAATTCCAGAGATCAGTGAAATGTCAATACGTCCATACATCCAGGGTCAGACTGGGGCATAACATTGTCTCTGGCAACAATGAAAAAGTGACCCACAATTGCAAATGGCAATTCCTTCCTTTGGTGACAGACTCTTTGAGTAGTAACCAGGGGGAGGTTTTTTTGATAAAATGTGATGGAGATTGTGCATTTTAAAGAATATGTTTTCAGTATCAATGGTCAAAACTACTAGCCACATAGTGAAGTAACTCATCAAACTGGCCCACGTTGGCCAAAAAAGTGGCCCACTTCGACCAACAAAAACTTGCACACGTTAGCATTTTGCGTTTTTGGTTCGGGCATTGCCTTATTGCCCTACAGGCCCGCCTAGATACAACTGGAAATTGGATGTCAATACAACGGCACTTACGCATCAAAGCCTTGCACACCATGCCTTGCCCATGCAACAGAAGAACGCAGCCAGTGCATGTGGGCAGTAGGATGCCATGCAAACAATGTTGACTCTATACATCTAAGGCATGCTATGTGGTGAACAGTAATGCAAGGCATGTGGGGTATCATAGACATGCACAAATGCCATGCTAATGCGGCAGCGGCGGCATCCACACACCTGGTGCATGAAGGCAGCACATTAACAGGGCAGCTCCATATGATATAATAATAATGTGTTTCTTATATAGAGCTGCACACCCATAGGTCGCAGAGTGCTCAAATAACAGAAGGCCTTATCATCCCACAGAGTGGTACTCATGCATGGAGTACCGCGTTAATGCAGCAGCATATCTGCAACTCGTACATGCAGAGCGCCATGTCTAATGCATGCAGCAGCATCCCCAACCCTAAGGCATGCAGGAGGTTCTGTGATAATACTAGGGACTCGCCCTCACTTCGGTGGCACTACAGAATGGCATGCTAATAACAGAGCAGCACCCATGCACCTGATGCATGAATGCATGCATGCATGCATGCATGCAGGGTCGCGATAACTGCGCAGCACCTACACAAAGACGGAATGAAGGTAAAGGGATACTGATAGCACAGCAGCACCCAAGCATTGCATGAACAGACACACTGCCACGACACCACAACTTTACTCAAACTGCACATCTGCAGCATGGAGGCAAAGGCACGGCACTCTGCACCTGTGCAATGCAGATCGTGCCACGAAAATGCAGCCGTACAATACATCTCATATGTTGGAGCACAGCGTGGCAGTAACACAGTTGCATATTTGCATGTCAGACATGCAGGCAGTGCCGGGAAAACTCAGCAACACCCCCGCACCACATGCACGAACACGGGGACACAACACATCCTATATCTCCGGCAAGTAGCAGTGTTGTGATAGCACGACAGCCCCTCACGCATGCAGCGGCGGCGGTCATGAGAACGCAGCATCGCCGGGAGAAACACCCTACATCACACACACACACGCCCGTGTCATGCCAATGCGCCGGCACATGAACGCATGATCTATAATCACGCATGTAACGGAGCAGCATCCTGCATGTCAGGCACACACGCCGGGCCCTGGCACCCCAGCCGCACCTGTACACACCATGCACGGCAGCGCAGCCGCCGCCTGCCCATCAGGCGCACATACCGCGCCACGACCTCGGGCCAGCATCTGTCCACCACAGGCATGCAGCAGCAGCAGCGCCCCGCACAGAAGGCACGCAGCCGTGCCATGGCAACACGGCGGCACCTCACCCAGGCGCCGAGGCCGTGCGCGCCTCGCGCCGCCTCCCCCGCACCCACACTCACCACAGTTTCCTCTTGTAGGGCAGAATGTTGCTCCGGTTGGAGGGGGTCACCCCGATGGCCATCTGCAAGACGGTCAGGTATTTCTGGTACTTCATGCCGCCGCCCGGCCGCAGGCCCCCGCAGAGCGTTGAGGGGCGGCCGCCTGCCTGGCTGGCTGCATCGGCCGTGCCCGCTGCCTCCGTCAGCGGCTCGCCATGTCTTCTGCCCGCCGAGCTAGAGGAGGCCCGGAGCCCGCGCCATCCAACCTGCGCGCGCCCCCGCTGTAAGCTTATTAGCGCTTAGAATAGCGCCCCGTTAATCCCGGCACTGCTGGTTTAACTATAACAAGGTTGTCGATCCAAACATCTACTCCGAACCGAATTGGCTGCTTAGGGAAGCCCCCGCCCCCTCCCCAGCCAAGAGGGAGGGGGCGCTGTGCCCAGGATCTCCCTGGCATTGCAGCAGCCTTCTAGCTGAGGGGGTGGCGATGTTATACTCGGGCACACCGTGCCATCACACTGGGAGCTGCCCACCATGTGGAGCTGGCACCTCTTTCTTAGATTACGTGCTGTTTCAAACTGGGGCTCGGGAGTTCAGAGTGGGGGAGGCGGGGGGGACACCCAGGCAACCTGTGCCCCCAGTCACCCACCTTCCAACCACACAGTAAGCGACGCAAACTTGTCTCATGGTGACAAAGCACGCAGGGTGCCCCAAGAATTGGAGAACCCGCGGGGCCCCGCCCTGAACATTTCACCCTGGTCCACAGTCCCCAGGGCACAGCGGCACCCCAGGGTTCAGAGGGACCCCGCGAGCCCACAGCCCAGCCCTGCCCATTTCACCCTGCTCCACAGTCCCCAGGGTACAGCGGCACCCTAGGGTCCAGAGGGACCCTGCGAGCCCAGTCCTGCACATTTCAGCCGGGTCCACAGTCCCCAGGGCGCCCCAGGGTCCAGAGACCCCGCGAGCCCAGCCCTGCACATTTCAACTGGGTTCCCAGGGCACCCGAGGGCGCAGAGACCCCGCAAGCTCAGCCCTGCACATTTCAACCTGGTCCCCAGGGCACCCCAGGACAGGGAGACCCCGCGAGCCCAGCCCTGCACATTTCACCCTGGTCCACAGCCCCAGGGCACAGCGGCACCCCAGGGTTCGGAGGGACCCCGCGAGCCCACAGCCCAGCCCTGCACATTTCACCCTGCTCCACAGTCCCCAGGGCACAGCGGCACCATAGGGTCCAGAGGGACCCTGCGAGCCCAGCCCTGCACATTTCAACCCCGTCCACAGTCCCCAGGGCGCCCCAGGGTCCAGAGACCCCGTGAGGCCAGCCCTTCTTTTTTTTCTTCTTTTTTTAAATTGTTTTAGTTTAATTTAATCAACCTTTCAATATTCTAACAACACAACGAAAAGACAAAAAAAAATCTACATAAAATCAGTCTTGCAATGGTGTGACCATAACATGAGGGTTCAATAACATTAAAAGAATCCAATCCGCGTGTTCTTAAGCACCTAAAACAATTACATTTAAACATAATAAAATGAACCTTGACAGTTGTAGCACACACACAGAAGCAGACTTAAGAAGTTCATTAGTGTTAAGCATGTCCAAACTGCTTGTATGTAAACAACAATTCATTGCATTAATCACGGTACAAATCAAACCTTTAAAGTTGTAACATAAATTAAGGGGTATATACTCCATATTACAGCATGGGCCATAGTCAACTCAACTGAGTAAGACAAATCGCCAAACATTACATGATTCATTCTAGAGAGTAAATTATCATTGCAAAAAATGTACATCAGTCTTTCCAAAAGCCACAACATGCGCAGTAATTTGTCATTCGTCCAGTCTTGGCTGGCCATAATCCTAGCTAGATCGATATCTGGTTAATTGGTGCACCCCAACTGCACCGACCCTGGTGTATCTGACTTTAACTGAAGGCTATTTAGGGAATTAATAGTTGCCAATTGCAGAGACAAATGTTCACTACTCATGATGGTAGTCCAACAGGTACTATATTGACATTGACCTTGGTGGAAATCAAGCATTTCCTGAATAAAGAACAGCATCTCCAGTTGCATAGAGCGTGCAAGCAAACCAGCCCTAATTCGTATCTGATCCATGAATGCGGAACGCAGGTCGGCAGGTGTAGGATCTGCCTCCAGAATGACGCCTCCCACTTATCAAATTGAAGACCAGATATGATGGGAAAGGTTTCCAGGCCGCACAATATTGCCGTCACTGCCTTCTGATTCCTGTATGAACAGGCTGGCTTAACAGAACATTTTCCATATCTATTCCATATCTATGCATTATAATTTGTGATTGACATACTGCTGTATTTATTTTCCTTTCTACACAGGTAATCAGAGTTTTTGAATTAATCGTGCCTTCAAAACATGTACCCAAATAAGTATATTTGGCCACAATTTGTAATTGCATTTTATTGACAAACCCCGGAAAACGATTCAATCCAGCTTTTGTCGGAGCGAGGAAAACCACCTGTGTTTTCTCATAGTTCACACTTAATTCATTCAATTGGATGTAACCTTGACAAGCTGTTAGACGTTTTTGCAGACCCACTTGTGTTTTTGAAATTAAGACAATGTCGTCTGCATATAACAAGGATTTCATGGGTTGGTTGGCCACTTTGGGAGAGTCTGATTGGACCTTAGCAAATACATACTTAAGATCATGTATGTAATAATTGAACACATAAGATGCCAATAGGCAAGCTTGTTTGAGACCACATGCTGTTAAAATGGGCGCAGACAGGACGCCACCCAATGAAAGTCTAACGCGCATAGAAGTATCTGTGTGTAGTGCTTGGATGAGTTCAAATACAGTATGTGGGCAGTGGACACCAGGAGTCGGCCTAAACATCACAGCACAAGTACATAGAGAAGCAGCAACCCTCACACCAACAAAAAACAGAGAGACAAGAGGAGAAGAACATAATGGAAGGGAATGTTGGAAAAGAGGTTTAGGATATACGGTAGCAACGAAGAAAATGCAGAAGACAATAGAAGAACACTTTGGTAAAAAGAAAACAAAATGTGCAAGTGATGAGGAGATGATGTGGTTGATAGACAACACATTGCACTCCAGCGTAAGATTGAGAGAAGAAAGGGGCGAAATAGACATTATACCACCCGCAATGTTAGGACTAAATATAAGTGAACTGATGATGGAAGAACAAACAGTGTGCAGTTCCGATAAGAATCAAGAGTTGACCCTATTTGATAATGAAGAAAGTTCGGAAGGTCAGCAACCATGCCCAGAAATAAACAATCCCTATCCTGAGGAAACTCCAGCTCGATTCAATCAAGTAAATGAAAATACACTCTCTGCATTGAATTATGTCTTGAGCTCCTTGGTCTCAGTATTCAAACTGTTAAAAGAAGAGGTGCAGTCACAAACAGGCACCCTCCTAGAAATGACAAAGGAGATGGCAAACCTGGATGGGGCACTAGTGGGCTGTAATAATATACTAAACACAAATGTTCTCCAAGGTTTACAAGAGTTGAGACTAGAATGTACTAAACAAGGTATGGACTTATCATCGATACAGCGATGTCTTGCAGCACGGAAAAGTATGAGGAGATAGACCTCAGGGTAAAACAGGACACTGTGCTGCAACTCCAAACCTTGAACCAAAGAATGGTAGATACAGAGCAAATAATAGAGTTGAAGGATCATAACTCACAGATGATACTGCTTTGTCAGAGTCTACACTTGAAGAGTTTAGAAGATTGGCCAATGTTGGAGATGGTCTCTTAGAAGAAGAAACTGAGATTCTGGATCCAATGGCAAAGACAATAAATCAGAGTGAGATTCCTTCAATAGGGGCGGCTGAAGATAATGACAACCCTGTACAACTGGGAAGAAAAAAAGAAAGGAAAAGAGAATCAAGGAGACAAAGAAGACTGAAAGAGAACTTAATACAAAAAAGGGAAAGAAAGTCAAAAACCAAAGGAAGAAAAAATACAATAATGCAGAAACAAATAACTTTCTGAAAAAAATAACAAATATCTCATTATCATCAACAGAAGTTGACGAGGATGTAATCCAAGTAGATCCTGAGGAAGGTTCCTGCAGGGAAATAGACCCACCCAAGAAACAAAAAAATCTTAGTGGCAAAAAGAACAATCGCAAAGGCCAGATGAGCAGCCAGGAAAGAGATAAAAAACAATCAAGGACACCAACATGCTGCCAAACAGACCTTGAGAAGGATGGTTCTATAGCACCCGCAGAACCAATAAAGATAAAGAAGAATCCACCAACTGCACCAATATTTTTGAAAATGAAGGAAAAAGCAGGAATAGTAAAAAAAAGCTCAAAATGCAGAGACTATTGGAGGTGTCAAGATCGCTCTAAAGATCGCCCCGATATTCTTGAAAAAGACAGAAGTAGAACACAAGAACCTGGTTGTCGGCGATAATATAAGGACGGGGAGGGAAAGCACAAGAGAATCATGGAGATTGGGAATGGAGTTGGAAAATCAAAAGAAATGGAGGAATTCTCAATCCCAAACCCAATTTCAACGACCTCGGCAGAGGCACCAAAACAACAAATGGAAGGTCAAGCAAAATCATCACCATTTGCTATGCCAATTATCTGGATGCAATCAATTGCAAATAAAAACCAGATAAAGTCCTTAAATCGAGGGGTGATCTTGTCAATCCTAAAAAAAAGTGCCAAGCCTATATCTCATTAATAGCAATGACATTGAATTTGTACAATTTCCAGATATAACACAACCTCGGGTGGCAGAGACTGGATGCGCCTCAAGAGAGGTGTACACTGCCATCAATGAGGCAAAGGAGGACCTGAAGAATCTAAATGTACTAGTTACAAATGGAAGGCCTGAGATTGTAATACAGCAAGAGGAAGGGGGTCAGAAAAGTAAATCACCTCAAGGGCCCATAAATACACCCAAGTCAAATTCTGAATTGGCAACAAATGCATCAGTAGATTCGGGGGCAACCTTAAATGGAAAT
This sequence comes from Ambystoma mexicanum, assembly GCF_040938575.1. Lineage (NCBI taxonomy): Eukaryota > Metazoa > Chordata > Amphibia > Caudata > Ambystomatidae > Ambystoma > Ambystoma mexicanum. Next base: position 1,365,404,624 of record NC_090934.1, read on the forward strand.
GTGCTATCTCTGCTCCCGGATATTCTCACGGAGGTTTTGCAGAAACTCGGTCTGGCACAAAAACCTCTTTGAAAATGACGGTTTAAAAATGTTCTGTTGGAACACGCCGGGCCCAAATAACATCCTCTCCAAGCTCACGAAAAAATTTCCTTTTTGGGAAGGGAGATGCTATCATGCTACAGGAAACTTGGATGGTAAACCATATAGCAATAGAGGGTTTCCTTGTAGAGGCACAAGCCGCATCTCAAAAAGCTAGAGGGAGGCCGAGTGGGGGGATGCTGATAGCTCTTAAGAACTCTAAATTTAGGGATATACACACCATTGATTGTAAGATACAAGGGCTTCAATTCTGTAAAGCGACGTTGAAGAGCTCTCAACAAGTCGTGGAGCTGATAATTGGCAATATCTACTGGAACCCCATGTGTTCAGGCCTGGCTGCATTTTTGGAAAAACTAGCACAGGCCCTAGAAAAGGCGCTAACATTGTTTCCAGAGGCTAAAATAATATTAGGAGGGGACTTGAATTCCCAATGTCTAAATTTATCGAAAGAACAAACAAATCAAGGAGGACGGAGGGGGACAGAGAATGGTCACTCATGGATAGACTTCTTTAGTATGTGGGATCTAAAAAAGGCAAAAGGAAACATACCTGGTGATATACCTGCAAAACCGTCGGGAATCCAAGGTGCAGTGTTTTCAACGCTAGACTACCTTTTTATTTCATACTCACTATTTGAACAAAAGGTAACGCTAGCCATCCGTGAGGGGGGTGGCAGTGACCAATTGAGGTTAGAACTCTCATTCCCAGAAGTACTATCAGAAATAAAGTTGAGAGACAAACAAAAACTGGAATGTAGGAAGGGAAGAGTCTGAATCCACAAATATAAAGCAGGGGGGTTGAAACTAAATGAGAAACTCATAGCCCTGCCGGAATCCCTCCAACTTGAAAACTGTTCACCCTCAGGTTTCTCAAAATTCATCTGGTCAATTTGTCCGCCAAGAATAAGTGGGGACGGCCCTAAACATATGCATAAACATATATTTGATGAAGAGACCATGGTGAATAAAAAAGAACATAATAGGAATCTACGGTTGATTAAAAAAAAACCACAAAGGGAATATGGAGGCGTTCAAAGATGAGATAAGATTGCTGAGAGGAAACTACAACGACAGGTCCATATCAAGGAAAATAATCAGACATCAGCGAGATGGTGAACATATGTTGGATTTACTCACAAAAAAGAATTCAAAGGATTTCTGGTCTGTCATTCATAAACTTGAGGGAAATTCGGCAATCCAGCTTTGTAATTTGGTTAAAGAAGAAGACTAGATTAGCAATTTAAAATTTGTTTTCGGGAAACCGATTAAAACTATATTTGAACATAATATGCAGATAAACTGGCAATTGTCATTCGACGAAACCCTCATCAAAGACTTGATTATGAAAGGATCTTCCGCAAAAGCAGCAGGTCCGAATGGTCTCACCTATCAAGTAATGAGGAATAGGCCCGGACTTGTGGTCAAAATTTCTTAACTGGCTTTTCTTGGAGATCATAGCCAGAAAGCAATTTCCTTCATCATGGAGCTCTGCAACTATAATTCCTCTGTTCAAGGGGGGAGATAGGACGGTGGCAGCAAACTATCGTCCTATTGCCCTCCTGGACATTGATAGCAAAATCTTCATGAAGCTACTGTTAGGTGAATTGGAGGCTTGGGAAAGAAAGGCAAAGATTATATCAAGATGCCAGACAGGCTTCAGGAAGGGGCTTTCCACCGCAATCAATGGGCTTTGCCCAGGTGGATGGAGGAAGGCTTTGGCAGAAATTAAGATCAAAGGGAATTCCAGAAGGATTATTGGGCATGTTGATGGAATTCCACAGGTAGAATAACAACAGAGTACGGTTGGATGAAGACGGCCATTTATCAGAACCAGTGAGGGTAAACTGGGGGGTGAGGCAGGGTTGTTTAGGGGCTCCATTTTTTTTCAATCTTTATATATCTGATATGGGGGACTTTTTAGCTCCCTTTGCATTAGCGAGCCCAGTATTAAATGGGGTTAAACTACACTGGCTCGCCTACGCAGATGATGTTGTTATCCTAGATAGAACTGCGATAGGATTACAGCGACTGTTGGATGGACTCTTCAATTATGTGAATATAAATGGGCTCTCAATTAACCCTACAAAATCTAAAATCTTAGTGAACAGAAAGAAAAATAAACATGTCACCTACCACCATTGGTCATTGGGGGGAGAGAGAATAATGAGAGTAGAAGAGTTGGTCTATCTTGGCTATAACATATTTGCTAATCCAGCCGTGTATAAGATGGAGCTTGAAATGTCCCTGAAGCTTAAACCTCTGACGGCCCAGATGAAAAAGATACTTGGGAAATATGCAAGATTTTCCATTATCCCAGTATTAAAATTCTATCAAGCAAAAATTGTCCTGATCTTACTGTGTGGATTGGAGGCAAAACCTCACTTGTGGGACATACAGTGGCATGGATGGGAAGGCCTCGTTTGGCAGCATGTATTAGGGCTGCCTTTGAGTTTATCAATAGACAATCTCCGTTTTGAATTAGGCCTTAAGTCTCTTGCATCACAAGCAGGTTGGAAATTAATATCACTCTGGCAAAAGATCATCACCGCTCAAGAAGACTCACTAGATGCCCATATGAAGTCAGGAAAATCGCCCATCTTGGACAATTTAAAGCTGTTGGTGGAAAAATCAATGCTGAATACTGACATTGAGATTAAGCTTTTACTTGAAGATCCGATGAAAGCAAAAAATAAATGGGACGAAATGGACTGGATCCATACTATTGAGAGAATAAGAACATGCACCCGCCCAAACCCTCTCCAGATGACAGACCGGAAATTGGGTGTTTTGAATAAATACCTAGTAAGATTCCCTGACTGGAGAATTGGGAGCAAGTTCTTAAGGGTGAGGTTGAATGTTACCAAAACAGGAGAAGTTTTAGCAAAAAGAGGAATGGGCAATCAGGCAGTAAAGCTCTGCAAGATCTGTGAAAACCCAGAACGGCAGTCTATTAAACACCTACTGCTGTTTTGTGAAGGCACAGCAGAAGCTAGACAACATCTCTTTAGTAAATTCGCTCATTCTGCTCTATACTCTACACAAGAATCCTGGTGGGAAAGATTTATTGGTGGTAATTCACAGGAAATTACAATCTCAGTGATACAGATATTGGAGAGCTGTAAAATTGAGTCTTAGCCTGAAAATCAGGATTAAGTTTGAAACTAACTATCACTATACTGGACAGCTGAATTTGCTTCGGGAAACGTCTCAGAATTTTTCTGACATTCACTGCAACTGTTTGCCTGACCAATTGCAAAAGGAGATCATATGTCATCAGGGTACTGTCTTCTCCTGTTTTGGGTGGGAAAGTATTTTCTTTAACTTTAAATCTGGAGTGCATGTATATTTTATTTTGTTTAAAAAAATGTTTTTTAGTATGACATAATGAAAGATTTGGATACATGATGAAATCATTGTAAAAGGTTAATGTTAATCATATGCAACAATAAAAAAAAATATGTGGGCAGTTTTCTCGCCTTAATTTTCGAATAATTTAACTCGTGAAATGGAATCAAACGCGGAGTGCAAATCCACGAATGCAAAAAATACAGGTTGCCTCATGGATTGGCACTGAGCCTTGATTGCATTTAGGCATATTAAATTAACACGCGTACCCATACTTGGGACAAAACCAGTCTGGTTCGGATCACGTAGATCATTGGTTAGTGTCCAGGAGTTAAAGTCTCTGAGTACCAGCTTTGTGAAGATTTTCCCTGGCGCATCCAACAGTGCGATTGGACGATAGTTTTTGGGTGACATGCGATCCCCCTTTTTAAATAATGGTATGATCACAGAGGTTTTCCAAGACTTCGGCACTTGTTGGTATTTTATTATATGTTGGAAAATTTGATACAAGATCAGCGCCCATTCAAAGACATTTGCCTTAAACATGCAATTTGTAAGTCCATCTGGCCCTGTAGCCCTAGACGAACTGGCACGTGAAATCAACTCTTCAGTGTCTGTCAAGGAGAAATCCAAAGATCAACTTGTATAGGTGGAGGGCTCACACTGCAAGCTGTTAAAGCTTGGATCGTTGTAGAAACTGGTGTAGTACTCAATCCACGTGTTTTCATTTTTCACAATCAGTTGGGCATCCGCTTGACTAAAGGAAGAGTGAGTATTCAATAGTTGCCAGATCTCAGCAGAATTTTTATTTGCCGTTGCTGTCCCATGTTTTCACTATCATGTTGGAACATTATTTGTTTATGGGACTTTAGCCAGTTCTTATAAATACATTTGGCGTTATTCAAATCCTGCTGACAAGTCAAGGATCGCATAGCTAGCAGATGTCTTCTCTGTTTCAGATATGCTGCTCGCTTAATTGAAATCTCAGAGTCAAATGCATGTTTATGATTCAAACGGCCATGCCTCATGATGGTTATGGTGTTAATATAGGGTGCTAGTAACTCTGTGTAGGGTGCTGGAGCAACCAAATTCACATTTCTTTCCAGATTGTACCTAAAAGATGCAAGTTTAGGAATGGTCCATCTTATTCTGTTTCTAACCACATTTGTCGACAAACACTGGTTGGAAATATGATCTCTAGAGTGTTGTTGATGGCCAGCAACAGTCAAGGACAGTAGTTTGTGATTACTAGATGGTAAAGTAAGAATCTCTAGGTGATGCAAATACTTGAATAACATTTGATCGACATATATATAGTCGTTTGTACACAGTGTTATTATGAAACCAAGTTGTTTGTGCAGGGATGTCTCCCTGGATTGCCCCATTCACCATTATAAATTGTCTTTCTGCCATGAAAGAAGACCAAGCCTGTACCTGTTGCATGTGGGGTTTGGTGTTCAAGCAATCTAAATTTAGATGCCCCAAGATAATAGTATGAGTAATGTCGCTGGCAATGTGAATCAGATGTAACATGCGATTTAACCCTGCATAAAAAGCCTCATCTGTTAAAGCCGCTGGATTTCGATACAGGTTTACTAAGGCAAATCTTTTCAGACCATATGTGATTTTAACCAACAAAATGTGATCACTTACTACCCCCCACTCTGCAATAGAGAGACCCAATTTCAAGTTCACAGCCACTAGTAAACCAGATGCGGGCCTCCCTCCAGGCCACCGAGCCGGAGATAAAACAGTATCATAGCCATCCCAAGCTGGGGATGTTATTAACCAAGTTTCCTGTAAGGCAATGATTTGAAACACATGTGGAACATTTTGAATGGCAGCTTGTAAATGAGCACTCCCCCTAGTATTTCAGCATGCAATGAATACATCTTTGGACGGTACTATCAATGATGGTTACTGGCACATACCCGCTTGCACTCTCATGTCTCTATTTTCACATGAATGAGTGCGTTGGTAAATGTTTGTTTTATGCATGATTGTGTGAGGTTTATCGCTTGCCCTGGCACGGTCTTCTGCCAGTAAAAAGCCCATTTCGAACAACGGCATCTTTGCTTGCCGTATTAAATTTGCAACCACCCCAGAGGGAATCCATAATCGAATTATTGATTGCGTTGTATCTGCAATAAATTCAATTTGTTCAATGACTTGTGAGGTGATGGCTTGCAAAGAACTCACAGAACTGAACATATTCAGTACACTCTTTCTATTTAAATCATATGATGGGGAGTTTCCCTCTCTACATTTTAATGTAAATGAGTGGGCATCACTACCCCTTGACTGTACCAATTTTCCTGAGTTGGGTGCCAGACGCGCAAAATGCATGTCGGTAGTACGAGGCGTCAAATTCAGGGATGGTAACGGATAGTTTTGATTATCAAATCTTGCCACGTCAGAGGGTTGTGGAGGATGTGCAGTTTCTAAGGTTTCATTTATTCTGTGCATACCAGAATTGAAATCGACTGGAGCTTTCACAAGTACTTCATGAACCGGAGCACGTTCCAACTAATAAGTCTCTATCATGTGCTTTATGGATTCAATTGTCCCTGTTGGTTGGCCTCCATGAACCAAAGTGGGGTGGCTGAGGGGTTGCCGAAAAGAGACTGTTTTTTTGTTTGCTGAGCTCACACCTGAGGCTCTTGCACATGGGGGCTCCTAGTTGTGTGAGACGCTCTGGCCCACTGCTGTGACTTTCATGGTCTCTGCATTCTTGATGGAGTCAATCAGTTGGTTCAAGGGAGAGTGAGAAGTAGGGGCTAGCAGTGAAGCATCCTCAGTTGAGATTACAGCTCCAGGATTCCTCACAGGGGCTACACTCACTGGAATTACTTCAGGCAGACCAATCATCGGTTTAGAACCTGCCGGTGGCTTCTTTTTGATCGGAAGCGTAGCAGAGCCACCAATAGCTTGGAAAAAAGCATTTAGAGTATTTTTTGGCGTTCTTATACTGGACATATTTTTTTATTTTTTAGCTATGGCATGCGGTCCCTTAATATGACTTTTAGCCAATTTTTTTTTGTGTGTAGCAGATTGCCCGCTAAACGGTGAACCGAAGGCGATCTAGGAGCCACCACTTCAGCCTCGCCAGTGCTACCTGAATCTTCCGAGAGATCAATGTATGAGGTGTCTTTCTCGACATTGATTATCTCTGATAATGAAGCTACTGGTAGCGGACAAGTAACGTCTTCAAACACAGGGAGCGAGGAAACTTGAATTGCTCCCTTAGTGGCATCACATTTCAGTATATGTTCAGACAGCAAGACGTGATTTACACTAATCCTTGATGCCAGGTCGGTCAAGAGTGCGGCTTGAGATGCTAACCTATGGTCCAGTACTTCAAACAATTTGACCAACGTTAGTACCGAGGTGTTAATAGCTTAAGTGCTAGTTCAAAGCCACGGGGATAGTTAGCAAACACTGCTGGCGGGGCAAAGGCCTCTGGGTTTGGTTTCGCAGGCCCTCGAGGTGTTGGAGGGACAAAAGAAGGTAAGGTGGCAGAGGATATGGAGAGAGTGGAGGTCGATCGACCCATTGATACCTTAAGCGAGGCAATGTCTTGCATTATGTAAATGGGGGACTCACACTGACTGGGGTAAATGGAGATGCCTGAGCACTCTCCATTGTCAGTCGGAAATAGAATCGGGGACAGCACGGGCAGTCTAGCATGTTTGTGAGTCACCACGTGACCCCTCACTGAATCTAGTATGGTTTGGTCAGACAGGCACCGTTGTTTACCACCCGCCACAGATGTAGAGTCCAGATCAAGATTGTCTGCTTTTGCCGCATGGAAGGCTGGCGCAGTCGCCACCGCTCCTGCAGGAGGGACTGTAAAAACATAGCCAGATGCCCGCCCGGGAGGTTTGGAGCTGTAAGGGGTTACATTAATTACTGTATGTGCAGTGTGTACTGCTCCACTCACTGCTCCAGTCACGAGTGTGGGAACTGGAGTCTTGTTTTCGGGAAAACTTGGAGGCATATTTGATTTTAATGTGTACCTGGAATACGCCATGAAGGAAAAGCAGTCTACACACCAATTTACAAATGGCTCAATAAATACCAGAAAATGCCAATAAGCGACTTGCACTATAGCTTACCCAAGCAAGGTTTGCTAATAGGTGTAACTATAAATACAGCGTGATGAGTCCCTCACGGAGCTGCTGAGTCGCTGCGGCAAAGCGGCAAAGCGGAACTTATCCATGAACCTGCTGTGTGCATGCAAGCCCAATTTAATGAAGGCAAACCACGCCGTTTCGTGGGCGGGTGCAGTGCAAATGTCAATCAAAACGCTAAGTGGTCCATTGATAATGTTGGTAGCGGGCCACAAAAAGCAGTCCTCTCGAGCGGCAAAGCGGAACTTATCCGTGAACTTTCTTGAGCCCAGCCCTTCACATTTCACCCTGGTCCACAGTCCCCAGGGCACAGCGGCACCCTAGGGTCCAGAGGGACCCCGCGAGCCCAGCCCTGTACATTTCAACCTGGTCCCCAGGGCACCCCAGGGCACAGAGACCCCGCGAGCCCAGCCCTGCACATTTTAACCTGGCCCACAGTCCCCAGAGAACCCGCGAGCCTAGCCCTGCACATTTCAACCTGGCCCACAGTCCACATGGCATCCCAGGGAGGGTCCAGAGGGACCCCGCGAGCCCAGCCCTGCACATTTTAACCTGGCCCACAGTCCCAAGAGACCCCGTGACATAACCCTGCACATTTCAACCCGGTCTGCGGTCCCCAGGGTGCCCCAGTGTCCAGAGACCCGCGAGCCCAGCTCTGCACATTTCAACCTGCCCCACAGTCCCCAGAGACCCTGCGAGCCTAGCCCTGCACATTTCAACCTGGTCCACAGTCCCCAGGGCGCCCCAGGGTCCAGAGACCCAGCTAGCACAGCCCTGCACATTTCAACCTGGTCCCCATGGCACCCCAGGGCGCAGAGACCCCGCGAGCCCAGCCCTGCACATTTCAACCTGGTCCCCAGGGCACCCCAGGGCGCAGAGACCCCGCAAGCCCAGCCCTGCACATTTCAACCTGGTCCCCAGGGCACCCCAGGGCGCAGAGACCCCGCGAGCCCAGCCCTGCCCAATTCAACCTGGCCCACAGTCCCCAGACACCCCGTGAGCCTAGCCCTGCACATTTCAACCTGGTCCACAGTCCCCAGGGCGCCCCAGGGTCCAGAGACCCAGCTAGCACAGCCCTGCACATTTCAACCTGGTCCCCATGGCACCCCAGGGCGCAGAGACCCCGCGAGCCCAGCCCTGCACATTTCAACCTGGTCCCCAGGGCACCCCAGGGCGCAGAGACCCCGCAAGCCCAGCCCTGCACATTTCAACCTGGTCCCCAGGGCACCCCAGGGCGCAGAGACCCCGCGAGCCCAGCCCTGCCCATTTCAACCTGCTCCACAGTCCCCAGGGCGCCCAAGTGTCCAGAGATCCGCGAGCCCAGCCCTGCACAATTCAACCTAGCCCACAGTCCCCAGACACCCCGTGAGCCTAGTCCTGCACATTTCAACCTGGCCCACAGTCCCCAGAGACCCCGTGAGCCTAGCCATGCACATTTCAACCTGGTCCACAGTCCCCAGGGCGCCCCAGGGTCCAGAGACCCGCGAGCCCAGCCGTGCACATTTCAACCTTTTCCTCAGTCCCCAGGACACCCCAGGGCACAGAGACCCCGCGAGCCCAGCCATGCACCTCTCAGTCACACAGCCACACTCAGAAACAAGCCCCTCACAGAGCTTGGATAAAAGAGGGGTGTTGCTTTTTCTGATGGTACCCCAGTGCCCAGGTCAGCGGAGGGTGGAAAGGTGTGTACTTGGGTAATGTTGTAGGCAAGATGGCTGGAATGATGTCACATGTTTACCACGCTGGCCTTGGTGACATCGGCACCCCGATTAAAGAGTGTGATTTGAAACTAAGGAACTTGAGTGGCGGGGGACCTGGCGAGGGAGGTGGAGCGACTAGTCCCTGTGCCAACAAGAAGAGGCCAGCAAGCTGTGCGTGCAGGCACCCCAGCTGTTAAAAATACCTGCACTCTATCTGTATCGGTGTTATCTTGAAACGCCATAATTGCACTGGTGCGGGCAGATTTTGGTGAGGGGGCCCAGGGGCAGCTCATGGGGCACAATACAATTTCTCGACTTTGCAGACACCAGGGTCTAGAACCTGCTGTTCAATCTTGTCGCTGTGCAGGGTATAAATAATGAAATAAACAAACGGGAGGTGGGGGAATGGGGATCTGAATGCAGACCCAGGTGGGGCAACCCCTTCTCGCTCAATCCCCCATCCCCCACCAGTGCCTAATGGAAAACAATACAACACAATCCAGTGCCACACAATAATGCTTGATTAGTATGACCACACAAAAAAGTACTGCCAAAGCCGAATATATACACATTTCTTACCATCCATCCTTTTGGGTTTATTCTATATGGTCCCTTCAGAAGCCAATAGGGGTTGGGCCATTTACTGGCCGGAGCTAATTCTAAACCATAGGAAGACCCCACGGATTCCCATACTATCCTACCGCACCCAGAAGACCAACAACGCCCTCCCCAAGGACAGGGTACATTCAGTTTTGGCTGCAGGAAAACAGTCGCAGCACTGCGTCCTTCTTAGCATTCCAGGCGGAGGCATCTCCCGGACCCATCACCTCTTGGGGGGACTCTTTTAATGGTGTCCTTCCTCCACCCAGACGCCACCATGCTGAACGGTAGACTGTATGCACATCAGCTGTACCTTGCGAGGTAATTGCGAGTGTGTAGGTAGTTTTATTGCACCCCCTCTTCCCGTCATGCCGTCTTTAGGTTGGTAGGCCGTGCGTTTCCAATGTATAGCTGCTCTAGTGCTTTAACACAGGAGGATCTGACTGAAACACTAAACCATTTGATAACATTATTTTATATACGTGCGCGCGCCGGCGTGCAGGGGCCGGTTTGCTCCGGTTCGCTTCCGGTGAGTGCTCTGTTCTGTTACTCTTCTTTTTTATTCCACCTGCTTCTTTATATTAGTTTATAGCACACACCTGTGCTTTAGGTATCAAAATCTATACATAGGAAAATAGTCAATGTGACCTTATTTCCTCTGTACAGAGGAATCGCAGAGCACGCCTTCGATTAGAAGCAGACGAAATAAGCCACACAAACATGGACAATGACTTGCTTCGGGCCAAACCTCGGAAGGGGCATGACCTAACCTCCCCATCCACTATAGCTAATTAATGGGATAAAGCACAGTTCCTAATGCTACTATTAAAGCATCCCTACATACTATCTCCACCAAAAATATTGCCGTATATATGAACCCCTGGAACGACATAGGCAATATTTTTTGGGGGGATAATTTGTGGGAGAGTGGGTTGCGGGGGTGTCCCCAGCACATTTTAAAAATAATGTGGAGGTTGCAGGGGTGTCCCCCGCAGGGTCCATGCCTCAATATCGGCGGAAAAATATGGTGATATTTTTGTATGGCAATATTTTTGCAGAGATATTAACACATGGAACCACTATTAACACATTACATTACTAGCGAACTGTGTGGAAAATGCCCCCAAAATTAAAAAGATACCAATGTAATTTCCAAAGGAAAATAACATACCATTAAATGCAGACTTTTGAACACACGTTCCATGGTGATGCATGCCATGGAAATTGGTGACAGCATCGTGGAGAATAACTTTGACATTCTCATTTTAACTGAGACATGGCTCCACGATGCAGCACTACATTCCATAGCAGTTGCTAGACCTGATGGTTGTAAATGCCTACATACCGATCGTAAAACTGGTCGAGGTGGCAGGGTGGCAATGATTTTTAGATCAACTCTGGACTTCTATATCTCCACACCCCCTCAATTGGATCTGTGCGAAGCACTCCAACTTAAACTTAACATTGATGCAACACATTAATTGAGCCTAATAATCCTATATAGGCCACCACGAAGTACTCCTCTCGTTGACGAACAACTACTGGCACTTATTGGAGGCTCATGCAGAACCAATACTGCTGTTGCCATGTTAGGGGACTTTAACCTCTGGGCCAATAACTTCCAGGATACGGAGGCCCAAGCCTTATTGCAAACATTATCATGCCTTGGGTTCTCACATTTGGTGGAAAAACCAACTCAAAAAGCCGGAAACATACTCAAATGGATATTAGCCAAAAATATGGAGCTTACTCTACAGAATGTAGAAACATGCCCATGTTCGGACCACCTCTTGGTACACTTTAAACTACCACTAAAACTTGAGAATGTGCCGAACGAAATAGCTCCACCCGGTGAAATACGCAACATAAAAAATATCACGGCTGATGCCTTCCAGTCAACTATACAACCTCTACTACCACCTTTGGGTGGAGGACTTTCACTGGAAGAATTTACTGCTGCCTTTAGGGATGCAACCACTAAAGCGTCTGATATTCTTGCTCCCCTCCGCCCCTCAAAAAATAAGAAACAAAAAGGCTATAAACTTAGTTTTTCTACCAAATACATTTTTGCCAGGAAAAATAAAAGGAAATGTGAACGCCACTGGCGTAATCATCCCTCCCCTCTTACTCTGACTGCATATAAATTATCAGTCAAGGAGTATAAGGATCTGACATTGTAAGCCAAACGATTATCCCTTAACAATAGAATTGAAAAAGCCTCTATGAAATCTTAAGAACTCTTTTCAGTTCTTAAAGAACGTAAAGGCCCTTCCACTGAACCCAGACTAAATATTAATGATGACTGGTGTCAGGATATACTGGATGACTACTGGTAGAAAATCCAACTTCACAAGCGCGCATTAGGAAGACAATAGAGTCACAATGTCTAGTGGAGGACACAGTGTCCCCAAATTTGGATGAGTCTGTTCAAACCATAAAACCCTTTACCTTCACCAAAATTATGGAACAAGACGTTTTGCTGATTATTGAAGGGATCAAGCCAACGTCGTGTAAGGGGGATATATTTCCTACAACCCTCTTTAAGGAATTTGCAAATATACTTACACCATGGGTGACAGAACTTGTTAACTGCTCCTTTGATGAGGGTGTTGTTCCCATTGTCATCAAGGAAGCCTGGATTACTCCACTCTTAAAGAAGGAAAATCTAGACCCCCTGCTACCAGAAAATTACTGCCCTATCACAAATGTTCTGTTTATACTTAAAATATTCCACAAAATAGCTACACACAATTTCAAGCATTTGTCGAAACAAATAACATCCTGGCCAAAGAACAGTCCAGTTTCAGAATCAATCATGGAACCAAGACGGCCCTCTTAGATTTGAAAGCCAGTATAATGGAAATTATAGAGCAAGGAAGCTCTGCATTACTGCTCCTGTTGGACCTGTCCTCTGCGTTTGACTTGGTCAATCACAACCTCCTAGCAAAGAGACTCCAAAAAATAGGTCTATGTTCCCCAGAAGCAGTGCTATGGTTAAAATCCTTCTTGGGCCCTAGAAGTGCCTGCGTTGCTAAGGGAACCTCACAGTCTCAGAAGGTTCCTGTCATCTGTGGTGTCCCCAGGGATCGTGTCTATCCCCGTTGCTTTTTAATATATATATCAAATTCCTATGTGACCTGCTTAAATCTATGGGTATACAATTCACCAACTATGCCGACGATACCCATAGAGTTGTTAGACTATCTGGGATCTATAAGGATGATTATGGGGCAATCCAGAAGTAGATGGCCCTAAATTCTCTTGCCGTTAATGACAAGAAAGCAGAGCTTTCATTAGTAGACCCTACAGGCTGAAAAACGTGGACACTCGATATAAGGCTTTTGAAATAGGTGACAATAACATCCTGTTATCCGATTATGTAAAAACTCTCAGAGTATTCTTTGATGCTCACCTCTGTTTTCAGAAGCATGTATCGTACCTGAAATCATCATGCGCCTTCTTGATACATCTTCTATGGCAAATACGTCCTTATCTATCAGAACCTAATAGAGCGTCAATTGCAGCAGCTATAGTCAAAACTAAGTTAGACTACTGCAACAGCCTCCTCATGGGAACTTTTAAGGGCAATATTAGAAGCCTTCAGACCAGTGGTCGAAGTGGGCAGGAGCGGTCGGGAGCGGTGCTCCTCTACTTTTTTTAATGAAGGTTTACCGTTCCTATACTTTTATTTTAAAAAGAAACTGTTCCGGAACAGTTTCAATTTAAAATAAAAGTGTAGGAAGCAGTTGAAACTTGCACTTTCAGTGCAGTGCACTGAACATTCCCTTAAACTGCAGGCGCATGCATCTGGGGGTTTATATTGTGCATGGGAGGGGGTGTGGCGATGGGGTTTACGGGGAGCGGTGCAGACCAGTAGGGAACATAGCTCCACTACTTCTTTTCATACACTTCGACCACTGCTTCAGACTATACAAAATGGTGTGGTTCAGGCTGTTTCTGGGCTAAGTCGCAAATCCCACATTAGAGAACATCGGAAGAGGCTACACTGGCTGTCTGTAGAGCAACGACAAAACTTTAAAGGGCTAGTCATCATCTTCAAATGTCTTTCAGGTGATGCACCAGAATACCTTAAAACCAGATAAAAAAAGGCTATACCAAAGCAGATTCTGTGATCAAATAGTCAGATGTTACTGACTCAGCCACGCACAACCATGAAGAAATTGTGCGGGCAAGTTTTGCCGCCTGGGCTCTGAAAAATTGGAATGCGATTCCGCTATACTTAAAACAATGTGTGACATTGCAGCAGTTTAGGAAATGTCTCAAGGCATTTCTTTTTGAAGCCTAAGTTGAACAATAAGTAATAAACTCTGACACTCTGAAATGACTCCACTAGTCACTTTTCACTTAAGTGACTTCTTAATCCCTTAACACCTTGGTCTGCTTTGTGTTCCTTGTTGTTTGTCCATGTGAGCACCCTGAGACCCTTGGGTTAGCGTTGCGCTATACAAGTATTTATTTATTTAGTTAGTTAGTTAATATGCATGAGGGTTGAAGGAGATATATTTTTAAAAGTCATATTACGCTGACCCGCGTAATTATCGCCTGTTAGCCCTGTTAGACTCTTCATGAAAAACGTTTGCCAGCCTATTGTCAAATGAACTATGGAATTGGGCTGAAGCCTCTAAGCTCATTCCACTAAATCAAACAAGCTTCCAGAAGGGACTTTGTACGACAACCAATTGCCTTGCCTTGCTGACGGTTATTCAGCAGCCATGGCATATCCGCCAGAGACTTGTCTATGTGGCATTTATTAATAATAGTGCGGTCTTCGATTCAGTCAACAGGAATAGGCTTTGACTGGAATATTCCAGCTGCCTTGCCCTCAATGATCATCTCTTTACATGCTAACACAAAGGTTAAGATCAGACTTGATCGATTAGGTAGGATGTCCACTTGGATTCCTATGGAGCAGGGATTAAAGCAGGGATGCATTTTAGCGCCCCTCCTATTTAATCTCTATTTAGCAGATATGGGAGCGACATTAATTAATCCAACATCCATTGCCCAAAACTGGGAAATACACCTCTACAGTGGATGGGTTATGTTGACGATATCGTGCATTTGGACCTCACTCAGACTAGTTTACAGGCTTCCTTAAATCAGCTAAACAAATTCTCGGACTCTGGATGTAAATACTAACAAAACCAAGGTCATGTATTTTTCTCCTCCTTTTTGAAAAATGAAAAGTGCACATTGGCACTTAGAGGGAAATATTCTAGAGGTGGTTTGTGAGGGCATTTATATTGACTGTAAGTCACTTGGTCTTCGACACCTAGAGTATGTCAAGTTAAAATGTTCCTAGGTTCGAGGGGTTCTTGGTAAACTAGCCCGTAATGGAGTGGGCTATTCCATAGGGATACTGTCACAACTATATCTGGCTAAGCTTCTTCCGATTCTTATCTATGGAGCTGAATATTGGGCCTTTGGTAACCTCACTGAAGTGATTACGCTTGACTCTGTGCTGTTAAAGAAACTGTTTTGACTCCCTGTACGTACTCCGTTCCAGAGGATTTACCTTGAATTTAGTATTGTTTCTTGTTTGGCAAGATTCCAGTTATCTTGCCTTAACACTCACTGGAAACTGGTTAATGCTCCAATTGACACCTTCAGTTATCTCATTCTAAAAACAGCCTGGACAAAGCTTGCTTTTATGCAAGATTGTGCTTTGGCTAACATCAACTCTGTTGCAGACAGATGGCTTGCTGTGGCTCTGGATCTCGCTACTAAAACCAACAGTGGCCCATTTATGGAATACATTCTATCTCAGGATTATGCCCCCGAATTATATGAATCAGTTCATGGGTAACCCCTTGGTTTGGGATTATTTTCTGGGTATAAATGAACTCTGTAAAGATGTTGGAAATCATCAGAGCCTGGGCTAACATCCCACGGACCCTCCATTTTTGGAGACTGTGCAGAGATAACCAACTTAAGTCTGTTAAACATCTATTGACGAGCTGCGACTCATTGGTGGTAATGAGGTTGATGGCCCTCACCGCTGCTGGACTTGGGTCTGCCATTACTGCAGAGGTGTTGTGGTCATTGGTCATGGGAGGCAATGATGAGTCATGTATTTCTTTTAACGTTTTTATGAAGAAAGATTGCATTGATTTTGGAGGACTGTAATATGTATTAATTGTAACATGTTGATGATTTTTGGTAATATGTATTGAGGATTTTAATATGCGTTGATGATTTATGGGGTGGGAAACAACGGCATTTGTAGAGAAAAATGTAGTTTTTCGTGTGGTTTTATTTGGGTCATGTCGAAAAGTTATTTGTACAACTGTGTAACACAGTAATAATAAAAATAAAGTCATATTCATAATATGGCGTTTTGTTTTATGATGAACTGTGGTATTTATTATTAAGAGACTCAACCCCTTAGATATGATTCACCAGTATTCAATTTAGAGAATGTATTGAGATTAAATTGAAGGAATTAAACCTGTAAGATTAGGAAGTATTTATGAATTCTTGTAATGCATGAATTACATGTAATTTGCACATAATAAATGTCATTATTTACAGTGGATGATTGCATGTATTTTAGACAGAGATCAGAATTGAGATATCATTTATATGTTGGTTAAATGGGATTGTATTTTGTTGTACTAAAGGTTTACTGTAAACAAATAAAAATAAACACATATTTTGGACATATTTTTAAAAAAAGGTGTATGCCAGGTGCACCTTGAAGGATACTTCTTGGCAACTTTGAAGTATCAGGCAAGGAAAGGGATAGGGATATGGGGTTGGAAACAACCAAGAGGATTGTGAATAAAACCAAATCTTTGCTAAATTCAACAGGTTCTAGAAGTGGTGGCACACAATGAGCTAAACTAATCTAGGAAAAAATGAAAAGTTTTTAAGGGCATGATAGGACTGGTGAAGGGTTTTAAGTGTAGAGTAAAGTTACAGAGCAATTCCGTTTGATTAAAAAATACAAGTACATAGTGTTGCATTAATGGCAAGAAGAAGTATCAAAAAGTTTGCAAGACCCATGTGAACAAAATACAACCAAACCTATTAAGTCATTGTTGTGGCTTTTTCCAATTATCGTAACAATGAAGATGAGTGATGACTTCAGGGTACGCGTGGACATGGGAAGTTTAAATACATGTACCTGGATGAATTAACATCCCTCCTAAATATACAGGTACTGGTGTCAAAAGCAGTAGTGCCACATTATTTTCCCATACTACATTTAAAGATAATGTATCAACAAGTGGTTTTATAGGACACATCAGAGGAGTATACTGAATTTATCATGCCAGATGGGACATTCCCTTTCTTATGAATGTTGTTTGGAATTACTCTGTATCTTATGAAACATATAAGATAAATAGTTAAACATATGCCGTACCAATGTAGGCTGTTTGTGATTACCAAATGGTCCATGGCAAACGCCAAGTTTAAATGTCATGTGGTCCAATTAACAGAGTTCTAGGGTCATTATGGTTGACTACTACCCAAAACGGTTTGAAGTGAGGAAAAAGGGAGTCCAAACATCTTCATTTGTCACACAGTTCTTCAACAATATATTTTCTAGAGAGGGAAATCCAATGAAAATGCTTACTGACAATGCGAAGTAATTTTTGTCACAGGAAACTTTACATTTAATTGTATTTATTTATTTAATTGTTTTGTAGAACACGCATAATACCTGAGTTTGGTTTCTAAGCCGGATCTGGGCTTCAAACCTCTGGTGCTCTGCGTGGTCTTGCTTCCAAGACCAGCACATTGCCCCTGTGCTATCCTCTGTTCACATTTCATGAAAATATATAGAATTAGTCATGTGTGCATTCCTCGGGCTAACAGCTAAATTCAGAGGATTAATAACAATGTAAACCGGTTGGCACAAAAGTGTGGAGTGGAGGTGAAAGAATTGATTAGGGTAATACCTTAGGTTTATCGAATTGCACTATGTGTCACAAGTCTCTCCCCTTCTCACCTGTCTTTCCTTGCTTGCGACCTTCTTTGTTGATTTCTTTTGCACAGTCCAGGATTTGTAGAGACCCGTGTGCTGGTCGTCTGGTTCCAGCGTGGGGATGGCGGTCCTACGCCAGGAGGCGGTCGGATGTCCAGTACCAGGAATCAGGAAGGAGACTAAGTCCGAGCTCGGAGGCACGGAACGCCGTGACTCGAGCACAGGCGAGGATCCCGGAAGAAACGTAAGGTAAGTCCGAGGAAAGGAAAGGGAGGAAGTAGATTCAAGGAATCGGGAAACAGGACTCAGAAGGAAGATTCGGGCGAACTTCGGCAACACACGTCAGACTGCTCCGAGCGGTAGCGTTGAGACGCGTAGAGCCGCGGGGGTGTGTCTGCTTTGTAGAATGTTGAACATAGTGTGTAAAGACTGGCAAGCTGCATTCCGCACCAAACGGCATATTGGAAGGATCATGGAATTCAGTCCTCTATGGGTCAGGGACCACGAAGTCCAGAATGGGCGCAGGCGGCGGTTCATGGCACTATGCTCATTCGCTGTGTGATCTCAATTTAAAATTCTATAGAGACAGATACTGATAAATGAGCAGCGGCCAGCATGGGTTGGTGCATGGAAGATAAGGAATAGGAAATTCATTGATAAGGAGTATAAACATGAAATGAGAAGGAAGGCTAAGTTGATTAAAAAAAAACAACAGCAATTAAATACAATGACCATAGATGGAAAAGACAGTTTTGTGTGTGTGTGGGTGGACCAGATCATTGATCATGTAAAATAACACGCAGACCCACAGAAAGGATGTACAGCCTGGTTATGAATGATGGTGGAGTCTATAACGAGCAGTACTCACATACGCAAGGTAAGGAATGAATGCAAGCGAGAAGAGGCAGAGGGTTTAGAAGAGAGATCAGTACAACATATATCGAGAACAAGGAGCTGCATATGATTGAAGGCACAAAGGAGAGGTTTCAATGTCATCTAAAGAGAGTCATGCTCAAGGAGAAAGGAGTGGATATCGAAAGGACAAAAGGAGGAGCAGGAAAGAAGTGAGAGTGTATGAACGTGTAACGCTCACCTGATTCTCGCAGAGGCGCCGGTCTTGACTGGGCGACTACCGTATCTTCAAAGGTGATGTGTAGCACCCAGTTGGCTCTTTGGGCTGGACCTCTGTGCACTGTATGCCTGACGTGTAGAGTAAGATGTCTTAGGTAAGTGAATGCCGAGCTCTCCATCTGCCTCGGGGCAGGGTGCTGTAACCAGTTTCTTCACTGGATAGGTAGCACAGGCCTCTTGACTTCAGAGGACTGCTGTCCGTCGTTTACTGCACGAACGGTAAGTTTCGAGTCATTCAAATGTCTTTAAAGTCTTTAGTAAAGATGTCTCTTGTTTTGCAGGGTTCCGGCGATGGCGGATGACGGGCTGAAGTGAGTTGAAGATGGAGCCCGTGTGATGAATAGAAGCGCCTGGAAGCACGTAAGTAAGCGCTTGTTGCCTGCTTCACTATGCGCTCTAACTGTCTTTTTATTTTGCAGGTACGAGTTCGGAGCGGCTACAGGGTGCCGGAATACCCACTGGATTAGATGTGGAAAGGAGTAATGGCACGTGAGTATTAAAGTTCCCCAATGTCTTTAAACGCACCTTGTTTTGTCTTTCAGATGCGGGATGCAGCGCCGAAGGCCTCCGGAGCGTGCGAAGAGTTGGTAAACTTTTGTCTTTCAGATGCCGGAATGCAGTGTGAAGACCTCCGGAGCGCACGAAGAGTAGGTAAGCCTTTGCCTTTCAGATGCCGGAATGCTAACCTGTTCTTTCTTGTCTTTATAGGTGTTGCTGAAGACTGGATTCAGGATGGTAAGCCTTTGCCTTTCAGATGCCGGAATGCTAACCTGTTCTTTCTTGTCTTTATAGGTGTTGCTGAAGACTGGATTCAGGATGGTAAGCCTTTTTCCTTAGGCCCAGGACCGGATGCAGAAGACACGATGAGCGTTCTGCTGCAGAGGTTGCAGAATAACGCAAAGCAAGATTCATCCACCGGGTGTGGTTTAAATAGCCTCCTGTAGTGCTTAGGTGTCTCCTTCCACAGCCACGCCTAAGTAAGAAAAGAGTTCCTGGTAAGAAAAGAGTTCCTGCCTTCCAGAAGAGTTCCAGTGTTCTGAATCTAGGGAGTGGCTCCAGCCCCACCCAACAGGAAAAGTAGTTCCAAACAGAAGAGGATCAGAGGCTCAACTGGCAGGCAAGTAAGCAGCATGGTCTGCTGAAGGTAAGTCCACCCAAGCATTATGAGCCCGGCGCTTCCAGCGCTGGGACTGGGCATATTTATGAGCCTGGTGCCACTGGCGCCAGGACTGGGTCCAAAAGGTCCCAATTGGGACTGGTTGGCACTCGGAACCTGGGTTATGGATCTGCTTCCAAGGGAGTTGGGAAAACCCTGACCCTTTGGAAGCAGAGATCATGACAGTACCCCCCCTCAAGGCCCCTCCCAAACCGGGCTTCTCCGGGGGTTTTGGCTTGTCAGGAAATGTTCGGTGAAATCTTTTGATTAGGCGAGGAGCGTGGACATATTCAGCAGGTTCCCAGGATCTCTCTTGGGGGCCGTAGCCTTTCCAGTCAATTAGGTAGAATAGTTTAGATTTGGAGATCTTGGAGTCCAGAATGCTTTTGACTTCAAACTCGAGTTCTCCATCCACTAGGATAGGTTTTGGAGATTTGGTTAGTCGGGTTTGAGGTTGCACGGGTTTTAATAGAGAGACGTGGAAGACCGGATGTATCTTCATGTGCGGGGGCAAGTCCAACTTGACCGCTACTGGGTTTACTATGGTAGTGATGGAATAGGGACCAAGGTATCTTGGGTTGAATGTGCGTGGCCCTTTTAGAGATAGATATTTGGTGGATAACCAGACTTGATCCCCTACTTGATAGTGAAGGGCTTCCTTCCGATGTTGATCTGCTCCTTTCTTGTATTGTTCTTTAGCCCTTTGAAGGTGAGAAACAGCTTCCTTAAAGGCTTGGGTGATTGTAGAATGCAGGTAGTCTACTGCTGGTGTTTCAAGATCTTGGAGGGGATCCAACTCCGAGGTTCGAGGGTGACTGCCGTACAAAAGAAAAAACGGGGTTTTCCCAGTTCCCGAATGGACAGAGTTATTGTAGGCATACTCGGCTATCCAAAGGATATCTTTCCAAGTTTTTTCAGTTTGTTGCAGCATGCAGCGTAAATACTGTTCCAGAGTTTGATTGGTTCTCTCGGTTTGTCCGTCGGTCTGAGGGTGGTGACTGGTCGATAGTCTCACATCAATTTGAGCCGACCGACAGCAACTTCGCCAAAAATGAGAAATAAATTGACTACCTCGATCCGAAATTAGAACCGAAGGAAAACCGTGCAGTCGGACGATGTTTTCGAGAAATTCCCGGGCCAGAGTTGCTGCTGTTGGCAAGCCTTTGAGCGGAATGAAATGCGCCATCTTGGAGAATAAGTCCACAATTACTAGAATCGTATTGTATCCGGAGCATGGAGGTAGATCGGTGATGAAGTCCATAGACAGCGTATGCCAAGGGCGAGGTGGGATGTCAATAGGGCGTAAGAGGCCTGCTGGTCTTTCCTTTTGACTCTTGTTTTGGGCGCATACTCCACAGGACATTATAAAGTCTCTGATATCTTTTTTCCAAGACGGCCACCAGAAGTAGCGCTTGATCTTTTCTGAGGTCTTGGCTATACCGGGATGACCTTCCATTAAAGAGTCGTGATAACAAGAGATTACTTTTTTCTGTAAATCTGTGCTGGGTAGGTATAATCGTTCTTGGAAATACAATAAGTTGTCCTTTCCTGCAAAGTCCTTTCCCTGCAGATGCCAATTCTGTATGTCTGCTGGAGTTACAAGTTGCCTGGCTTTATCCTTAACTTCCTCTATGGATTCTGTGGCGATTACACCCAGAATTCTTTGTTCGGGAATGATTGGTACAGGTTTAGGGTTGACCAAGTGTTCTTCCACTCCCATCCGAGAAAGGGCATCGGCTTTACCGTTCTTTGTACCAGGTCGATAGGTAATTATGAAGTCAAACTCGGCAAAGAATAATGCCCAACGGAGTTGTCTAGAGGATTGGGCTTTTGCGGTCTTCAAATATTGCAGGTTTCGGTGATCCGTAATCACAGTAACGGTGTGTCGGGCCCCCAGCAGATAATGCCGCCAAGCCTTAAAGGCAGACTTGATAGCCAGAAGTTCCTTGTCAGTAATCGTGTAATTGATTTCAGGAGGCGAGAATTTGCGGGACCAAAATGCCACGGGATGCAACTGATTGGTTACCGGGTCCTTTTGTGATAGAACTGCCCCCATGGCAAGGCTTGAAGCATCAGTTTCCACGATGTAGGGGAGTTCGGGGCGAGGGTGTTTTAAGATTGGTGCAGAGATAAATTTAGTCTTCAAATCCTGGAAAGCTTGTTCCGCTTCGGTAGACCATTCAAAACGTTTGTTTTTCTTTAACAAGGCAGTGATGGGCTGGACTATTCGAGAGAATTCGGGGATAAACCTGCGGTAAAAGTTAGCGAAGCCTAACATGCTTTGCACACCTTTTACGGAGGATGGTGATGGCCATTTGAGAACTGCATCGACCTTCTTTGAATCCATACGCACTCCGCCAGGTGATAATATGAATCCCAAGAATTCAACTTCAGTCACGTTGAAAACACATTTTTCCAACTTAGCGAAAAGTTTGTGTTGACGCAATCTTTCGAGGACCATTTTCACGTGTTTCCGATGTTCAGATTCCGATGAAGAATAAACGAGGATGTCGTCAATGTAAACAACAACACATACATCTATGAGCTCTCTGAGGACATCGTTCATAAAATATTGAAAGGCGGCCGGGGCATTGCAAAGTCCGAAGGGCATGACCTGATATTCAAATATCCCATACTTGGTGCGGAAGGCCGTCTTCCATTCATCGCCCTCTTTTACTCATACCAAGTGGTAAGCTCCTCTAAGATCCAGCTTTGTATATATGCATGCTTTTCTGACTTGGTCCAGGAGTTCAGGGATCAAAGGTAACGGATATCTATTCTTAACGGTGATCTGGTTCAGGGAGCGATAATCGATACAAGTTCTAAGGTCTCCTTCCTTTTTTGGAACGAAGAACAAAGCTGAAGAAGCAGGGGACTTGGAAGGACGAATAAACCCATTTGCCAGGTATTGATCCAGGTATTGTCGAAGGTGAAGGTTCTCAGGCTCGGTGAGGGCATAAATTCTACTACAAGGAGGAGTAGATCCAGGTATCAGGTCTATCTGGCAGTCATAAGACCTATGAGGAGGTAGAGAGTTAGCCTGATCCTTCCGGAAAACATCTTGGTATTCTAGGTATTCGGGAGGTAACTGGGGAGTCTCTGAAGAAATTGCGGCCAGTGCAACACCAGGTGGAGGGTGACAAGTAGAGACACATTCTGGAAACTGGACCGTTCTTGCTCGCCAATCGATCAGAGGATTGTGTTTCTCTAACCAAGGTATTCCTAGAATAATCTGAAACTGAGGGGCCTTGATCACATCGAACACGATCTTCTCATGGTGTCCATCTTGACTTACTAGCGTCACCTCTTGAGTGGTATGCGTTACTGGCCCGGAGGCTATCTCCGTACCATCCACCGTAGTAATGACGTCCTTTACAGCCTTGGGACAAAGAGTTAGATTCATCCTCAAAACCATTTCATGATCCACATAATTGCCGATGGCACCGCTGTCGACGTAAGCTTCAATTGCATGTAATCGATCCGGATTATCAGGGCTAATGAGGACCATAGGTATCACGAAATGCGAGGTCACGGAACTGGTTTTCACGCTCGGCAAGAGGACCTCTATTCTTGTCGGGCGAGGTCGTTTCCCTGCTCAGAGTTTGTAACTTTGGTAACTGCAGCTCCTACTGCCTTCTTGGCAGGTTTCACCGGACAGTCTCGAAGAAAGTGCCCTGAAGTTTCCGCAATATAGGCATAATTGCAACTGTTTCCTCCTTTCCCGCTCCCTTTGTGTTAGAGGACCTTTCAGACCCCCTATTTGCATGGGTTCCCCGGAGTCTACTCCTTTGGAAGGAGTTGGCGGTTTGGAAAATACTCGAGCATCAAACTTGGAACGATCGGCCTTCCTGTTCTGCAGCCTGTGATCTATTTGAACGACCAAGTCTATATAATCCGAACAGTCTTGTGGGGGATTCACTACTTGGGCTAAAACGTCTTTGAGCTCTCCACGTAGACCTCTATAAAACAGCGTAATCCTTTTGTCCTCAGGCCATTGAGTTTCCACTATTAGTCTATTGAAAGATGCAATATAAGCCAAAAGGTCTTGATTACCCTGTCGCAACGAAAGAAGCTCATTGTCCAAGGCCTGCCCCTGTGAATGTCTTGCGAACAGTTTTTCCATACTAAGCTGAAAGGCTTGAAAATCATGGAGAACCGGATCATCTTGATTAACTAGAGGGATCGACCAGTCTGCCGCATTGCCACTAAGGTACGAAAGTACAAAAGCTACTTTTGCTTGATCAGTTGGAAAGGCTGCTGGCCGGCATAAGAAGTGCAACCGGCACTGATTGATAAATACTGCAAACCTCTTTGGGTCACCAGAAAATTGTTCGGGCGGAGCCAGAGGTACATTCCCAGGTAGGTTGATCTGCACTGGATTCATAGAGGATGTTGAAGGAAGATTTGCCCCTGATGCGGGTAACGGGGTCTGTCCGGCTTGTGACTGTAGCACTTGTCTAGCAAGATTGTCTGTTCTCTCCTTGGAAATAATTAGTTCCCTTCTTAGAGCATTCGTTTCCTGACGAGCTGCATGCACTTCTGCCCTTAGTTCCCCAAGTAACCGGGCTAGGGTGTCAGTATCCGAGGTTTCCATAGCGCCTGGGCGAGAGTTTTGCAGTAGTCTTTGCGTTCTGTAACGCTCACCTGATTCTCGCAGAGGCGCCGGTCTTGACTGGGCGACTACCGTATCTTCAAAGGTGATGTGTAGCACCCGGTTGGCTCTTTGGGCTGGACCTCTGTGCACTGTATGCCTGACGTGTAGAGTAAGATGTCTTAGGTAAGTGAATGCCGAGCTCTCCATCTGCCTCGGGGCAGGGTGCTGTAACCAGTTTCTTCACTGGATAGGTAGCGCAGGCCTCTTGACTTCAGAGGACTGCTGTCCGTCGTTTACTGCACGAACGGTAAGTTTCGAGTCATTCAAATGTCTTTAAAGTCTTTAGTAAAGATGTCTCTTGTTTTGCAGGGTTCCGGCGATGGCGGATGACGGGCTGAAGTGAGTTGAAGATGGAGCCCGTGTGATGAATAGAAGCGCCTGGAAGCACGTAAGTAAGCGCTTGTTGCCCGCTTCACTATGCGCTCTAACTGTCTTTTTATTTTGCAGGTACGAGTTCGGAGCGGCTGCAGGGTGCCGGAATACCCACTGGATTAGATGTGGAAAGGAGTAATGGCACGTGAGTATTAAAGTTCCCCAATGTCTTTAAACGCACCTTGTTTTGTCTTTCAGATGCGGGATGCAGCGCCGAAGGCCTCCGGAGCGTGCGAAGAGTTGGTAAACTTTTGTCTTTCAGATGCCGGAATGCAGTGTGAAGACCTCCGGAGCGCACGAAGAGTAGGTAAGCCTTTGCCTTTCAGATGCCGGAATGCTAACCTGTTCTTTCTTGTCTTTATAGGTGTTGCTGAAGACTGGATTCAGGATGGTAAGCCTTTGCCTTTCAGATGCCGGAATGCTAACCTGTTCTTTCTTGTCTTTATAGGTGTTGCTGAAGACTGGATTCAGGATGGTAAGCCTTTTTCCTTAGGCCCAGGACCGGATGCAGAAGACACGATGAGCGTTCTGCTGCAGAGGTTGCAGAATAACGCAAAGCAAGATTCATCCACCGGGTGTGGTTTAAATAGCCTCCTGTAGTGCTTAGGTGTCTCCTTCCACAGCCACGCCTAAGTAAGAAAAGAGTTCCTGGTAAGAAAAGAGTTCCTGCCTTCCAGAAGAGTTCCAGTGTTCTGAATCTAGGGAGTGGCTCCAGCCCCACCCAACAGGAAAAGTAGTTCCAAACAGAAGAGGATCAGAGGCTCAACTGGCAGGCAAGTAAGCAGCATGGTCTGCTGAAGGTAAGTCCACCCAAGCATTATGAGCCCGGCGCTTCCAGCGCTGGGACTGGGCATATTTATGAGCCTGGTGCCACTGGCGCCAGGACTGGGTCCAAAAGGTCCCAATTGGGACTGGTTGGCACTCGGAACCTGGGTTATGGATCTGCTTCCAAGGGAGTTGGGAAAACCCTGACCCTTTGGAAGCAGAGATCATGACAGAACGTTACAGTTGTATTTTGGTGTTTCTATCTCCATTGGAATTACATATTAGTTTGTTTTCTATTAAAAAACTATTGTACATTAAAAGGGTGAGATGTGCTGTATTTTGAATTTCGAGTGTTGTGAGTGGAGTGAGATTGTTGAGATGTGAGCAGAAGGATGTGAGCACAACGATCGAGTGATGCAGAGGTGCGAGCGATGGGCATGTGAGTGGAATGTTGACAAGAAGTGGATTTTAGAGGTGATGGTTGGGGGTGGCAGAAGCAGCAGACTGCATTTTAGTCCTGTTTTACATGCCACTTAAATAAAGAAGTTTGTTGCACCAGTATTCATCCATGCATCTTCATTTCAATCCAGGGCTTCCTACCCAGAGGCTTAGAAGACAGATGTTCAGTCCCTCTCTTACCCACGACGCTTTCTGTATGAAATTCCCTCTTTCCCTCCTAATCTTTCTAGATTAAACAAAATTAGATGCAAGTCAGGGATGTCATTTGTGGGTCACTATGGGTCACAGCTGCGACACCTGGCATGGCCTCTGCGGCCCCTATTAAAAAATAAAGTACACAAAAAGGGGTTTTAAAAACATTGTTTAATTTTAAACAGAATGTCTAGACGGCAGGATAAGCTCAGCCTAGTAGATCTATGCCCTTAGGCGTTGCACGTGCAGGCTGAGTGAGACGGCAGATGGGACGGAGGTGAGAACTCTGGCCGTTGCTGAGTATGGGCACCAGGTGTGGATAGGAGAAGTAATGTTGATTGGGGGGGTGGGGGGTATTAGGTCAGAGCTTTATTGGGAGTTCTGTCTGTTAGGATAGTGCATGTTTTGGGGTTATGCCTAGAGTTTATGAGTTTATTGGGATAACATGTATAGCGCATGTGGTTGGCACTGAGAATATATATATATATGGGGCTGTGTGTTTTGAGATTTGTGTAATGGGATAGTGTGTCCCCTATAGAGTGTTCTTCGGTGAGGTGTATCTGTTGAGGGTATTGTGTGTATGGGGTAGTTAGTGCTGTGGGGTAGTCTGCATATATTGGATATTATTTATAACTTTGATTTGTTCGTGTATTGTGTGTGCTGGTAATCATTTATTGATTTTGAGTGTGGATGGAGTGGAAATCTTGGGGTAGTGTGTATTGAGGGAGTGTGTGACGACATTTTGGCCGTATGTGATGTGTGTATTGGGGCACTGTGCGATATTGTAGTATTTTGTGGGTATGGTATATATCTTGGGTGTATTAGGAGAAAGGTGTGTGCAAAATGGTTGCGTATTAAACTGTGGGACACACTGTTGCTCGATAGTGTGCCCCATGGCAACCCTGTCCCAGCTACTTATTGAGCTGAGTTCCGCAAGCTGATCTAAGAACAGTGGGTTGGGCACCGCTGGCAGCATCTCAAAGGCCATCTCTGCCAATGCAAATCTATCAGGGCCACTCATTGTCTGTGTGCAAAAACATGCCCTTGAGACCAACTGCAGCCACTGCACTGCTGCAGAGAGAGGGGCTAGAAGTACTGCACTGTGAACAAAACCAGTTGTCTGCTAGTTGTGTGAGTACTTTACTATGGTTTGTGTACTTTTCAAGTTCTCTTTACAGAACAGAGTATTGTTGAAAACCAAACGTGGGGGCGAGAAGGGGATGTAAGGGCAAGTGACTCATGACTTTGGGGCTCATCACGAGTTGGACGGTATCCCGGGGGTAAATGCGCAGGGATACCGCCCAACGCTATTAGCGTTAACGTAACTCAGTCCGGCGCAATTTGCGCCGGATCCTGCATTGCAGTGGTGCTGTTAATCACCATTAATATGGAGTCCATAGGACTCTACAGGAATTTTTGGCACTATTACCGCTGGCGGCAATAGTTTCAAGGGTAAAAGTGCTGAAAATGGGCAGAAAGCAGGAAATATACTTCTAGCTCAAAGCTGGAGGTAAATCTCCAACTTTACGCCCAAACTCAGGATTGGGTGGAGCGGTAATGTGGCGGCAATAGCATACCACTGCATTTTTACCGCTCCGCCCAACCCCTGTTCAGGCCCTATATGCCCAGGATCTGGCATGAGATGTTGGAGTCCTGGACTGGAGGGGTTATTTTCTCTGGTTCTGGACGTGTGCTGATTGTCAGGGTCGAGGATACATGTGGGTGGACAGCTTCCGCCCACTTTTTTCAGGGAGTGTACACAACCACTGTTCAGTGTTTTTGAGGCCAGCATTAAAAAAAAGTTTGATTGCTCAAGTGTTCATCTACTAGTATTTCACCCCAGGTTATGGTTCCAGTACAGACACCTGCCCACAAGACCACATAAAATGGTCATCAAAGCACACGTCTCCTGTTTGGATTTTCTTTTCCTTGGAATATTTCATTATAAAGTGTTGGGTTTAAAAGGTGGGCATCTTTTATACTTTGCCAGCATAGTTATTGGAAATTCTCAGCTCTCAGGTTATTTTTCCAGTTTTGATTATTTTTTTAAAGGCAAATATGCATTTGTCTTGTGCACTTTCTTATAAAGGGTAAGGTCGATTGGGCTAAATGTGCATATTTCACTTTAAGATATGTTCACTTACTGAGCATTTATTATTGGGTGGCAGCTTTTGATTTTTGCTACTGGGCGGGGGCAGGGATTTCCACACTGAGTGACGCAAGGGAGCTGTACCCATCCCCTCGTTGAACAACACAGTTCACAGCACCTTTTGCATCAGGAATAGAAAAAAGCCATATGATGTGGACTCGCTGAGTTATCCAATTGCGGCACAATGTGCTGAAGAAACAATTGTGCAGTTAAAAAGAAAAATGTATGAGGATATCTACCCACCAACCCAACGAGTGCTTTAAAAAAAATATATAGCACTACTATTATCAGGTTTACTAGTGCGCCTTTACATATCCCTGCTGCTTCTAAGCACTGTAATAATAAGTGTTATGTTAATAAGAAATGTAACTCCCATAGCCAATGCATTACCAAATGCTGCTGTTTGCACATTTAAGGATAAATCGCTGGTAAAATAGCTTTACTTGGCATATGATTACCAGATCTGACATCTGCAACAGTAAGTGGTATAAGTTGTCAATAAACAGCCATATGAGGCTAAAATAGCATATGCATGGCATTGCCCCAGGCTTATGTTGGTTCTACAGTGTCTACCCCTGTCATAATATGACCCCCTCCATGGCATATTAAGGGAGCTCCATTCTTACAATGTGGTTGGTATCTAAAAAAGTCATAAGTCTGCTTTAGTACCGGTTTGGTATTTCATGAAATGTAAGCTTTTGTGTGTTTTTATAACCGCCTGTCACTTTAGGTGCTAACAACAGGGTAAAATGTCATGTGATAGCGTCGAGGTCAAAGGTCATATGGCCTTTAATGTCATCGAGTGTGTGATGTCACTTCCGCTACCACAGGCATTTTAGTGAAATGACATCCCTGATGCAAGTGAGTGCAAGTTGTGATGATTGTTCCATTTTGACACTGGATAACGCATCTACGCCCTCTTCAATCGGATAGCCTGTGTTCTTAAGCTCTCCAGGGATCCCTCCCTTTCTCTGCCACCTCTATGCCCCCCTCTTCAGGACCTATCTATCCTTCAACTCTGATTCTTGGTATGGCGACATAATGGTCTCCATCACAAAGCGCTGTCAAAAGACTTAGCTGAGACCAAGAGCCTTGGGAAGAAGATTTACATTATGGTACATTTGCCACTATGCTCAGTCTAACAATTGAGTGATTCCAGATACTTCATAAAACCATCCCCCTTCTGTGGACACCCCCTTTGGATCTATGACTTACGCATCATTAATCAACTCACTTACCAGATGTTTGCCCCAGTAGGTCTTCGTCTAAGGCAGGGGTCTGCAACCTTTAGCTCTCCAGATGTTTTGGACTACACGTCCCATCAGTCCTAGCTGTTAGCAACCCACCCACCTTGGGTCCGGAATCACAGCAGCGGCCCAAACAGAACCTGACAAGGGCCCACACATGTGAGCGGAGACGTCCACCTGTGCCGAGCTTCTCACCCCGACTCGGGAGACACCATGGTTGTCGTGGAGAGCAGAGAGTGACCTCCTCCCCGTAGAGGCACAGACACGGAAGTGACCGCAGCATGCTAGAACCTGGCACTTATACCTAAGATGACAGATATGGTGACAGTGTCAGGTTTGGAACAGTTCTCCCATGCCAAAGTTCCTCTCACGACCCGGAAGTCCCTGAGGTACTTCCGGGTCACAATCATAAAGATCGGACATACAGGGAAACGGGCGTCCGATGAACTTCTCAAGTGGACTCCATGCCTTGCTGTCCTCACTGAGAACTTTTCTTCACGCTCCATGACAGACTCAGATCCCGCTCTTGGTGCTGGGTTATTCAAGTAAGTTATTTGAATAGATAGGGACATTTAGGAGTACTGTGCCTAGTTCTCATAGAGAGACTATTATCTTTCCTTCTTACCCGAATAGAGTTGCCTTTATTGTTACCTTCCTATTCCATGCTCCCCCTCCAGGTGATTCCTACTTATGATCCCTTTTTCCTCCAATCTTCCTAAAGTAGATCCACACACTAATATTCTAAGTATATCACATAAGGGCTGGTTGAGGGAGGGGAAGAATAAGTCAGAAAACAGAGTTCTAAATATAACCTTTCTGTTATAGGTCAACCTAATCCAAGCCAAATACCTAAAGGTTAAGCTGCTCACTGTTGACTGCTGTGGATCGCGCCTCAGACTATGGACCTGATACTGTTCTAACAGAACCTCGGGGCTCTAGTCTTTGGCTTGGTTTCCAGTATTTACACAATGCCTTGGAGAATACCAATGGAAACCAACATCAGGTACTGACACTAGCCAGCATAACGATGGGGGATCATGAAATTATAGTCTAAAACATATGGAGAGCTGCAGGTTACAGACCCCTGCTCTAAGGCATTCAAGAGTTTTTTTCTTAACTTGTTCCCCTCATTTCATTTAACAAAGTGTATCTCCCAATGCGTGCTCAGCTAAAGAATGGTGTAGCCTGTAGATGCGAGCAGCCTCATGGAAACCTATTGGGCCAACACTAGTGACTTTTGGAGCACCAGCAATCTGTTTGTGGGTTGGTTTAGAGAGGAGAGGGTGAATCCGTTGTCAACTTCAGTCGACAGAGGCTGTTCATGGAGGCGTAGGTTGGTCTTTGCTTTTTCTCACCTTCAGAATCACATTGATTTGCCTCCTCTCATTTTCGGAAGGTGCATGAGAAGACTTGCCATCTCCATGAACAAATCTCAGGGGCTCCTTTTCTGGATATTCGCCACATAGGTGCAGAAGCAATGCCAGCCATACCATCTGAATTTTGGTCTAAAGTAGAAGGCCTATTTTGGAGGAAAACATTACGTTTACCATCTTCTACTTCGATGGCCAAAATCAGGCGGGAATTAAGCCTAACCTCTCCAAAAGCTACTGTTGACCTGAACGGTCTAATGCTGTTTAGGAAAGTTCGTGTTCCAACTCAGAAAATTTACCAGATGATCATGACCGAAATAAACAAAGGAAACAATAAGATGCTGGCTTCATGGGTACACAAAATCTTGTCGCTCCTGGAGGAAATCAATAGCTCAGAGAACGAGCTTGAGGAAAAGCCAACAAAAATTGCAAAAAAACAGAAAGATTTGGACTGGTGCAAAACATTGGACACGGCGGGGAAGAATATTCTGACATCTCACTTGCCTCCAGTAGTGGTCAAATTGAACAGGCCGCTAAATTACCTGGTGAAATTTCCCAATAAAAAAATCCGCTCAATCAAAAATTCAAGCAATTCGAGATAAAACAGTCAAAAAACTGTCGATACTGCAAGGAGCCACAAACAGTGGAAACACTAAAACACTTGCTTCTTAATTGCAACGGCCTAATGTCTACCAGAAGCATACACCTTGGCCACCTCTATAACTATTTTTGCAGCCTGGAAGAAGACTACTGGTGAGCATATTTAATGAATGGTGAACACATCAAACCGGTCATCGCTGTCGGGAATTTCCTAAGCAGCCTTAACCTGGACCTGAATTAATTGAAAATGGAATGGATCAGAAATTGTAGGACATTTATCCACTCATTAATGGACTGCACTTCCAAAAAGGAAAGACTAAGATTGAGAAGATGGGGTCAAAAGGAGAAAAGAAGACTTCTCACATTCTTATTTATACTTTTAACAAGGCGCAATACTTGTAAAAACTAGAAATAGTTAAATTCAAGTCAATAAAAAAAAATAGGTGTCTCTTGTGACTTTGATCTTGTTTTTAGGTTCATTCTGTGGGAGCTTTCAGTTTGTTGAGGACTATCAATTCAGCTATTTGACCAAGTTCCCCGCATATGGCACTGCAATACACCACGTATGTGAACTATACACTTCCTGTAGAGTCTTCTTCTTTTCCTCTTAGCGCAGTTTTTGCTTCTTGCTATATCCTCATTTCCGTAGTCCCCTTGTGACTGTGATCAGGGAAAAGGGGCAGGGATCCAGTTACTACATTGAGTTTCCCTTCCCTTTATGAGTCCTTGCATCCCTTCTTCCCTCACGTCAAGCTTGGCAAAACAGACTCTGACGCATCAATTTCCGGGGCACCAATGGTCCACGGATGAATTTTGGTTTCTAAACCATCAATTAGCCCCACACCTCTAGTACACCATAAGGCATCTGAACAGATTGGAACACAAGTAAATTATAAACCTCCTTGTCCAGTTCTGATAACGTGGTTGCAAGGTTGTGCATTGTTGGCTAGTTGCAACACAGCGAAAATACAATTATTACCAATGATAAAAGGGACTGTCCAGTCAAGGTTGTATAACTATATCTACTTTATTATTATTGCAATAGACATTTCTAGCACACTACAAAATACAACCCACCCTGTAAAGGAACACAGAGGACAGACAGTTTCATGAAGGAAAGTGAAGCACTCTGGATACTGACAGGAGCGTAGACGGTAAAGCAATCAGTCTTAACTTTTCAACGCTATTTGGTTTCAGTACCAAGGGAGCAGAGGGTCGTAAATGTCCCTAGGGGCCTTCGGAGAAGGACTAGAGGGACAGAACCACAACATACCTGGTGCTTGGGATGATCTTGATGCTTGACAGCATCGAGTCGGTTCCAGGATGCTTTGCAGCTCCTGCGACAGAGTTCAAGATGGGAGGCAGCTGTGGGTATCAGGTGGCAGGCAGTTCGCCAAGCGAGGCTGGACGGACGGCTGCAGCTGGCCTACACGGCAGCTCAGGTTCAAGAATCATTGTCCCTGTGCTGGTTGGTGGATCTGGAACGCTGGTTGAGGCGTATCGGACAGCTTGAGTGACTGTAGCGTGACAACAGTCAGTAGTGCAGCTGGTCGCGGTTCGAGGGCTCGGCTGCCTTGAAAATGTCCTTAAAAGATAGATGCCAGTTGATGCTTGTGTGGCACTCCTAGCTTCTTCTCTGGGCTCATGGCGTCCTTTCAAGGCAGATGGCCCAAAGCTGAGGAGAGTGTTTGCAGGCAATGTCCTTGTTCTTTGTTCAGAGACTCTCTGGCACTTTCCACCTAGGAAGTTTGCTGGCAGAAACTAGCAGGGCATGCTGTGTGCTGGCTGAGTACTGATTCTGGAGCTGCTGGATGGGTCCTCTGAGTCCGGTAGCTCCCTCTGTTGCCTGGAAGATGGTTAGGGGACGGATCTTGCTTCCCTCTTGAAAATCCTGGCCTTCCTTCACTGGCAGAAGATGTAAGACAGACTGTGCCTTCAGCCAGGGACCAAATGAGTCCTTCATTTTACTCCTTTCAAAGTCATTGGATGATCTGGTAAGTAAGTGGCTCAGCCCTATTTTAAAGCCAAATGGGCCCCAGTGATTGGTGCAGGCTAAGCATACATAAAAGGCCCCAATCCGGGGTTCCCACCAACAATCATCTGTTATGCATGAGGTCAGGACTAGAGTGCTTTGCAACAGGAAAGGTAGAGGGTAACACCATGTACTCGTAAATCCCCCCCCACCCACCTTCCTGTCTGTTGTAGATCATAGTGTCTCTCTGGTTCACAGAGCCCTCTGTGGCTCTTGATCAAAGCGAAGTTTGTGATGAGAGGAGACTTCCTGTCTCCCTTAAATCACATACTTCTCCCTCTGAAAACAGTTCACTCTGCAGGGGTTGCCTATGGTACTAGTGGACCCAGACATGCCATTCACTGTCCTTCATACAGAGGGGTGGCAAGTAGCCTCAAGTTGACACATTGCATATCAAAGAGTTTTTAGCCCCGCCTTCCTGTTGTCTGTCCTGCGACCAAGCCCCTTTGACAGGTTTGCCTCAATTAACTCTCATCAGTATGCGCTGCCACCAGCGTTTGAGATAACTGGAGGGATCCATGGAGCCTTTGATATTTTAATTAGGCTGCAAGGAAGGGGTTGCCTTCCCCCTTCTTGAGATGCTTTGATGTACCTGTGGCTGTCACATTCCAGCTGAACATGGCAGAGGAGGATGGCGCCTGTAGGCTGGGTCCTCTCAGAGTACACGTGACTATGCATTTCGTGCAGTGGGCAGGGAAAATGTGTGCGGCATGGCCTCACATATTTTCTGAGGTTGATCTCCCATCGTTCAATTTCATTTTTTAAAAATCAAAAAGCCCGGGCAAGCGCACACTCCACGTGCGGATGGTTGAATTCCTCACATAGACAGTCTTCATTTACACAAGCACCATGACGAGGTATAAAGCACTCGGTTGAATGAAGAAAAAAAGTAAGTAAGCAAGACATGTAACACTGTCCTCCACTGGATATGACATTGTTGATGTTGTGTGGACAGATCTGGTTTCTGCAGAACCTCAATCCCCCAGTTGACCCATTAAACCACTCTGTACTCAGAGTGGATTCATGCAATGTTAATCTAACTTCACCTTTTCTTCAGTGTTTCAATTACAGGAGAGAATTTACTTTACTCTGCAGAAACCTTCAAAATGTGCTGCTATGGCGTTTGCCTCTTCTGGGGTTAAGGCAAGGGTGCCTGCCTTATTTTCTGCCAATTTAGCAATTCAATTGAAGAACATTCTCTAAAAGTTGACTTGCGGAAACGTACAAATAGGTGCAGGGTTACGATAATGGATCCAGAGAAGGCTGAGGGAAGCAAAACAGGGTAACCCACACTACAGGCAGCCCAGCCCACTTAGGTACACTGGGAGTGCAGACATTCACACTCTCACTCTAGAAGGTAAGTTTGCCAGCAACAAAAGAGTCTACAAATGCCAGCAGCGAGAAATGGGATGAGCGCACATTGGTAAATTATCCCCAGGATGCGAGACATCCAATAATGCAACAGCGGGAAAAGGGAAAAGAACAAAGCCAAAGAAAAGATGCATTCCTTAGAAATGCAAATGGCTCGTCATTTTCCAAAAAGCAAAGCGCCAAACGACAATCAAGCACAAAAAAGAAAAATAAGATGTCCAAATAGTCAATTGAACAGAAACAAAACATGCATTGGCAATGGCAACAGTTTGGGCTTTTGTGTAGGCATGGGAAAGGCACTTGCCAGGCACTGCCGTAGTCGTATTAACTGGCAATTGATTGTAGCAGGTGCCAAATAGAGTGCCTGGGCATCTAATAGCAGTGCCTGGCAAATGCCTAATACCTATATACGAGGCAAAACTGCTGGCTGTTCCAGTGCTTGTTTTTAACAGGACATCAGTGAACGACACGCATAGCGCTTATAAATCAAGTTGCTGGAGACAGACCTGGTTAAGACATTTTAACTACAGCATTAGCAGATTCAAAGCTCAAATTAAGTCAGAAGACTGCTTTGAAAAAACACTGTCAGGCACTTCGAGTGCAAAGTCCTATGGTAAGGCTTGATTAAAGCTAACTCAAAGAGACCCCACGAGGATATGATTTGGGCAGGGAGGGGCAGGAATGGGAACAAATGGCCAGAGGGATTAGAGCGCCGGAAACTTGACGGATTTTCAGGATATCCCTCATTAATATTCATGAGCAAAAATGTGCATACATTTAGAGTCATTGTATGCACATTTATTCATGAATATTAATGATGGGTATCCTGAAATCCGACATGGATCCGGCCCTCGATGCCTGGAGTTGGACAACCCTGGATTATAATATGGGTGGGTAAATAAACAAATGACACCTAAAAGCTTTGTGTTCCTCCTCATATGCCATTTCTCCCCATCTGTAAACAAATGCAATAGTATTCACTAATAGGTGGCCCAAGAGCCACCTAATAGCCAAACTAAATATATTTGCAGGGGCTGATTTCATGACATTGCAATGTAGAAAGTGATGAAGAGTACAAAGAACAGAGACGTCTGTCTCATCCATGGCCACATTTAAACAACACTTCAATGATAAAGGGGACTGTCCAGTCAAGGTTGTATATACACATCTACTTATTATTACCACAACAGACAGTTCTAGCACACTACAATTACAACCAACACTGTAAAGGAACACAGAGGACAGACAGTTTCACAAAGAAAAGGGATGCACTCTGGATACTGACAGGAGGATAGTTGGTAAAGCAATCAGTCTTACTGTTCAAGGTTATTTGGTTTCAACACCAAAGGGGCAAAGGGTTGTAACTGTCTCTAGGGGCCTTCAGAGAAGGACCAGGGGGTCAGAACCACAATGTACCTGGTGCTGAAGATGTTCATGGTGCTCGACACCGTTGAGGCATTTCCAGGATGCTTTGCAGCCCGTGAGACAGAGTTAGTGGCGTGATACAGCTGAGGGTACCAGGCGGCAGGCAGTTCGGTAAGCGAGGCTGGATGGATGTCTGCAGGCTGTCAGGCATGGCAGCTATGGGCCAAGAAATGTTGTCTCTTGAGCTGGTTGGCAGATCTGAAATGCTGGTCGAGGCGTCCCGGGCAGCTCTGGTGACTGCAGCATTACAACAGTCAGCGGTGCAGCCGGATGCAGTTTGAGGACTTGACTGTCTCGAAATTGTCCTTAAAAAGATGGATGCTGGATGTCTCCCTAATTAACTGAACCTTATGCAGCGCTTTATCACAACATGGGCCTCCTTTGAAATAGGGGGTTGCAGGCAGACCTTCGTCTCCTACAATTCACATACTTCCCTGCTCTGAAAGGAGTGGTTCCAGACAGGACATTCACTGCCCTTTTATACCAAGGAGGGGTGTTAGTGCTAACTTGACACATTGCATTACAAAGAGGTGTCCGGTCTCCATTGTTAATACCTGCACCCAGGCCTTCCCTGAGGCCTGCCAGTCAAAATATATCAGTATTCGCCACCACCAGCAAAGTTTCACGATGGGGTTTCAAATCCATGGGGCCTTGAAATTCTAATAAGGCTACCCATGGCCAAAGGCTTTTGATGTACCCACGGCTGTCAGGTGTCAGCTACACATGACAGTGGAGGGCAGGGATGGTAAGCTGTGTCCTCCCAGAGTACATGACTATTTTTCTGCTGTGCGGTGAGCGTGGAAAATGTGTGCATAAATGGCCCCATCATTCATTCTTTTTAAAACAAACAAAAAAGCCCCGGCGAGTGCACTTTTCCCATGCGGATGGTCGAATTCCTCACAGGTATGGTGGTTGAATGAATAGCGGTGCGTCCACAGTCATATGAGTCCACTGAGAAGATATCTTGGAATTCCAGGAAGACCTGTTTCAGCTTTTGTCTTTGCTCCTCGGTCTAACAGTCATCAGCAATATTGATCAATTCCTTGACCATCTGCTTGAAACCTGGAAAGACCTCGGGCCTGGCAAATTCAGCTGTATCTTCCCGTTGGGTGGAGAGATCTCTTTTGATAGTATTGACCTGGACAGGAGCTTCCAGGGTTTAGAGGTAGTGGTCCTTGACTCTGAACACTACCTCCTGCCTCCTTGTGAAATCAAAAAGAAGATATCGAGGCTGAGTACCCCAAAAGGAAATACACCAAAGGCGGGTTACAAAGAAAGATACAGAGATCTTTATTCTATACTGAACAGTTTCAAAGGACAAAGCAACAGATAGCTATCAGGCCCACAGTACAACACAGCGAACTCCAGCCCTGTTCGGTGTGCTCAGTGAGTGGGGCTGTACATTAGAATAGTCGCACCTTTTATACAGTTTGAAACATGATGTCCAGCCCACCTACAAGTTAATACATCATGGATCTAGGGTTCATGCCGAGCTCATGCATCTATACATTTAGGGTTTACCATAAATACATTCACCAACAAGTTACAATGGCAACAGTGTGTCTTCAGATTTCTCGTTGAGCCTTCTCATACATCTTTATACAATGTAGTTAAACAAGTGTTCACATTTCAATATTTGAATATATTATGTTTAACATGTTCTTGCGGATTAGCTTCGTTGACGCAGGTAATCTTCTATACACAGGTCAATGAAGGACAAGGTCTCAGTTCATGACCCCAACATGTGGCCTGCAGGCAAGTTACATATTAGTTTGTACACAGAGGTCAAGACGGCCATGTTACATTCGGAATGACACTGTCCACCATTTTAGAACACACGATGACTTTAGAGAGAGAATCTAAAATGGTGGGTGAACCTAAAATGGCGGCATACACTGATCTAAGGTCAAGACCTTGTAACGCGGATTTCTTCACAAAGCGGCTTGGCTTAGGCCAATATACATATATTCATACTGTATAGGAGGCACAATATGATTTCCAGTTAGACAAACCCTCCTTTTGGCCTATGCCAAGCGCTAAAACTACTTCTAATCACTTAATGAACAACTCCACGTCTCAACGTCCATACACCCTGAATCACTATCGGAAATATATATTGCCATTAGATCAGTTATCAAAATTTCTTTCAGCACATACTCATTGGAGTTCTTGTCTGGGGCGTGTACCTTGTGTCCTAATGTACCCATCGCCTGTGCGCAACATCCTCCTAACATCGAACATATACTAGGAAGACACTGTATACAGCAACAAAGAAACAACAAAATTCCCAAAATGCTCAGCAAGACCGAAAGTACCTTCCAACCCCAAGATCGCAAGAAGTCCCAGAACCAAGCACTAAGATCCCAGTTTCCCTCGGGAACGTGCACTTCTGAATTTAGGATGGCCAGATTTTGTATTGCCTTGAAGATAGTTGGGGAGGAATCTGGCACGAAAACACAGCAAGCGGACCCCACTAATTTACACACTCCACCACGTTCAGCCAGAATGACATCTAATGCCATCCGGTTCTGAAGTGCTACTAATCTTATTGCTTTCTGTTCTAATGTCATATTATAGAGTATGTCCGTGGTCCGGTTGATGGTTCTCTCCAGTACTCTCGCTAGTCTCCTGATATTTTCAGAGTTCATTATTTGTCCCCAAAATGGCACAATGGATTTCGCTACGTCTCCCAGAACTTGTGCTGGAGTGTCACCATCCTCTTCCCGCCGTGGACGAGCCTTTGAAACCTCTACAGTACTGGCTT
Source organism: Ambystoma mexicanum (assembly GCF_040938575.1). NCBI lineage: Eukaryota > Metazoa > Chordata > Amphibia > Caudata > Ambystomatidae > Ambystoma > Ambystoma mexicanum. The sequence goes on from NC_090934.1 coordinate 1,365,444,135, forward strand.
TGAATACCCCGGGTAACAGGATCCCTAAATAATAAGTTCCCTGCCAGTCCCTGGGTAACCATGGAAATGCTACATTACCGCAAACAAAGTAGACAAGTTCGCCTACATACAAAGGCCTGTCTTCCCCAGTCAAATTTGCAACGTTGGCGCAAACTTTAAAATCTCCCATTGACTGAGTACCATTCCTCTGTATGCAGAAAGAATCGGGGCTATGGTTAACAGCCTAAGAAGGAGGCGGGGCATCCTTATTGCCTATAGGAGCCATCTTGAAAGAAATCAAAGATTGAAAAGGACGAGACAGTCTATCAGAAGGCCCAATAGAAGCAACATTAAGCTTGCTCCTATTCGCAAAAAGTAAGCATCCCAGGGGCATAAGAACACGCTTCTCAAAATTATTCAAATTAGTACCGTCAAAATTCCCTGAGATGCTATCGTTCCAGCGACCAAAGAACAACGCTCTAAGAGAAACATAACAAGCAGTTGTCAAAGGTAAATGATGAATATACCAACCTAGCCCCTTATCACCATGTTGCGGTAAATGTGAACAGACCCAACAGTTGGATTTATTAAAAATAGCATGTGTAGCATTCATGATGAGTAATATCGTATTATTGTAATATCTCTGTCTATGCTGAGAATCCCTAGTAGATAGAGTGTGCAGATGCACAAAAGGAGTAGAAACAGTAGGTACATTTTCAGTCGGTAACACATTTTCTAACGGATGTACTTCTTCTAGATACCAGAAGCCTAAAACAATGAATTTTATAAAACCAATTAACATTATAAAAAGACAGCAGTACGTTCTCGGGGCCCAAACAGTTTGTCCATTTTCACAGCTGGTCACATGTTCATTTATCAGTCCTGTATGAGCGGTAGCGGTTGCAGGCATTGCAATCTTCAAACGAACATGCCAATGTTATTAGCTGGCGGCCTCCAGGTCGAGCGACTTCTTAGTCCTTCCACAAACCCTAGCCAACAGAATCCCTGTATAAACAGTAGATAGGGACAAAAAGGCAAGCCCTTGATGATTTTCCTCGATCGCACAGCCGAACCGTGCAGTAGGTCTATTTCCTTGGACGTAGATTATACCTCGTTGTCCCTGGTACTGATTGATCCGAGAACAACGTGTCGTCACTTCCCGTTGGAAGTGACGTATCAAGAACAGGAGGAGATGCAAGATCCCGAACAACAGTTTCCGGAGACAAAACTATTGGAGAGTGTGGAGACAAAATGTCTGTTTCCCCAGGCCTCACGGACTCAGAGAGAGTCTCTGACGCACTCTCGATGCTGTTTACTGCTTTGGGATCGTTGATTGCAGAACTGATGAGGGGTTCTGTTTCTTCTGTATCGTATGGCACTGGGTGTGGGACCTTCTTGGTGTGGGTTGCATGGATCCAATTCTTCCTGCCCGAAACCTGCACCGCCGTTTGCGTGACCAGCAGGACTTGGAAGGGTCCCCGCCACCGAGGTGCAAGGCAAGACGATTGCTCAAAAGTTTTAACAAGAACCCAGTAACCGGGCCGTATGCTGTGACCGGGGCCCTCGTATCGTACAGGTAAAGCCTCTCGCACCTGTTGATAAATCAAATACAAGTTTTTAGTCAACTGGCTACAGTAATCTGAAAGAAGTACATTTTCAGCATTCCTCAAAGAACGACATTTTGGAAGGTTCCAGATATTAGCAGGCCTCCCCATAACCACCTCAAAGGGAGAGAGCCCAGTCTTAGTTTGAGGGGTCGTACGCTTAGAAAACAACACAATCGGTAAGGCGTCCGGCCATTTTATTTTGGTGCCGGTACACATCTTAGTGAGCTTGTTTTTGATGATGCCGTTGTATCCTTCAACTAGTCCAGCACTCTGAGCGTGTCTGGCCGAATGGAACCGTTTATCGATCTGTAATCCCGCACATATCTGCAGAATTACAGCAGCGATAAAATGTGGACCAATGTCCTACCAGATGACACTTGGTAGCCCGAACCTAGGAAAATATTCCTTTAACATTGTCTTTGCAGTCATCATGGCTGTAGCGTCTTTAACAGGAAAAGCCTCAAACCATTTGCTAAAAGCACAAATGACAACTAGCACATATTTCAAGTTATTACATCGTTCCATTTCGTTAAAATCAAAGTGTATGACCTCGAAGGGGACAGAAGGTGGACCAAAACTTCCCCTGGGAGTTGATGTTCCCTTTCCCACATTATGCTATAGACAGATCATACAGTTCTGGACGAAACGTTCAGCTACTTTAGAGATTTTGTCATCCACCCATACATTTTCCAGCATTTTTCTAATCTTGCGGGCACATATATGTGTAGGGCCATGAGCCATAATGACCATCATCATGATGTACGCATCAGGAAGTAGCCATTTTCCATCAACTCTGTCCACCCAACACCCATCATCATCAAGTTTCCCCAAGCCCTCAGCCCACTTTTTAGACTCTTCCAATGTGGCATCGGCTTGGATATCCCTCACAGAATCGACACCCTCATCCATTGCATAGGCATTTACGGTCTCCCTTGAAGTGTACATGCCTGCAGATGGATCGTGGCAGTCTGTTTAGCTATATCATCTACAATCTTTTGATGCACTGCACATTTCACAATAGCTAACTGAGTAGGGAGTGCAAGCGCTGAGAGTAGCCGTACTATTAAGGAGCCATGCTGGATCTTTGTACCGTGTGAAGTTAAGAACCCTCTTTCTGACCAAAGTCTCCCAAAGTTGTGAACCACCCCAGAGGCATACTGACTGTCAGTGTATATATTCATGGTAAGCCCTTCGGAAAGTTTGCAAGCTCGGGTCAATGCTATAATCTCTGCGACCTGCGCTGGGTTATGTGTGATTCTCTTGGTCTACACAACCGTGCTCAACGTAGTGATTGCGTAAGCGGCTGTGGATGTACCATCCGGAAGTTTGAAGCAGGAGCCATCGCAAAACAGCTTCCCTTGCGTATTGTTCAAAGGTGTATCTTTTAGATTAATTCTACCCTTCGTCTCTTGTTCGGTAGTGTAAAGACAGTCATGTGACTCTTTGTCGCTGCAAGCAGTACCTTGCGGGAAAGGTAAGAGTTCAGCCGGATTAAGAACACAACACCTCTTAATTTGCATGTGTGGTGCAAACAAGATCAATTCATATCTTGTCAACCGTGCGGAACTAAGGTGTTGCGTTTGGGTTATATTCAGTAGAACATCTACAGAGTGAGGCACCATCAGGGTTAGATTATGGCCTAGGACCATTCCCTCACTCTATTTTACAGACACAGCAGCAGCAGCGACAGCTGGCAAAGTGCATGCTACAGGATTAAGGGCGGACGAAAAGTAACCGCATGGCCTATTCTTCCCTCCATCTTCCTGCGTTAATACAGCCAAAGCACATCCATCACATTCATGCACAAACAACACAAAGGCCTTTTCATAGTTTGGTGTGCCCAAAACCGGTGCCGAGCACAATGCAGTCTTGAGCAAATCAAATGCACGCTGGTGCTCCATGTTCCACAGCAATGGCGAAGAAATGCCCCTCTTCGTCAGAGCCAACATTGGCTTAATAGTTAACGAAAAGTTGGTGATCCACTGCCTACAGTAAGAAGCCATTCCTATCAAGGCTCTAACTTCCTTCTGTGTATTTGGGACAGACATGCTAGAAATGAGTTTTATCTGTTCAGGTGTCAATATTTTTCCCTCCTTTGACAGGAGATAGCCTAAATAGGCGACCTCCTGGCAACAATATTGAAACTTTTTAAGCGAAGGTTAGTGACCATGTTTAGCTAGGTGAATAAGCAACAACACAGTGCCCTCCTTACAAGCGTTCTCTGAGTCAGCAGCTAAAAGCAGGTCATCAACATATTGAAGCAGTGTACAAGTGGAGGGCAATTCAAGAGTATCAAGCTGTTCTTTCAAAGCCCTACTATAGATGCTAGGACTTTCCGTGTAACCTTGCGGTGAATAGGTAAAGGTGAACGAGCGTCCCCTTAAGGTGAACGCAAACAGGTATCTACTGTCCTTGTGTATAGGAATACTAAAGAAAGCATTCTTCTGATCCACAACTCTAAAGTAAGTAGCTGAAGCCAGGATCATGGTTAATATTGTCGTCACATCAGGCACAATTGGAAATTGTGGAGAGACGATCTTGTTGATGGCACGTAAATCAATTATGAAACGAAAAGGAATAGCATAATCGCCTTTTTTGTACACGGGCAAAATCGGGCTATTGCACAAACTACCTGCAATTTGCTCAATCAACCCTCGATGCACAAAATCGGAGACGATGCATTTTAAAGCTTGCTCACCCTCGACTGAAATCTTATATTGTGGAATACGTGGCAGCTTTACTCCATGTTTCAAAACTATTTTAACAGGCTCGCTCTGCAAAACGCCGACATCATTGTCGTCAATTGCCCATAAACACTTGGGAACAGTACTAAATTCCGGTGGCAAAGGTCTAGTCAATAATTGGGAGACAGAAAGTTGCTGTGGTGAAATCGTCAAACGCACTCCATCAGAAGAACAATGAATTACTGCATTTAATTCCTTCAACAGATTCAACCCCAGCAGATTCTCTCCACAATTCAAAGTCAAAAGGAATGGACAGTGGTCCGTAAACGGACCCAAAGAAATAGGCACCGGGGAAGAAACCGGACAGACAACTGGTGTACCCGAAAACCCTACAGAAACGTTAGTTTGCCCTGACAGTGGAATGTTTGGAACCCGAGGATGATCAATGGAACACCTTTGTGCCCCTGTATCTATCAAGAATAGATGTTTCCTACTTCGCACTATCATTTCAATGTAGGGACCTTTCTGATTAATGGGAAAAGGCGCAGGTTCCAAACCCTGCTTCGGGCAATCCTAACGAAACAGAACATCGTCGAAAGGAAGTTCTTCAGAGAGGTAAGCGGCAGAAGGATGGTCAAATATGTTTCTAGTATCCACACTTGGTGCCTGATTATCCTGCGAAAAAGGTTGCTGTGAATCTTGTGCAAACTGACCTCTACCAGGGCCCCCTACACCCGGGCAACCTCTGGGTCATCTACCCATATTCCCAAATGTGTTATTTGACCTCTGTCGGAGGATCGGGCATTGTGCACGCCAATGACCCTCTTGCCTACAATAGGCACAAAGGTTAATGTTTATAGGACCCAAGGGCACATTTCCTTGTGGAACATACGGACCTCTAATTTGCGAACTACCCCCTCTAGGGCCTCTAACAATTTGCTGTAGTAATACTTTCGTCTTCAAAACACCTTTTCTTTTTTTGACTCCTTCCTTTTCATTATTGACACGATTCTCATAGTACTGAGCCATGTGCAGTACCTCTGATTGAGACTTCGTAGCCAAGCGCTCTCAGAAGACATCATTTGCGACTGGATGTCAGGCAACAATCCACGCACAAATTTGTCTACGAATAACCTTTTCCCAGACTCTGAGCCTAAGTCTTGTCCACTGAAATCTGAGAATACCTGTTCGAACCGATTAAAGAACTCGGTAGCACCCTCAGACTTCCCTTGGACACAGGCCGTAAGCTTGTCCCAAATAATTCTCTTTTCGGGAATTATAGTTTTCAATTTCGCAACGGTTCTGTCAGGTAAAGTTAGTATAACCTGAGGCGGTCTCTCGCCAGCTGGCCTTTCTCCATCGAGTCTAATTATGTTGGCCCATGTATCTCCTAACCCTGCTACATTATCTATAGTCCTAACCTGTTTCCACAAATCTACGGGCAGGAGTACAGGAAATAACAAATCAATATCACTTAAGGTGAATAATGAGGATTGCAAAACAGACTCTATTTCTTTGAAGAACCCTGTCGGATTTTTCCTAATGTCGGGAATGGATTGTCTAATGGTGTTCACTTCCTGTCTTGAGAACGGGACATGAACAAACTGCGACGCATAATGTGCAGGAATGTCATAGGCCGGCGCACATATTCCAACATCCGCCGGAACCTCGACTTTTGGGACAAGTGTCGCAGGAGCCTCTCTCATAGGCAACTGAGAAGTAGGCAACTCCGAACGCTTACTAAGCAACAGAGCCAAATCAAGCGCTAAGGCATCCGAGGAAGTGTCAAGTGAAAAAGCTCTCTGATAAATACTCAATAACTCTGCGGGACAACAAATCTTTCTTTTTACACACTCATCCTGTAGGTACCCTACCATTACCTGTATCACTTTTCTCTGCATTTCTGGTGTATACTGACTATATGTGTCATATACTTCAACTGGAGTTATCGACGTGTCTGAGATCCATCTAATCGCGTTTTTCGTGCAAATTCGCATTTCCTCAGATATCAATTTGCGACAAGGAAGGAACCGTTTCTGCACATACATACTAACTTCATCTTCATCCTCATTCTGTAACCTTTCCAACTCCTTTCTATACTCAAATACCCTCTCAACATGTTCTTGTACTTTCTCCACAGTGTCTCTAGAAAGCGCTAAAGTGTTCAGATCCCTCAGCTCTTGTGGGAGATCTGTATTGTCTAATCCGTCACACATTACACACAAGTGGTGACCTAATCCCTCAATAAAAACATTTTTCTCAGGAAAATTGTCCATATTAAAAAGTGTGGTGAAAACATTAGCTTGATCACCCCCCTCCATACAATGCTTAGCCCATGCAATGAACTCACGTTTCTTCTCTGGAAGTACAGTATTGCGAGTGACAACCCTCGATCCCGTTCCCTGATCTACTACAAGCGGTGCAGGACCACTTGGAAGAGGGAGAGCAGGCAAGTTCAACGGAAGTGTTATCACTGGTACAACAGGAAAGAACGGAGGAGCAGGTGGAGGAGCAGCAACAAAAGGAGGAACAACGACTGGAGGAAGAGGAACAACAGGAGGAATGGTAGGAACAGCAGGATGAGCAGGAGGAGCAGGAATAACAGCAGGAAGAGGCAAACCAGCGGGAAGAGGAACATACGGAGGTGGCGCAGTGGCACCAGGCCTTCGTTCGTTTAACAATTTATCGATAAGTTCTTCGGAAACATGAAAGTCTTTAGAAGGATAGATTTTCTGAATGCCAAGTGAGAAAGCCCTATCCATATTCCTAGCTGACTCAGACTGTTTATCTTGGTCATATAACAACAAAGCTTTTCTTAAGCTGCTGTAAAGCTTCTTTTTTCCAATTCTGTAATACATCGAATGCTGCAGGTCTAGCCTTTTTCTTTAATGAAATTGACTCTAAATACTCAATACGAGGGATTTCAAAACTACCATTGATTGGCCACTGAAGTTCGCAAGCATGTCTAGTTTGTCTGTGCCAAATATCATTAAACACTATACTACCAATGCCATGCTTACAGTACATAGTACAAGCTGGCGACCCCTCCTGTGGTGCCGGACGGCTAAATTCCAAAGATTGTCTATCGCTGCGGAATAACGCCCTGAAGCAGGTAGCCAATTTCCCAGGCATATCAGAATACTGGTGTTACCTGGTCAGTAATTGTATTTGCAGATACAATGCGCCAAAACAAATTATCAGGATACTTAAGAATCGGGTCACGACTTACCTGATCAATCCTAAGGAGGTCCGATCGGATTACAAAGTTCTTCTCTAACAAATTTTACCTCGTGTTTGGTGATTTCGGCAAATCTGCCCGCCTCGATAAGTGGACCCTCGTCAAGATGCCGACTTAGACCGCAAGCTCACCGTCCAGGGATCGGGCCGTGCAGCACTGTTGAGGTGTCGCGTCTCATTCAGAAAGGGGCCCCTTTTTCCGACACCGTCCGATCCCGGTCCGATAGCTTGCATCAACCTTCAATGAGCTGGCATCAATCTTGAGGGTCCCTATTCGGGCGCCATCTGTGAAATCAAAAAGAAGATATCGAGGCTGAATACCCCAAAAGGAAATACACCAAACGCGGGTTACAAGGAAAGATAAAGAGATCTTTATTCTATACTGAACAGTTTCAAAGGACAAAGCAACAGACAGATATTGAGCCCTCAGTACAACAAAGCGAACTCCAGCCCTGTTCGGTGTGCTCAGTGAATGGGGCTGTACATTAGAATAGTCGCAGTTTTTCTACAGTTTGAAACATGATGTCCAGCCCACCTACAAGTTAATACATCACAGATCTAGGGTTCATGCCGAGCTCATGCATCTATACATTTAGGGTTTACCATTAATACATTCACCAACAAGTTACAATGGCAGCAGTGTGTCTTCAGATTTCTCGTTGAGCCTTCTCATACATCTTTATAGAATGTAGTTAAACAAGTGTTCACATTTCAGTATTTGAATATATTATGTTTAACATGTGCTTGCGGATTAGCTTTGTTGGCGCAGGTAATCCTCTATACACAGGTCAACAAAGGACAAGGTCTCAGTTCATGACCCCAACATGTGGCCTGCAGGCAAGTTACATATTAGTTTGTACACAGAGGTCAAGACGGCCATGTTACATTCGGAATGACACTGTCCACCATTTTAGAACACAGGGTGACTTTAGAGAGAGAATCTAAAATGGCGGGTGAACCTAAAATGTCAGTTTACACTGACCTAAGGTCAAGACCTTGTAACGCGGATTTCTTCGCAAAGCGGCTTGGCTTAGGCCAATATACATATATCCATACTGTATAGGAGGCACAATATGATTTCCCGTTCGACATTCTGATATCACAGGTCACCTCTTCTACCCCGTAGTTGCAGGAAGAGTAGACCAAGAAATTCCCCCCATGCCTAGTAAAAATCTTTTCTGGAGGAATACCATTGCTGATGTCGACAGTTGTTCGGGATTGGTCCCATGAATTCATTACCTAAATCAATAGAATAATGTTGGCCATCAACCGCCATTCCAATAAAGGTGTCTGCACCCAAAGTGATACTTCGAGGGTCACTGTTATCCAACAGGATTTGAACGGTGTAGTGTTCTAGGTCAACTAGAGGTGTCAGTTTTAAACACAAACCTTGTTGTTAGAGGTGCGAATTAAAATGTATATAGGCATCCTGATGTTTGAAGTTCTGTCCTCGCTTAATCTTGTGGGGAATAGTGAATTGTCACACCTGTCCTGGGATGGTAACCTCTTCTCGCACTCGAACTTCAACCACATAAGTCAGCAATTGGGCTGACTGGAATGCTTTTTCAGTATTGTCAAAACCCATGGGGTTACCCCCCAGTCGTGACCAGGCTTTATCATTACTTAGGTTCAAATGGAGTGTGAATCGGTTGAGAATGTCACTGCCAAAAGGAAAGACGGAAGGGACATCTCTCGTGACCCAAAAGTTATGTTCTATACTTTTGTTACCAATGGACATTTTTAACATACACCTGCTAGGCAGGAGATACTTGGAGTTTAGAGTTTCCTGCCCTACTTTCTATTTGTCAATCAATTTAAATGTGGGAATGGTCCGATCTTTTGGGAGTTTCCTGAATAATGCTATGCTGATAAGGTTCCTTCCATTATTCAGGCATACAATTGCAAGCAGAGGCTCCTCCCCCTCATTTATCTGAATGGGGAAAAACAAATGTTCACCTTTTGTTTTAATGTCCATCAGATTTGAGCAGGTTCTTCATTGTCTGGTTTCATGGGACTCAATGTTTCTTCTGACTTTGGACTGGGGTAAAATGTCAATGTATCCCCTTCCAGTGTGGATTGCCACTTAAAACTGGGGGTAAGATTGATTTTCAAGAATAGAGAAGGGTTCCCAGCGCCAGTTTGTTCTCCTACAGAGATGACAGTGATCTCTGGAACTTGGTTACTCCTGAAATTTAATTCTACTTTCTCAGACCGTTGATCAATTAAATGGCAGGTACCATTCATGCTTACATAATTGGTACACACTTGTAATTTTATAGGCCGGTTAGTCTAGATCCAGGGGACCTTGTTTAAACATTCAATCGGAGGTGATTATCTCCTCAGGAGATCGTTCCTCAGTAAACAAGGTGCGCCCTCTGAAGTCACGACTATCACTGGTTGTTTTAATCAATGTCGCCCAATTTTATTACCAGATCCGCAGTCCCTTCGATGAAAATATCATTCCCATTGAAATTCTGGAGTTGTGCGGGAAGTGGCCTGAGGGGGATTTGGGGACCCTCCTAATGTCCGGAGTTTAGTTGGTCAAAGGCCTTTTTGGACAGGACGGTGGCTTGGGATGCAGTGCCCACCAAAGCTAATTCACACTGACCCTGCTCCTTGACCGGTGCATAGAATCTGCCCTCTTTCCCCTCCAGGGTGCAAAGAAAGTGTGAGTTATTTGCCAGCCCGGTGGTCCTTTTAATATTGAACTCTGACACTGTGTGATCTTGGGCAATTCTTTGTGTCGAGTTTGGGAATCTGAAAGGACATTTGGGGAATCCTCTTTCTCCCCCAATTCTTTACTGTCCCCCTTTACCTAAAGGCAGCTCTCAGAACCTGTTTGGGGGGAGGACACCTCCTCTGTCTCTATTCTGTCTGGCTCACATTTTTAGGTTTGAAGAATTTCTTGATATGGGTCAGTCTCCTTACTTACTGTGTTCCACTCAGGGTCTTTTGGAAGGGATCCACCCATTTCTGAAAGAGAAGGTTGGCTTACCCGAATCCTCGGGGACTCATCACTCTCAAAGGAGATAATCCTGAGTTCCTCTACCAAGTGGGTTCATCTTTGACCTCACCTATGTACCCTTTGCTCTTCATGTTCTTACTTTTTGGGGGTAGAAGAGTCCCTTTCAGGCTGAGAGGTTTCTATGGGTTCTGTCTGGGTGAGAAAGGAAACTTCCTCTAGGGCTTGACATCTACCCTCCACCCAGGCCCCCTCCTCAGGTACCTGTGGTTTGTCAGACGTGTCCTCCCATCATTTCCCTACCAAGGCATCAGCCCTGGGTATCAGGGAATTCTGGGAAGCAAGGTTAAGTTGAGGTTTGTACTGAGCCCTCAGGATGTGCCCCTGGTCATCTGTCAGCTGCTGGACCAAACGCCCCAGCTGCAAGACTTTTTCTGGGCGGTATGGTGGTCTCGAGCCATACCCCTGCTGCTTCTGAAAAGGATAACTATCCCTTCTCCTGCAGTAGCTCAGTTACTGGAAATGTCCCCCATAATTTTCCATCCTGAATCTCCCTTCTGCCGGGTTGAGGGATCTGTTGTCCTGGAATGGGGGAGAGAGAGAAGGGCTATTTTGAAAGTTCTGGTTCTTGGGGTATCTGGGGAAAAAGTTATGATTGGGAGGTAGAGTAATACTTCTCTCCTAAAGGAAGTTCTGAGAGAAATTTCCCGGAGGAGCAGTAGTTACCTAATTGGTTCCTATCCTGGGCCAGTAGAATGTATACATATGCCATGAATGGATTGGCTTGGTACCCTTTTACCTAGGGCTTACATAGGTGGGAGGGCCTGAGGGATAATTGTTCTGGGCCCCTGCCTGACTACCATTCGATTGGGCTGGGGATGGAGGTCCCTTCTGCCTTCCATTTTGGTTGTTGGCAGGATGGTTTAATTTTGGGCCCCCATCTCCAGGTCCAAGGGAAGGGTTGTTCTCACCTCTGCCACCTTCGCAGTAGACGCTTAGGGGTTTTGGGGTGTTTTTATTCTCAGTGGGATTTTGGACCTCATAGAGTACTCAGTTGAGAAAGTCCCTTTAGCAAATGCTACGCAATTCACATCATTTCAGATATGGAATGATGCCATCATCTGCTCATAAAGTTCCAGATGCTCCCATACTGAATACTTGCCATTCTTGTGGCATGGGGTCAGAAAGTTCGTTATGGCCTTGATATTTCTTCTTTGGGTATTTTACAAAACACTTGCTCTGTGTCCCTATCTTTTTATTCCACTGCACCTGAGTCTATTGATTTTCTGACTCAGAGCTACTATTTGTACTCCATTCCTTGTCCTCTATGCACTCCCTATCTCTGTGAGATTGGGAATATCTCCCAGAGTCATAGGATCTGGACTCCTCTCGCCCTGGACTGAAGTGAATTCTCAGGGTCAATTTCCCCGTAGTGACTTTTAGGCCCAAGATTACACTCAGTCTCTTCTTCCCTCCTTTCAGGTAGTCTAGGGAAATCCCCCTATCCCCTGAATGGATGGAGATTTTTAATATGCTCCTCTTGGGTTGAATCTCCAGCTTTTCTCTTCCAGCGTATAGAGCCAGGTGGTCTCTTTGTAGCCTCATATTCTGCAAGTCTAATGCCCTGATCTTTTCATCAGAGTTTGTTCATGGTCAGAAGTACCTGTGAGATTCTTTTTGGCTTCCAAGGACACACTGGTCTGGCCACCTTCCCTTCTGTGTGATAGAGATGGATACTCATTAATATCAGACAGTGTCTGGCCTTCTGGATCAGTTGGTTAGGCATGGGTAAATCAAACTGCCTCATGCCACCCTGTTCTTGATAGGTGGCATGCATGAGGTTGATTCCCATGTGTACATGAGAGGTTGTAAATGACTGGCCTGATGCCCCTGCAGGGAGGGGTGTTTCACCTTGATCAATGGGCCTTGTCCCATATCCTGATTGGTCAGGGTGTCTAAGGCCTGTTTATAATTCTTAATTTCGTTTGTGAGACTGTTAGAGAGGTTATCTATTAGCCATAACTCCTTGCAGTCAGCCATCCTTGAAAATACATACACACCGTGCAAGGAAAAGAAAAAAAGACGTCTGGCTTAAAGTATCTGTTTAATCAACTGTTTTACAAGCTGAAAAAAAGTTCACTGTTTGTTTGCATCCAATATACATTTATAGACAAAACATGTCACACATCAATTCTGTTCTTAAATGAATCTTACAATATGATAGGCCAGGTATCTTATGAGCGAAATGCATCACCGTTTTTCATTGGACATAAATGCTTTCTGAAACACATGATTAGTCCTTGTCCCAATGGCTCCAACTATTCCTTATTTCAGTGAACAGAAGACATATTTTGCAACTTTAAGAACTCTTTTAGAAGCAGTTCAGAAATGGCGCATGCTCCAGACAACCTGCCAAGGATGTGGATTCGCTGTCTGGTTTCTCATTGGTTAATATCTCTACCTTATCTGTTTCAGGCTTCATGCCAGTTTCATTTGTGAGGAGCAACGTTGAAAATAATATATTATACTTTTTGATGCTGCCAAGTCAACCAACTGGCTTGCTCAGGCCCCAGTCTGTAAACTTGGCTTGGGCTGCTGCCTACTCTGTATGAGACCTCCCAACTCTGCATTTTCTGTGCTTTTAGCACTTTTGAATGTTCCTAATGCTTAAGGCCTGTAGCCATTTATAATGCATACTGTAGTGTCCATTTTTAAAAAGAATGGACATCTGCTGCTGTAATATTTCTTATGTCAGGTTTGCTGCATGTATTTGAGCACTTCATTGTTCTGATGTCTCCTGTCTTTTGGGTGTGGGTAATATCCTTCATATCTAAACACACGTTGGCAGAATGTCTGTGTTATTTTGTAATATATATACATATCTGCCTTGTCTCTTATGCAGCTACATGTGTCATACATGAGATGAAATCACTTACTTCTGTGATCCTTGGCTCTTACCGTGTTCATACTCACTGTTTCTGTTTAGGGTATAGATAATACAGTTGTTTGAGTTCATAACTCTTTTCATATTTGCAATATTGGACCAGGGGGAAGGACACAGGCCTACATTACATGTTCACCTGTCTATTACCAGAGGGAAGGTCTACTCCTCTTCGAGTCTCTCATACCTGCCTCTCTATTTACCTATTTCCTGGTGGTATTCAGAGAGCTGGCTTTTTAATTCTGTTAAATCTTCTGTTTCATCCGTTTGTTTGCTGTACCTCATGCTGAAGTGATTCATTCTCCCTCTGTGAGCCTTGTATGGTACATGCATATTCAAGGCATTTTTACTTCAGGAAACCAATCTCTTTCTCTTGTTCATCCCTACAATTCGCTGCCTCTGATAGTTCAACTTCTATTTGGCCCACAAACTCTACTAGCTAATTCCTTCATTCTCTAATTATGGTCAGTTCCTGCGACCCAGCACCTGACTGTTCCTTTTCTGCATCCACTTTCAACCTGAATGTATCTTGGTCTTTGACCAGTTGTAAATTCCATTGTTTCAGAGGGTTGGGATGAAATTACCTAACCCGAAATGCCCAACCTAACCAAAAGACCTAAAACACACACCACAAAAAGTTCTAACTACCAAAAGTTAAAACATTTTGTGGAATGTGTTTAGGTCCATTGGCGGGGTCAGTCTGAATTTGTTTTTTTAAAAAGGCTGCGGTGGTGCCCCCTGCAACACTAGACTGTACAGTATAGTGAGCAGGGGCTGCGGGGGACACCCCCACAACTCTCCGAACAGAAAAAAAGAAAAAAGGCCAGGTGTCCCCTGCAACAGCCCGCTTACTACACTGTACAGTATAGTGAGCAGGGGTTGCTGGGGACACCCCCGCAGCCCACCCAAAAGAAAAAATTATAATAAATAAATAAAAACGAGGGCTGCATGGGTGTCCCCCGCAACCCCTGCTCACTATACTGTACAGTGTAGTGAGCAGGGTGTTGTGGGGGACAACCCAGCAGCCCCCAGCCTTTTTTCTGTCGGGAGAGCTGCATGGGTGTCCCCTGCAACACCCCGCTCACTACACAATGTACAGTATAGTGAGCGGGGGTTGCGTGGAAAACCCCTAAAGCTGCCCAAAAGAAAAAAAGAAAGGAAAAGGACCCTGCGGCACCGGTTTCCGATCATGGAAGTGAAAGGGAACTAGTGCCGCAGGGATACAGCGTGAAGGAAAGGTACGTAGGGTGGTGGGGTATGTTGGGGGTGTGGTAGGGGTGAGTTATGGGTGTGTTGTGGGTGAGGGTGGGGTGTATGTTTGTATGGTTTTGTAATGGATCTTTGCATGGGAAATGTACAAACATTTTGTAGTGCGTACATTTCCCATGCAAACATTTCCGTTGCGGGTTATTCCGCTGTGGGAAAATCACATAGATCCGTTTCAGAATATTTATATTCTTCCTCATTTCATCAAACTCCTTTTGTGAGTCCATCTCTGCAGAGGTGACCTGTAGCACCATTCTGGTTTGCCAGCTCCCGGCTTTGCCCTCACCCCATTCTCCTCAAATGAATAGCTTAGTTAGGAGATGCTTCCCAGCATCACATACTTCTATGGTGGTCATATTAAAATGTTTTTGTTACAACTTTTTGTAAAACCAAGGGTTACTCTCCAATCACATACCATCTCACCGCGGAGTCAAACAGGGGAGCCCATTGGCTCCAGGCTCTTCATATCTTTCCTTGGTGATTTCAAAGACTCTCAAGACTCGATTAGGTCATTTCCACCAAAAGTCGGAAACGCAAGGGTCATCAGACTTCTATATGCCGACGACCTGATCATCTTGGATCATACACAGGTGGGCCTCCAACGCCAACTCGACAATCTGGTGAACAATCTGGAGATCAACAAATCAAAAACAAAAATATTGATTCTCCATAAGCAGGGGAACAAAAGGAAAGAGACCCTACAGTGGTATCTAGACCAGTCGAAAATCGAAATCGTCTCGACATTCAAGTATTTGGGAGTTGAAATCGACAGCACTAAAAAAGGATTGAGCATGCAGCAAACCTTATGGTCAAAGACCAAAAATCTAACTTCTCAACTACGTGCAGTGGACAGAAAATATGGAAAATACAGCCTACTTCCAGTTATTCAGTTCTACAAGTCAAAAGTAATTCCATCACTAACTTACGGCATGGATGCAACACCTGCAATTCCATCCACTTTGTGGCCTAAATTGGAAGGCGATATCTGGAGAGCAGTACTAGGCCTACCTAAATCTACTGCCGTTGCAGCAATAAGACGAGTACTAGGTCTACTTTCCCTAGAGGCAGTGGTGGCCCAGAGTACCATCCAACTCTTCTGAAAAATCCAGAATCCTGAGAGCCTAGAAATATACCACATGATTGCCATGGAAATCGTAAAAGGAAGCAACAAATTCCTAAACGACTGGGTCCTTACACAAAAGCTCTTACTGCAAGAGATATCTTGTTCTGAAGAAGAACGCATTCAAAATCCACTAAGAATAAAATCGAAAATGGAATGGCTAGACTGGATAAAAACAAATGAGAAAGCAGTTTCGAACAAACTACTAGTCCATCTGCCACCGGTCTACAACAAACTTAAAGAGCCTATGAGGTATTGCACAAAATACCCAAGTAAACTTTTAATGAAAACGTTATTGAAAGCCCATCTAAACCTGCTACCTACTCAAGAAATCCTAGCAATTCGAACAGAGTCTGATCAAAAAGCATGCAGACTCTGCAAAGACCCTCAATCTACAGAATCAATTAGGCACCTCTTGATGACTTGTCCGACAATAGACCAAGAAAGAAAAGCTTTCCTCGTCCCCCTGTTCATAAACTCTTACGTCGACGATGAAAACACTTGGTGGAACCGCCTCATTACAGGAGCCCAAACTAGATGGCTAATAGCAGCGACCAAACTTCTAAACATTGCCTTGGAGAAGGCCACACAACCTCAACCGGACTAGCCTTTCTAGTTAGAAGATGAAGATATTGGGTCTCCTTCTGAAGTCTATTCACATGCAGAACTTTTCTTTCTTGGTCCATGCAGAGAATGCACAGTCAAAACACTAATATACTTACCAACAGGATCAAAACATCTTTGTAAAAATCTAAATAGATTAAATGCAAATAAAATAAAAAAATAAATAAAAAAAACTTTTTTTGTAGGGGCAAAATCACCCTGTTCCTGCTTGATTTCCACACACACTGCCAAATCAAAAATCAATTCGTACTCAATCTCCTTTTTGCCTTAGCACTCCACACAGTCTTATTATTCTACACCTATGCACCTCCCTATAACTCAGGGGTCAAGCGTTACAGTGGCCTTTTAACAATGCACCAAAATGAATATCCTGTCACCAATGCACTTGTCATGAGTCAACAATAATAGGCCAGATCCTAGCATGTGAGCCCCCAATTTATCACATTATATTGAGAGGCCATCCTTAACCTGGGGAGTTCCCCCCAATCAAGGAGCCCAAAAGTATTTCGCATAAGATTTTTTTTATCGCTGACCTTATTGAAGACTCATATTTTGCCTCAATAACCCTCCCCTCCCACCATGCCCACAATGAGCCAAGAACCAGACCGGGGTATAGAAAGAATATATATTTATTTTAATCATAAGCTCAATTAATAATAATTTGATTGATCACAGCCACCACCTTCTTTGTGGCAGAAAACACTGCTTCAATTACAATCACACTTTTCTACATATACTTTTGTGTCACAAACATGGAACATAGGCTAAATAAACTGGCAACATTATTTTCCCATAATAATAATAATTTGCATTTATATAGCAGTACGAACCCTCAGGCATCTGAGCGCTGCTTTTTACCCACAGTGTGTGGTGCTCATTTATCGACCTTGGAAGGATGAAAGGCTGAGTTTGGCACTGCAGGGATTCATACCTGCGTCAGCAAGCTCTGCACGGATGTCAAAGTGAGCACTCTACTCGCTGTGCTATCTGACCCATGAATCCCATTTTATGTCAAATTTCAATAATAATAATATGGCACACTGCTAGAATATAATCTGCAACACTACTGGCTTAGAGGTTTAATATCAAAACATAAGCACAATTTCTGTTTTGTGTAGACTAGCTCACCTTCAAGGTTTGCTATATGGAGTTCCCTGTGCACTCAAAATGCTAGCAGTTAAAATCACAGATTTGTAAAAATGCATGTGGCACATAGGACTTCACCAGAGTTCAGTTTAGGAATAGACACAGGGCTAATACCAAAACAAGACATGCATCCCACGTTCAGTGTTGGATACATGAGGTCTCACTTTTCCAAGCACTTCTCCATCAGCCCCAAAAACCCAAGCATTAATGACATGCAGCACCCTTCTGTTCAACGGCCAGGTCTGGGGAGTAGGGAAAGTTTAGGAATTTCATTTTGCAGACACCCCCTCACTTAAAGGCCCATGTTGGGGATGTTGGACAGTAAAATGGGGATTATTATGAATTTTGGTTTTTCAGAGCCCCCCCTCACGTAAGACCTGTGTCGGGAAAGTTGGACAGTAAAATGGGGATGATTACGAATGTTTGTTTTTCAGACCCCCCTACTCCCTTCACTTAAAGACCTGTGTTGGGGAAGGTACACAGCTTTAAATGTTTGTTTGTGAGGCCAAGGGCACCCCTTTGTTAAATACAATGTTGAAAGAGTGTGGACAATCAGGAATTTCATTTAAAAGATAAGAATACCCTTATTTAAAAGCAAGTTTTTGGGAATAGGTTTTAGTTGGGCATTTTCGTTTTAGGGACCAGTATCTTTTGGTTTGAATGGCAACATTTGGGGATGTGACAAGCATCATTTTCGTTTTGCTGGCAAGTATATCTTTTGTTTAAAACAAGTTTTGGTAATGGGTTCATTTGGGAATTTTCATTTTAGGAAGAGAAACCCCCTTTTCATTAGAGAAGTCAGGGGTGAACAGGAAAGTCAGGGCACCCCAATCACTTTAATGACTATCTTGTATCTATCCGCTAGGAGAGAGGGTGAAAGCTCCTTCCCGCGTCAATCTATTTGGGAGTTAATTAAATTAATATACAGTTCAATATGCTAAGGGTCCACACAACCCCCCCCCCACTAATGGAAGAGAACCCACTATGGAAGGGAATGGGTTAATTAAATAGATCCCCACACTGATATTTGGTTTGACATTCTACTTACGTTTGGGTTCTGCACTCAGGGAATCTGGCCAGCCCTTCAGTCAATTGGTTTTCACAGCAATTCTCTATGGCTCCAGTGAAGAATCACAGCCTCTGTTTTCTAGTCTCCCCAGAAATAGACAGCTCCAGCCCGCTTTCAAGATTTCCACCCAGATGCAATTTCAGCAGATCTCCTTTGGTAATGTTTGGCAGCTGTCGAATGGTAATTCTTTTAGCAACTCTCCCCTCTCTCATAGTCCATCCACTTTATATACCACTCATCACACCCACAAACGTAATAATATAAGGAGGTGCCAGCTTATTATCTTGCAACCAGGATTGTACAGTTACCCTTCTCTCTCCCCCCTGACTGCTGATAGGTTGCAGGGGTGGTGATATTTAAAATATGGAAAAAGGAAGGGAGAAGATAAATCAACTGTCTAGAGTGACATTTTGTGTATGTTACGTTGTAGAATATCACCTAAAAAGGTCCTTACATGGTAACTATCTTTAATTTACAAATCATCATAATGTATATATTTTTGTGCTCCTCTGATCGTGAGAAAACTATCTAGACATCTCTCATATTTGCAACATGTTGCCCACGCAATTGGTGTATTGTTCTCAATTACATGAAAACGATAGCAGTGATTATGATCGATATTTACCACCAGTTATGTGATACATTTAGCCACTATTGTCCCAAGTTTCAGCTTCTTCCCACTTTCCGGGGAGCTGTGATCACTTTTTGGCTATGTACCAGATTTCTGAAATTCGACTTTTATGCAAATTACCCCCAAAGAGCCACCTTGAAATTAGCTTTCAACTGACAACCCAGATAAGGAGCCAGGCAGGCACTTAAGAATCTGCACAACGACAAGAAGTACATTTTTCTGTGTTTAAGGAGATTCAGATATTTTCAGGAGTGCCCCCTGAGAACAGACTTCAAAAGACGATGCAAGCGTCAGAGAATCTCAGACATGCGACAAATGAGTTTGCATCTAATGTGAGTTTGGCCAATGATTGCACCCCAGTAAGAACAAATAGAAGTAGTCACTTAGCTAACAGCAACAGACTGTCTCATTCTACAGTCATGTTTGACCATTCTTTGCGAAATTCATCTGCTTTATCCTTATCTTATACACAACGGCTCTGCGCAATGCAAACTTCCCAAACACGATTCCGTCCTGTACAACAAACATACAGAGAGGGGCAGATCACTCACCACTGCTAGACATCACTCTATCAGTGATGAACACTGCCTTAATCTCGCTATCAAGATTGTTTGCAATGCTAGAAGCAAAGATGGATCAGCAAACCAAGCTGATAGAACACCTAGTACATCAGGACAAAATAAACTTGAAACTGATGCACGAGAATCGAATCAATCAGGAGCCAAACAACATTTCTATACAAAAGAGATTGATACATTGATACATACTCCTGCCATACAAATTAAAAACAACAAATTCACAGAATCATCTTCTAATAGATGAACAAACAGTGTTGTGCCAATGTTTAAACAAATTATTAAACCAGTATTAGAGGTAAATGACTCTCACATTGAACTGATAGAAGCCACATCATGGACAACCCCATTTGGAATAACTCCACTAATTAAGCAATCGAATCAATCCTATTCCATATTTTCTAGAAATACCAAAAGAAATGCTAAAAAGACCCTAAAACAGATTGGCAATGAAAAGGAAAAAACTAAAAACATTGGAGATAGATTATCAGGACAGAAAAGTTTGAAACATTTTTTAAAGTGATTAATCTACCAAAGAAGTCTGCGGTAAAAGCCTCAGCAACAGTAATAATACAATATAAAAAAATTGCTAAAACAAAAAAAGAACTTAACTTGGGACATCCTGTTGCTATAACTCCATATGCTCCATTAGACAATCTAGTTGAATGTGTAGCAAAGTAAGGAAAAAAAGACATACATCTAGTTTCTGTCCCTGTATCAATTCCAGCTGTTTGCTCTAAAGAGACAAAAGCAATTGAGCCTAAATAATAGTTCAGGAAACCAATACAAAATTAAACTGCTGTGACTTAGAAATATTGGTTGAATGTTATTTGGCCTTGAAAGAAAAGAACCTTGTGGTTTCCAAAGAGAACATCCAAGCATCAATTGAGTGTAGTTGCAAGGAAAGAGATTGGGACCGTCACAATCAAGTAGACTTTACCAAACCAAAAGTCCTGCAAAAGACTTCTCAAAATTCAACTGATTGGCGAATGTCCACTCAAAAACATGGAAATAGACTTAGTAAAGACAGAGATCACGTCAGAATGCAATCGACTAAACTTCATCAGTTAATTATTACTTGTCGTCCGGCCCCATATCCTAAATACGATTTAAATAGGACAAGTATCCTTACCATCCTTAGAGATGTTACAAGTCTAGAAGATGTTATGACCATAGACATCCAACAGGTCGAATTGTTGGATGAAATGGACCAAACAACTGCTAGAATCTGGATAAGCTCAGGGGTCATCCTAAAAACGATCTGGAAGGCTAGAGTTGACATCTTTGAATTAGGATTTGCGTTGTTTCGGGATAAAGCACCATCCATGTTCAATACAACACAAAATATCAATGTTCTTAAGTCAGTGCAGTCATTACAATACATAACGACCCTGCAAGTCCTACAGAAATATTTAAGTAAACTACCTAAACGAGACTTAACATCTCAAAAAAGACCAGGCTGTTGTGGTGATCTACAGACATAACAACACCAAGAGGCAGGTAGCCAACAGGTCTATGTGGCTAGTTGCAATATTCACGGTTCGGCCCATTTATCTGTCCAGTTTAACCAGTATTTAAATACAGCAGATATTGTAGCTTTACAAGAGACATGGCTCCTTGAATGCCCTACCTGGAATGATCACCAAATTGTGTTAAATCCAGCAAAAAGAGGATCCAAAGGTTGTCCAACTTCTGGATTTATGGCAGCAGTAAACATGAGCTCAGGCTTAACCCTAGAACCGTGGTTAATGCCAAGCCAATTTATTGAAGCTGTGAAAATATGCAATCAGTCGTAATTGATAGTTTTAATAAATATATATCGAAATCCAATGGGCATTAATAGCAACACTTTTTGCAAAGTTCTTGACAACATATTTAATCTATTAATCAAAGAGCATGAGGTCACATTCACAATACTCCTCTGCAATTTAAATTTACCATCTCTAATGGAGACAGATAAAAAAAACTGGTTGCACAATGATGGAATACAATGATGAAACAGAGAAATATGTTGACGACAAATGTTTCGCTCACTGGTGACACTCCACCAAATAGTACTTGGAGAAGAGGAGTCCAAAAATCTATAATTTACTATATGTACCTGGATAAAAACCTATTTGCAAAAGCAACACATTTTGAAATTATACCACAGAGAAATAGCGACCATGACATGTTGACTCTAAACTGGTCCCAGACCCTAAATCCTCTGAATATATGCACAAATTATTGAAGAGAATAAATAAAACTAAATGGAGGGTGTAACCTCTTTAGCTGGACTGAACCAAAGCTAACACAGCTAAACGAATCTCTAAAACAATAGCTTCAAATGAGAGACGATGAGAGCAATCTGGTGAGTACACAGTATGAATCAGTTCTGCAATTCTTTAAAATCCCAACGAACATAACAAAGGCTCACATACATAGAAATAAACATATCCATGACCAAGAACTAAGACAAAAGCAAAGTTAAGCCAGGATAAAAAAAACATACTTGTCAATTGCAGATGAATGAGAGAAAAGAAGCACTAAAGAATATAAACAATCAGTACAAGTACTGGCTGAGAGCTCAAAAAGCTAAACTGTTCCAGCAAGATGGAGAGTCTATGTTAGAAGCTATCAGCTCAAAGAGCTCTGCGCAAATATGGGCCTTACTAAATTTAGCCTCTTCAACAACACAATCCATACTACAAATCAATGGGGTGACAGAGAAACAATGGATATTATACAGAACTATATTCACTGAGCCCCTTGGAGCAAGAGAGACAGTTCTACTACCAATAGAACAAGGTTTCCAATTGCAAATCTCATGTGAGGACTGTCAAGACGTGGATTGCCACATAGACTATATACCTCCGTCCCCAAGCACCAGTCAGAGAGACAGAGATCACTCGCTGACCGGTTATTGGGGCCACAGGTGAGCTGGAACAGCTGCACTAGATCCCCGGCAGCTGAAAGGGAACAGAGAAAGATTAAGGACAATGCAATCAAGAGCACAATGCAGTTACACAGGGACAAGTAAACCACCTACCTACGGGGAATCATGGAAAGGACCACGGGACGGGAACAGAGTAACCCAAATAGCAGGTTGGGCTCCCGTCTTGCAGGTGCAGCGTAGGTTGTCAGGACAGTTCCGGCAAAGAACACTGGTTGGGCAGTTTGCAGGTATCCACAAGAGGCACAGTTCAGTATCCCATGTGATTCCAGGAGCAACAAAAGTCCAGTTCAAACACAACACAGGGAGGATCCAAAAGGAGTCCAAAGGCAGTCCAAGGTCTAACCACAGCAAGGTGACAGCAGGCAAAAAAAAGGAGAAAAACCAGGCAACAGAATCCAAAGAATTAACCAGGCGCAGTCAAGAGAAGCAAAACAGGGTCAGTTTGCAAAGAAAGCAAAAGGTACACATGAAACGCCAAATGCTGGTCGGGATACAGCTGAGAAGCAGCAGGCGGCGTGGATCATGCTTGTTTATATCCACTTCTGTGGTGATTGATCATGTGCACAGTTACTGACCACGTGACCGGTGGGACGCCATCGTCGAGCGTCAGAGAATTGCCATAGCAACCGCCAGCTGGGCTGTGGCTTCCTCCACCGCCGAACAACTCTCCACGGTCTCCCCGCACTGCCTCCATGCTGGGGAACAAGGGCAGTCAGGAAAGAGCGGCCACCATGGCTGTTTTTAACCAGTGAAGGAGAACCAAGACAGCCCTGGAGTCGGCGGAGTGGTGAATGCCTGGAAGAGAGCCGGCTCTGGGGCTGAGGAGGAGGTAAATGCGTGACAAGGGCATAGAATCTTTCATTAAAAAATCTAGTGGCTCCGGGGCCTGATGGTTTGAGCAATAATATGTTCAAGCATCATGCCCAGATCTGGTCGCAAATTCTGTTTAATATTTTTTCATCTATCATGCATACGAAAGCCATTCCACGCTCCTGGCGTCACTGAATAATTATTCCGGTTTTCAAAAAAGGAGACAGACAAAGCACCAACAACTACAGACCAATTGCATTACTGGATGCAAGGGGTAAAATATTCGCAAGATTTATTCTTCGAGACCTAAACAATTGGCTTGATAATATGCGAAAGCGTGATCCCTTTCAAACAGGCTTTATCAAGGGCATGGGCACCGCCATTAATCTATTTACATTAGCGGCTATAAAGAATCAATGTTTAGATCAAAAACAATCACTATATATAGCCTTCGTTGATTTAAAAGCCACGTTTGACTCTGTGTCCTGTCATTTACTACTAGCCAAATTGCAAAAAGCTCAGTGCCCTTTCTCCATTCTAACTTTAATTGACCAACTGCATTGCAACACGACAATTCAAGTCAGATTGACTCAAGAAGGAGTGATGTCTGCCCCAATTCCCACACATAGGGGCCTAAAACAGGGATGCATTCTCTCATCAACATGGTTCAATTTTTTCTTATTAGACATTTGTGAGAAATTTGAAAAAACAACATCAGATGCACCAAAGCTAGGCAAACATCCCATTGCATGGGTTTTCTATGCAGACGACTTAGTCCTAATGTCCAAAACGCCAAAGGGACTACAAATATTGTTAGATACGTTAGCTATCTACACTGAAGAAAATGGATTGGCCATTGATATAAACAAGACCAAGATATTACAATGTCATAATACCTGAATCAGGAAAAAAACACTACAAATGGACCCTCACAATCAATCACTTCAAGTAGTCCAACAGTATATCTAGTTGGGTGTTAATATTAATAACCACACAAAGGATGTCTGTATCTAACTAGCATTGTATAGCAGTGTTGAATTTCTACAACCAAAAATCGGTACCAGTTCTGCTATATGGGTCGGACGCAAAGACCATCTTCCAGGAAATGTATCGGCGAAAAATAGAAGGAACATTTTGGAAACAAATTTTAAATGTACCTACATGCGCACCCATGCAGATGTTACGCTATAAACTTGGTTTGACATTTTACTGTAAATATACCTGGAAAATGTGCTCTTTACTGAGAAAATGCTTAATCAGCTCTAACACACATACCTTACTATCTGTTATGACAGCATATTTCAACAATGGCAATAACAAATTAGTTAAAGTCTGGAAGAATTCCACCCTGAAAATTCTTGAAGATGCTGACATAAGCTTAGACTTCTTGTTGCATAGCCCAACTAGAGCTAAAATCAAATTTTATGAAAATGATTGAATTAAAACACAAGAGACACGCCAGAAATACAAGGATTTCAGAAGTAACCCCTTCGAGAGTAAGAAATTAAACCAAGTAGCTAGTTACTTGGCAAAAAGTCCTCATCCAGCACACAGGAATGACTTCCTACGTTTTAGACTAAATGTATGGCCTACACAAGAGATTGGGACCAGAAGGAAGAACATTGACTTGAATGAGAATCTCTCTTGCTTTTGTCAAATAGAGGGACAAAAAGAAACATTGAGACATTTGGTGACAGAATGCCCAATGCTTAAGGACTATAGAAATCACTATTTGCAAAGACTGTTTAATGATTGTAGTATTTTATACCAGAGGAACTATGGCTAAGAATCTTTTGTACGCCGGTAAAAGCAGTTAGATTGGCTACGATAAGATTTTTAGAAGCATTCAAATTGAATGATGTAAGTAGATAATTGTACATGTGCAAACCAATTCAAAAAAAGAAAAAGACTTACAGAAAGAGTGAGTATGTTGCACATGTGAAGATGAAGCACCTGTTTATTTTAATCAATGTAAGGATATATGGAGATACAAAACTTTGGTTGTATTGTAACAAGAGACAATGTGAGATTGTATGTGGAAACTGTAATTCATTATGGATGTAAAGTGATTATAATTTTAGATACTTAATTGACTGAATTCAATATAACGATTAATAGATACAGCCAATCTAAACATTAATTTTAACAATGGATCAAAGAATTGCCATTTACATGTTGATCAGTATTTTATGTATTGTCTTTTAAGCAGGTTTAAATGTGCAAACTATTATAACATTATGTTAATAACTTGTAAGAATGATGTAAATGCAAGAGTATGGGCCTCATTACACGGTAGGCGGTAGGGGTTTACCGGTACGGATAAACCCCTACCGCCTTACTATGAGTTCCCTTTGCGGGACCCAACTTTAACGGCTGGTTTTACCAGCCGTTAAAGTCGGGTGCCGCAAAGGGACCTCGGAGCTAATTACGGTACCGCAATGAGGCCCTATATTTTGTATGAAATTATTTTTGATTGAAAGCTTGATTGTTCAGCCATATTAATAAAAAAACTTAAAAATAAAAAAGATTCACATAACGTGTCTGCAACAAAACAACCTTTTCAATTGAGGTCTTATTTTCTTCCTTTCTCAATGCTGCATCATACATATTTAAGCAGTTTGCATCTTCCTGTTATGGTGAAATGTATTTTTAAATCATGTAAAGCTGAACGTGAATGGCTTCTGTAATGGAAGGTGGGCCTTATTCACTTTAAACAAACATGTTCCTTGGCTTTAACTATCACATGCGAGGTCTAGTTTCCCTTACTTTTCAGAGTACACAGCATTTCAATGTGTGGCAGTTTCGATGAAAATACTGCCTTTATCTCAAAGCCAGCAATGTGACGTGCCTTTCCAATCTGCACTCTGATCATACTTTTCAGCATTCTCTTGGTTTCAACCGAAGAAAGACACACACTTTCCTTAATCCACTGCTCCTTGTGCCATGTTCAGCAAGGCGCATATGTTCATTCAACAGGCCCTTTCGCTGTATTACGGTTTTTAGGCCCGTCATATTCTTTAGGGTGCCTTGCCAGTAGATGCAATGCCTCTGGCAGCAGAGGCCTATTTGGACTTTCAGTTCCTGTCATTTGAGACTGCCATGTAACGACAAAACTGACTGAATGAGATGCGGGCAATATGTGCTAGAGTAGCCCGCAGAATGTCCAGCACTCTACTGGCAGCAGCATTGAGCGTACTTTCAACCAAATTCCCGCAAACCGACCAGGCGAATTCATCTGGTTAGTGTACACTAATATTCATTTTCATATCAAAGACGGGTTAAAATAGCTCTAAAAACCCACACCTTAGACTGAAGCTACTATTCCAGGAAAGGTATAAAGGAAAATTATGTGAATCATGTCACTGCACCCAGCGCTACTCCAGGAATTCTGGTACATGTAGTGAGTAAGAAAACTTAATGACGAATGACTTAATTACCTAGTGCTAATGCATCTTATAACTTTAAGAAATAAGAACATTCAGGTCATGCCACAATGTTTAGACTGACCAACTTGAGGAAAAAAGGAGAAATTAAAGAAGAGGAAAATAAAAAAGCAACACTTCGGGCAATTACTGAACCAATTAATGTTTAGAACAAGTAGTCTGCAATACAAATGAAACAGTGCTTTAATATCCTAAAATTACACCAGCAAACCTCAGAAGACAAGTAGGAGTGAAGACCACGTCAAATGGACGAGAGTTAAGCTCCATTCGTATGGTGCAAGGTGCCGATTTATGGACAAAGACCACTGATCATAAGCCAATCACAGCCATGGCTGAAACCATTGTTCAAACTCGGATTGGTGCCAGCATCTTGGGTGCTCACCTTGACAGGATTGGTTACAGGGCTCCCATTGAGGAGCTATTTTCCAACTATTTTGCTCTCTCTCCTCTCACCCCCCTCTGGAAGATGGCTACTGCTTGTCACAAGAGATTTAGTTTGAGGCCCATGTATCTAAACATCTGAGTATCCAACTAGCTGCCAAATACGGTAAGACCCTCCACATTTCTGGAAGCTCTCTTTGTGTGGGAAACAGGAATCCTTGGAGCAAAGAGTATGAGGGACAGCCACTGCCAACCCTTAGCTTAGAGAATTGTGCTTCTGAACACCAGATCATTAATCGGGCATGCCTTGGAAGTTGCTACCTACATTCTGGAGTGCAACATTGACGTCTGTGCGCTTACAGAAACCTAGTGCTAAGCTGCAGCAGGTGCCTCACCGGGGTTAGTTATCCCAGAGGGATATAGTATGATGAGACAAGACAGACTGGAAGGTAAAAGTGTGGGTTGAGAGAGGGGGGTAAACCTAATATTTAAATCTAACTTGGAAATCTGGAAGGTAGTCAAGATATTGCTGGAACTGAATCAAAGCTAGTGAAAATTGGTATTAATATGCTATTGTTATATAGATCACCTGCTTTAGGGTTCGACTTCCCTGATCTTCTGACCAATTTCTTATTACCCCTGGTCAACCCCAACACTAAATTTGTACTTCTGGGCAATTTTAATTTCTGGTTAGGGTGTGAAACAGATACAATAGCTACTGTACTGGAATACTCATTGAGCCAGCTTGGATTTGAACAATTTGTTAGAAAACCCACGCATCAGAAGGGGCATACCTTTGGTTGAGTTACCTTCAAGTGTCTGTGGTCTGATCATTCTTTTGTTTATTTCACCATAAACAATGAGTTGTCTATAAGAAGTAACAGGGAAGGAAAATATTCAATCTTAGCTAGAAATCTAAGGAAGCTTACCCCAGAGGCCCTTAAACCATGGCTCTCAGCTCTTTTTCCTGAAATTATAAAATGAGAAACAGTAGAAGACATGACGAATCTCTTCCTACACTCTTTCACTGAAACTCTGGCCCCTTTAAAAAAAGAAACAGCTATCGCACACCCGGAAAAATAATCTATGGTTCAATTCTGAATTGCGGAAACTTAAAATGACTAAAATTAGATACGTTTACACCTGGAGGTCAACTCAGGACAAAACTCGCTTGGAAGCTCGAAAGCATCGAAATTAGCAGCCAAGAAATATAAAATTGAAATTGTTGCCGCTAAGAAAGATATGCTTAATAATAGGATAGCCAACTCTAGTTCAGAAGTTACATTTTCTTTAAAGAACAGGAAACTCCACAGGAACAGAATAGTGATATCCCGCTGAATGATGCTGGTTGGTGTGCATTAATTCAGGATGCCATGATGGGCAAACTGGAGAGAATCAAAAAAGATATTGAATCTAAAGAATCAATCTTAGGCATGCCAACGGGGGTGGGGGAATTGGAGATACATGGAGAGACAGTCTCACTGCACCAGTTTAATTCCTCCCCAATAACAGTGACGGAACTGGCCAATGTTATTGAGCATCTTAAAACCACTAGATCTAAGGGTGATCCCAGTTCGGCAATGATAATGAAATCCTGCTCTCCCACGTTAATCAATGCCTTGTGCAAATTTGTGAATGCTTCCTTTGTGGAAAATCTTGCCTTGACAGGGATAAAAAAAGCATGGATAACCCCCCTACTAAAGAAACCAGGATTATGCCCTAACACGGCTTCGAACTGCCGACCTATCATGAATACACCTTTCCTTCTAAAAATCCTGGATTGTGTGGCCTATGTTAAAATTTCAGCCCATTTGAATAAACACCTGATCCGAAACAAATACCAATGTGGTTTCAGACAGGGTCATGAGATGGAAACAGCGCTTTTGGAACTGAAATCCAAGCTGTATGACTCCATGGACAAAGGCCAGGCATCGCTCCTCGTGCTACTGGATTTATCTGCAGCTTTTAACTTAGTTGATCATTCCATTCTGATCACTAGGTTGAAGGATGTTGCAAACTTTTCAGACAGCACTGCTCGGTGTGTCACCTTCTTTTTGAGTGATAGGCAGTGTAGAGTATATAGTGGAGAGGCGGAAGCAATGCCGGTTGATCTAACTGATGGTATCCCCCAGGGTGCTTGTATGCCCACTTCCATCTATAATATTTTTACGGTGCCCTTTTTGATCTAGTGAAGCGGAATGGTGTCGCTTTCACAAATTATGCTGATGACACTCAATGTGTCATTCTGCTGACAGGCTCTCACGGAGAGGATGAACTCAATATAAATGAGGTATACAATCTTATGCAAACCTGGATGCTGCAGAATGGCCTGGCTTTAAATAAAGAAAAGACACAACTTATGTGGACCAACCTATGAATGCGTTTCGAATACAGAGTACAACGTTGCCACAAAAAAGAAAGTTAAAACCCTTGGCATAGTACTTGACCAGAATTTAAATATTAAGGTGCAGGTTAGTAGTCTGGTATCCTCTTCAGCCTACTACATAAAACTGTTATCCCACCTCTGGGCATTTATCACGCAAAGAAATTGCTGATATAATTGCAGGGGCCATTGTAGTAGGGTCGAAGATTGACAATTGTAGTAGTGTTTTGATTGATATTCCGAAATATGAGTATAACCATCTTCAGGTGATCCAGAACAGCGCCGTCAGACTAGTCAAATGCCTTAAATGGAGAGATCACGTTTCGGAGACTAGACAGAGTCTACACTGGCTACCAGTGGAATCAAGGGTACAGTATTGTCTGATGCTGGTCATGCACAAATGTCGGAATGGACCCATGCCAGCTTACTTGAAGGAGTTACTCTCTGAGAAATCTAATTCCAGATCGCTTAGATCTAATAACACGCATCAATTGAAGATACCTATATGTAACACCAGTAAAGCATTGAAAGGGGCCTTTGTTAAAGCGGCACCAAGGGTTTGGAATGCCCTTCCGCTTGATTTAAGAGAAACAAACTCAACAGAAATCTTCAAGAAAAAACTAAAAATGCTGCCATTCTGTTAGTTCCTCTATTTTATTTTTACACTCTGGTGTTATTATGTTCCGGGTCTAGGCTTCGTTTCTGTCCTTCATGTTTGTTTTTGTCTCATTGCTGTGTGCACCCTTAAGCCTCCGGGTCCCTGGTTGCATGTTACAAATGTTATAAAGTAAAGTATAGTAAAGAGAAGGTTGAGGGTCAAGGGATGGGACCTATGAAAACATCCCACTTACCCCCTGAAGACTGAGACTATGTTGGTCCTTCTGGGAATTCAGGGAATTCTTTAGGACTGTATAGGAGACACTCCAATGTTGCCCCCCATTTTGGGCTTTATGCTCTGTTCACTTATTGGATGTTTGGAGTTTAGAGGAAATTTGTCAACAATCATACTTTCTCGGTGGGTATATGCAGCTGGCTGTTGGTGCTCATATCCCACCTCACTCTGGAGATGCTACCTTGGTGAGCCATCATGCCAACCTTCTACACTTCCATGGTGATCCGTAATGGTCTTGTACCCAGAAGGGCTTCTATTTCCTTCTTCTGACTCTCTGCCGCCTGTCTCCTTTCCACACCCTCAACACCTAGCCATGTGCTCGTATCTCCCTCCATTCACTCACCCATCTCCTTCCCCATCGCCTCCTGTACCTCCTTTTCTTCTCCTTCCTCTTCAATGCATACCACCTCCTCCACACTCCTCTCGTCGTCTCCTCCTCCTCATTAGATTTTGTATGAACCACGTCCTTCCCTCCAAGTTCCTCCTTTTCACTCTTGCGTTCTTAATCGAACCTCAACTCTGCTTCTGCTGTTCTACATCCCTCCTTCCAGCATCACCTCTCATAACCTACTTACTTCCTCAGTTGCTTTACTTTCTATCCTCTGGTTCCTTAATGGGCCATTCTATCTTCTGGCAATTCTCTCCAACATCCTTATTTCCTAGGTTATTCCTTCTTCCTCCCTCCATCATTTCACCACCTCCATGTCACTATCTTTCACAACCACATCTCCTCCACCCACATATTCTTCGCTCCAAAGCACCTTTCTTCAGCTCCCTTCTCTTTCAGCTCCACTCGTGACCTCCATCTTGCCACTGCCTCTCCCTTGCTCTGACACCAAAAAACCCTCATTGTGCTGATTTCTCTCCCCCTTTCATAGCCCTGAAATGCTGGTAATTTATAATCTACCAAGGGTAGTGTTTCCATCTGTGGGCCTCTGCGTGTGGGGTCTCTGGATTGGCTAAGCGGGACATTCCTCCCAGGAGTGCGAAGTTACGTAGACTTTCGGATAGCTGGTTCATGATCCGAGGAGGTAAATATTGGATTTGCCATCTTGGGTATACTCTTTCCTAACTCTGCAGCAGGGAACAGATAGCTTGCTCTAGCTTTCCCTTGGCGTGACCGTCTCCTCTGATCTAATCGGGCAGGACACAGAATGCCTGCTCCATATGCTGGGCCACTGCGAGATGACAGCGAGGGAGATAAGATGTAGCCTGTGCTCACAGTGTTTCTTCTAAATTGTCTGTATGACTGACTGGGCTATTGTTATTGCTGGACTGTGAGCATGTTTGGACCATGTTTCCCATCATACCACATACTGTATTATTATAAAGTTAGTTATCACCACTTTGTTTGAAGTATCTTCTTTATTTTGTTTGAAGTATCTTCTTTATTTTGTTTGAAGTATCTTCTTTATTTTGTTTGAAGTATCTTCTTTATTTAGGTGAATGGTAGACCAGCTGCAGCACCTCCTCTCTCTTCAATGGCAACTTCCTCTGTGCCATTTACATTTTCACTTAACATTCTGAAGGTTAAGCCATAATAATTCTAAATGGAGCACCTCTGTACAATTCCAACATGGAATTCAACTGTGTAAGATGAGCATAACATAAGGAACTATGTCCTTCCCTGTCCCACTTGTTAATTATGATAATACATATGCACACAAATATAAAAACGTGCCCAGTAAACTTGCAACCAAGTGATACTCCCTATGCTATTATACTTGTTTCACAATATTTCGGTGTGGCCCGGATCTCACTACTTTAAAGAACAGAGAATGTGGCTGATTATAGCACAAGACAAACACCGACCCTTGCCAGCCAGCAGCCCTATGCTGCACTCCTGGCGGGAACTAGTCCCAAATAGTAATTCGACCTTGTGGACTCAAAGGACTCCTACCTGGGAGTGTTTGATCCGTGAGGGTTGATTTAGTCAAATTGTATTCAAAGTAGTTGAATACACATTACTTGACTAGTGTTCAATTAGTAAACAGTATACGTAAGGATCTGTCAATCTGTGTGTCTACAGTCAAGAACCACAAGGCTGAGAGAAAACAGGTGTAAGACAGACCAAATCTTTTCAGATAAATCGTAACCAAACTAAATTTGCACCACACTGTTACATTACAGTATGGGGTACTGATTCAACTCACAGATTAATTCATACAAGTCAAAAAACAACTCAGAAACAAAGACAGTAATTCAATTGAGCTGAAGAGGTGCTCAAACAAACCGTAATTCATACAGAGGCATATGTAGAGTACAACTCATCAAAACAAACCTGGTAAAAAAATGAATGTGTAGGTAAGTAACCACATTTGTCTTTCCCTACTTCTGGACAGTCTCATTCATTCTGCTCAGAATTTCCTAAAAACACTCCTAAAGAGTAATATGTGCCAACGCGTTTCCGATTATTCGAAATCCATCTTCAGGGTAGGATGTGTTTTAGTTTCAACAATGTTCAATTAGGGTTCCTACAAAGTATAAAGATACACTAATTAGACATTTGTAGATTTTTTGAGACTTGTCTAGTGACTCTCATATTGATGGACATGCACTAACCTTGTTTTCTCGGTAAACAAAGAAAGTTGTTTATCACCTGCATGGTTAATGTAACATAACACACAATTGTAAGTGTCCAATCTTTAGCAAGGACCTTGCTCTAGAGTGCTACATGTGTTGTTCTAGATTACTCACCCGGTCAGAAGACCAAATCGTCTCACCGGGTACTGTAAAAGTGTCGGGCTATGATTCCAAATGTAGGCGCCTAAAGGCATGGAGAGATAAAGAGTATACGGGTCATGTCTGGACAACATCTCTCATTTCTTCAACACCAACATAAAAGCTGTTCAGGTCTGTAACTACGAACAAGTGTTACACTTAAGGGTGTCTATTGGACTAGATGTGATGGGAATCAGAGATCTGATCCCCCGGTAGCGCTAGCCATTGATGGCGTGTAATGTGGTACCAACTCTGTAAATACGAATCTGGATTTGTGCTCGTTTATCATAAATGAGGCAAATGCTGTTCTGAGACAGCCTGTAGTGTCGGTAGATGAACCTGGGCTCAATGCATCTGCATCCAGGATCTTACCTAAGGAAAACCGCATCTGATTTTCAAGAGGTGCAGCCCGGCAACAGGACGCGTTGCTCGTCTCTCTTCTGGCATTAAAGGTTGCCATAGGAGCGGTGCGCACGCGTGTCCCTGCTCAGGGCGCCATCTTTGTGTGGGACTACGCGTCCAACCTACAACATTCGGTTGTGGGGCATGAGTATTAATTATATTACCAATCCGACTATATGGACAGTGGGCCATGTCCTTATGATAACTTTGCAGTCGTGTGTGTTCAAGGTCTGGCTGTGTAAGACAGCCGTACCGCTTCAGAGTGTAGTGGTTGCCATGGCCGTGCTGCGCGTGCCCGTCGCGACCATGTTTCCAGAGACGCACACGGGCATGCAAGCATCATCAGGTTAGTATCTATCGTGTACACAGACCCCTTGCGGAGTCTGAGATAATTGAATGGGTATAATTAAGTAACCTAATATTTGCTCAATAGTGTTAATCACAGGTATTAATGATTGCAGACAGGTAAACCCAGATTAGCATTGGAGGTAGGGGCACCTAAGCAGTTATCTACTGCGTAATGCCCCTACCCCCCGCAAAATTTAAGATGAACAGCAGGCATCACCAGGAGGTCAAAGCTAGGCCACCTTCCAGCACCCCCCTCTACCCGAGGGTCACTTCAGTCATGAAATTATATGATAGTGTTCATAGTAACCACCAATACATGTCTTACAATACCTCTGGGTTTATGAAATTCACAGAGTTTTCTGTACACAAACTCCAGTTTTCATTCAAGTTCTACTCGACTCCCGGCTAGGGGGCCGTTCACATTCTAATCAATTTATAAATTAAGCCGGAGCTTCTTTCCACCTTCAAAAAGACTAATTCAGAAAAAGTGTTAAGTCTCCTGGTGCCAGTGGCGTTCACATTCTGGAGGGCCACAGCCAAGTAAGACGGTTAGGTCATTTACACCCAGGTTAACTTAAAAACCTAAAGTGGCAAGTACATGTACAACTCAATGGTCACAATGACTCTTGCTCCAATAAACTAGGGTGCTTTTCTCCCCTCGCAGGATTCTCAAACTTAGGTGGCCCGGTACCTAATACGCTTTACTGTTTGCTCTGAACTGTGGTAAACTAGGGTGTTTTTCTCCCCTCGCAGGATTCTCAAACTTAGGTGGCCCGGTTACCTAATACGCTTTACTGTTTGTTTGCTCTAATTGTGGTAACTTGTGCTTGGCGTTCACTTCCTGTCTGCGTGCTCTCGTTTCGTCTGTCTCCCCCCCCCTCCCCTCCCTTCTACTCCATGGTGCTCTCTGTCTCGCCTATCTTCTCTAACTGCTTCTCCATTGACTATCCTGCTCTCCTCACTAAATCTGGTAGGAAAAAGTTTAAAAAGGACATCCTGGTCTCCAACCCAGGCCTCCCTATCGCTGACACCTACACTAATACCTGCTCTAAGGAAACTCTCACTGACATCCTCTTTTTCGTGCCTTCGCCTGACCTATGGACCCTTCATATGGTCTCTGTGCTCTCTCCTTTCTCCTCCTCTCCCATTAATGGTGGCACCCGCTGGGATGTCCTCTTGGCCCCCTTCCGCTCCTCTAAGGCCATCATTAATGTCTACGCTAATGGGACCGTCCTGGTCCAAGGCCCTCAGGCCAACCTATACCTCTTCGATAGACGCTTCCCACATCTCATCAACTTCCTCTCCTCTCCTGCTGTCCCCCCTCCTCTATCCTTGGCTACCTTGCCTCTACCCTCCCTCCCTGCCCCCTCTCGTGCTCCTTCTTCACCTCCTTCTTCAATACCTCCGCAGGGCGTACCTCTGATCTGTACCCCTCCCCGGAAGTTCTTCAAGGATGGCAGCCTTCTCCACATTGCCACTCTAAACACTCGCTCTGCCATCAAGCACTCCTCCGATATCTGTCACCTTCTTGAGGAACTGGACCTCGACGTCCTTTGTCTCACTGAGACATGGTTCACAGCCAGCTCTGCCACCAGCTTTGACACACTCCTACCTGACGGTTACAAGATCCTCTCCATGCCCAGGCCTAACCGTGCAGGGGGTGGTGTTACCCTTATCTTCCCTGAGTGGATTCCTGCCACTGTCACTCCTACGCAGACCTACTCCTCTTTTGAATGTCTTGTCTGCCGACTCTCTCTCTCTCCTAGCCATTCCCTTACCGTGGCTACTATCTATCGGCCACCTGGTCAAATTTCCTCCTTCCTCTCTGAGTGGGCTGACCTCTCCTCCTCACTCCTGTCCTCAACCACTCAACTCCTCTTTCTTGGCGACTTCAACATCCACCTTGATGCCTCCAGTCCCCCCACTGGTCTCTTTCGTGACCTCTGCGACTCTCTCTCACTCTCTATTCTCCCGTCTGGGCCTACTCACTCTGCTGGGCACACTCTTGATGCTCTGATCTCTTCTGACCTTCCCCTCTCCGTCCCTCTCTCCACTCCTCTCTCCTGGAGTGATCACTTTCTCCTATCCTCCCACCTCACCCTCCCTACCCCACAGGCAAAGCCACCCTCTTCACTGCCACCCACCTTCTCGGTCATCCGACCCATGAAGCGTGTGTCAGTTGAGGCTTTCGCTGCTACCTTCTCGCCCCCCCCAGCCCCTTCGGCTGACTCCCACCCTTACACAGCCCTCTCCATGCTCCACTCTGCTATATCTGTTACTCTGGATATCCTTGCCCCCGTCATGAGAATCCGCCTGAAGCCCAAAGCCAAATGTAACTCCTGGTATGACTCGGATCTCGTCACCCTAAAACGCAAGTGCAGGGTTGCCGAGAGGAAATGGCGTGCATCATGTTCATCCTCTGACAAACTGGCCTGCCGCCTGCTCCAAAGGCAGTACCGGCTCTCCGTTCTCACCAAGAAGAGAGCCCTTATCCAAGCCCGCATCTCTGCGGCATCAAACAACTCCGCCGAACTCTTTAAAATCTGCAAGGAGCTGGCCAACCCTGTTGCAGTCTCTACCTCTCCTGTCCCCTCCCAGGCCCTCTGCACTGCACTGGCCTCTCACTTCATCTCAAAAACTCAGGACATCCTGTCCTCGCTCTCCTCCTTTCACCTCCCTCCCTCCCTTCCCGGCTCTTCCTCTGGCCCTTCTGCAGTCACCCCTCCTCCCTCTTTCTCTGCCTTTCCACCTTTCTCTGCTGACGAGGTTTCCAGACAAGTCCGATCAATGAAAGTCTCGTCTAAACAGGTTCACCCCTGTTCCTCCAAAACTATCAAGGACCGCATCGACTCCCTGGCTCCTGCCCTGGCTGACTTTTGCAACCACTCCTTCGCCTCTGGAGTCTTCCCTTCCCCCCTCAAGCACTCCCTTGTGCACCCTCTTCTCAAGAAACCCTCTTCCGACCCCTCCTGCCCGGCTAACTATCGCCCTATCTCCATCACTCCCTTCCTGGGCAAGCTCCTGGAGAAACTGGCCATCTCCCAGCTTAACCTCCATGCTGAATCTGTTGGTAGTCTTCATGACCATCAATCTGGCTTCAGAGCTGCCAGAAGCACGGAAACTGCTCTCCTGAATATCCGTGAAGACCTGCTCTTGAACCTCGACTCCAACACTCCGTGTGTTCTCATTCTGCTCGATCTCTCCTCTGCCTTTGACACTGTCAACCATGCCATCCTGCTCAACCGTCTCCGGGAAAACCTGGGTATCACTGGTCAGGCTCTGGCGTGGCTGACCTCTTTCCTTTCAAATCGACCCTCCCAGGTCCAACTGGGGTCCTTCCTCTCCGACATCTTTTTCTCCACCTGTGGTGTCCCCCAGGGATCTAATCTCTCTCCCTGGCTGTTCAACCAGTATCTGGCACTCCTTGCACCCGCATCGCCGCTCTCTGCCCTAATTTCCAGTGCTATGCGGACGATACCCAGCTCATTTTCAGGCTAGAATGGTGTGCCGCCAATGACCTCTGCCTTAATGCCAGTAAGACTGAGATTCTACTCATCGGTACTCCCACTCCCTCCTTCCCTTCAGCTCTCTGGCCTGCCTCCCTTGGCCCCCTCCCTGCTCCTACCTGCAAGGCAAAAAACCTTGGGGTCATCTTCGACTCCACACTCTCCTTCTCTCCTCATATTTCTGACGTCGCCAAGAGGTCACACTACCAGCTGCACCTCCTCAGAGGTATTCTTCCCTTCCTCTCCTTCCCCCAGAAGCTCACTGTCTCCCGAGCCCTGGTTCTCTCGAAGCTGGATTACTGTAACAGCCTCTATCTTAATCTGCCTGCCTCCACTCTCCACCCTCTGCAACTCATCCAGAACAGAACTGCGAGACTTGTCCTTGGCCTCAAGCCCAGGGATCGTATCTCTCCAGGACTGAAATCTCTACACTGGCTCCCAGTGGCTGCGAGGATAAAGTTCAAAACCCTCTGAATTGTCCACAAGGCCTTCTGGGGCCTGGGTTCTAAATACCTTCAACTCTCTCTTCCCAAATATCTTCCTTCCCGAGCCCTTCGCTCATCCGCCTCCAACTCCCTCAGGGTCAGCCGCTTCTCGAAGCAACGAGCTGGGGGTAGATCTCTCTCCGCGGCAGGGGCCTCCCTCTGGAACAGCCTTCCTGCCTCCCTGAAACTCGAGGAGAACCATCTCCGGTTCCGGAAGCACCTCAAAACCTTCCTCTTTGCTTCTGCTTTCTCTCTCCCTCTCCCCTGCTGAACAGCTAATATTCTTCACTGAAACTGCACTGATCCTGCAACTGGACCTCTCTAAACGGCCTCGGCCCTGGGCCCAGCCACTCTCCACTTGCACTGATGCCCTGGAACCCCTCTGCACTGTGGGACTGTCTCTGTATCCCTACAGCCCCCCCCCTTCCCCAGCACTTGTTCTGCACTTACCTTGCACTTGCCACCAGCTGGCCCTATTTAATTATTACTTTACGCCACTTACCTTGTACTGCACTTCCCCCCCCTCCCCTTCCCCTTGCACTGTTCCCCCTCCCCCACCCCTGCACTTGCGCGATCTGAATGACACCTGGCCTAGTAGGATCGTTGTCTGTCTCCCCTTGTTCCTCCCCTCCCTGCCTCGTCGCGCCTTGAAACACCTGTGTATAGGCGCGTTACAAATACCATATCATATCATATCATATCATAAACCATATATGCAGTACCAGTTACCAAAAGTTACACTGTTAAAAACACTACAACAAAGCATTACAAAAAGCACATGGGGTCGAATTCACAATTCATGCCTCTTGGGCTAAGACAATCCAGAAGATCGATCCAAACGATCTCCATCTCTTGTAGTCTTTTGTGCACATCCCCCCCTCTCTGACCCACTTTCACTTTTCCAAAATCATGCACTTCAATTGGGCAATAGAATGCCTTGCTTCCAGAAAGTGCATTGACACAGGTGATCTGAGACTTTTTGTCCAAATATTGGACTTATGCTCCGTCCATCGCAATTTCCTCTTTCTCATGGTGATCCCCACATAATAGAACCCACAGGGACATTTTAGAGCATATACCACATTTGTGGAGTCACAAGTACACGAGTGTTTGAGTGTGATGGGTTTGCCTGTATTTGGGTGTGAGATTGTATTTCCTGGTAGGATGTTGCTGCAATGCTGACAGTTATGACAGGGTTGGGTCCCCTTGTATCTTGTGGGTGTCTCGTGAGTCATGGGCAAGTCTGCTCTGACTAGACTGTTACTTAAGGCATTGCTATTTCTATAGGCGAAAATTGGCGGTTGTTGGAAGAGTGGTTGTGTCTGAGGGTCCATTTGCAGCATTGGCCAGTTTCTTTGGATAATGTGGCTGATTATACCAGTGTAGAGCCCGAAAATACCCAGGATTAAATGGAACTTCCTCATGAGGCTGTGGGAGCAGGGGGCTTGGCAGTGTCTGATATGGAGCTATATTATTTGGCCGCTCAGGTTTCTTTTGCCTCCTATTGGATGCCGGGGTGCCTGCCATTTCCGGATTTTCGCACTGAGAAGGGATCGGTACACTCACATTCTCTGCAGAGTACTCTGTTACCTATGAGGACAGATGATGTGTGCACTTTTGATCCAGTGTTGTTTACTGTCCATATGTTGCGAAGATTGTGCTTGAGATTTCAGGTGCTGACCCGGAGCTTGGTGTCTGGAATATTCAGAGTTTGGCCGTGACACGTGATGACGTGATTAAGAATGTTTGGTCTAGACTGGAAGTAAATAATAGGTTTGATTTTTATTTTGATGGAATCTTTGTTTCTTGGGAACAAAGTTGGGGGGAGTTTGGGTTAGAGTTTCAATATTTTAGGCTCTGGGAGGCTTTCTGGGCCGGGTCACTGTGTTTTCCCTCCATACCTCGGATATTGGCCCTCTTGAAGTACTTTATTAACTCGGAACTCGGGAAGGGTAGTTTCGACAATATACAGGATGGTGTTAAGCTTGGCCCCTAAGGAGGTTCTACCATGGTGAGCACAGTGGGAGGCAGATATAGGTGAGGAGATAGGCAATGAGCTGTGGCATTATATGTGCTTGCATAGCTGGAAAGTAGCCCTTACCTCCAGGTTCAAGCTCATATAATTAAAAATTCTTCATCGGTGAACTGGAGGCTTCCAGCCCTTTAAGATGAGTAGCGGTACCCTTGAGATAGATGGGGATGCAGATTTTTTATCAAACATCAATAATCAAGATGACACAAATAGTTTGGCAAAAGTTTGTCTGTTTTAATGCAAGTATTTAATATAGGGAGTACAACGAACATCAGCAATTGCTCGATTCTCTGACTCTAACTGCTTCATAAAAAAGATGGGTTTTTATACCCATAATTGGTCTTAGCTGACGTGTTCACCTGCGTCATTACCAACGTCATCATACGTGGCAAACT
The DNA here is from genome assembly GCF_040938575.1 of Ambystoma mexicanum. NCBI lineage: Eukaryota > Metazoa > Chordata > Amphibia > Caudata > Ambystomatidae > Ambystoma > Ambystoma mexicanum. Next base: position 1,365,484,709 of record NC_090934.1, read on the forward strand.
ACAGAAACTTATCGGGAAGCGGGATTGGTTCTAAGTGAATAACTAAGCATAGGTTCTATATCTGTATGGAGTAATGGAGAGAGGTAATAGGATAGATAACATCATGTGGGGCAACCAAGACCTCCCTTCAAAAGGACCAATACGAACATCACTAAATGTACGACGTCCCATTGGCTCCACAAACTGTAGGACCCCAAACTACGTGGTCCCTTACAATTGGTTGGCTACTAACCCATGTCAGTAATTTTCCACCTATGTGAGCAGCATGCAGACTGAACAACCAGGTGCGGGTGAGCTTGTCTTGATACCAGCTTCCCGCCAATTAAAAATGTGATCCATCATCACCTCGGTGGTCCAGTGTCAATTAGTACTTTGAAGTTGGCCTTGAGTCCGTACTGTTCTCTGAGAATTTTTAAGGTGTATGGTACTATCCGGCTTCCGAGCGTAGCTGTGATCTTCTCATCCGTCCAACTTTCTTCCATCATGTGACTGGACACAATGAAATTAAGCCTTTCTGTGTATTTGATTATATTTTGAGAGTCTTCTGACGTCTTTTGTTTTTCTTGACCACTTTGAATAGAAGCTTCTGTTCTTTCACATTAATTATATCTAATGTCAGCCAACTTCTAGTTTGATAAGACCTTGGCTTTCTTGGCTCAAGTGAACTCATTAGCTGAAATGTATTCTGTTTAATTCCATTGCTTGTTGTAACTGTGACACTGAAATAAAGCCTTCTTGCAGTGTTCAGAACTGCCTTATACGTATTGGAAACATTAATTCTTTACTTAATCCATATGTATCTATGAGGTATGTAGGTATATGTTGTTGCTTGCCGCGGTCTCATCTATTTAAGCATGTGGCTAGCCTCATGATTGCTTTGCTGCTTGTGTTTCATTGCATCTGTACACATTTAAACTAGCTAAGTTTCTTCATCAGGTTTGTGGCATAAGTCTCTTCTCCTTGGTCCCAAGATGTCACTTATCCTTGGAATTTCTGTTCTTTATAAATCGTCTGCCTCTCTAGTCTGGTTATCTTTCTACATGGGTGTCGATTCAGCTTGGTATGGTGTCACCATTCATCCTGGTCATTCAGTTTCTTTGTTTCATCAGGAATCTCGTTCAAATGGCCATCATATTGTCTTGGATGCAAATATGGTTTCCTCAATGGCTACTTTATGTCCCATATTCTCTGAGGTATAGGTACTCTTATGGGTACTGCACATAGTCCACGCTCTTCTCTTTGCTGGTTTAACTGTTCAGTATACATCACATACTTTGGTCTATACGTCTCAGGTAATGTAGGCGGCGCAGGTGGAGTGGGGGTACTTGGCTCCTCCTCTACATCGGCATATCTGTCTCTTCTGATCCAGAAGAAGTTTGATAAAAGCATTGATGGGCACAGCCCCAGGTGTAGAACCGAAAATACTGGATTTCTCCATGTCATATTGGAATGCCCATCATTGACAACGTTTTGTTGACAGGTAACGGAAATGATGGGTCGTATTGTGTATCAAGATGTGCCTCAAATATTCTTTGCTGCATGTTCGGGTGGCTTCCAGGAAGCCAAGTGGGCGAAGAAATTACTGTCCATTTGTATGCTCTTGGCAAAGCGATGCATCTTGATGAACTGGTCTATTCCTGTGGCTCCATCCCCAGCCCTGTGGCTGCGAGATCTGGCTTGGTGTTGTGATATGGAGACAGAGTGATGTAGGTTACTGTCACCTAGTTCTAGGGTGGGTAACATCTGGGATCCAGTTACAACTTTCCTACAAACCAGGGACTCACAGAGTAATGATGTGACTGGAGCATCGGGAACGAACGATGAATGAGTGAGAGCGCTACAGGATCTCCTATGGGAAGTCACCGTTTGTATGCGGGTGTCTTTGGTTGCTCACTGGCTCATATTGTCAACATATATTTTGAGCTTAGGTGTTTTTTTTATTGTGATATTTCTACACGGGGTTGAATGTACTGTTCATGCATCTATTAGGTTTGATTATTTGAAGCAAAGAGATCTGATGTAACTCACTGTTTATTTCTCGGTATGATGGTCAATTGAGTGGTATTATTATGTTCTTGACTTACTCCTGTACTTAGTTTTTCAATTCATGTGCTCATTACTTGCTGTTTGAACTGTGACTCGACTACTATAAGTAAAGAGTTTTTTTAAACTGTCAACCAAAATAAAATATTGACTGTACAAACTAGATCAAATGAGGCCTCCAATCACCCAAGACCAATCCTACATCAAATGTGCCTTCCTCTCCTTGTTCCACACGTCTCCTCCACTCATTCTTACATAATTGCCATAGTCTCTCACCACTATCTTCTCTTCTGAATACTTCAACTCACACTTTCTCCCTTACCTTGGCAAGTATATCTTAATTCTCTCTCCTTCAACAAAGCTTCCTCTCTTGCATCCATGTTTCCAATCATGCAATCATTTAGCCATCCGCACACCCTTCTCAATCTGATCGCTGATGTGCCCAATATTAGAATTCACCATTCTCGACATACATAACCAATCCTTTGCCAACAACGTATAGGGTTTGCGTCCTCTGAACACTTCAAATGGCGACACCTGCATCGTCCCATGAGGGATGACGCTGTAATGAAATATTCTCAGCATCATATACCTTTGCCAGTTCTCATTCATGCTCACAGACATTCTGATGCCATCCAAAATGCATGGGTGAATATTTCAACACAATTGTTGCTCTGTCGATGGTATAAAGCTGTCCTCTTGTACTTAATTCCCACCTTATTAAGCCACACCTGAAATTCTCTCTACATCAACTGACGACCATTGCCACTGAATACATGTGTGGGAAAACCCTCTCTCCAAAATACTCCCTCCAGAATAACATCAATACAACTTCTCTCATTCCATAATGAACCAATAAGTATCATCCCCTACACATATATTCACCTTGAATACCCAACTCATCCTTTACTTTCTTAAACTTGTTGGTATCATGAGTACATCCGACTCCAACTACTTCTCTGTGCCACCTGGCTTTATCCTGCCTCCTTACCTCTTGGTACACTTATCATCTTCACACTCTTTGTCCCAATCCTCCTCACTGAGACAACCTGCAACAATAATAACATATTGTATGTCATTGCCCAAGTTCACCTCACTATCCTCATAATCTACCACCACATTCCAGGACAACAAATCCGCCACCACCTTTTGTTTTTCCTGACACATGTTCAACTGCAAAATCTAACCCTTGCAACTCTTGTTACCCATTTGGCAATCCTCCTAGAAACTCTGTCTAATACCCTTTTATTGAAGATTGCAACCAAGGTTTTATGATCTGTCCTCACAACAAATGACCTACCATAGAGATGCACTCTGAATGTCAACACTGCCTACGCTACTGCAAAAGCCTGCTGCTCCTTTACAGAATAATGTGTCTCTCGGTCTTTGAGCATCTGGGATGCAAATAATACCATATATTCAGTTCCACCATCCCCTTGCATTAACACTGCTCCCAAACCCATGTCAAAGGCATCTTTATATGCAATGGTCTTCAACTCATCTTTGAAGGCTTTTAGCAATGGCGCCTTCACAATATCCTCCTTCACACACTTAAATTCCCTGTCACACTAATTTGGCCACAACAATCTCACACCCTTCCTGGTGAATTACCTTAAATTGTAAGTCTTGCTCAATAAGCCCTGGACAAATGTTGAGTAATATTTTACGAGTCGAAGAAACAATAACACTTCCATTTTAGTCTTAGTCTTTATTCTTATCAGAAATGGCATTCACAGCCCTAATCTTTGGGTTTACACCTCCCGCAGATAAACTGTAGCCTAAATAGTCCACCTCTGTCTTGTGAAAGTTACACTTTTCAAGTGTTAACATGAGCCTAGCTAGACCTAACTCTGGGGTCTAATGAAAGTCCTCAAACCAACAGAACTGATGGGACCACAGAAAATAAGGACCTGTGAGCATTCAGAAACCTGCACACTGAGAATGGGCCTATTTAGGCAGACTATGTGGGTGTTTTACTGCAGTTGAAATCAAGAGAAAGCTAAAAAAAAATGTAATCCAAGTGCAGATTGAAAAAGCATATCACATTACTGGCTGAGAAATAAATGCAGCATTTTCACCAAAACTGCCACCCATCAAATGGTGGCGTACTGTGACAATTCAGACCCACTTTTCAGCAGAAAATCGAAAAGTAGATAATTAAAAGCATATTTTATCAATGACTGAAAGAAACAGCCCTGTAGTTTCAGAGCAAAAGCAAAGTGAACCCTCATCAGTAAAGCACACCGTATGACAAAGAATCAAGGCTGATGTTTGAAGATGCAGTATGCAAGTACTTTTCAGCCAAGGACAAATGGTGGGTCTCTTCACTAGGCAAAATTCACAAAGGACTACCCCACTGAAAGCCTGGCTTTCATTCCCAATATTTACAACTGCAATAAAATGTGGCCTGCATGAAGGGTGTGGAAAACCAAGTTTCCCTAGACCTGCTGTCTCTGAGGGCAGTTTGGGGCAGACCAAATGTTCTAGCCGCTGCATGGTTGGAATGTAGGGGGGAGGTGTGAAAACAGGGGCTGCAATCAAGACTGAACTCTGAATTCAAACAACAAAAAGGCTAATAAAAAGAAAACTCCGGTCACAGGCTGAGTGGCAAATGGCCTGCAGGAAGAGAAGCTCATATTTGCACATACGAAGAGTTCCTTTGTTTAAATGGACGATCCCAATTGCTGCATTTTCCCAAAAACCACAAGTCACCTGATTACATGTATGTTTAATTTTTTAGATAATTTCCAGATGATTTTGTTGAAATAAAATTCATCCACCTGTAATTTAGGGAATTGTAATGACCACCTAAAATGTGTTCCTGGCTGCTCTGAACATGTTCTGAATTTGAGAGTTGGTGAAATGGTGGACGTAAAATTATGAATGTGGGGATTAAGTTGCATATGCACAACTATTATGTTTTCTGTAAAAATGCTGGAAAATTGCCAAACGCCCATGCAACATGGTGCAGATTTGGCTGTTGTTTTATTTAATTCCACACGATTAGCTGAATTGGAAAATATATACATTATGGTAGTTAGTAGTAAAGCACAAAGTTTTTGCCGCATAACTATTTGTTTTCCAAAAGGTTGACATGGGAAAAAAGGGGTTTAAAATGGAAGTTGCTATATGTCTGCTCCAGACTCTTAAACAAATCCTCAGACAGAGGCTGGACTTGAGGGTAGAGAGAAGGGTAGCTGTCCACTCCTGGTTGAGAGAGTTCTTGTAGGGCATCACCCAGTATTGAAATCTTGATGGGTTCATCACTGGTATTTAAAGTGGATGCACTATGAGGAAAAGAGGAGAGCTGCTAAAAGCTGATCTGATTGACTTGTTTTATATTTTCTTCTGTTTTGCATGTACTCTTATGTTTTATATATAATTGTCTGCTATATTGTAGTACTCTGAGGCCCAAGGGCGAATCAGCACTTTATAAAAATTAAAACAAGAAAACAAAATTACCGTCTGACAGCGATAAGGAAACACCAGAAGAGATTGCTGAGATTGCATCTGGGTGCAGCTGTCTATTGCTGGGGTGGCCTAAAAAAGCTGACAGGTCCCTATGGCGAAGAGCTGGGGCCATCCTTGAGAGTGGTGTGACCAAAACCCTGTCCTGTCCTTCAAGAGGGTCCTGAAATGCAGTAGGATTTCCTGAACTTTAAACAGAGGCTTTCAATGTAAGTAGAATTGAGCCAATTGAAACCGAAAGTGGGGGAATCTGCTTGCCTTGAATACTTCCCCCTCACCCTGGGCGGGGGCAAAACTGTTTAGATCCTTGGCTAATTTAACTACAAATATCAATTTAATTAATTCCGCTTGGCAGAATACCAAAGGTGATTTTTGTTAAAATTTAAAATGAACAAACCTCATTCCCAGTGTGCGCTGAAAACTATAATTTACTGTAATTTAATTGGGTAATTCTATTGGTCCAGCTTCCCCAACACAGACCTTTCAGTAGGAGGTCTGAAAACAAACTGCTAAATCACCCCGTGTTTATTTCAAACCAAAAGTGTGGGTGAAATCATAATTGCCATATGCAGTTGTACCAATCTATAAACCAAACCGCTAGCCTTTTAAGTGTGTAGGAAAATTGAAATTTCACAGCACTACATATGTAAATTGCTTTTCTTCATTGACCAGTTTGATTGTTTCTTGAAGTGAAATCTGTATAAAGTATTGTAATTTGTGTTTATCCCAACCAACTTGGATGATTTATTTGTGTAACAAGAAGTTTAATTGTGAGCCACAAAGAAGGTGGTGTGTGTTGTTTTAGTGTGATCTCTATTACCTATCTTCCAAATAAATACAAATATATTTCCTATACCGGAGGGGGCGTGGCTAGCGAGCCATGTAGGAGGACGTGGGTTCACTGGAGCTCCTGCAGATCTGGACATCAAACATGAACTTGCTCGCTATTGGAGGACCGTGGCCCTCATTACAAGTCAGGCGGTGGACCATGGTGCTATTAGCACCATGGTCCATGCCGGATTCCGCTATGGTGGATGGCGGAATTACCGCCCCATTCCAAGGTGAGTGGGGCGGTAATTCCCCATTCACCATTTGCCCTTCCCCATTTTTGCCCCATAGGGCATAATGGGGCTGGGGAAGGCGCTAATTACGGCACCGTAAATTACGGTGCCGTAATTAGCACCAAGGTCACTTAGCGCCTTGGACTTTAATGCCTGCAAAAAGCAGGCGTTAAAGTGTGAATCAGGCGTTAAGGGTTAACGGCGCCGACGGCACCGTTAAACCCTTAACGCCTGACTTGTGTGTAAAGGTGCAGGTCACAAGACGTTTCATTGATGCCGAAGGATTAGAGCAGCGGTTATGGATAAAATCGGAAGACCTTGCTAGGAACGGAATGCTGTGGCAAATAAAATGGCGGACGCCCGAGAAAAAAGGGTGAAATGACTGATTCGAGCAGATAGCGTCCCCTGCTGAAACAGATCGCAATAATCCACGGCACAGGTGCCCTTGGCTGGATAAGGTGTGAGGTACAGCCCAAACGTGTAGAGGAGCATGGCTGAGGTCTGCCATCCACTGCGGGAGATGAACGCTGTACAGCCATGATAGAGTTCGCCTGTCTGCTATAAGGCATACGCGGCCACAGAGCCCCTGAAGTGAGCGATTGCAGATGCGGCGGATGCTCTGCTGGAGCCGGGCCTCGCTGGAGGTACATTGTTGCAATAACATTGCAAGACGAGGCGGACGAGCTGGACTCGCAACGCCCGGGAAGCGGCTGCCGAACAAAGGCAGTGCTACATTCTGGATACATTAGTATCCAGAGTCTCTTCACATAAACAGGGCAGTCGCGCTGTGCAGAACCCCAGTACCGGCAGAGTGAGACTTTAATTTGGCTGCGGATGAGAAGTGCACGATTGTACATGGCAGTGAGGCACTTTGCAGCAGGCTCGGTAAGGTGACTGCATTACAAATTGAGACCAGTTGTGCGGTGTGAGATTCAAAGGAGTTGCACATTGAGAGGGTTGTAACTAGCAGAAATCCCAACAACTGTGAGCTGCTCACCCACGCAACACAAAGGGAAGAAGCGTGGTGACTTTGCAAAACATAAACAACGTAGGTGCAGCGCTTAAGGAGAAGCACTGGTGCGGCCCACTAATACATCTCCCCTTATAAGTACATATGAGACCGGGGACCTGGGCATAACTACTGCAGCGGCTACCAGCTATTGAAGGTACAGATTGAGCACCCCTTACAATCAGAATTGCACCAAGGTGCGGACTGTACGAAGTCCAGATGCCAAGGGATAGGAAAGGACTTCCTGATCTGGCTGGTACATAAGCCTCAGTCGCTCCTCCGTCACACTATCCCTGGGGACGCGATCTGCAGAAGGCGATCAGGCTAATTGAAAATGTGGGACGACATAACCCACCCGAAGTCATAGCTCAGCGCACTCCGGCCCACGTGGGGCACCCCAGGATAACAGCCCGGGCTTGGAGTGACCCACTGCCGATACGGCGGAACAGAGGAATAGGATTGCCACACCAATAACAAGTAGCCTCAGACACTTGAGATAGATCACGAGATGACGGGGATAGTGGCTAAGGCCAGAAGCAAACAACCCACAATGGACGCATTCGCTAAGACACAGCAGTCTCCAGCGGCGTCGACACACGCTGGCGCAAATGCACCCATGGGAAGTCCCCTAGGGATTGACAATCACCAGATACTAACGGCCATAACGGAACTAAAAGACTCATGGGGGATAGCAATGGCACCTGCAGACCTCCTTGGAGGCTAAAATAGACGCAGTGGGGATAGACGTCAACCTGCTGCGACAGGATGTCAGGGCGCTGGCAGACAGAACAAGTAACTTGGAGAGTGCGGTCAAGACTAACGCAACCACCAGCACTGATAATGCAAAGGAGATCCACATACTAAAGCAGCAAGTGGCCAACCTAGAGAACGGTGCAGAGGAAGCCGAAGGGAGAGCGAGACAGAATAACATTTGTGTGGTTGGCCTATGTGGAGAACATGATCCTGCAGGAAATAGGGGCCGATAAACTCTCTCAAGGATTCACAGTGGAGCGAGCGCATAGAGCCCTCGTGAGAAAACAGAAGCCTGGAGCCCATCCTCACGCAATAATTGCCAAGATACTGAACTATAAAGATTGCAAAAAGATTTTGGTGTACTTTAGAAAAGGGGGAACGATCGAGAGAGCTTCGACTACTATCACAGCATATCCTGATAATACCTTGCAGGTCCAGCGGCAAAGGTATAGCTACGTGGCGGTGAAGAGGAGACTGCGCATGGCCGGCATCAAATATATGCTTCTGTACCCTGCAAGGCTGAAAGTGCTGCATAAAAGTAGAATGTTCTTTTTTTATACTCCGGAGGATGCTACTACATAGTTAGACCTACAGGGCTGACCGGAACAAGATGCGGAACGAGTACAAGAAGAGCAAGATAAGTGACTGAGACGTTCTATATACACTGGTGTATCACACTGGAGGGTATCCCAATAGAGACTGGATGAGACATGATAGACATGTAGGGATGGGCGGTGTTGAAGCCAGGTTGTGATATCCTTGATTCTGCTGATATGTAACAGACTGGAATATAGAGTAATATATGAGTAAATAGATAGTAGCATGTGGTGGAATTGAAGCAAATAGGAGCGACAGAACACAGGCACCTTACGCCCCAAGTAATAGTAGAAGTAGTAGGATAGCCATTAGGACGACCTCACCCTGCTGGGCTTCGAGTACAGGCTATTGCCAGAAAGAGCTAGATGCTGGGGTGCCTGAGATCCAGGGATGGAGCTGGGCAACAGTTGGGGGGGTAAAGTTGGGGAAGGAAAAGGAGGTGGGAGGGGAAGGGGTGTTTGGGTTGTTTGTAGTTAAGGGGAGTTTGAAGTGGGGAATGAGCCTATATAGATTGAGATGGAAGTTGGATCTGGACTGCACTGGTGGGGGGCAGGGGGAACTCTAATAGGCCATGGGGGACCTTAAAGTAATCACGTGGAATGTCAGGGGACTCAATAGTTACCTAAAGAGGAACAAGGTCATGTTGTACCTGCGTAGGCAAAAGATAGACGTTGCAATGTTGCAGGAGACTCACCTGACGTGAGAAAAGATGGAGATGGTGGCTAAAAAATGGAAAGGGGTTGTGACGGGCTTGTCATATTCTGCTTATGCTAGGGGAGTCCTCATCTAGGTGGCGCCGCATGTCCCGTTTCAGCTGTTGCAGGAAAAGGCGGAGACGGATGTGAGGATGGTCATAATAAGAGGACTGGTAGAGAATAGGGAAATAAGCTTTGTAAATACATACGCCCCCAATCAAAATACGGCGGCATATTTCAGAACCTTGTGTACAAACCTAAGCATGTGTATGGGGTCTGCAGTGTTTGGGGGTGGGGACTTTAACTGTGTATTAAATCCTAGGGTGGACAGATCAGACGGGAAGATTGATAGACCTGCTCCAGCTGCTAAAGCGTTACAGAGATTGCTAGATGACTTCGGTCTGGAAGATGTGTGGAGGATGAGACACCCCCAAGATAGGCAACACTCGCATTATTCCGCCCCGCAGCAGCTACATACGAGGCTGGACTATGACTTTGCCACGTCAGAGTTAATTACAGAGAGTATACAGGTGGAATATAAAGCGAGGGTCCTTTCGGACCACTCGCCTCAGATGGCAATACTGCCCCCCGAGAGACAGGATTCCGACATGGCGCCTCCGAGCGGAAGCACTCAGGGATCCCTTTTTTAGGGAGGACATGAGGGAGGAGATTATAACCTATTTCGAGATGAACACTGGTAGTGTGGACTCGGCGGGCACATTATGGGAGGCCTTCAAGGTCGTGATGAGAGGCATTGCCATAACTAAATCCAAAGGCCTACAAGGTGGGATCTTGGCTGACCTACAAGAAACAGAAAGGGAACTGGAAAAGGCATTGGGAGGAGAAAGTAACACAGGGGGAGATACAGAGCTGATACTTAAACTGCAGCAGAAATGCGCGGGGCACTGGGAAAGACTGTAACCTCAACTATAAAAAATATATAGAGAGACAGCATGCGGGAGGGGATAAAACAGGAAGGCTTGTGGCATGGTTGTACAAGAGCGAAACCCCCAGACCCTCGATTAGAACAATAACAAGAGAAGATGGCAGAGTAGCTAATACCCAAGAAGGAGTCATTCAAGTGTTTGTGGATCATTATAGGGCACTATATGGGGATGAGGGGGAAAATAATCATGGGACTATTATAGAAACACTAGAGGACATAGAATTGCCAAAGATAAGCGCTGAGGAAAGAGAGGAGTTGGACGCACCGATTTCTTTGGAGGAGTTAGCAGAAGTGGTGAAGCAGCTGCCCACTAGTAAGACCCCGGGGGCTGACGGGTTCCCAAGTGAATTTTATAAAGTATATAAAGAAGAAGTGCTTCCCCCAATGTTAGAAATGCTAAATGAAGCGTTTGAGCTGGGACGGCTGCCAGAGTCACTCAGAGAAGCGATTATAGTACTGCTTCCTAAGCCCAATAAGCCTGGGCATAGCTGTGGTTCCTATAGACCTTTGTCGATGTTGAACCAAGACAGCAAGATATTAACGGCTGTCTTGGCGAACAGACTGTGAAGAGTTATTGGCAAACTAATCCACCCCAACCAGACAGGCTATGTCCCAAACAGGAATATAACTCATAATCATAGACGTCTCCAACAGGTTGTTGAACTGGGGAGTGAGGACGAGGGTGAAATGGCTATTGTGTCCTTAGACACATTAAAGGCTATTGATTCAGTCAAATGGCCATGGCTGCTAGCGGCCCTGGCAGGCTATGGAATGGGGCCTGGATATATACAGTGGGAAAAGATGTTATATAGTGAATCAATGGCCAGAGTTAGAACAGGAACTGTGATACCTGAAAGATGGCAACTTCGTAGAGGCACCAGACAGGGATGCCCATGGTCTCCAATGCTCTATATACTAGCCCCGGAACCCCTAGCAATATACCTTAGACAACAATACGATACTATAGGCATCGCGGTGGGTGGGGAACGACATTTGATCTCTTTATATGCGGATGATTTGCTACTGTATTTGAGGCACCCAGAGGAAAATCTCGAGTACATCTTGGAAGTGATGGAAAAATATGCGGAGTTATCTGGTATAGCGGTGAATCCTCAAAAATCTAGCATTTTCCCGTTAGGTGGCTATAGGGGGGTCCCTGTGGGACAGTTACCGGTGTTACAAATACCATGGGCGGTGCGTACTTTGTGTTATCTGGGGATAGATGTATACCATACAGTGGAAGAGGAACTTAGGCACAACACGGAGATAGCCATTAAGAACATCGAGAATTGTATGCAATTCTGGGTGAAGTTGCCCCTAGCAATGAGGGGACGAGGGGCAATGCTAAAGATGGTGGTTTTGCCTAGGCTCCTGCACTATTTTGGGAACATACCATATTTGATACCCAAGAAGTTTTTCACTAAATTGAACAGTATGTGTAGGGCACGTGGAATAGAGTGGCACCATGGAAGTTGCAGAACTTTCATGAAAAAGGGGGGATAAAACTGCCTAATTTGAGGTCTATTATATGGCAATTCAACTGCAGTATGTTGCTAAGTGGCTCTCGGATGAAGCTACCCCTGAATCCAGGTTGTCTGGAGATGATTGTGCTCCATTTTACTGAAGAGAGATGATCTGGCTGCCTGAGATAGAATTGGAAGGGCGTCCCAGGATGATGACGCTTAGGTGGAAGATGTGGCGCCGGGCATGCTGGATGATGGAAAACCCATTCCCGTGCTCCCCGCAGTTACCACTAGTTGCACTGGCATGGGGAGATAAGCAGCTGAGGATGATAATCAGGAACCACTGGGAATCGGTTGGGCTAGTGACTATGGGAGATATTTGGCGAGAGGGTACCATTGTAGATTTTGGAGCATTGGGAGAAGAAATGGGATTACACACGGGCCAATATATTACGTATCATAGAATGGTCCAGAGAATTAGGAGAACGTGGCCAGAAATGGTACTGGATGAAGACCCAGATGCTACCATGGATATAATATATGACATAGCGGAAGGGGGGCACGAGATCTCTAGACTGTACGAGATGATAATGTCTAAGGTTGGGAAGGATTTAACGCAATTAAGGCTGGATTGGGAAGCGGAAGTAAGGGCCCCGATGGAGGACGGGATGTGGGAACGAGCCCTGGGGTACCATAAGAAGGTGTCAAGGAATGCGAGATTAAAACAGATACAATTATATATTACGCACAGAGCATATATGACACCCCAGAAGATATCTAGGTTTGCAAATGCAGGACGGCAATCATGTCCCAAATGTGACGAAGAAAAGGCTGGCATGGTGCACATGTTTTGGTCATGCCCGGTTATTGAGCGATTTTGAGGTGAAGTAGCACAGAAACTGCCAGAGAAAGGGGTCACGATTATTATAGATGCTGTCTGGGCCTGCTTGCTGGGGGGGTTCCCCAGATCGCAGAAACTAAAGCATGTTAGTAAATTCGAAGGACCTAGCATACGTGCTCGCAAAAAGGAGGATTGCCATGGGATGGAAGACATGTCGCAGACCACGGGTGGAGGTTTGGTGGAAAGAGTTGCAGAAATGGGCAGAAGCAGAAACCATGGTATGGCAAGAGGCGAGCAATGTAGGGGGAGAGGAGGAGGCGGGAACCCTGATGGCCTAGAAATCATTAATAGCGGAGTTGTTTGGATCAATGCAAGATCTGACAGAATCCACGGAAAGGGAGACCCTGCCATGTGATGCAGGAGCAGAGTGCGGGCAGGAATAGGCTCGTAATGGGGGGAGGGATAAGGGGAGCAGTGACCGAAATTAAGCAATGTATAAATGCGCTATTGATATATGCACTGCACGTTTGGTTTGTATTGTTTTTGTTTGAATAAATCAATTAAATTGTTTAAAAAAATATATATATATTTTCTATACCGTGGCCTGGTTCTTGGCTCACTGTGGGCACAGAGGGGGAGATTTGTGGGACTCTATATGAGTTTTCAGTAAGGCCAGTGTAAAAAAAACATAAGCGAGTATTGCAGGGCTCCTTGATTGGTGGTGAGAAGGAACTCCCCAGGTTAATGGTTGTCTCAATATAAGGCAACATGACCTCTCCAAAACCGTACGCAACTGGACATTATGTTCTACCTCATTGCTCCCACAAATTAATATGTCATCCTGATAATACTTAACACTTTTAACCTCTCCAAAAATACACTGCATAACTTTCTGAAATAGGCTGACAGCCGATATCAATCCAAATGGCAGTCTAAAACATTTAAACATCCCTACATGCCTGATAAAAGTCGTCACCTCTGATGATTCCAGATGCAATCTAATTTGATGACACACAAAATGAAGATCAAGAATGTAAATACTTTTGCACCTTCTAAATCAATAACCATCTCTTCAATCTTTGGCAGCAGAATTCTCTCTGCCACAACATTCTGACTGCCAAGGTCCACACTGTGGCTCCTGCTTCAATTTCGCTCAACGCCACTGGGCCCCTCAATCCAGCACCCGGGCTCTGTCACCGGAATCGAATCATGCCGGGACCTCCCAGCATGACCTAACAAGGTTCAGCTTTTAGGCACACCAAACCCCCCACCATGGCCTGACACCACGACATGCTGAGGACCCAAAAATTCCTTGGTTCAGCGCGGATTCACCACGGCCCGCTCGCACTCCGCTGCAGCCGAAGGGAGACAGGCGCTCGTCACCAATATTGTTACGTGAGTAATCACCACTTTGTTTGAAGCATCTTCTTTATTTAGGTGAATGGCCGAACCGCTGCAGCACCTCCTCTCTCTTCAATGACAACCTCCAACTGCCCTACTTACATTCTCACTTAACATTCCTAGAGTCAGGCCATAGCAAGTCTAAATGGAGCTCTTCTGTACAATTCCATCATGGAATTCAACTAGGCACAGATGAGCACAACATAAGTAACTATATAACACGTACCACTCACATTAATATACCTGTCTATCAGAATGCGGTAACCATTTATCAATAGTCATTGTCCCTACATACCTACCTTAAATGTGGATGCCAACATGATGTACAAGCTCCCAAGTAACCAACATACTTCATAAGAATATCCTATCATTAAGCCTAATGCCAATTACAACACCAGCGGTAACCAATGGCGCTATTTGCACCATGGTTGCTGCCGGTATTGTAACAAGTCCGCCAATGGTAAATGGGGAAATACCGCCCCATTCAAGGTTGGCTGGGCAGTAATTCCCCATTTACCATTGGCCGTTCCCCATTCCCATTTTTGCCCCATAGGGCTCAATGGGACTGGGGAAGGCGGTAATTACGGTACCGCAAATTGCGGTAACGTAATTACCTCAGAAGTCCCTTTGCGGGTTCCTACTTTAACGGCTGGTCCAGACCAGCCGTTAAGGTCGGGAGCCGCAAAGGGACCTAGTAATCAGGCGTTAAGGATTTAACAGCACTGACACTTTTTACGGCGCCGTTAAACCCTTAACGCCAGGGTCGTAATGACCCCCAAGACCTTTTTAAGAATACCCCCTTGATATAGCCTTCACATGTGTCAGCGCATGCAGGGGAGATGTCTGAAATTAACCTTACAGCCAATCAAATTCAAAGGACCGCAGCGCATCTCAGCATCCCTATTGCACATTATAATCTTTCCAAAAGGCACAAATCTGCTTTGAGTTCGCAGCAACAGACAGCCCGTTCATGTTTTCTTTCAGAGTAGTAGTGTCCATGTAGTGTGCGGAAATGACTAGGGCTGTGCGAGCCCAGTGAGGCTCGGGCCAGACCGGGTCAACAATGGGGCTGTGACCTGACCCTCAGTGCCTGCTCAAAAGCTGGGGCCAGCCTCAAGCCCCATATGCTGCCAGTGGCACCTGTTGTTGTCTCCTGGCTCCGCGGCTCTGCATGCGGGGAGACAGGATGAGGTAATGCAGGGCAGCACGGCCCGTGTGTCGCAGCTCACGCAGGAGCGAAAGAAACGCACGGCACAAAGGTTGCTGGTCTGCCCGGAACTGCCTTCCCGTGCTCGGGGGTGGGGATTTTATTAACGCGCCGTGCGTCACCGCGTAGCGGGACGCAGGGCGGATGTAACGTTCCTCCTTTATTTCAAATGAGGTTAACATCAATCAACAACATGTCGTGAGCTATGATTCAAACAATTTAAACTACTAGACATCCAGGGATCCTCCTTAATTACAGTCTACAGGAGGCTGGCTATCACACATAGTCTTTGAGCCTGGCGGGCGGTCTAGTGGCAGTTCTTAAGCTATATCGCCCGCCTCTGGGGCTAATCCCCACTGTCTCACTGGGTGTCTCACCTTCCATGTCCGGCTCACCCAAGTCCGGCTCGCTCCACTGCTCCCACGTCCTGTTGCCCACTTCTACCCCGTCCTGGAGGTGAGCGGGGTCTCCTTCGTTCGACTGGGCTTCTTCATCTTCTTGGTGTACTTCGCCATCAGTCCACAGGTTGCGTGGCACCGCCTTGAACCATGACGCATTTCGTGTCACCTGTTGGCGTCCTCTCGTTACTGTCACCATGGTCCCTTGTTTCCCACTAACGGTCCATGGGAGCTCTTCGTATCTGGTGTCCAGTTTTGACCTTGTCGGGTTTTGCAGCATGACCACCTGGTCGCCCACCTGGTGGTCGGACGGACTCGACCTTCTCTTGGCACTCATGTGTGCGTTGGCACTCGTTCTCCTTCTCTCAGTGCGCTCCTTGTCGATTTCGTCCGGGGTCCTGCTGGGGTGATGTGGGATTGAGGACTTTATTACGGTGCCATACATGAGGTCTGCTGGCGGGAAACCCGTCGTGCTGTGAGGGGTGACCCGGTAGTTCCGCAGAAACCGGTACAGGTCAATTTTCCACGGGCTGGCATTTGCCTTTGACACTCTCAGCACTTTGTTAAGGGTCCTCATGAACCGTTCCACATCGCCGTTCGCCTGGGGCCATCTCGGCATGATGTGATGGTACTTAATGTTTAGTTCGTGCAGGTACTGTTTGAATTCTTGCCCTTGAAAAGGAGGACCATTGTCGCTCTTGATGGTGGTGGGTAGACCATGTGTTGCGAACATCTTCTCCATGGCAGGGATAACCCCCTCCGCTGCTGTGGATTCCACTATCTCGACCTCGGGGTATCAGGAGTGATCGTCGATGGCCCTAGAAGGTAGAGGCCTTCCTGCAGCATGCAGAAGTCGATGCTGATGGCATCCCACCGGCCACAACCACGTTCCGCTGACTGAATGGGTTCTGGTTCTGGCAGAACTCTGGTTATCTGGCAGGGTAGGCAGGTGTTTATCAGTCTTTCAACTTTCTCGTCGATCTGTGGGAACCACACCAGGTGCCTGATTCGAGCTTTGGTCCGAGCCATCCCTTGGTGTCCTTCGTGGGCCAATGCCACTATTCTGTCCTGGATGTTCGGTGGGATGACGATGCGATTACCCCTTAGTAGCAGTCCACGCTCTGTGATCAACAGGTCTTGTCCTATGGTGAATGTCCCCGAGAGAAACGCCTTTGCTTCCACTGTCCTGTTGTGGGTGTTCTTCGTGAAGGACTTCCAGTTGCCTGAGATGATGGCGTCCTTCACCAGGTTGCAACAGGGGTCCTTGTGGGTCTCTGACTCAATGTCCTCGATGCTGATGGCCTTTGGCCTCATGGCCCGCACTACCTGGCATATGTGCTCCTTGGTCTCTTCGGCTACTTGAACTTCTTGTGGGGTTGCCGCTCGAGGGTGCCTTCAGAGGAAGTCCGCCGGTTTCCACTTCCCGGCTGGTAGGCCAGTTCAAAATTGTACTGCTGGAGGTGCAGCAGCCATTTGGTTATCCTTGCCGGCAGGTGTGAAGACGTGCCCATGAAGATGGGTAATAGAGGTTTGTGATCGGTGACTGCCGTGAATCTCCGTCCATAGAGGTATAGGTGAAAATGACGACACCCCCATAGCATGGCAATGGCCTCCTTCTCAAAGTGGGAGTATCGTTGTTCTGTCATTGTGAGAGCTCTTGATGCGTATGCGATGGGCCTCTTCTCCCCTTCTTTGGTGACCTGCATGAGGATGGCCCCTAGACCGACAGGGCTCGCATCCATGAATAACTCTGTCAGGAGCTTGGTGTCGTAGTACGCTATCTTTGTGTCCACAGACAGGGACTCCTTAATGTTTTCGAACGCCTCCTGACACTCTTGCCCCCATTCCCATTTGGTGTTTAGTTTGGTCAGCTAGCGTAGGGGGTTCCGAGAGAGTGGCCAGATTGCGGATGAACCTCCCATAGTATGTGGCCATGCCCAGGAAGCTGCGCACTTCAGTAGGTGTCATTAGCGGGCTTGCGGCTTGAATGTCGGCAACCTTCTGGGGGTCAGGGGAAATGCCCGTGCTGCTGAATTTGTAACCAAAGAACGTGATTTCCGACTTGAATAATTCGCATTTCTCTTTGTGTATCGTTAATCCAGCATCTTCTAGCCTGCCCAATAGCGTTTTGAGCCTCTTAAGATGTTCTACCCTGTCATGAGCTTGGATCAGGATATCGTCACTCACATTGAGGACACCCGGTATGTCTCGGATGACTTCCTGAATTGTTTGTTGGAAAACTTCGGCCGCCGATGATATCTCGAAACTCAGGCGCTTGTATCTCCGTAGCCCCAGGTGTGTTGAAAAGGTTGTTATGTAGCGAGAGTCTCTGTGAAGCTTTAGCTGGTGGTATCCTGCTTTCAGATCAACCTTGGAGAACACTCGCGACCCGGTGAGGTCGGCCACGATTTCGTCGAGCGTGGGTGTGATGTGCCTCTCCTGCTTGACAGCGGTGTTTGGAAGACGCATGTCTATGCAAATCCAGAATTTGCCGGGCTGTTTGGGCTTTCTTGTTACTACCATCAGAGAGACCCATGGTGTAGGCCCAGTCACTCCCTCTATTATTCCGGCTTCTTCTAATGCTTTGAGTTCTTTTTCTACCTGCTCTCGCATGTGGAACGGTGTCCTCCTGTGTCTCACTGCCTTCGGCTGTACTGATTCATCTATGTGGAGCATGATTGTCTTTCCTTTCAAGCACCCTATCCCCTTTTGCAGGTTGGGGTAGTGTTCCAAAATCTTCGACTTCTTGCACTCAATCCACTTGACAGACGAACTTGACCAACCCCAGATCTTCAGCCGCGTTCCCACTTAGAAGGCATTCGATCCCCGCCTTCACGACATAGATTTTTGACAGTAGTCTGTTTTCACCATGGCTGAGGGTGGTGCGGAATCTGCCGATGATCGGTAAGGGCTTTCTGCTGCCGTACGCAAACAGCAGTGTGTCTGTGTCCTTCAGATCTGGTTGTGGTTGCAGCGTCTGGAACGTGCTTGTGGGCATGATGTTTACGGAGGCTCCCGTGTCGATGGTCATCAATACTTGCTGATTTTGAAGGGTGACCAGGAATTTGCACCTCCGGAGACTATTTCTCTGTGTTGCCTGCCCTTGCTCCAACGCCGACACTAGGTAGACCTTCCTCCCTTTTTTCCATTGTTCCTTTCCGGATTCATGTGGTGTCCCTGTGACATCATCTCCTTCTTCCTCGGTCGCTGAGTTATCGGTTTCGACGCACCTTGCGTTGGCCTGCTTCTTCTTCTTCGTTCCACTCTTTTCTTGAGGGTTTAGCGAGGCTGCACCCAGGTGCCCTCTGATCGGCATACTTTTGCATAGTGGTCCTTTCTACCACATGCCCCGCATGTTGTTCCTTGCGCTGGGCAGTTTCGCCGTCCATGTCGCGGTCCACCACACCATCCACACTCCGTGGGACCGGGGAAACGTGGCTGCCACCTGTTTTGTGCGTAGTTGCCACCACCCTCGTCCCTCGTGAATTGTCTATTGGTGACATGGGACACCATGGCTGTCGTGAGGGCGGGCTGTAGTTTTTGTAGCGTTGCCCCCATGTTGGCAGCCCTGGTGTGTGCCAGTTCTCTTTGTCGACCAAGTTCTAGGATTTGTGTTAGGGAGATGCCTTTCTCATCGAGTACCATCCGTCTCAGTTTCTCCGACTGGATGCCGTTGATGAGTTGCCTCTGGATTTCTTTTTCGGCATTTGTGAAATCACACGATATTGCTAACTTCCTGAGCCATGTGTGGTAGGCGTCCAACGTTTCTTCTTCTGCCTGAATAGTGGTGCAGAATATGAAGGTTTCATAGTCCGGGTTAGGTCGTGGGAGGAAGTGCGCCGTCAGGGCATCTTTTGCTTGTTGGTAGATGTCCTGGCCATCATCAATGGTTAGCGAGTTAAATATGCGTAGTACCTCGTCCCCCACGTTTAACAGCAGGTGCGACCTCATCTTCCTTGCAGTGGTTATGTCCTTGCAGTGCATCGCCATTTTGAATTTCTGGATCCATAGCTGCCATCTGGGGCCAACTGATGACTGGTCTGTAAATGGATCAAAAGGCTGGATCATTACCGAGGAGTTCCCCTGCGGGCGAGCCTGTGGTGATGACATTGATAGATTTGCTGCCAGTCTTGAGGGCGTGCCTGGTCTAGGGGTGGATGTGCCGGTTGCCATTGCTGGGGTTCACTTGCCTCACCTTGGTGCTGGTCCCTGGGCGATCCTTTTTATTTTTCCAGATGGGCGGTAGTGTCAAAATCAGGCACTCACCACGTGCAGCCCTGCTGATTTCGTGGATGTGGATCAGCAGCGGGCCTCCACTGATGTCTCTTGGCGCCTCTGACTCATGGGAGGCAGAGAGAGTTGTGGTGCTTCCACGTGTTGGTTGTAAGCCCTTTTGGTCATGAGACCAGGTTGATGCTTGCTGAGGATTTGTTTTTCCTCTATTATTGTTTATATTGTTATTTTCTTTTTTTGTTTTTGTGGGTGGGGGGGTTTATTGTGTGTCCCCCCCCACCGAGTGTCCAAAAATGTGTTTATATGGCCGTGGGCCATCAACAGCATGTTGTGCGTCGAGCGCGTGTGCTTCGTTCAGTTCTCCTCGTCGCCATTGTTGTATCCTGGCTCCGCGGCTCTGCGCGCGGGTAGACAGGATGATGTAATGCAGGGCCGCACGGCCCATGGTCGCAGCTCCGGCAGGAGCGAAAGAAAAGCACGGCACACAGGTTGCTGGTCTGCCCGGAACTGCCTTCCCGTGCTCGGGGGCGGGGCTTTTATTAACGCGCCCTGCGTCACCGCATAGCGGGACGCAGGGCGGATGTAACACCTGTGAACTATACAAAATGTTTTTTTTTAAAATAGCACTTTATGGACGTATGGCACATACAGTAGCACTGTTGCGTCACTTCCTGTCCCTCCCTCCTCCACTCATTAATTCGCTAGGTGGGACAGGGAGCCTAAGCATTTTCTGGTTTGTGGCATTGTGGGTGCGGAGTGGCGACTTTGAAGCAGTCAAGTGTTTCACCGTTTTCTTCTCCCCCTGCTTTGGCCCCACCAGTGCTGCTCTCCCCCTTTCTAGCCTCAATGCCCATGCCTCCAGCCTCCTTCTCTCCCCACTTTCCTGCACCACAATTCCACTCACCTTGCTCTGAGTGCTGCCAGACCCCTACCCCCCTTTCCAGGGACACCATACTTGCCAACCCTACCGATTTAGGCGGTAGGATACCGCTTTTTAAGCAGTCCTACCGCCTACCGATTTTTTGACATCAAATACCGATTTTTTTTTGTAAAAAAAAAAATTTTTTTTTTTTTACATTTTTTTTTTTTGCCCATACCAGCTCGGGGAGTCTTTCAAGGGCTCCCCCGAGCTGGCGTACCGGGAGAATGCCAGGCATGCAGGCTTTTAATGTCAAAGGCACCCACGGCGGTGGGCTAAAAGCGCCCTTCCGCCGCGGGTGCCTTTGGCAAAAGGCGCCATTAGCCCCCCACCACGCCAACTCGGGGAGTCTTTCAAGGACTTCCCCGAGCTGGCGTAGCGGGAGAAGGCGCGGCATGCAGGCTTTTAATGTCAAAGGCACCCACGGCGGTGGGCTAAAAGCGCCCTTCCGCCGCGGGTGCCTTTGGCAAAAGGCGCCATTAGCCCCCCACCACGCCAACTCGGGGAGTCTTTCAAGGACTTCCCCGAGCTGGTGTAGCGGGAGAAGGCGCGGCATGCAGGCTGTTAATGTCAAAGGCACCCACGGCGGTGGGCTAAAAGCGCCCTTCCCCCGCGGGTGCCTTTGGCAAAAGGCGCCATTAGCCCCCCACCACGCCAGCTCGGGGAGTCTTTCAAGGACTTCCCCCGAGCTGGCGTAGCGGGAGAAGGCGCAGCATGCAGGCTTTTAATGTCAAAGGCACCCACGGCGGTGGGCTAAAAGCGCCCCTCCACCGCGGGTGCCTTTTGGTCAAAGGCGCCATTAGCCCCCCACCACGCCAGCTCGGGGGAGTCTTTCAAGGACTTCCCCGAGCTGCCGTAGCGGGAGAAGGCGCAGCATGCAGGCCTTTGATGTAAAAGGCGTCCACTGCGGTGGGCTAAAGGCGCCCCTCCGCCGCGAGTGCCTTTCACAAAAGGCGCCATTAGCCCCCCCACCACGTCAACTCTGGTGAGTCTTTCAAGGGCTCCCCCGAGCTGGCGTGATGGCAGAAGGCGTGGCAGGCGCCTCATTGTCATTGAATGCACCCGCGGCGGCGGGCTCATTCAATGACAATGGGCTGCTGACACGCCCTATTCCTATCATTACCTCCTCGACTGACTATTTTTGAAACTTTAAGATTCCTACAGATTTTTGGTCACAGAATGTTGGCATGTATGGGACACCATCCACAAAATACCAGTGCAACCACCCCCGTATTCCCATCAGCCCCATTTCTCTGCCCCACCTTCTCTGCCCCAGTCCCTTTTCACCACCTCAGCCCTTTACTCTGCCCAGCCCCCTTTTCTGCACCTAACCTCTTTTTTTCTGCCCTCCCCTCCCTCGTTTTGCTCTCCAATTTCCCTAGCCATGAGATCCCATGCTCTCCCATCTGCAGGAATGACTTTTACAGCCAAATGGTTGGCCGATAGTCGCCCATTTTGTGTGAATGATACGCTAAGGCTGAAATACGACGCATTTGTTTGTCACACAGCACGGGAACGGACGTCACAAGGCTGCGTGCCTCTTTATTTGTCTAGCCGCTCTGTGGTCACACGTCTTTTTACCCATCCATAGAAATGAGGAAATAATAACTGTTTTCTTCAACGGCGCTGGAGGAAATTAACCCAGCTTGCAAAGTGTGCTGCATATCATTGAATGCTTTGGAAAAAAAAGGTGTCAGCTTGCTTGGAAATAGTCTCGAGTTCTTCAGATTTAAGAACTAGACAATCATATCAAAATTGTGACGAGTGCACACACATGAACGGCCTACGTTCCCAATGGTAATCCTCGGTTCACACAAAACCATTAGCACTCGGTTTCTCTTCCAATCTACAGGACATACACTTATCACCTTTTAAGTCAAGTCGTATCGCTCTGAATTCTATTATCGCTGTTTATGCCAAAAAACAGCAAGCTACCCTTTGACCCCCGTTGTGCTGCTCTGCACAATACATGTTGTTTATAATTTAGTTAAGCAAGCGGAATACACAGTGTCTGATAATTCTGAACAGCCCCCATTTCTGTGACACAGAATTGTGAATGGTAACAAGCAACAACAGGGACCTTATCCACGGCGTCGCTCCTAGTGTGTTAAAGACAAAGAGAGCGTTGTGAGCTATGAAGCTATTCACAGTTGTGTTTTGTCTGTGAGTACATGCCTCTTTGTGTTTTCACTGGTCCCCACGTGGCTCAGCAGTGCAGGGGGTGAGGAAGGCAGACAGGCAAGCTCCTTCCATAACTTATACAGGGTGCTATCTACATTCCTGCTCCCGTTCTACAGGGGGTCTGCAATATTGATCTTGCTCTGTTTGTTGACCTACAAATCCCATCAGCCATAGCCAGCATAGTTTATTTGGGGGGGGGGGGGAGGATCACAGTAGTTGTACTCCAAAACATCTGGATAGGTTGCAGTCCCCTACCTTAGACAAATGCCCTTAACTCAGCATTGGCGCTAGGAAATTTGAGCACATCACCCCTGCCTTTTGCAACACTTGCTCCCCAGGCTAGCTGGGACCTACTGCAATGCTACATGCCACACTTACAAAGCAACCACCGCTGGTACGACCAGCCCACCTGATGGACAAAATAAAAACATTGCGCGGCAAGCAGTCATCTCGCAGTAAGACCATCTTCAGATTGGAAAGTAGACTGGCTTGTCAGGAGAAAACTATTAACAGGCTTTCTCATGCTATGCTCGAGGTCTTCTGCAATTCGATCTCGATAGCAATCCATACTGTTCCAAGTCTCCTTCAGCTTAGGAAAGAACTGAAGACCAGACTCTTCCTTAGTTAAACTAGATTCCAGGTTTAATGTTTATGCCCCATCAGTATATTGTATTGTGATAATTGTTACTAATGTTTACTTGATGACTTGTTAAATTCCCACTGTTATGGTTTTGCTCTACGACCTGTATAGTGCTCCATTGCTCCAGAGCTAGGTCTGCACTATTAAAAATATGTAATAATAATAATAGTAATGCCCTCATAACTCAAATAATACCTGGTTCCTGCTATCGATCGATCGCAATGCCCTCGTGGCTCCCCTTGGTCCAGGGGTCTTTAACTCTGGCCCTCAAGACGGAAGTCCACTCCATGTGTTGAGGGAATCTACACAAAGAAAATGTGGAAACAGTTTATCTACATGGGGGCAGTTGTATATAATCAGGGGTCATCCTGAAAACCTGATGTGGTTGGTGCTACATAGGACCCTTAGTGTCACCGGTAAACCTACACAAATAAAAATACAAGGATCCTCCAGCAACTCTTGCTTCTCTCAAATTACCCCACAGAAATAAATGCTGATTTCTACACCCAATGCCAATCTGCTGCCTCATGCCCCCTACATAGCGCCTCGAGGTAAGGTGTTTGCATGATTGTAATTCTTAGCTCCATGCTGGTGTGATCCACTGTCTGCAACCCTTTTTGGATTGTGTATTTTGCCACATCAGGGCCTGTTGCAAGCTTTTTACTCACAGCTGTCGATGAGGAGAGGTAATTACTGACGGGCCCATTGGTCAGCACTCAACTTCGAAAACTAGTAATACAAGATAGCTGCACCATGTGAGGACAGAGTGCAGGATTCTCATACTCCTGCAAGGATCAATAATCAGGACTCAGCAAATTGGCCAAGGGAAGTCTGTTTAATGATACATACATCAGCTTATGGAAATCAGCAGCATCACAAACACCTGACTCACCCCGACTTCCCTGAACATTAGTCCAACAGCCTCTTTTATGGGCAAAATACTTCATCATTGACGTCTAATTCTACAAAAAATCATCATGCAATACAATTGGTTGGGAAAGGTAACTTAAGTATAGGTTCTATAACTGTATATGGAAATAATGCAAGTGGATTGGATAACTCTTATCAGATGGGCGTCTACGCCCTTCCCTCTACACCACACGTGATTGACGTCACTACAAGTACGACGTCTCATTGGTTACAATGTCTATAGGACCATAAATTACATGGTCCCTTGTGATTGGGCAAGTTACACCCCTAAACATAAATCTCCATTTTAATTAGCAGCATGCAGAATAGACACCCAGGTGCCTAGTGTCCCAAGATTCACCCTGCCTCCCTTCCATCAATCAGTGGTTTAGGGCTACGTGTCAATTAGTTGGCTCGGTATGGCCTCGGATCTGTAGTCTCTTAACAGGAAAAGTTATGGCACCCTCTGGTTCTGGATGACATCAGGCTGTGGTACATCTTCACACCTGTCTGGTCACGTGTTGGTCCACCGTGAATCTGCTTCAGTTTCCAACCTTTTGTGCATTTAATTCTGTATGCGCTTAGCCACCTGCATGGGCCTCTCTTATCTTGACCTTCACGGACGGGCTGGCATGCTCTGAAGTTGGAGCCTTGTGAGCTCATGTTCACCTCCCCTTCTCTGGTTGACCTCGATTTCCCCGGCATGAGCCATCCTTTGTTAAGTTTCGATCCCGCTCCTTTCCTCAGCTTGGGCCTGGATATGAAACTTGGCCAGTCAGGCCTTTGCCGCCTCGGAGTACTTCTGTTTATACAAAATGGAGTTGCACGTGTTCATTGTGCTGTATTGGGGTAGATGTATACAGTCGGCGCTTGCCACTCTAACTTCTACTAAGCATTGCAAGCAGAATCGATTACTTAGCATCTTGCATTTCAAGCTTATTTAAACACGTTCAATAAGGTAGTTGCTTCCATCTTGTCTCATGGCACCATTCTCATACGTTTTTCACAGTGTCTCTCCCCTTTGTCCTTTACAATTATCCTCGCAGTTGTCAGTACTGGCATGCATGTTTTCAGTACTCCTTCAGTGCGTTCTTGGAGCTGCTCTGGTCCTTGTTTCATCTCCACTGGCATTCCATTATGGCTTTTGGAGTCTCTTCATGGACCATGTGTAGGAATTCCTCCTCGTTCCGTATCAACAGCTGGTATGGTTGTCTGATTGGGTACCGTGCTGCCCAGGGCTGCCTGGTTATGGACATTTCAACAGGTATTGATCTTCTAATGTACACAGGGCAGAGGCCCATTGCATCCCTTTGTTGGTTCAGCTGCTCCTCGTACGTCACATACCTTGGCAAGTACTTTACTGGCACCTCGAAGCGAGGGGCAGGGGTGCAGGCCACGTCTGGGGTCTCCTCTACTTTCCCCCCTCTGGTCAGTTCATCGACCACTCCTGCTTCCTCCTTTATATTCAGTTTCTTTGATTCCTCAGCTTCTTGCTCATCATCTCCTGGGTTTGCACAAGATGGCGTGAATGTATGCAATTTGGGAGTCCATATCTTTATCACTCCTTTCAAACTTCCTGCTGATCTCATATGCTCATCTTTGTTCCAGGTCATCAATTGGCATTGTCCATTTGGACTGCAGTAAATCCGTTTGCCTTCATACCTTCTTCGTTTCTTGGGATAAGTGAATTTTGTTCCCTCTGGTGCAAATTCACTGGCCTTCACGAAGTCCTTTATCTCCTCATCTGTCAGGTCTCTGGGCTTCCAGCCTGGTTCAACATCAACCATAATTTTCATCCCAATGGCCTTCTTTGCAGTTTTCTGGCACTGTGTGATGATTATCTTGGTAACACAGAATCCTAGCAGCACCATTGCTAGCAAGGCTCCCAGAAACTTGAATATATCGGCCATCCATTGTGGGACCCACGAGAATAGGTTCCCAAACCAGCTGTCATCATCTACTTCATCTGTTTCCTCGGTCATCTGGTTTTTCAGGGTTGTTAACATGCTTATGGCCTCTGTGTGGGTTCCATTTTCTTCACCGTGTGATGGTATAAAAGTGCAGCATGATTCTCCAATTTTTGCGCAAACACCACCATCCATTGTGGTGATCATGTCAAGCACATATCTGTTCTGGAGGGTCATCAGTCTGACTGCTCTCAGCTCTTCTTTGATTGCATTGAACCCTTTTATTGTGGTGTTGATAGTCTGCAGTAACTCCCATCTCGTTATCTACAACTACTTGGTGTTTGCAGCAACTTGGATATGCGGCAAGAGTATTGTTGTAAATACTGATGAGGTTAGGCTGAACAGCCTGTGTTCATAGGGAATGGCATACAATGCGTCCTCTGATTTGGCAGAGAAATAATTCTCCCTCTTCATTCTTGACTTTAGTTCCACAGACCTCCTTTTCCTCAGGTGAGCATCTGCTTTCAGAAAGCTGTCCAAATTCAGTTCACTTTTTGGGATCACTAGTGCAGGAACGTGGACGTCCACCAGTGTGCATATGCCTCCCCAGTTCTTTGGTAGTCTTATGTAGGCCTTGGATCCACATGCCCAATAAAGGTCCATTAGGACTGCGGTTCCTTGTGCCATTCCTTGGGGTTCGTATATTCATCCACAGTTTTGATTCTCCCCCATTTTCCTTGTGCCATTACTTTTAAAGCACAGTTTCGGGTTTTCCAGCGGTACTATTTGCAGGGGGCCTCCTCTGTCTTTGACCCACGTTAACAGCTTTACCAATTTTGGCCAAAGTGGTTTACAAAGTCTTTGTGAATTTTCTATTGCTTCTTGGCAGGCTCCAAGGACCATCCGAGCTCGGCAGATTACGACTCCTTCTTCCCAACCGTCAGGGGACACTACTGATCCCCAGATCTGCATTTGGCCTCGGTTTTTCCAAATTTGAGCTTCTTCTGCCGTTTTCCCTTGGACGTTCAGTCTTCAGTTTATTTCCCACCTTATTCCTGACCCTTTGACGTCAGGATTTTCATATCTAATCACATGATTCTTGGTGTGCACCGTATTTCTTGTTTTGATGTCCTGGACAAACCCGTCTTCATCAGGGTAGTGCTTTTCGTTGGCCCATATCAATGAGGCATCTCTTCCCATCAATTGTCCTCTGGTGTTGCACATAGCTACGCGTGACATACAGTGTGCTGTGGGGCCATCTACTTCTACAGCCACGAAGATCTTGGACTTTCCCATGTTGTATGGCAGGAGTGCACAGACGAAACATTCTCCTTCTGATTGTCTTCGTCCAACTTCCTTCATAACTTCCTTCATGTGCTGGTACCATATATTGTTTCCAAGATGGGCTGTGCTGTCCAAATAGTTGTTTAGTTCATTGTCCGTTTCATATGGGCTTCTCTTGATTCTTAACGTTTTTCTGTAGTTGGCCATCACTATGTCTCTGAATGTGTCTGTACTGCTCTTTCGTTCAGGTAGTTTCTCGGGTATTATCCTTGGAGATGCAGGTTTCATTTCCTGCCCTGCAGTAAAAGGGGGAGGTTTTGTGTTTTTTTTCCTTCCCTTGTGCATTCTTTTGTAGATTTCCTCCCACCACATCTGGCTTACCATTCTTCCAACACGCAGCAGTGTCGTAGGCTCGGTAGTTGCTTCTAACATTGGAGTTGGTGTGCTCGCTATCATAGTTGTGGTAGTTGTCTTGCTCAACTCCTCATGTAGCTCCTTTGCTCTATGTATGAGTGGTAACACATACTCAGCTATCGCATGTGTTTTCTCAGTGAGTTCTTTCGTTGCTTCCTTTGTTCTATCAAGTGATTTTGCTACTTCACTTCGGTTTGGTTTCTCACGTTGCTCCCTACCTTCTGGAGCTGCTTGTTCCACAGGTGATTTTTCTTTTTCAGTTGGTTTAGCCTGCGGGTTCATAGCCATTGACACTTGCCCTTGTTCATGTGCACTCAGTGTATGGGTGCGTGCCGTGGACCGTGCTATGTTATCATACATTCCGTGCTGACCCTGTCTACAGCCTTTCTCACCATTCATTACTTCAAGTGTACACGTGTTACTGCTAATTGCATTCAACTGTAAATCATTTGCTTTATCATCAGTTTTTCTTGGAACAGGGATGACAATATAAGGTCTGGGTGCTTTTGTGGGCCCCAGATGTTCATTACCTGGTGGATGCACAGACATTGGGACGCTTCGTGCACCAATACAAAATGTAGTTCTAATAGTTAACGATAAAAATACTACAATAATCACAATGCATATACATATGACGGCCTTGAAAGACAGCTTGCAGCATCTCCTTCCAGGGAACCGTGGGCGCCCTTCTGCTGGTGGCACAACTAAATTACTGTTTTGGGCCCCCATCTCAAATACGTCCACAGTCAATAGTTTATTTCTCTTCTTATTCTGTTTTCGTTGTTCAAAGTTCAATAAACACTAAAGTGACAAGTGCAGTTCAATGCCCCCCCTCTTACGAGTGATGAAGATGATAGTCTCTGAGTATGGAGTACAGTTCCTTTACTAGACTATGGAAAAAGGTTAGACTATCGTTTCCAACACATCACAATTCATTTTGCATTTCTATGATAAACGTAGTCCCAGGGCACTCTTCCAACTCGCCTTGACCCTGAGGACAGGCAGGAATCTGTTTGTAGTGACACAATGAAATGATGGCTTTGCTACACATCATGCATAGATAAACCATTGAAAAAATAAAAATAAAAATAAAAGTGAACATATGAGGAGGTAGGAAGAAATAAGAAAAAGATTGAAAAAGGTAAACACGGCAGTGAAATTCATGTCGCTGTTCCTTTCACTTCGACGTTCGAGGTCGAGTTGAGGAACACTCTCTCTCTTCCCCATTTACTCCACTGCGGAATGATAATCCACAAAATAGGTAAAAATAAGAAAAATAGGAAAAGAAGTTCAAGATGTAGTTATCCCCTTTCGATTTGTTCTAGGTTGGAAGCATGAAGAACTGTGTCTTTGTTCCCTTGCTCTGCCCCCGGCTGGGGATTCTAAAGGGTTTTACCTTGGATCTCTCCTTTCTAAGGCTCGCCTCAGCAGCGGATGTCCATAATTGCTTCTTAATTGTGATGCAATAGCTCTTAGGAGCCTGTTCAGTTGGGCATTCTTTGCTGGATCATTAAGAAAAGTGGGCACATCAATGTTGCGGGGTCTGCCCACTAGTTCTGGAAAGTTTTCAATGAGATGAAAGAAAACGCGAAATGCATACCGACTGTCTTCCGGTGTTAATGACATTTGTCTGTTTTTTTGGCTCTAAAGTCACAGGCCTTCTCTCGCAGTGTGCTTTCAGTTGTTTTTTTTTTTTTCTTCTATCTGTCCCTCATCGGCTAGTCTCACTGAACTCTCCTCAGGAATTCTCGCTGGAAATTGGACAGCTCCACCTGGAGCATGATGAAGGAGTGCGCCCATGTGTGGGGCGTTGGCCTGATTCCTAAGAAAGGTGATGACGTCAACATCTGCAGGTCTCCCCACCATTTCCGGATAGTCTGTGACTAATCGAAATAAAACATTGTGTGCCAGCCGTGTATCCTCAGGTGATAGGGACATTTGCCTCATTTGCTGGGTCCTAATCACAGTCCCTTCTTTTGATGCGAACATGTTTTGCACTTTCCTGCTGCATGAGTTGCAACCACATGGTTCAGCTTGTACCACACTTGGTTGAGGAAGTAATTGTTTTTTGGATCTCTAATGGATGTCTATATATCTGTAGTTCTCACGATAAGTCCTGGACATTCTTCAATGATGCGGAAGAACAAAGTATATGTGATCTCGTCAATGATTACTTGAGGCGGGAGCATTGGCCTTTGAGTCACTGTACTCGGGCAACTCTGCGAAGACCTCTGCAATGACAATCAATAGTTGCCAGATTACCTTCTTGTTTGCAGGGTCTTGAATGAATTCAGTAACGCTGGCTTCTCTGCCTATAAGTGAAGGGTAGGACAGTGCCACCAGTTGGAAGTAGGTTAGCACATCCCACGTGAGGCTTCTGCTGGAATTAACCATATGTCCATGAACAAAGTCTTGATCTTACTTTTACTTCTTATCAGAGTCTTAGGTTTTAAATGCTTTGTGTGGCTTTCAATGTTCATGAGATTAACGCTTTTGCTGATATGAGTACGGGATTTTCTTCCTTTACCCTGCACCTTTGGCTGCACAGAGTGTTTGCTTGCTTACTATTGTCTCTTTTAGTGTATACGAAAAAGTTCAGTTGCAGGCGCAATTTTCACAATAGTTCTTTTGTTGGCTATACTTACTTGTTCGTGTAATTGTTCTTTTGACACGTTTCACTTGGCTCGAGGAAATGTCTTGTTTTACGAGTCTCACTTTCCTAACGTTCTCTTTACTTGTCTGGTCATACGTCCTTCTTCCTCGCCATAGATCTTGTCTGCACGTGCTGAGGTTCTCCCTCCTTGTCTGTAGGTTCTTCATCGCTGGGTGCAGCAGGAGTGCCCTCTCCTATGAATAGCTTGATGTCGTTCATGAAAATCCAGGCTCTTCGGCCCACGAGCTTGACAGCGGACGAGTTGCAGTCTTGTACGATGAAGGGGCTGTTAAACCTCGGTTCGTCCCATTTCTTTCTCGTGAAGTTCTTCACAAGAACTCTGTCTCCAGGGAAGACAAGGGGTGCGCCAAGGCTGAGAGCTGTGCCTGCATCAGCATTGTCTGTTGTGGTTTGTGCTGTGCTGTCCCCTTTCCGCCGTCGCTGCAGCTGGCCTGAAATGATAGAGGAGCTGGCTATAAGACAGTCTAGGTACGCTTTTATCTCATCTCCCAGAACCCCCCTAGTTGACGGGGCATCACATCTAGCTCTGTCTTGGGGGGTAAGAAGGGTCCTCATCCTTCTCCCAGTGACTATTTCGTGCGGCATAAGATGATGGTCGGAGCCTGGTTGGTTCCGAAGCGCATACAATGCCAGTGGTAGGCAGTGCATCCATCCCTTTCTTAATGTGAGTTTCAACTTGGCTATCCTTTCCTTAAGCAAGCAGTTGATCCGTTCACATATCCCATTGATACGGGTAATATGCCGACAAAAACGTATGCTTTATACCTAGCAACAAGCTAATCTGTTCGAACACTGCGTTCACAAAATGAGGCCCATTGTCTGATCTCATAACCTCACACACCCCCCCATCTAGGGAAGACCTCACTTTGGCAGCACAGGCGGCATCGGGGTGTGTACAGGGACCTGCTTCTTTCCACCTGGAGAAGGGACACACCACCACAAGTAAATACCTGTACCCATTACACACCTGGATCATATCGACATAATCAATATGTAGGTGCTGGAAAAGTCCATTTGGTCTGGGGATGACTCCTCTCGCTACTTTCAATGTGTGCCAAGAAGTGAATTGCTGGCAAATAATACAGTTTACCATAAAGAATGCAACATGCTCTGCTAAATTTGGTGTAAACCAGTCTTCGCCAAGATTTTCCTTAGTCATATGCATTGGGTAATGGAGGTGTTCTAGAGCTATTTTTAGGAGGGCGACAGGCATTACTGGTTTACCAGTGCTGTCTTGCCTCCACACTCCGTCTGAGGGGTTTAAGGAACACCCTTGACGCTTCCATAGATTTTTCTCCTCCTGAGGTGCCTCCCCCTGGAGTTCCATCAATTGAGACTGCCCCATATTGCTGTAGACTTCTGGTGTGGTTCGCGCTACCATCATACGCTCATGGGTACGTGCCACATCCACGTCCATGATTGTTTCAGTTTTGGATGCCACGCGCTTGGCTTCCGTGTCCGCTTCATGATTTCCACGTGACACGAAATCTGTCCCTTTGGTATGAGCGGCACATTTCACGACCGCAATGCCCACTGGGAGCTGTACTGCTTTTATCAGCCTGTCCAATAAGGCTGCGTGTTGCACTGACAATGCCGTCTGCTCAGAGGTAGCCCTACT
The DNA here is from genome assembly GCF_040938575.1 of Ambystoma mexicanum. Lineage (NCBI taxonomy): Eukaryota > Metazoa > Chordata > Amphibia > Caudata > Ambystomatidae > Ambystoma > Ambystoma mexicanum. The sequence goes on from NC_090934.1 coordinate 1,365,517,370, forward strand.
TTTCCAGCGCGCTAATCCTGCGTGCACTGTTGATGTCATATAGGCGGAGTCGCTTCCTGTTACTTCCTGTTACTTCCTGGTCTGCATGATTCTCAATGGCGAGTATCAGCGCCACTAGCTCTGCAGCCTGTGCCGAATACTGAGATGGTATTCGTGCACTGACAAGTACTCGGAACTCTCCACTCGCTATGTGTTTGATCACGACCACGCCTGTATATCTTTGTCCGTCTTCTTGGTCGATTCTAGAAGACCCGTCAATAAAGACGATCTCCCCACCTGCCAGGGCATTTTCCTTTACCCTGGGGATTTCATCATAAAATTCCTCATAGTTCGCACAGTCATGCACAGGTTCTCCCTCTGTGACTGGCTCAGCTATATACATGGCAGGGTTCCCTGTTTTGCATCGCACTATTTTGATCAATGGATTAGAGATTATTACCTCGTAGGCTGATGCTCTCTGAGAAGTCACCGTGCCCTTTGGCTTTTCTAGTATGGCAAATAGCGAGTGCTCAACATATAATGTCATGGAGCACCCCATCACAATGGATGACGCCTTCTCAATGGCGAACGCGGCACAAGCTAGGTTTTGTTCGCATGGGAAGTGGCCCTTCATTCCCGGGTCCAAACTCCTGCTGTAATATGCTAGGGGTTTATATCCCAATGAGGTTCGCTGCGCGAGCACTGCCGTCATAAAGTTGCCATCAGTATGAGAAAACAAATAGAATTCCTCAGCATAATTAGGAATCCCGAGAACTGGGGCCTTACAAATTGCCCCCTTGAGTTCGGTATCTTCATTCCATTCAATTTCTTCCCTCGTCGCCTGGGCCTTTTTAAGGGCCTGCAAAAAAGGGCTTGGTATATGAGCTGTAGTCGAAGGCCCATGCTCTGACATAGTTGCACAGGCCTAAGAAGCTTTGCATTTGTTTTATTGTGCGCGGCTTGGCTGTGTTCATGATAGCCTTGGCCCTTTCTGGGGTTACCTTTTTCCCCTCATGTGAGATCAGTTGCCCTATGTACAACACCTCCCGTTGGCAGTACTGCAACTTGTCCTTGTCCACTTTGTATCCCTTCTCAGCCAGTATAGTTAATAGCTGGACTGAGTCATGTCGGCATTGCTCTTCAGTGATACTGCAGATTAGAATGTCATCTACATACTGCAAAACAACACTGTCCACCGCAATATTGCTTAGGCCCATTTGCAAGACTCTGTTGAAAATAGATGGAGACTCACAAAACCCCGTGGCAGCCTGGTACTTTTCAGGTGCATTTTATCTGAAAGTAAATGACGTCAGGTCCTGTGAGTCACGGTGCAATGGAATCGAGAAGAATGCATTTTTCAAATCGATCACCTTGAAGCATTTTGCCTCAGTGGATATGTTGCACAAAATTGTGGATGGATTCGGGACTAAATGGAACTCGGCTTCGACTATGTCGTTTAGGGCTCATAAATCCTGGATTAAATGCCAGGACCCTCCCTTTGATTTCTTGACAGGATAAATCACTGTGTTGCAGGGTGATTCCGATGTCACTAGAATGCCCTGCTCCATCATGGCGGAGATCGTCTTTGCAATCCCTTCATCCACTTCTCTGGACATGGGATATTGTCGTGCCCGTGGCAGAATTGCTCCTGGTTTCAATTTAATTTTTACTTTGCCGGCTCCCTTCAGGAGACGTACGTCATAGGGCCCTGTAGTCCATACTTTGGCCGGCACTAGGGCCATGTCGTTATCAAAGTACTCTGGGCGTACTAACGCTAACATCATCCTCTGTGGTCCCTCTCGCCTGATCATTTTGACCCAAAATATGAGACTCACTTGCACCCGTGTCTCTTCTAGGTCAGGGTGTTCTTCGAACAGATCGTCATCGGTGATGTCAGTCTATCACTTCTTCGATGGCGACAATCGCACACCAAGGTCTACCCTCGTCGCACCGCAGCGGATTGTATCATTAAGGGAAACACCTGTCCCTCCTCTTCGTGCATGGGTATTCTTGGCTTGAATAGAAACTCATCAGGGGTTCTCATAGTCTTGTCTGCAAGGCCTGGCAATCCTGCCATGAGCACTCGTACTCCATATGCGAAAACCTCTGGTTCCAACGGTACAGCCCTCATGGCTGCACGTGCAGAGTATGCTCTGATCACTTCTCATACGTTTGAATAATGCATTCCTGGGGTGGAGCACACTATGCCATCCTCAGTGAACGGGATGGTCATATTCAACTTCGTCATCAAATCCCGACCCATGATATTCACCAGGGACTGACCCGAATACAATAAAGGTATTCATGTCACACTCTCCCACCAAGACTGGGAGTGCATCAGTAAAGGGAACTCTGCTATGAGCTCCAGTAAAATTCTGGGTGTCTATTGCCTCGCCGGACAAGGAGAACTTGCCTTCTCGTATGCACGAGCGCGTTGCACCCGTGTCAATTAAGAAGGAATATTCTTTCCCCCCCTATGGTGACATTTACCCTAGGTTCCCTGTTAGGGTCTGGTGTCACTGATAGGATAGAACACATCAGAGATCCCTGTGAGCTGTCCTATTTCATGTATAGGTTTGGTCCACTGTATACCTGTGGGTTCCCCCACTAGTGTTAGTGCTCTGAGCCACTTTCGACAGTGTCTGCTGGGGTTGTCCCTGTGGTACATTCCCCATGTTCAGTGGTTGAACCTTGCTGCAAGCCAGCTGCCTGCTGCTGCACGGTATAGTTTTGGGCATTGCCCTGTTGTAGGGTAGCAGGTTGATTCACCGTGCCTGCCCCCATCCCTTGATTGTTCTGCCACATGCCTTGGCTTCTGCACATGCATGCCACATGTCCTGTCACTCCACTCAGCCAACACACTGGCGGTGGTCGGGCCATCTGTCCATCTGACATAGCTGTACTGCCCATTGGTGCGCTCTGGATACCACCTTGAACATTTTGAAAACCTCCTTGGTTACCTCTAAAGCCTCCCTGATTACCCTGCCATCCTCTACCTCCAAATCCCCTTCCTCTCAGATAATATCCCGCATTACCCTGATTGTTTTGCGGCGGGTTAGTGGCACATTGCGCACTCGAATCGGTTGGGCTTGTTAGCATGGCTCCCTCGAGCGCATACTTCGAGAGCTTCCTTTGCACTAGCTTTGCCTCTTCTCCCTTACGCGTTGCCTCTTTCTTTCGATTCTTTTCTTGCAACAGCCTACAATAATGGGCAATTGTCAACTGGATTTCGGCCCACGGTTTAGCTTCTATTCCTACCAATTCTTTTAGTTGCTTTTGCACCGGTTCTGGTAACCCTTGGCACAGTATATGATAGAATACAGGGATAGATTTCATCCAAGACTCATGCGTTTCAAGCACCCACACGTCTTGAAAATTCTGGATATAAAGCAACGGATCCTCCGACTCCTTCATTTTTCGAGTCATTATAGCTCCCATATCAGATGTCTCTGGATATAGCGTACGTAGCGCTTTCCATACTACTGCTCTACAGTTATTAAACGGTGCTCCATCATGAGAGGTGTTAGTTATGGTTACCCTAGGGTAGCCTGCCCTTTTCCACACATTGTCTGCTCTTTCTCTGAGTGTAGCAATAAGGAGACCCTTGATGTCCCCTATGGCTAGGGTGACTCCCCCCGTCATTTTTTCTAGCTCATGTATCCACTTCCCGGCTCCTGATGTCAACATTGGAAGCTTATTTTTGAGATTCTCTCGGTCCATGTGTGGCCATGGAATATGTTGCGGTCTTGCTCCCCCTTTTTCTAGCAGTGGGAATTGGAATGCGCAATCCTCCTTTTCCTTTTCTTTACCTCCTCGGTCTCTTGCTGGGGTGGTGTTCCTGCCTTGCTTTCTACCTGGCAGTGCCCTTAACCTATCTGTATAGGCAGGTGCCGACACCCCCCTCTGACCTTGGGGTGTTTCTTCATGTCGGTGTCCTATTTATGGACACACTCGCGTCTAACAATTGTACCTCTCGGTTCCCTGGGAGCCGCTTTTCGCATCGTCTCCCTTCATCATACATCACTTCCTCCGCTTCCCCATCTGAGTCAGACTCTGAATACTCCCAGTTCGCACAGCTTCTCGCAGCATCTTCATTCTGCCCAACTTCTAGTCTATCTAGGGAACGTCCCCTACTCTCACTACTTCGGGTGACATCCTCAGGATCGTATAACTGAGTGCTCTCTAAGTGCCCATCTTCCCTTCCTTCTTGGGAGATTTGTTCCAGTCCCATCTCATCATATATTTTATCAATCACTTCCCTGATGCTTCTGGTGTCGAAGCAATCATCAATAATTGTCCCGCTTGTACCTGGTACTGCATCATTTGCTGGAAAGAACTCTTCTATGTCTTCCCAGTCTACAACAGGATTGGGTTTTTTCACTTCCCGCTGCAAATATTCTAAATCTCATGCCCTTTGCCTGTGGTTACGCTCTGTTTCCTCATCCATTTCTCTTCGCTTCTTCGCCTCCTCTCTAGCCTTATCTACTTCCCTCATCCGTTTGTTTCCACATTCTTTTGCCCTTCTACTTTCGTCATCTTCTCTCTTCTTCACTTTCCTTTCGTGCACCCTCCTTTCTTCCTCCAACTTTAGCAGGTTCTGCCTGTACCTTTCATAGGCTGCATATTGCGTGCGACTGAGCGGTATACCCTGCTCTTCGCGATATAGTTGGTCTCGCCTCAACCTATCCTTTTTTCTTGCCTTCTCATCTCTCATAGCCATTTCTTTCTTATTTTCCTTACTTTGCGCCTCAACACACCGTTCACTCGGCCCTGCGTCATCACTTCCTTTTCCATCTAATTTCAATGGTATCTGCCCTCCCTTCCATTCGTCCTTTGCAAATGTTACCTCATCGGCTCCTTTCTGCTTCTTTCCCTCTCTCTCTCTCTATCGAGAGGTGCACTTTTTTGTGCCTGGCCTTTTCTTTCTTCATCTCGCCTCTCTTTGTCTCATGAGATCGTGGAGGCCGAGTCAATTTCCTGTTCCTTCTCTTTCGTCTCGTCACTGCTACACGCGGGTGACTCGTATGCAGGGTTGCTATAACCTGTGGCTGCCTTAAGTTCTCGTAGTGGGTAAAGGCCTTCTGACTTACTTCCCTCAACAACTGGTTCCGGCGGGGCAGGTGGCACGGTAGGCGTCTCACCCCCCCTCTGTACATACATTTAATATCCAGTCTGCGGGAGGTTCTTCTTCCTTTACTTGTTCAAACATTTTCCAAAGCTCGAGAATGGCAAGGCGTTTCTTGAGTTTCTATATGTGGCATGTAGGAACGTGGTCATGTGCTGTAGGACAGCCTTAGACAATGACCCATTCTGGGGCCACGGCATAAACATTTTATTTGTAATGCCCTTAACCCACTCCTGGCTGTATTTCTTCAGCTTTGCTGCATGTGTTGGTAATTGCTTGCACAAGTGTGCAAGTGTGGTAACTTCTTCCATTCTTAATTTTGTCACCAACAATGATCACACTGTGTTTCAACTTTACACTATTATGAGCGAGCACCACATACGCAAGCTCCAATCCAACTTTTTTGCAAACTTTTTACACCAACAGTTTTACTCGAGTTTTACAGAACAGACGCTTGACAGACTAGACGGACACCAGCTGATCAACGTATACCTGCCTTCTAATTATCACCCTGTCATGGGATTTGAACTAACCCTTTATGACGTCTTTAAACGTCATTGTAGCCTAAAGTCCTCCCTCTTTGGGCTCTGGGTTCAAGTTCCTTCTGACCACTCTTTAAAGCGCAGGAACAAGGTGAATTTACAGTTTTCTCTCGGGTGCCCCCACGGTATTCCTTACAGTTTTAAATTTCGGGTGCCCCCCGGTATTCCTTACAGTTTTTAATCTCGGGTGCCCCCCCGGTATTCCTTACAGTTTTTAATCTCGGGTGTCCCCCCGGTATTCTTTACCCCAGTTCCTTCAGGTGACCAGGTCTTTTACCCCCTATATAAATACAGTCTTTTCTGCTTCTAGCTGTATTATTTTTTCTCCGCCACCCACCGTTACCTTTCCCTTCTTACTCTAAGGCCTATAAGACCTTTGCCAGGATAACAAGGTTCGCTGTTTCACTCACCAATCAACTCTTTTCCTCTTTGGAACTTCAGGATCACCGCCCCTTCCTTTTCCTGCTTTTAAGGTTTTTCGTCCGATCCGCTGCCCGTGGGAATGAGAAGGGTTATGCTTGGAAAGGTAGGTGCCTTCAGACCCACTGCAGATTTTTTGGGAATGATTACAATATCATTGTCCACGGGGAGATTCTCAGCCTACTCAGCCGGAATGGTGAAAGGACTTGTGATGTAACCGAAGGCCCAGAGTTACTTTGTGCCGTCGGTTTAAAGGTGTTTTATAACTATATTAATCGATTATCAATAATCAATGGGCGTAACCATCCTCTGCTACCAAGTGTCGACAAGGAGAGGTAATTACTGACTGGCCCAGTGGTCAGCACTCACCCTCGAAAACTTGTAATACTAGATAGCTGCACCATGCGAGGACAGAGGGCAGGATTCTCATACTCCTGCAAGGATCAATAATCAGTAAATTGGCAAAGGGAAGTCCGTTTAATAATACATACATCAGTTTATGGAAATCAGCAGCATCACGAACACCTGCCTCACCCCGACTTCCCTGAACATTAGTCCAACAGCCTCTTTTATGGGCAAAATCCTTCATCATTGATGTCTAATTCTACAAAAAATCATCATGCAATACAATTGGTTGGGAAAGGCAATTTAAGTGTAGGTGCTATAACTGTATATGGAAATAATGCAAGTGGATTGGATAACTGTTATCGGATGGGCGTCTACGCCCTTCCCTCTACGTCACATGTGATTGATGTCACTACAAGTACGACGTCTCATTGGTTACAATGTCTATAGGACCCTAGATTACATGGTCCCTTGTGATTGGGCAAGTTACACCCCTAAACATACATCTCCATTTTAATTAGCTGCATGCAGAATAGACACCCAGGTGCCCAGTGTCCCAAGATTCACCCTGCCTCCCTTCCATCAATCAGTGGTTTAGGGCTGTGTGTCAATTAGTTGGCTGGGTATGGCCTCGGATCTGTAGTCTCCTATCAGGAAAAGTTATGGCACCCTCTGGTTCTGGATGACATCAGTCGGTGGTACATCTTCACGCCTGTCTGGTCACGTGTTGGTCCACCGTGAATCTGCTTCAGTTTGCAACCTTTTGTGCATTTAATTCTGTATGTGCTTAGCCACCTGCATGGGCCTCTCTTATCTTGAACTTCACGGGCGGGCTGGCATGCTCTGAAGTTGGAGCCTTGTTAGCTCATGCTCACCTCCACTTCTCTGGTTGACCTCGATTTCCCCGGCATGAGCCATCCTTTGTTACGTTTCGATCCCGCTCCTTTCCTCAGCTTGGGCCTGGATATGAAACTTGGTCAGTCAGGCTTTGGCCGCCTGGGAGTACTTCTGTTTATACAAAATGGAGTTGCACGTGTTCATTGTGCTGTATCGAGGTAGATGTATACAGTCGGCGCTTGCCGCTCTAACTTCTACTAAGCATTGCAAGCAGAATCGATTACTTAGCATCTTGCGTTTCAAGTTTATTTACACACGTTCAATAAGGCGGTTCCTTCCATCTTGTCTCATGGCAGCATTCTCATACGTTTTTCACAGTGTCTCTCCCCTTTGTCCTTTACAATTATCCTCGCAGTTGTCAGTACTGGCATGCATGTTTTCAGTACTCCTTCAGTTCGTTCTTGGAGCTGCTCTGGTCCTTGTTTAATCTCCACTGGCCTTCCAGTATGGCTTTTGGAGTCTCTTCATGGACCATGTGTAGGCATTCCTCCTCGTTCCGTATCAACGGATGGTATGGTTGTCTGATTGGGTACCGTGCTTCCCTGGGCTGCCTGGTTATGGGCATTTCAACAGGTAGTGATCTTCTAATGTACACAGGGCAGAGGCCCATTGCAGCCCTTTGTTGGTTCAGCTGCTCCTCGTACGCCACATACCTTGGCGAGTACTTTACTGGCACCTCGAAGCGAGGGGCAGGGGTGCAGGCCACATCTGGGGTCTCCTCTACACAGCGCTTTTACTGGTTCTCCCCCCTCCCTGCGCCCGCCCATCAGCCCGCCCCATCCCCTGAATGGGCTTTTGGCCTAGTGTTTTGAAATCTGCACTGGGCTTAACTGAGTACAGAGAGCTTGTTCCTGAACCCTGAGTGCTTTTCCTGGTTTCCCCCCTCCCAGTGCCTGCCTCCCAGCCCGCCCCATCCCCTGATTGGGCCTTTGGGCCATTTAGTATAATCTTACGGGCAGCCCCCTGCCCATGCAGCCCCGTTGGGCAAGGGCCCCAAGGCAAAGGGCAGCTCCTGACCGTGTTTGTCCGTGTTCACCCGTGAGGCCTGCCACAGTGAACTAGCAGCAACTGACAAGGGAAGAGTGATCTGGATGGGGAATACAGCAATTACTGTATTTCAGAATGCCCAACCACCCCTCTCAGCCTCATAACCTACCTTACCAAGGTTTTGAATCTAGGTGGTACTGCATGTCAGCTCCTGACCGCCTTTACCATCCTGGCGTCCTCAGGTAAGCATGGGTGAAGCCCCGACCCTCCTGGGCCTGTAATTCACCATTGCTTTAATCTCTGAGCCCCCCGGGCCCTGCTTGCAGTGTTACTTGCCCCGTGCCCCTGCTCCCCGTCTCCTCCATCATCTCACCTCCCAGCCATCCCCCGTGCTCTCATTGGCTGGTTTTAATGCAGCTTGCGAACCGAGTCGCCGTCCCAGCTCCTGAGCGCCTTTACCGTCCTCAGGTAAGCATAGGTGAAGCCCCGACCCTCCCGGGCCTGTAATTCAGCATTGCTTTAATCTCTCAGCCCCCCGGGCCCTGCCCGCAGTGTTACTTGCCCCTGTGTCCCTGCTTCCCCTCTCCTTCCTCCTCCCACCTACCAGCAGTCATTCCATCTCAGCGTTGCAGGTGAGCGCGGTACTCCGGTGAGATTCTGCATGAAATGCCTCCATTTTGGCCTTTTGTGGCCCCGGCCTGTTGCTGCCATGCCCCGAAGCGTCCCTTGATTGCGGCTCCCTGCCCACCCCCTCACCCCTATTGGTCTATCAAAACCCTTAAGCCACCTTCCCAGGGCAGCCCCCTGCCCGGCAGCCCCTTCGGCTAAGGACCCTGAGCGGAGGGCGGATCCAAGAAGTGTCTGCAGGGGGAGCTAAAGAAGCCAGCAGCCAACAGATACCAATAAAACTGTAAGTGTGGCAATTACTCTACTCCAGAAAGCCCTTGCCACTCTACCTTACCTCTCCATAACGCAGACTGCCATAGAATTACACCATGCATACTTAGTGAGATTTATCACCACCAGCCAAATACCATTCTTTGCCTGACTGTAAATGTTGCATTGCATTAAGCACTAACACACCAGCCAATGTTAACTAGTGCCACAACTATAGAGACTGTCAAGATTAGCCTGCGCCACCTTTAGACTGGTGAAACAATGTTATCATGTACCACACTTAGATGGAATTCTTAACTTTAGCCGGCATTGCATCTATAAAGAAATGTGAATGTTAGCATGCACCACACCTAGATGGAATTCTTAACATTAGCCTGTGTTGCATCTAGATAGAAATGTGAATGCTATGTACCACACTTAGATGGAATTCCTAACTTTAGCCTGCGTTGCATCTAGATAGAAATGTGGATGTTAGCATGTACCACACTTAAATGGACTTTTTTTAACCTTAACCTGTGTCACATGTAGACAGGACGGTGAGAGTTAGCATGAACCACACTTAGATGAAACTGCGAATTAAGATAAGTGCAACACTTAATTGGAATCGTGATCACCAGCCTGCCTCCCATCTAGCTAGAATATTGAAAACTTGGAAACGATGGAATAGTGAACGATAGTAAGCATCACACCTAGAAATAATTGCAAGGACAACAGTGCCAACTAACCAATCCACTAACAATTTCATCCCTCTGCATACACCTCTCAAACTCTAACCAAACACAACCACAAGCCTAAAACGCAGCAATCCACATAAACTTTACTACACTGCAACAACAAAACAAACCCCACATAGACCTGCACAACAGCACACAACGACTACCGACCGTAAAACACCCCAAGCCCAGCAGACAGACCCACTGGGCTGAGGCTGCCATCAGCACATCACTGCTCTCTTTCAACTTTCCAGCATATTCCCATTGACTCACCCCCTCCCTCTTTCAGAGCCGCCAGAGTGCTATGGGACCACTACGGTGGTGATAGTGTGCGGTACAAATATCCTTTAACATTACCATTAACATTGACATCTAGGTAGATTGTGTTTATCAGCCATAACTCGCATCTAGGTAGATTGTGTTAGTCAGCCATATATCGCATCTAAGTAGATTGTGTTAGTCAGCCATATGTCGCATTCATACAGATTGGGTCAGGTAGCAACATCTCACATCGAGACAAATTATGCACTGGTGTACTCACAGCAAAGGCATTTACCTCTCCACCCTGATGTCCCAAACCTTGAAGTTACTGCTTGCATTGTGATACCCCCATCTAAGCATTTCACAATTTTACACAGGTTTCCCACATCTAGGTGCTACTGCATTTGACTGTCTACTGTTGTATGCCCAGTTAGTCGTCTCTCCCTCTATCCAGGTGCCCCACATCTAGGTGCTAAAGCATTTCACTATCTACTGTTGCAATCCCCATTTAGGCATTTCTCCCGCTATCCAGATGTCCCAAGTGTCCCAAACCTAGGTGCTACTGCATTATACGGTCTACTGTTGTATCCTTCTTTAGACATCTCTCCCGCTATCCAGGTGTTCCAAATCCAGGTGCCACTGCGTGTTACTGTCCACTGTTGGACCCTCATTATAGGTGCACCCGCCTCTATTCTGGTATCCTGACAAGACCCACCACACCCTAACCTGGCCATCACCAATGCACATCCTATCATCCCAACCCTCCATCTTATCTTGCAGCCCCCTGACCCACCCTCCAAAACCCCAAGGTACATGTCCCTCCTCGTCTGTCAACCACCCTCTAACCAATAGGCTACACCCTCCACGTAGAACTCTCTCTGCTCAATCAAGAGAGTCAAGATGGAGAGCCGGAACTGAAACCATTGACCCCTAGAACATACTGGACCACCCAATGACTGGGGGTACACTTTCGCTCACCCCACTTCCGTCAAAAGGGATCCTACTCCAAAAAGACTCAGGCAGCTGGTCAAGTCACAAAGGTTTATTTGTCAATCTTCCGTGGAAGGGCCAGACTTCAGCATCCTTGAGAGAACGGGGAAGTGAGCTGATAAGCACTAGGTCTGCATGGTTTATATACATTTTCAAATATCATTGGTTCCTATCTCTAGCATGTGCACAGAAAAGGAGTTTACATAAGCATTAGCAGTTAGTCACGTAATCTTCCTCCCCCCATCCCTCCTTCGTGCAGAAGAGTCCCTCGTAAACACATTCCTGAGGTGAGCAGATAAGCCTGCAACTGCACAGTCATTACACCTTCTCTGCATCTCAGGGGCCCTCTTCGGGGAATTCACTTGTGCTGTTCATGACTATCGTGTATCTGGCGTGCCAAGCCTTCACCACCCCTCTGCCCTTCGCTTGTTCTTGGAATTTGACATCTGATTAACAAGAAAACAAACTTTGCAACACTTCCTAGTCGCACGCAATCACCCTTTTCTACTCTGAGGCTCTACAGGATTCATCTTGCTACAACATGTGCAAGGTCTTACAAATGTTTGTACTCACACGACTCAGGTAAAACAACCTTCCCACCCCACCCACCACGCTAGCTAATCACCTGCAGCCTCTGCTCGCACCTCTCCCGGGCAACATAGCAACCCCGCCCCAAATCATGTGTCCCTTCTCTTAGCACAGCAAGAGCAGCCCTGGCCAAAACCCCAACTTCCACCCCCCTCACTCTCACCCACCACCCACACCACATGGCCCACCAGAGAGTCAAGGAAAGGCCCAGACCAAGACGACCTTAGGCCCCTACTAGCATCACCCATTCTCCAACCCAGCTCCCGGACCCTCGCACCTTACTATATGGTCGAAATCTCCCTGCTGGCAGCCAACCCGGTCCTAACCCTATTCCCCTTTTCACCCTTTCCCCTGGTCCACCTCCGCCACCCATGCCTCCTCCCAACACCCTCCACTGCCCACCCATCTGCCCATACCAACCTCGACCAGCCCCTTTCCCCTAACACCCTCCTCATGTCACACCCTGCCCCAACCCCAGCCACCCCCCACTCCTGCTACTTCTACCATTCCCAACCCGACCCGTCCAGCACTTGCAAGCACACAGCGCTAACTCTCTTGCGCCCCTATCACCGGCAGGCCAGGATCCAAAAACAAATTTCATATCTTTGACCTCATCACAGAAAAAAATTCCAAACATCCTTTTCATCACAGAGACATGGTTTGCTGATGATTACGACCCCATTGCACACAAGGCCTTCCCACCCATGTACAACCTTACTGTTTGGAACAGATTACAAAGGGGTGGAGGGCTTGCGATTCTACACAATTCCCACTAAAAATTAAGGACAACTCAGCCAACACCACAGAGTATGAATCGCTTCTGGTACAACTCCAACTCTCAACCTCCTCCTCCTCGTCTACAGACTCCCTGGCTACTACAAAAACGTCATAAACACACTCTGCAAAGCTCTGAAAAACAACCTCAACCTCCATCCAACACTTCCTAGGGGATTTCAACATCTAGTTTGATTCACCCTCAAACCCTATGACCCAATCTCTCACAGACAACCTAGAAGCATTCAACCTGACACAATGCATCTGCACACCCACCCACAGTGGAGGTCACACCCTTGATGCGATCTTCAGCACCACAAACATATCCACACAGTCCCCACACCCCCTCTCATGGACACATCACTCAGAAATCTTCTCTGTATCACTGACCGCTGTGGCCCGCGACCAAGGCCACGCCCGACCAGCACCACCCCCCACACATCCCACTCCACTATGGAATGAAGTCATTATCACCCCATCTCTAGCCAACTCCCTCCTTACCTCTCTCCCAACACTCTCGCTCGAGGAAGGGCCACCCCCATCAAACTCTTCAACCTCTGGGTATTGAGCATCCTTACATTCTTCACCCAACAAAACGGACCTCTCAGAGATCAAGACCCACACCCAGGTGGTACACTGCCAACCTCAGATCACTAAAATCCCTCAAGCACCATCTGGATAGAACCTGGAGAACCAGCCCTACCGCCCAGAACAAAACTACCGTAGCAAGACTAACCAGAGCACACAGATTGGAAATCAGAAAAACCATTCTACGAGTACAGAATCTTAAACTCTCACAACCCGAGCAAGGAACTGCATAGAATCATTTCCGTATTCAACTCCCCGGACTCCTCTATCCCCCCACACACACATCTCCCAATCCCTATGTAATACCTTATAAGAACACTTCCACAATGTCAGTATCAACAGACACTCCACCATCATCTCTGAATTGGAACACATGCCCCCACTGCCTATTCAACCAAAGACCAACCACTGTCGAAACCCCCTTTTGATACAAACCTTCACCTCTTTCTCTCCAATCTTACACCAGGAGTTCTTATCGCTCCTAGCACAAAGCTGCCCATCAGGCTCCCCTGAGGATCGCTGTCCACCCACCCTCCTCAAAAACATCCAAGCTTCAACCTGTGCAGTTAGTATTGCATGCTCAATTCTCAACCACTCCCTAATTTCGGGAACCTCCCCGGAATCACTAAAACCTCCTACTGTCATGTCCCATAGAAGAAGATGGTCTATATGGCACCGCTGGTCCCATTCTCGAGTTGCCTCCATTTTTCCTACCAAGATGGCGGCGCCTAGTGTGCGTATTGTTTCAGTCTTGCAGGGTTTGTCTGTTTTGGAGGCTCCACCCCTGCTGCAAGGAGCCGGATATCTGTCCTCCTACACAACGCTGGAAAGCATTGCTACTTTTGTCAGCCAGCGCTTCGTGAGTCCGCCACTAGGCTTCCTTTATCTAATCTACATATTTCTTCTGTGCATTTACCTTACCCTGTCTATGTCTCTTAGGAACTTGTTATTCCTGATCTCTTGTTTGGCTTCCCTGCACCAGACACGCACTTACACTATAATAAAGGAGAGTTCCCATAATCTCTCCCGATCTGAGGCGTCGGTGACGTTCACCAAGAGCACACCTCTAAACTTCTGTGGTCAGATTCCGCACATCAGGTACTTTTCCCCTCACTTACATTGCATTGTGCGATATATACAAACAATACTGCATTCCCTCATTTTACTCTCTCCTCACAGCCGATCGTGGTCTCCGAGTGTAAACAAAGGAAGCAGTTTCTATTTGCTTCATTCCCCGAACTTGTGTTACAATTACACCGAGTCCACATTAACTTCTGTGCCGTTTTCCCTCTTCACATCAAGGTGTTCTAATCTATAGTGCATGTGTTGTTTATAATAGACCATGGACCAAACCCCTGCCCCAAGGCAGATTTATGTCTCATAACCCCTCTGACTTCGAAAACAGGAATTTATCTGTTTAATTACTTACCCTCCTACTCTATCTGTCTTTTCAAGTGGCAGTTCATAATCTCTTCTTTCTTTACATCTCTTTGTGCTAGCATCTTCATCTTTTGGGAATTGCACTGGTGTTCCACTCCATTCGGCGCTGCATAAGGAAATCAACACCTACCGAGAGCTGTCAGGGTTTTATTCCCCAGAGGGTTTCCCTGTGGAGTTCATTCCTTCCCAACAGTGTATTCTTGGGACGGAAAGGGTTTACCAGGAGACTTCTCACATTCAACAGAGTTGAGACGTCAGAACAGGTCAGTGAATGTATGTTTAATGAGCGATTCTAAGATCTCGTACCATAAATAAATATTATTGTACAACGATTTATTACACCTACATCAAAGCACTGTGCAAAAAACCTACACTGGACCCACTCCTCCCCTAGAACTGTCGGCCAATCTCCAACACCTGCTTCATGGCCAAACTCATGGACCGCACAGCATACAAGCAGTTTTGCCTTTTCACTGAAGCCAACAACCTCCTGGACCCTGGGCAATCTGGCGTCAGACCACTCAGAGGAACAGAATCCTGCCTTGTGTCATTAAGGGCTGACCTAAAAAGTACAGCTGATGCAGAAGGCTGTGTTGTGCTCATACTTCATGACCTCGTTTCCGCCTTCGACACCATCGATCACACCATCCTCCTAGACAGGATACACTCATTAGGAATCAAAGACACTGACCTCTCTTGGATCTCCTCTTTCATCTCTAATCGCTCACAAATAATGCTCCTCCATCCGTTCACCTGCACCTCATGTCCAGTAACAAAATGAGTCCCACAAGGAGCATCTCTAACTCCCATGCTCCTCAACATTTATCTAAACACTTTGCCCGCACTCATCCCCTTCCACAATCTTACCTGCTATAACTACGCAGACGACACCCAGATCATCCTTACAATCCACAAATCACCAGGCTCCAACCATCCAGGTCTGTCATCATGCCTCTCGGATATTGACTACTGGAAAACGACCAACCACCTCATACTCAATCCTGGAAACACTGAAATGCGGGAAACAGCGCTCCTCCCTCAACCTATTCCCTGGCCGCAATTCCTAGGCCACACACCAGCAACCTCCACCTCAGTGAAAATCCTTGGATGCACACTGGACATAGATTTATCTCTCTCCCAACACAACAACTCGGTGTACAGAACCTGTTTCATCCATCTACGCATCCTCAGAGGTATCTTCCCTTACCTCACCTCTCCTCACGTTTCTCTGCCATCATCTCCATCATCCTCTCCTGCTTAGACTACGCAAACTGTCTTTACCTAGGCACACCAGTGTTTCAGCTAAGGAAACTGCAAAGAACCCAAAACGCTGCAGCCTGCCTGCTCATTAACCTACCTCTGTGAGAACAGAACGGCCCTACATTAAGAGTCCTCCATTGGCTCCTTATTGGTCGACGTACTACCTTTAAAGCCATGTGCATCACCCACTGGGTTATCCACAACACCGCCCCGGAATTCCTTGAAGTCAAAGTCACTCGCTACCACCCCTCAAGGACTCTCAGAACTCATACAGCATCTTCTCTTCCTCTTTCTCTCTCCCTCTCCCCTGCTAACACCCTTTCTCCTCCCTCCTGCTTTCCTCCCCAACTCTGCTCAGTTTCACTGACAGGTTGCCTGGTGCACCTCCAGAACCACACAGGTCGCAGGCTCCTCCGCCAGTCCCACACTTGCCTCCGGGCCTCTGCAATTTGCCTCGCATTCTGCACTCGGAATACGTTCCAGGTGATACGCAACCTCTTCTGCACTTAACCCAGGCCCCTGATGGACTGGGCGCACTGGCTCCCTCTCCCTCGCACTTCCTGTCTGCGCGTTTGCACGACATTGAATGTACTAGGCCTAGCAAGATCGCTTGTCCTGTCCTCCCTGTCTTCCCTCCCGAGTTTGGTTGCGCATGGAACACTTGTTCATAGGCGCATTATTGATGATGACCTATCATCATTTAATATGAATGTTGCCAGGCCTAGCATAGTAGTTTATTGTTCTGTATGTCCTTTCCCCTTCTCCCCACCTCCTCCTCTCTCTACTCATTGTCATGCACGTGTACCATCTGGCAAGTCGTTAGGCCTGCACGACAGCCTATTGACTGTTGTTCTTCCCTTCTCACCCTCCCTTCTCTCCATCCCTCCTGTCACGCACTTGCACTAGTAGAAATGCTCCTAGTATATTAGTCAATTTTGTTAGATAATTTTGTTAGATCATTCGGAAACTTCAAGGCCTACGAATGACTACTGTTTTCCCTTGTTCCCATCGCGCCTTGAAGCACTTCAGTTGTGTATAAGCGCTTTAAAAATTAAAAAAGTACATTACAATTACATTACATCTCTCCTAGTTATCCCACATTACAACATTCGCAATATTGACCATCACCTGCCATTCAGAAAGGCGCTGAAAACCTGTCTTTTCCCTCCCTCCTTTTGAAACCCTCTTGCACTGTACACTCCCAAAAGGCGCACAGAAACACTGACCCGAACACAACACACTCCTATAAACCAACACCACACATTGGCCGACAGCGTTCGCAGACACACACAGTGACAAACTATCGTCCTTCTCAAAACACAAAACACTCCTATCCACCAATACCCCATGGATTCCGGCAGCCTTCACACAGGCACACCATAAAAATCTATCGTTCTCCCTTCACTCCTTCACCACCCTATGCTTCCGGGCCCCGCCCCACTCCTCAGACTTTTGTTCCAGGGAGATCATGAATAGCGAGTCTAGCCAATCACATTGGACCAAGAAAAAGAACACTGCAGTCGAACTCCATCCAAGCGTACGGTACGTATACCTTACACCATGTCTGTGGACACAGGCCACATGCACGGCCACCCATCCATGCACCATAGAATGCAATTATGGCTATGCTATTCCAGTTTAGCAGCACACATAGCCATCCACACAAACCCCTGACATACCTCAACAGCTCTGGGACTAGTATACAGTGACAACCAATGAAAAACAAATCAGTCTAGCTGGGCACACATTGAAACTTCAACAATAGCACTCTACCCCAAACCACCAACAGCAGCTTCCCATGAGCCTAACATGCAGGCTGCTTACTGGAGCCTAAACAGCCCACCCAAGTCCTAACCCAGTAAAAATGCACACATGCATCTTTTAATGTAAACTCTTAGAACCTCCTACACTGCGGTCATCGAGGGCGTTCCAACCACAAAGCGCATTGAGGTCATACAAATGGGGAAAGGGAGGCATAAAATTAAGAATACAATATAATACATAAGTTAAACTATTTTCTACTCCCCATCCCAGTCTCTCATTACCTCAGTCATATTGCAATACTTAAGAACTAATCACACAACTGGGCTGAGGCCCCGCTACCTTGAGACGTAGCCTGCTGATTGGGTCAATATGAGTTCTACGATTGCCATATAACTCAGATGAGCAAGAGAATGGAATCTGATTATTCCAGAATGTGTTTATTGCCATTAGTGTTTCTAAAATGTTCATATATATTTCTAGTTTGTGACA
This sequence comes from Ambystoma mexicanum, assembly GCF_040938575.1. Lineage (NCBI taxonomy): Eukaryota > Metazoa > Chordata > Amphibia > Caudata > Ambystomatidae > Ambystoma > Ambystoma mexicanum. The sequence continues at coordinate 1,365,535,429 of NC_090934.1, forward strand.
TTTCTATTAGCTGGGACGTCTGATTATATATCTGGCGGGGTGCTAGATGCAGCTAAGTGGCTGTAGAGGAGGTCCCAAATAAATCCTGCACTCCAGTCGGCCATTTTGAAGCACCCGGAACGTTCACACCAAAATATGTGACGTATGATGAGCAGATAAATCAGCAGAGAGCCGTAGTAGGGCTCTGCCCAGTACCTATCAGAACAGCAACCCCTATTGAAGTACTGATACCAGGAAAACCATGGACAGTGAGGTATCCATTAAGGAAACCTTACCAGCAAATGAGACAAAATGAAGATTGCCTAAGTACAGTCCCGGAAGAAATCAAAAAGGTCTTAACAGAAGATGAATGGTGACATCACAAGGACCCGGACCGATGTACAAATAGAAGAAAGGACAACCCAGAATGACAACCAGAGACGCAACCCCATGAATAAGGATGTTGTGAACCTAAAAGGGAGAGTGATGTTGAAGTACAAAGAAGCTGAAGCTGTAAACAGGATGAAGATATTCAACCAGCTAACACTTGTACATATGCTTGGAACCACAAGAAATCTAAGAAAACGATGCGGCTTGCAATGCTAAGTAGAAGAATAGTGCGGCAAGCGCCATTATACATAATCTATCTCAAAACGAAGCACGGTATTATAAGTGTAATTCCACTTTGCAATCGAAGCAGAATCAACCCAGGTTACTAAAGGCAGAATGAGCAGAAATTCATATTCTAGTAAGACGAGAAGAGACGGCTGACTCGAAACTCGGCAGGTGCAACTCGTGCCAGGAGAGCCAAGGTCATACCAATAGAAGAAACAAACAGTAGTGACAAATAATTGAAACTTAAGAACAGAATATTCTGTCTCAGAAAGGTCAAGATAAGGAGGCGTAGGCAGGTGGCAAGCCGAATAAGAATTAAATGCACAAATTGAGAGAAACTAGACAAATTCACAGGGCAGGAAGCACGTGACCATCCGAGCAAGGAGAAGCACGAGTTCACACCTACGCTTGGCATCCGACCAGGGAGAGATATCAGAATTTTCCCAGACTGACCATGCAGTTTCGAGGTCAATCACAGTAACATAATTGACACATAGTTGTGGAAGTGATAATTGATTGTAACCTTAATTGGAGGAAGGCCGGGTAACTGAAGGGCACCCTGCACCTGACTGACCATTCTGTGTGCTGCTAAGCAAAATGGAAATTTATGCATGGGGTTGGTGCCAACCCAATCACAATGGACCAAATAATCTAGGGTCCTATAGTTAGTAGAACCAATGGGACATCATACTTTTAGTGACGTCTACAGTAGTCATCTTTGAAGGAAGGGCTTAGGCGCCCACCTGACAATGTTTACCCAATCCCCTCACTCCATTACCATATACAGATATAGTACCTATATTAAAGTTACCTTTTCCTAACCAATAGAATTGCATATCAACTTTTGAGTGTTATACGTCAATTATGACGAGTTTTCAGTATAAATGCTATGACTTTTATGAAGCTCATTGGAGTTAAACCGAGAAGGACGATCGCATCACTGCTGATTTTCATGACTCCCCGTTTTTTGTACTTGTCATTAAACGGACTCCCTTTGCCAAGCCATTGAGTTGTCCTCATTGATTGGTGGTGGAGTAATACATCTGCACCCCATCCATCTCAAGGGTGCAGCTATCTCATCTTAAAGTACTTTCTGAGCAAACCTCGGCTCTATGGACCAGCCGGGGGTCTCCGGAGTACAGAGTTATCTCTGGTGGTAATTCAACTGTTCTCATGATGGGTCAGCAATCAGCACCAAGCGATTCTCCATGTGGACTCTCAAATACCAGTGGATTTAGGGCCTGATTCACAGAAGCGTTTTATAATGGCTCAATCCCATAGGAAAACGCTCTGTGAATCAGGCCCTAAATGTGTGCCCGATCATTTGGGCTGCCATATGTTTCTGGCACAAATTAGATTATATGTATCACGTAATTATCATTGTCGGACGTGTCAGCAAGTAACGCATGTTATTGCGATATGCTATTTGCTAATGAATGGGTGAATTGGTACAGCGCACATTGTGAACTTTACTGCCTAGAACCTCTTATGCAGGGCCGGTTATACGATGTGTACGGCCCTGTGCGGTAAAATACATGCAGCCCCTCTTAATGTCCTTATGTATTAACATCACCGGAAGTGGTGTCACAGGAAATGACGACACAGGAAGTGTCGTCAGTCTTCAAAACTCGAGGGCATCAAGTGAAGCTGTATTACAAGATGTTGACATGAGTAAGCCAAGAGATAAATAACTCTGTGGACAATACAGAAATGCTCACTGTTATTATATATGGAGCAATACCATCAGTGGGGCTTGTTTTGAACGGCATGTACTTTGAACTGAATTACTTCTAGGGGCTTCAAAATGTTGCCAGGCAAGCCACCGTTGGATAAATTGATTTGCCCAGGATCACACACACACACGTCAGTGAAGTGGTGAAGTAGGGATTGAGTCCAGTCTGTAATTTAGGCATTTGTTCAAATATCTTCTAAGCTTTCGTTGGTAGATTTAGGCATTAATATTAGACTTCCAATGGGCCGGCTCTCCGAGATCCGGCATCAGATGTGTAGCCGGCTCACGGGATCCAGCCAGCCTCTGCCCATTAAGCGCACTTGAAAGAAGAAGAAAAAACATTAAAAAAACAAAGTGCTTGCAGTACTACGGTATAGAGTGGGGGGGCGGAGTCGTAAACTGCACATTGGCGCCATGAGCTCTATTCTGGCTCTGCCCCAGTCACGGTTTTATTACACGGCACACTCTATTCAGGGACTCCTTTCCCGACAATGAATGTGGCGTACAATAAAGCACTTTTATTTTTAATAAACCATAGGTTCTTTTATTTAAGTAGGCCCCCAACCTGTCCCGCACCCAACCTTCACAAACAGCCTGTGTCACAATGGACCAGGAACCACGCCGGTGTGTATCAATAAGATATTTATTAATCTACTATTTAATGAAAAAGGAAAAAATATTCAAAATACAACAGCCACTACTATGTGGCAACACAAATGCAATGATTTCTACAGCACAATTGGTTCAGATATCCTAGCACAGTTTACAAAGATCTTTACTGGCAAAACAGGAAAAAGAATCGCTTTTTTTAATCAAGTGATAGCATCAAGGTTTAACACTCCCCCATGCAACATGCACCCTCAAACATCAGCTAACTTAATTCCTTTGAATGGAAGGCAGTGGCACGGAGTAAGGATGGAGAGAGAAAAATCTGATTTGGAATAAAGCCCACCACCCCAAAATGGGAAGCTGGAAAAGAAAACCTGTTTTTGGAGCAAAACGGCAGAATCGGACTTGGATTATTATTCACACGGCTACTCGCAACTGCGGTGGGACAGAATAGAGGACATTCGTGTTGCTACACTTGAAGAGATAGGGAAGCTTAGAGACTACTAATCAGTACACAGAACAACGTGGAAATGAGGTAGGAAAATAGATTATGGGGATAAAGCAAATGCAAAAAGGAAAAGATACAAATTTTAAATGGAAACTTGTTTTACACGGGTTTTACGTGACAGGTAGCCCCGGAAAGGGTTTATCTTTCAAAATCGGATATCCAGTTTCAAAGACAAGAAAAGAGGCACATAACAGATAGAATTCTAGGCAAAAGGGATTGCTCTCAATGGGACTAAGGTTTGGGGTTTTCAATAGGATTTATGCAATTTAAGAGTTTGTGGGGTAATGCACACAATAGATGGGTACATTTGGTTTCAGTCACACAGACTAATTCTGTTGAAGCTATACTTTAATGAATAGAATTATTAATAAAAACAAGAACAAGATTGTAGATTTTGAATGACAATAATTTTGAACGTGAATTTCAATGGGGGAATTAATTTATTTATTTCAAAATGATACTAAGGATTTATACAGACAACTATGAGATTTATCAAAAGAATACACTACCATACACAGGCTAAGACAGATTTGCCTATGGAAAGTTGAATGAAGTATACTGGCAGTTTGGGTCTTTCAATGGGAATTCAATGGGGTTATCTGCTACTTACAAAGTAAGCCTTAGTTTAGGATTCTGGAACACCAGCTGGATCTCAGGACACTCGGGACAGCCAGGACAAGGGATCTGGTCACTGCACTCTCCTGGATAGTTCAGCTGCCTCCTCTCAGTCCTCCTTCTCCTGTCTCCCCAAATTCTGGTGTTTGTCCCTCTGTCTAGTACAGTTCCTACTTATATAGCCCAAATTACATCATTAATTTTACAATCTAGGGGGAGTACTCTAGAATTACTCCTACCCTGGTATCGGACAATCTACAATTCTAATCCCTGCCCCCTTGCATCATTGGTTCAGGGGGAGGGAGCATCATCTGTCTGTTTGGCATTTAAACAGTTCTTTGTTTCTCAGGTCAACTTTTTAGCAAAACTGAGTTATGTGTCCTAACTTCATATTTATACTATCCATCATCATAAGGAATAGATATGCGGTTTCAGTGAGTCATAGGGAATTAGCTAAGCCAATCACCAACTATGTGCAAGTTAGTATGTTAGTATGGCCCTTTGGCACATTTTTGTCCTTTTCATAAAATATATAACAGTTATATAACAGTTATAACTCTGCAAATGATTAAGCATGTTCATAATCTCAATTTCCATATTTCCATCAAATCTCATGCTTGTCATATTTTTAAATCAGCCAGAAACTAGTCTTTACTGGCCATTTCATTCCCCAAAGTCCTAGGAACATGCACTTAGTCTCTAAACAATCGCCTGAAAATCACATGGAAAATTAACAGAAAACGAAATTACTTTTTATTCCGAGTGCTGTGAAAAACAACTAAAATGAATCAATCCTTTAATGTCAATGTAGAGGATCTGTCACATATGGGAGGGTGTTGTTTCATCCCCAACAGCTAACTGTCTTCCGCTGGCTCAACCAGAGATCAAAGATTTTTATTACACACTTTGATGTTTGTCAGTTTGTCCTTGGGAGAGGGTGCAGGAGGAACTCACACTTACTGGTCAAGGTCTAGCCACACTTGCTTTCTTTGTCCTCCCTGCTAGTACTGCCTTCAAGTCTGGCAGAGCAGGAATTATAACGCCCTCAGTCACCTCACATGTCATTGCGGAATAGTTCACTTATAGGTGTGACTTCCAGTGGGAGGCAAGGCTTACAACTGAGTTTTGTGCCTGAGCCCAAAAACTGTTTTTCTGGTAGTCTGAGCATCTTCCAAGGTGATTGAAGTCTTGTGAGGGAAAACATAATGTACATGGCTTTAGTGAATACCCCACCCGCAACATATTTCACTGACATTTTCTATGTAAGCAAAGTTATCCTTTCACAGTGGCTTTTAAAAGTCTTTTTTCTTTATTTCACAAGTGTGCAAGCTGTTCTTCATCTAATGTTTGAAATGTTGTTCTGTAGGTCATGGGATTCTTTAATTTATCCTTTTTGAGTGAGTTTGCACTTTCTGTTGGTCCACTAACACGGGGGCTAGGCCCTCTGCACAAGGTTCTTTGATTTGACATGGAATAGCCGCAAAAGCCACGCCGTTTTTCATTTGCAGTGTGTAAAGTGCTGCAGTTCACATGGAATTGAAAACAAAAGCTGTGTCGGGTTGCAATGTTGAAATCCTTGCTCCTCATGTGACTTAACAGTAAGACAAGGCCATTTTGGATGGAGTGCATAACATTTTGGTATTCAGATGAAAGAAAAACAAACGCAGGGCCATTTTGAATGCAGTGCATAACTTCTTGTTATTCAGAGGCAAGAAAAGCAAACGCAGGGCCGTTCTTGGTGAAATGTTCAAATGCTTGCCACACATGTCCCAGGGAAAGCAAAGCAGAGCCGTTTTTCATGGCAATGTTTAAATGCGGTTTTTCAGGTGACAGGGATTTCTGTTGAGGGCCTTAAATACACCCCACACCCCCCTACCTATGTCACAGGCAGCATGAACCCTCAGCCAAGGCAGACCCTTGGCGCACCTAGGGGCTCACCTTGGTGACCTTATCTGCTCTGTGCAAGCGCACTGTGCACAGCTTGTGTGCACAGTGTGCTTGCAAAAAGCAGATTATATCACTGAGAGGAGCCCCCGGGTTCACCGAAGACCCTGTGACTGAGCAAAAAGCAGAGTCCATTTGGAAAACGCAATGATCACTGAGGCCCCAACTTCGCGGCCTCAGTGATAATTGCCTTTCCCAAATGAATTCTGGTGTTTGTAGTGCATGCTGTGATGGCTTGAAAACTATGCTTACTATGGTTTGTGTACTTTTCAAGCAATAAGAGAAACTGTGCCATTTTTAAACTATTATTTTGAACATTTCCATTCATCGGAGTTCAACTGGCAGCCCCGCCCCCTATGAACTCCGTCCCTCATCCAAACTATGTCCCCACACACCGGCCCATGGGATCCCCCTCCAATTTTTTTCCATTTTCACCACTGGAGGTGACCTGAAAAGTGCACGCATCACAGAATAAACCAAGCCGATAAATACTTATAGAACTAGATTATGCAAACATTTTATTCTTTTCCTCATCCCAAATGGAAGACTAACAGTACTAGAATGAAAAGTAATGTGAGCCTGAATGTTCTCTAGGTTATTGAAAATTCACTTTTAAAATTTAAAGACACCCAAAAATGATACAGTGTGATGAGGTGACCTACTTGCGGTCAGTGTTTTACATATGCATGCAGGTTCTTAATATACATGATGCGAAGAAAAATTAAAGTCCAACGAAACTGAAAACCTTTTACTGTGTATATCAAATAGGTTTCAACTTTTGTGTTCTCTTTTTAATCATTTTTATAGATAATGGTAGAAATGATTTTGCAATGTATATGGCACCATGCCGCATTCCTCGAGATTCTCTCACTATTAAAGACCTGAGTCAACTGACCACCACATCGAAACCATGACATACAGCTGTTCCCAAGGTCAGCAAGCATGTTGCACTTGAGTAATCTCCGAGGTCGAGAGAAGGCATACGACATTTGAGTAGATAACTAGAGCTCTGTGGGGGCTTTCAAAAGCAAGTGCATCCATCCGTTTGTATATTTTAAATATTAAATCTTACTGGGGTCATGTTGGAGACAGTGGTTACTCCAACGTTCCATCACAAATTAACGCTCTCCCCACTGAACTGCGCTTCCCAAGGAAGGGAGTGCTAAAATGTATTTGCCATGGCCCAGCAGTACGCTATGCTACATTTGCTGCGGGGCAGGTATGCAATAACTTGTCTAAGACAAGCAACCCCTCATTACAGCTCTGGGGGGCGCTTAGGCTGCAAGGCTCCCATGAATGCAAGGCCCTGTGCCACTGCAAATGCCGCCCACGCCTTTGCCACAACCCTGCTCCAATGTTAATATCGAGTGCACATTTAGTGCTTACAAAATGGATGAGTCCTTTGCTGGGATAAAATGTTCTGTAACCCAAAAAGTGATGGGTGGAAGATTTTTGAATTAACCTGAACCACTGGCACTGCTCTAGGCAGCATTCCACACTGCTATTTTTTAGCCCATCTGCGCCATTGCACAAGGGGTCCAGCCAATGCAAATCAGTCATGTACTGCCACCAATAGGAGAAACCCAGCCTGAACTGCTAGACCAGGCCCCTTCTCCACTGAAACACAAGCAACCCCAGACATGTTTCGGCCTTGTTCCCTGCACTACTTAAGAAGTGAAATGTGTCCCTCGATGTTAGGGAAGTAGTTCCAGCTAAAGGGTGCTGAGGCTATCTTCTCATGTTTCATTAATCATAACCTGAAAATGTATTATCAGATGAAAATTCATTGTAATCACTTTCATCGTTGGTGGAACCTAAGCCAACAGGCTTAAGTTCCACCAACGATGAAAGTAGGTAGTAGGGGTAGGAAACACACTCTTTTACAAAGGATTGAGCCCCCTCTACCTCCAGAGCATCACAGGGCGCATTGCTGATTGATGTCCTGTTTCCAGAGGTTTAAATTTTGTTTGTGCCAAATTTAACCCTCTACCTGCAGCAGGTCTGAGGTTACCTCGGCTTCCGATGGCGCCTGCAGCAGAAGAGCGCCAATGTACGCGATCTGGTTTCCTGAGAACATAAAATCTGGACCGTTTACAGTGACCTCGTCGACCACAGTTAGTTTGTGGTCTTCTGGTTCGACTCTTGTAAGCCGCCTTTTTATTTTGTTGCAATCTGGACCATGAGCCTCATGCCTCTTCCGGGGCAGCATAGATTGTTGCGGTGGCCCCGGCCAGCAGAATTTGTGCAAACATGGGAGTTACATATTTGGACCAGGATAGTGCAAGCTCAACTTTTAATCTTTGGAACTGGATGTAATGAGTTTACATTTTCTTTTGGGTAGTGCAAAAAAAATGTCCACCATCGAAGGATGGCCTAGGAGGAAAATAGGAAAAGAAAATACACAATACTGCCAAAAAAGTAATTAATAGAAATAAAGGAATCAAAGTCGAAATATAGCCCAGGCAACCTTCAATGTACAAGGAAGCAATCAAAGCTAGAGCAGGGAAAACGATATAAGTATATTCAGCACAGTGAGACTCACAACAGTTCCATGTCCCTTAATGACAGTGAAAGGAGCAAACCTGCCAAGTCAATCCAGCAGTGAATCTTGGCACCAAATGACTCCCCATCCTCACGCATGACATGGGTCTATATTCCCTGTCCATAAAAGCAGGACAACATGCCACAATGACAAACTGCAGCAGAAACGTGGAAATGGCCCTGAAACCTTGGTAAATGCAAGGGATTTATTTCACTTTTTGTAAAACTTGCTCAAGGGCAGACAACGGCCTTGATCCCCCATGAAAGAGGCAACAGGAGCAGGCAGTGGTAGCAACAATTAATTTTGTTTTCTCCTTTTCGGTACAATGTTTTGGGCGGGTCCATCCTAAAATATGCTTTGTCTTCTTGGACACTGGTGTCGCTTATTTTTCAGAACTCTAGTCTCTGGGATCTGCAACCTTTGGCTCACCAGGTGTTTTGGACTACATCTCCCATAATCCCTCACGATTGACAATGCTGGCTAGAGCCTGTGGGAGTTGTAGTCGAAAACATCTGTAGAGCCAAAGCTTGCACACCCCTTCTCTTGGTTATGTATTATACCCTGTATCCAAATTGGCCATCTTTCCCCAGTCTTAACTGTGTCCATTTTCTTTTTCTGTTTCTCCATAAAGCCAGAATACATTTTGTCAAGGTCTCTTTTCTAATGTTAGTTTTAAACGCTTTAAAATCCTCGGCGTGTCTCTCAGTCTTTGAGCTTACATGCCGACTGCCCTTGAGGTTTTGAAATTATGTTCCATAGTTTTAAAAAATCTGTAATACATTCCATGCAAAATACCATGTGAGAAAACGCATGAGAACTAGTCAGCAAGCCATTGATTAAAGCACCGCATTTAACGCAATGCTGCACCTTTGCCTTGTTTTCTGATGGGTTTCCGCCTTTGCATGCATTTGCCTCACTAATGTTCGCTCCTCAGCCCCAGCTGCAGGGCTGCCCAAAGCCACTCCCCAGGGGGTCAGAGATTTGCCCGACTCCTTCTCCTCTCCGTGCATTCCCTGGCGAAGCATTTAAGGAGCTGTAAAGGCTCCATCTATAACGGCTATTGATTTCCTAATAAGAAGCCATAACCGGCGCATCCTAGGGGGCCATTTCACTTTAGTGCCTTCAAACCTGTCATAATCAATCATGGCCTCGCCTCTGCGGTGCACGTGCTTTGTGCGGGGTCGTTGAGTGGTCGGTTTATCCTTGAACGGTTATTGATGCAGGACCCAGGTTATGGTGTGTCTCCGCCCCCGCAGAGGTGCCAGGATTTGACAGATTACCCCATAAATCTCCTAGCCAGGATGTTATGGGTACCCCTACTGGATTTCTCCAAACTCTCTGCCACTGCCTCCCCTTTGCCCAAGTAGGACAGCTAGCTAGTGTTTGTTGAAACGGAATATCAATAAGGCATGCATTGATATACAGACACAATATTGCTTGTTGAAAACCTTTATTCTAACTGCCTTTACTTTCCCTTTTGGCTTAACCCCGCCTGCTGTGCGTCCACATCTTAACCTCTAGACAGAGAAAGAGGACTGGCGTTTGCAGGTCCCTGGCTGTTCAAAGACAGAGGACGTTACATCCCTCCGCCCGGCCGCCCCACTAAAACTACAAAATCCTCTTTTCAATCCACCTCTTCAATTCATCTGGAAGGTTTGCGAATGGCGCTTCTGGACGGACTTCTTATCACTGAGGTGTACTTGTCTCTGTCACCGTCATTTTTATCAGTGGCTACATCTCCATCTGCAAAATCTGAACTGTCTGAGGAGGTTTCAGCGACAGCTGGGGGCTCACATCCTTGTGTTGCAGTACTGTCAACCGGTTTGAAGAACGATGAATTTCTGGTGACTGTGACAGTTGGGTTTGCTGCTGTCACCATGAATCCTTTCACGTGTGTCACAGCCATGGGCTCAGGGCTGAATGGCGGCACTTCTTTGGATCCGTGTTATTGTCGACCAGCACCTCGTCTCCAATGTTAATCTCAGTGTTTTTGCCTTACGCCTGGCATCAGCGTATTTGCTTTATTTGTCTTTTCTCCCACTCTGGCATTTGCACCCACTGTCAATTTCGTATCAGTGGTGTGCACTAGAGTAGTAGGTTTTATCACTCTGCCGAACATCAGTTCCGATGGGCACAGCCCGTTGAACTGTGAGGTGTGTTGTGATAGTCTCGGAGTGTGCGGATGGCTTGCATGAACAATCCCTTTGTGATAGAGCATATTTGTAGCATGCGCTTTAAGTTTGCCATACATCTCTCAGCTGTGCCATTAGCTTGCAGCCAGGTGCAATTCTCCTGTGTTGGAAACCCAGATGCTTTGCAAAATCATGCCCACTGAACGGTGGGCCATTGTCTGACTTTACAATGCTCTGGATACCATAGTCAGTGAATGTCTTGTCCAACGCTGGGATAACTGTGTGTGCTGCTGTCGAGTGTACCAGGTGCACTTCTGGGAACCTTGATATCTCATCAATGATGACTAAGGCATACTTTCCATTTTGCATGGGTACAAACAGGTCAACAGCCACTTTGTCCCATACTTGTAACAGCACTGAAGACATTTTGAGTGGTTGTGGGAATGTGCGTGGTGCAACCGCTTTGCAAGGGATGCACTGTCCAAGTATCTTCTCGATTTTAATGTCCATTTGTGGAAACCACACTTTGGTTTTGAGTTGCCTCTTGGTGGACACAATTCTCCTCTGTCCCGTGTGTGCCATGGCAATGACTCTTTCCTGCAATCCTGCTGGTATGATGTTACGATCTTCCTTTAGCAGTAGACCGCCCAAGGATATGGATAGATATTGTTTCAGTTGATGAAATGGCTGAAAAAGTGTTTGTTCCATCTCAGAGAAGTGCATTCCTCTTTTCTTCCAATCATGCCATCTCCCCGAGGACATGCTGTCTTTCACTGCCATGAGTATCGAATCTTGTTTCATGCCGTCGAGTAGCTCAGGAATGGTGATAGATTTGGGCAGCGCATTGTTGGCAATGTATTTGATGTATTGATCTGCTTTTGCAGATTGTGCCTCTTCTTGCGCCTGCAGCGGATGCCTTGATAGGAAATCGGCCGGGTTATTGTCCTTCCCTGGGAAATGTGTGATTGTGAACAAATATTCTTGGGGACGTGGTCCCCATCAAGCAATGCAAGGTGGCATTTTGGCCGTATGTTTGCCATAAATTGTGGTGAGTGCCTGGTGGTTGGTGACGACAGTACATTTCTGCCCGTATAGAAATAGATGGTAATGTTCACATGCCCAGACCACTGCAAGACTTTCTTTTTTGGGCTGCAAATAGGTGTCGGAAGCGGCCTCTCGTTTCTTTGTTTCCCGCCTCCATTGAGGTTCGGCTTGACGCTTGACGTAGCTACACGTCTGTAGGTCCTTTCCTTTGTCGGACGAGAGAGATTGAGTGAGCAGGATCGAGTGTGCAGGAGCGCTGACTATACGCCGTCCGCCGTTGGAGATCCATCTTGATCCAATCCAAGGTGGGGGCGAGCTACGAGCGGCAAAAACAGGGTATTAGCAGACACAAGATCCCTGGCGCGGTAAGCTCGTCCTTCCTCCAGCTGTTTACCAGCTGTCCCTGTTTCTGCACCCTGAGCCCTGAACCTTGAACCCTCCACCTTGCACACGCTCAGGTGTGAGAATTGTGGGACACTGCGGGGGAGAATGCGGGGGGGGGGGAACCCCTTTGATCCCCTTTGATCCCGCAAGTGCCTTAGTTCACACTTTTGAGTGGTGGCTAGTGAAGGCTTTTTTTTATCGTGGTTGTGTGTTTGAAAGATTTTTATTTGCTTTCATCTGATTACACGTGCCATTACAACTTGTGCAAATTGTGGTGTGCTCAAGACACCTTTATCCTGAGTATTCTTCCAAGTGTTGGAGTGCACGCTGCTACTCTGTACTCTGTACTTCTTAAATCAAACTTGGGCGGAGTCCGGCAGTGAGTCCAGACTGCCCAGTCCAATATGTTTTCAGTAAGTGGAGCTGCTGTAACCTTTCAGAACCTTTCAGACCCTCCAGTGCTCCAGTCCTGTCTCTACTCGACTGCTACCGCTACTGCTTCTGGAGCTTAAAAGCACTTCTCCCGCACGGCGTGGAGTCCGGCAGTGCGTCTAGTCTGCCCAGTCTGCTTCGTCTGTCCAAGTGTGTCTCTGTGCTTGTGGACATAATGTCTGATTCCCCTAAGGCTAGCTCCCTCCCCGGACTCCAGACCCGCCACAAGACTCTCCAGCATCGACGGATGCAGAATCCATGGACTGCTGCACCACTTAAAGGCTTAACCGGATTATCGGGCAGCAAGGTAACTAAGGTAAGCAAGTTCATTAATCGGCCTGACAGTCCAACACAAAACACTCTTGCTACCTCATTGGAGTCAGCCCGGTCTGAGATGCCCAAAGCCGTGTTTCAGCCGCCTTTGCAGCCCGCATTGGCAGCTTCCGTGGTCCATGCCGCACCGCTCCCTTCAAATGTTACTGACTGTCTAGTGGACGCGAAGGAAATCTCCCAGGTTTTGGTGGTTGCTCGTCCACCTGCGTTGCCGTCATTGTCAACTCTCGTCCCCATCTCAGTGTCAGTGTCGGTGCAGGAGCACACCTTGACTCCACGAGACCCACAAGACTCTCCGGTGAATGCGGATTCACCAGACATTTACTTTTCCCCATTCGATATTACAGATGCCGAGATTATGAGTGTTTCACAGTTCATCGAAGATGTTGCACAGCCCGAATTAGTTGACCTCAATGGGACTTCCTTGACTTTACTGCCATTGAGCCGTGTTGCTGCGATTTCAAATAACTACTTGACCTACTCGGCTCCCAAAGGCGCCCATATTATTATGGAAAAGCCCCAGGCTGTTTGCGAGTCAATGGAACCAACAACTACAGCTTCGAAATCTACAGTCGCATGCTCCAACTCAGAAGTCTTGAACATGCCGGCACCTAAAAACTTGTCTTTGTTATCCCCTGTTAGAATTGCCACTGGTCCTTTTTCGCAACCAACTGTGAAACTGGCCTTGGCTGCCTCACTTGCTTCCACGCCTCAGCAAGCGTCTTCTTACTGCCCTGCCGAGAAATCCCTGGAAACTTGGAAAATGGCAAGCTTGCCTCTATCTTCTGAAGCCGGAAATTCTTCAAAAAAAGTGCGATCAATTCCTGAAACAGTCAACCTTTCAAATATGCAAACTCTCCACAGAGATTCATCACGTCGAGCGAGTCTGAGTGTTGACTGTCCTACGACTCCTTCCACAAAACCAAGCCTCTCAGTTGCGGCCGCCATTCAAATTCATAACAACGTTCTTGCAGCTTCATCACAAGCAATGATTCCTTTTGTCAAACTTTATGAATCATTGAACTAATCTATTCGAGATCAGGCTGCCATCTTGATGACCTTAACCACCAAAATGGATCACTTTGATAACATCACCCAATTTCTGAAACCACAAATGCAGGCCGAAGCCGAATCGACGATGCAATGGCAACTTCGGCTTGCCGACCTGGCGGCACGTCATCACTGTCAAAACGACAGCCTGACCTCTGGCTTACTAGATGCAGTCAAATGGATGAGGAAGCAAACTAATTCAGTAGACGCCTCATGTGGGTGCCCGCACCAAACATTGAATAAAGAAAACATAGTCAAATTGGGTGCTCAAAGACCCCCTATTGTGAATTCATCAAATATGAACTTCGCTGAGAGACCCAGCCCAAGTGATGTACTGAGTGTGCCATCAAGAGATCTTAGACCAATGCCAAGTATTGACCTAGTCGTGTCTGACTTGCCACCACGGTCCATTAGTGTTGTGGCTCAGTCTTTACCCAAGGTCAATAAAAATCTGGCCACTTCAGGATTATTGGCTCTCACCACTGGGCACGAAAAGCCTCCCCAAGGCCAGCCTCAACTGGACCCACAAGCACCGCAATGTGCCTCATTTGGCATCTTTGTAGGCAACGCAAAATCAGGTAACGTCGGTACATCACCGAAAGCAATGATTGCAGTTCCCTCAGTCAAATTGATGGTGCCATCTAAGAAGCAAAAGAGTATTCCATTTCCGGCTACAAGATCTTACAAAAATAAATCCAGCACCTCGGGTCACTCGAACACAAAAAAAGGTATAAGGAACTTGATGACCCCCCCAAGACCGGGGCTTTTTGTACGCAACACTGGCGCCATCTGAAGTGCCCGCTCCAAAGTGCCGGACGGTACTGTGCAACCTTTGAAACAACTCTTAAAAAGAAGGCGAATCGATTCCGACGATTGTTCATCAGTGACGTCCGTGGTGTCTGTTTCAACGGAGATATGTGACCTATCTACGTATCCTTGTTCTGATGTTAACGACTGCTCCCAGATGCCTGCTGTCAATTAAATCTCAGCCTCCATACATACCAACATCCAAGCCAAAGGCACTAATGATCCTGTTCCATTTAATGGCCATACCAAGTGCTTACCTAATTCCGGAGCTGATAGTGGCCGGCCACCGTCCGCAAGTCCATCTGTCCCGAGTCTAAATCCAAAACTCACTCTGAATCAACGTAAACAACTCATGCCCTTTAAATCTCGAGTTCATGTTTCAAAGTCAACCTTTCAGGCTGGGCATAGCTGTAAATTAAGGCTCCAGAGCATCCACAGTGACGATAAAGAGCTGAACCTCAATAGAGGTAATGTGTTGAAACTGTTCAAGTGTATTCCATCCCTTCGCTCGATAACCTCAGATGATATCAAAATCGTTGAATACGCTACGGAGCGATGCTGTGATTCAGTTCTACTCCACATTGATTCAGCAGGGGTTCGTAATACGATTCTCAAAGCTGCTGCCGATCTATTGTTCTTCGGCTTTGACATTTCTTTGGAACCTATGAAAGCAATTGTAACTCGTTCCCCTGACTCTGCTGACTCTAGGCAGAAGGCCAGCAAGAGTTCTGATGTGTTGCATGTACAGTCTCTTATGCGTACTGCCCAAACTCAGAATTGCCTTGAAAGCTCAAATGTAAGCCGAGAAAATCCAGACAGACTTTATGCACAGGCCTAGCCATGATTGATCTCCTCGGAAAGGCAAAACTCTATTTTATCATGGAACACCTGTGGATTCAAACATCTGTTTAATAACTCGGAGGTCTCCTTAGATCAAGTCTTTGCAATTTGCATGCAGGAGACGTGGTTATTGGACACCCCTTGGAGAGATGGTTTTACCATGTCAGTAAACCCTGTGGTCAAAAATGCTCAAGGAAGACCAAGCGCTGGGTTACTAATAATGACCTGCATTACTCAAAACTGGTAATCGCTGATCTGCTCAAATCCTAACCACCCTTATGTCCAAGGAATCATCGTGCATACTCTGAACTCCAATCTAGCGACAAAAAAACATCTTCTTATTATCAACAGTTATTGGAACCCTGCAAAAATTAGTGCAAAGGCTTTTGTTAATACTGTATGTAACTTAATAGATGATGCAATGCTGCTATATAACAACTTAACAATTATCTGTTGTGGGGACTTCAACTGTTCTTTGTTTCAATTCGATCAGTCAACCAATTGTTACAAGCGACGTCCATTAAAGGATGTGGTGGCCAGAGGGCAAATGTGGGCCAACGCAATGAAAGCGCGCGACTGCGTCATGTTAAATGGTGCTGTCAGTGGTGATATCCCTGCCCAGCCAACCTGGCACCGTGAGCACCAACATAGCATCATCGATTATTTTTGGGTTTCAAGGAACTTTGAGTTGAAGCTCTTAAGCCTTCAAATCCAAAACATGACCAATAGTGACCACAAGCTCTTGAAACTTAGCTGCCTTTTAGATATCTTTAGCTCTGGTCAAGTATACAATCTTCCAGTAGAATCTAACAGTGCAGGTAACCGTCTTCGCATAAATGCATCGCAGATCAGCAGCCTGACTGACAGATTTACTGGCTTATTGAATGGTGTTGATTACCCCTCACTATTGATTGAACATCAGATTGTCACTAAGATTCAGGGTCAAAAGCATACCCAACATAACCATGCGCTCAGTCTTATCATGCACGAGAAAAAAAAAGCTTTGTGTAAAGAATTAAGGCTCATAAAAAAGAACTCACCAAGGAGCATGGTTTCAGATGCTGTGAGAGTTAGAAGAGCCATTTTTAGGAATTGGGTAACCTCACACGAAGCTATCATCGAACAAGATCGTGCCAAGCTGATGATGAAGCTTATAATCACCAAGAACACTCGGGAAATTTGGCAGATATTAAACATGGGCACAACCGACCGTTCAACCACACCTCAAAACACCATCGCGGGTGATAGATGGTCCAGACATTTTTCTGGTGTTTTTGCCAGTTCAATTAACTCCTTTGAGTGTTACTCGGTTGCAAGTCATGGTTCTTGGGCTGTTGACACCCCGCTCGATGAAATTGAACTAGCAATTAAGAGTCTAAAGAACTCTCGTGCTGCTGGCCCTGACCTGATTAGCAATGTGATGCTCAAAGAGAACTTATCAGTCTGGGCCATCTTCATTGAACGATTATTTGCCAGTATTGCCTTGCAAAAATGTCTACCCGTGTCATGGTTTAACATCCATTATAGTGCCCATCCATAAGAAAGGTAGCTGGGATTGCCCGGATAACTACCGACCGATTGCCCTCCTAGATACAATCGGGAAGATCTTTGGCTCTCAGCTGCGCTTGAAGCTTGTTCAATGGGCGCATTTATCTGGTATCCCTGATGTATGGCAAACTGGCTTCACTAAAGGTGTGGGCGTCGATGTGAACCTTTTAATTCTTACCATTCTGAAATTTGAAGCTCAGAAAGCCAGGCATAACATCTACCTAGCATTTATTGACATGAAGCAGGCCTTCGATTGTATAACTAGAGGCCTGCTATGGAACAAATTAAGAAAATGGAATTGTCCACCAAATATCCTTGATCCAATAATAGCTCTTCATTTGAATACCTCAATCCGGGTACACCTGAAAAGAAGTGGTGAACTGTCCGATTCTATCCAAACGGCAAGGGGTGTAAAGGAGGGGTGCCCCCTTGCCACGGATTTGTTCAATTATTCTTGGCGGATTTACCGAATCATCTTGGACATGTCCACGGTTTTCCTCCAAAGATCAACCAAGTTCCAGTAAGTTGTATTGCTTACGCGGATGATCTAGTGTTAATTGATAGAACTCAAATTGGTCTCCAACGGTTGCTCAGCTCTTTACATGAGTACCTATCGATCAATGAGCTCACAATTAACACCGAAAAAAACAAAAATTGTGGCAATTGGCACTGTTTCAGGTAAAAAGGCCAAGGCGTTCAGGTGGGTCGTAGGTGGCCAGTTCATTGATACTGTTGACTCTATAAGATACTTGGGTGTGCAGTTGAACAACTCCATCTGTGAACACCAATGGGTAAAAGATCTGAAACTAAAAACCATGAGTCTTGCCTTTCAAGTGGCAAAAATAAACAAAAGCTATGGCAAATTTTCTTTATCCCCGGTCCTGCCGTTCTACTTGCAAGAGGTAGTTCCTATTCTAACTTTTGGCGCTGAGGTCAGCTGGAACATCAGCAAGCATATCTGGAACTCTTTAGAAGGGCGTTTTTGGCGCTATGTTCTGCACCTACCTCAATGCGTTTCAATGATATCTTTACGATATGAATTGTCACTGAACTCTTTGTATAGCCATGTGATCTGGAAAACAATTATATTAATGCGAAAGATGTCTGTTGAAAATCCGATTCCCGCGTACCGAATATTCAACAAAACCTATTCTGACAATAATTTGACCTTATTAGACATGTGGCGTCTCAGAGTACAAGCCTGGGTCGATGCGCGAGAATCTCTGAGTTTGATCTTTCCACAAGACCACAACATGCAAAAAAGAAATTTGAATCTTGGGCTTGTACCATCAACATCGACAAACGGGAAAAACTATCTTCAAGAAATTGGCCAGGCATTGGTCAAAAAAAGTTAAATCTCCAGTCACATTAATTAATGCATTCTCCATCTCGCTATTACCGTGAGCAATTCCTCAGGTTCCGACTGAACATCTTGAAATCCAAGGAAATTTTCTGGCAAAGAAAAGATAAACTTGCAAAAGACAATCTATGCCGCTTCTGTTCCGTGGCAGTCGAATCGCCGAAACACTTAGTTATCGAGTGTGAGAAAACTAGTGCATTGCGTTCTGTAAATTTGAGTCAATTTGCTCCTTTAGATAATGATATGTTTGCTTGGTGGCTTAAGATTTCATCTGGTGCAAATGTTAAACATGTTGGTGCAATTGTGAAATGCCCGCTTTGAGTAATGATCTCAATCTTCTATTCTGTGTTTTGGAGGTAATGAACTGGGATAGAATTGACTTTCCGCATGTTATGTATAAATTGGCTGATGTGTTTTTAACTTTGCTTTTGCTCGCTTACTTTCTTCTTTTTCTGACGTGAAGAGTTATTGGTTTTGTAAGAGCCTATTGAGTTATGTTCGTGGAATTGAAACAAACGTTTTTATGTATGTTAAAACTGTAGATATTAAATAAAAAATAATAAATAAATAAATAGGTACACTCAGCAGGGGATAAGCTGCGGCTGGCATAATCTACAATGTGGCGAGCCGATTTGGCAGTGGGCAATGTCGAATTTCATTTGACTGAGCAAGGATGGCCCCTAGTCCGGCAGGGCTGGCATTGACGGTCAGTTCTGTTTCCAGGTCAAGGTCATAGTATGCCATGCAGAATGCAGCTGTCCCCTGGATGAGGCCTCTATATATCTTACTTTGTAGCGAGTTGACCTTCTCCTTGAGTCCTCTGGCGACCGACTCCTACGAGTGTCGTCCCTTCGATCTCTTTGTTGCCAGTATTTATGAGGAGACTTGCTTCCTGCTTGTAGATCAACGCCTTCTGCTGGTGGGCGACGTCCACTGTCTGGAGCGGGAGTCCTCTCATCTCCTGTGTGCTCCGCTCAAGTGGGAGTTGTACCCGCAGCAATACCATTTCTTTTGTTCTTGCATCTGTTCTTTTCCAGAGGATCGCATTTGGCAGAGGGGTTATGTTTGAGCTGTCTACATAATTTTGATGTTGCCCAATGATTCTGTTTGTAGTGACAGTGCCATGTCTGCCTTTGCGAATTGCAAGATTTTGTACAAGGACCTGGATTTTTACAATAGCCTTTTCCGGAAATCAGCCTATTCACAACTAGCAATTGTCTTAGATTTCAGGGCTTGTTTTGTGGAATAATGGTCAGAATTGCAATATTTAACTCTCTTGTGCAGTCTCATTATGAAATTGTTAAGCGCTTCTCCCTTTTCTTGCGTGGGCGTATGAAAAATGTGGTGTTTATAGTCTACGTTCCTTAGTGGGGCAAAGTAGTTGTTTAGCACGGTAATGATACCTTGAAACGTGTTGGTTGTGCTTTCTTGCATCTCAAACACAATGGGCCTCATTACGAGCTTGCCGGGCCGAAGACAACGATTCTGGTAAGCTTGCAAACTCTGAGTTGTGCTCGTGGGTGCCTTTCATTCCACCAGGTCTGACTTGGCGGAATCAAAGGCACCCACGAGCACAGCATGTCGGATGCACAGGCCCCGTTATAAACAGTGCCTGTGCACCCGGCTTCCCCATTCCCATTTGAGCCCTATGGGCTCAAATGGGAATGGGGAAGAATTTTTTACGGCGCCCAGGAATGGGCACATACCGGGTCCGGCATGGCCGTAATGACCCGGTAATTTGGCCATTAATGGGCGCTGTAAAAAATGAATACCGACGGCAGCCGTGCCTGTATTACAGGCGCGGCTACCACCAGCCTCGTAACGAGGCCCAATGTCTCGTACTACTGGCCCTAATGAATGCATCAGGATGCCCCTCAGCCGGCGTTCCTCCCTCAACCCTGTCGCATCAATGTAGATATTTAACTCTTTTAACCATCAAGTCCACCGCGGAGCCAGGCTGCTAGTATCTGATATGTCGAAAGGCGGGATTGCCTGCAATTGTAAGGACTCATGGCTGTTTTCTTCTCTGGCAGAATGACTGGGTACAAGGGGAGCAGAGACTTGACTTGAGGAGCTCCTGTCAGCCTCATTGTCAGACATGGTTGAGGTGTGCAAAACAATGGGGTATTATTCGTTGTGCACTCACCTCTTGAGATGTCGTGTTGCTGGGCCCTCAGACAA
The DNA here is from genome assembly GCF_040938575.1 of Ambystoma mexicanum. NCBI lineage: Eukaryota > Metazoa > Chordata > Amphibia > Caudata > Ambystomatidae > Ambystoma > Ambystoma mexicanum. Next base: position 1,365,556,084 of record NC_090934.1, read on the forward strand.
GTTGCACGTGCTATAGATGATTGTGTTGAGCCGCCTCTCGGCAAGTTTGTAACATCATAGGAAATGCACCACACTCAGCAGGAAAGAGTGCCAGCTTCGAGGCCCACACTGTAGGAGGCGGGCAGGGAGCGTGCTTCACGCGATTGAAACGAAGGAAGACAGTTTTCTTTTTGTTGGGGCCCAAGAATTGTCTACGATGCCGGCAGCTCTACTGGGTCCTGCGGGCCGCTTCATGTGCAGGCCGAGAACCACGTGTGCTCATGCATCCGTCGCCGATCCCGGCACTCGCATGGTACGCGACAGGTCCTGAGGGACAGGCACGTAAAATCTGGCAATGCAGCAAGCCGTATTGTGCTCAGCACGAGCCAGGGGAGTTGCTAGGTCTGGAAAAGACCCGGGGCTAAGCTGATGTTGGAACTGTTGGGACTGGGGGCTAGCTAGTCTTTTGGCTGTAGTTCCTGCGATTCTATCCGGGGCTACAACCAAAAGATCAGGGGCTATAGCCCTCTTGCCCCCCCTAGCAACGCCCCTGGCACGAGCAGGTATCATGACTTCTTCGTTGCCACTGTCAATGTTCAAACGGAAGATCAAGAAGGCATGCAATGAAATACAGACGCGATGTTGCTTGTTGAAAACCTTTATTCTCACTGCCTTTACTTTCCCTTTTGGCGGTAACTCTGCCTTGCTGTGCACCCGTCCCTTAACCTCTAGACAGAGAAAGAGGACTGGCGTTCGCATGCCCTTGTCTGTTCATAGACAACATTACAGTGTTGATGGGAGGCATGACAAAAGTGCATGGTTGTGATCCCTACAAAACACTGTTAAGATTTCAAGCACCCTGTTCTGGTTGGTTGGAAAGTCATGTCCTTCGGTCCTCCTGTTTCACCTATAATGAGCCTGGTGAACATTGTGTAGGAATTCTGCTACACAGGACTCCTATTTCACCCCCAAATAACAGTAGAGTCTCTCATCAATTACCCTCAGCAACCGTCCGACAAATCTAGTAACAGCACAAGGGTAGACCTCCTCCCCCCTGCTCCCCCCCATTTACCAATCCATCCGGATTGGGGTTACAACAAAAGAAGTAGACACGAGGTCCCTTGAGGAGGTCTTCATCGCCAGTGACTCAATGGGTCTAAATTATTTAGGAAACTCAGGTTTTGCCCCACTTTACCTTACAGCCGTTTTACACAAGCAACAATCCAGGTGTGACGCCCCACAACAAACAATCCATTGTGTAATACAGGTTCCTCTTACACAACTGGAACAACACAAAGACACACCAGAAACACCTGAACAACAGCTTTAGGATGTGCTACAGTGCCTGCACCAGTTGCCAGCGTGGATACCATACCCTATCCTTACCTGTGCCGGGGACCTGCTCAACACTTCTCAGGCCTAACCTGTCACTTCTGCAAATAGAGATATAAACATATCCTTCCTAGATGTCTTCAGCAAGCACTTCACTCAGAAAACACGCCACCTCATCTGCACAAGTCACCTGAACGAGCATCATGCTAGCACGCCTCCTGTGCTCCTCCATAATTAATGACGCATTCTCGGATCCCATTGCTGGAAGAAAATTGCGATGCCTGTTTGTAAAAATGTCCTGCCAGTATTGCCCCCACTAAAACACATGGCAGGGAGAAACAAACACAGCATTTTATTAACCGGTATCATAATGTTCCATTTGGAACATCTACAGTACCTCTGAAGATGTTAGTTTCAGCCTTAACAATGCCGTTCCGGTGTTGCCCTAGTTAAGGTTACTGGCATATCGGAATCTACATTGCCCTACAAATGCCCCTATCACCTCAAAATGCCCTCGATTTGCCTCACATCACTGACAGTGCTCTAAGAATTGCCACATGCCAAGTCTATTGCCACAGAGCTACATATGACAAGTCCCCAATACCCAGTGATTTGCCCCCAGGACCCGGACATTGCCCCAAGAACTTCCACATAGCATGTCCATTCCCCAGGAACGGTCTATACGTGTTTCCATTCTCTTGATATCCTGGTAACCCATATAGCCCCCAGAAATGCCCATGTCGTATGCATTACCCCAGATAAAGCCCCATGCCACGTTTGCTAATCTCAGAACTGCTCTGCGCAATATCCAGTGCCCCAGAACTGGCCATGTCACTTCACATTTCCCCGTGTTTTTCCCATGTCCTGCAATTGCACCAGCACTGCCCCTTTGCAATGCTCTCCACCCTCGGAACTCCTTGAACAGCCCATGTCACGTCTGATTGCCACGCGGTGTGCCCTTTCAGTTATAGTGTGCCCAGACCTGCCTTATGAAACGTCAGTTTCATCGGAGCTGCCCCACGTCACATCTACCTCCACTGAACCAACCAATACAGTTGTAATGCCTACGAACAGCCCCATTCCATCTGTGCCCTGTGCACGGTCTGCTGCCCTCACAAATGCTTATCACATCCCACTGTCCCCTGATTTACAATGTCACTCACGCTGCCCTCAGACCATGCCCATGTGGCATCTTACTGCCCCTGAATTACCCCATATCACTCTCATTGCAATGAAAACTGCTCCACGCAATGACCCACTGCCCCTGAATTGCCCCATGTCATTCCCACGGACCGTAGAACTATCACCTTCCACTGCCCCAGCATGGCCTCATGGCAATTGCAACCCCCCGACCCCCAGAGATACCGTTACAACAACCCATTGCTGCAGAAATGTCCCCTGTCGCACCCCATTGCCTCTAAATTGCCCCACGTCACTATCATTGCACCTGGAACTGGCCATGCCACCCCCACTACTTAACAGAATGCCCAAAGCACTTTATTACCCCAGGTCTGTCCCATGTCAAACTGCACTGCTTCCTGTTTTCCCCACTGGCACCCTTATGACCCTAGGAGCTACCACACGTTCCATCCCATTGCTCCATGTTCCTTGGATTGCTCCAGGAAGTGACGTATGTCACATTTCTTTGCTCCCTGTATTGCCCCATATTGTTCAAGTCCCGAGACCTGTTCCTGGTCGTACCCCATTCCTCAATGAAACACTCAATTTCACCCTTATCAGCCCCCAGAACTGCCCTATGTCATGGCCCATTGCTGCCTGCATTACCCTATTTCAGACTTAGTGCCTCGAAACCTTCCCCATATCACACACTGCTGCTTTCTTGTTGTTGCTTGGCACCCTCTCATGGCCACCAGGACTGCCCCCATGTAAAAGTCTGTTTGTCCTTACAATCTGCACTAAGATCTGAAACTTTGGAACCAACCACTTCCTCCGAGTTAGCCACAAGCACTAGCCACATACCCAGGGAAACACACGCCCCTGTCCCTGGGGCCTGCCTCCTTACGAACCACTGGAGACCTTCGGGTGTCTGATCACAGCTCTGGAGAGGTGGTCTCATACCTGCTTAACCTCTCGGTTTTTAGGGTTTTTGATGCAGTTTCCAGGTCCAGTCTGATACTCCATCCGATTGGCTGCAAAAGACTGTTGCCGGTAGCGAATCGGGTGGAGGTGTGGGGGGACCCATAAACTGTATAAAAAACTGGATGGTAGCTTTACATCATTCACCACTGCCCAGTCCACTGACGCCACAGCCTGGGAAGTCTAAGCATCTGATTGGTTAGACATCACAAAAGAGGTTGGTCCTCTATTTCCCTCAATATGCCACAAACATGCTCCGCTTCCGATTGGCTTGCTCTTTCTGTCCCGCCATCAAGCGACAACGCAGATTGGATTATTTCTTTCACTTTACTTTATCCCGGCAGTGCGCCTGAACACTAATTTCGTCCATAGCAGACATTTTAGGGCTGGCGAGTCTTTGGGTGGATCTTAAATGAAAATAACTATTTTTTACCTGTACTGCACACATGTTAATGTTTTCAAAAACACTATTTGAAGAAAATATCCTCTCTTGGTTTTGTGTGTGTATTGATTTTATGGAAGGCGAATGCCATTCGTCCTATGTTTGATGGTGTCATGTGAGCACGACGGAAAGTTTCGCAGTTGCGCATGCGCTGGTGAAATAAAGTGGCCCTACCCAGGCTTGCGAGTGCACGCCAGGAACCCGAAGAGTAAAGACCTGTGTCCCGCATCTCCTTTCAGGTACGGGGGGCAAGGCCTGACCATGGGGGTTCTCGGTGCAATCGTAAATATCACACTGGCGACGAGGATGCTACTGGGCAGGGGATTAACATTCCAACAACACATATTACAACAGCAATGATTCCAGACGCCTGCCAGGAGCATTAACCCTCAAGGGTCGTTTCCACAGCCATTTTGTGTATTCTATGGTCGCGGCTCCACACTTGGAGAGCTTGTGCGCCATGGGAATAATTGTTTGAGCCCTCCAGGGCTGGATCGAACTTACTAGAAAGTGCACAGGGGCCAGAAAAGAAAGGGCCTGAGGGGCCCTCAACTTAAAAAATGTTTTCCATCTCTGTCTGAACTCTCAGGGAGTACGATCCTCTTTATCGTCCTAAGGTGGGAATCGGGGACAAGACCACCATACCTACAAAGTACACCTACTGGTACACACTGCAACCCTTGCAAGGGGGCCTGTGTTGTTGCGACGCCGGGAGACTCAGATTGCGGCCTTCACGAGGGTGAGAGGTGCCTGTGCGATCTGTCAACATGAGCAACGCCGACGATGCCGTCCAAGGTGCTGTTGGGGCCCTGCAAGGTAGGAGGACACCCCGGCAGAAAGGCACACTGGCCCCAATGCCAGAGTTTGACACATCAGGTACCCCCTCAAAGTTGGATCCAAAACGGCTGCTGTGGGTTGAAAAACTCAAGATGTACTTTAAAGCAATTGGCGAGACGGACGATGAAGCAAAAGTGGCGACACTCATCTACGCAGCTGGATCTGAGGTGCATCGAATGTTCAAATCCCTTACTCCCACCGACAACTCGTACCAGGCTGTGAAGGACTCCCTCAAGGAACACTTTATGCCGATTGTGAATCAAGATTTTCGAAAGATTAGTCATGTGCAGCGAGAAGCAGTGGGAGGGGGAGTCCCTCAACCAAACTTTGTGGGAGGCTCCGTCAATTAGCGAGCACATGCCACTCGGAAAATGAAGAGGGCATGGTCCGCAATCAGCTAGTGCAGGGGTGCAGTTAAGGAAAACTATGAAGACAAGTCCTCCGTAAGCCGGGCTGACACTAGCCCGCATTCTCGAGATGGGGAGGTCCTATGAACTTGCAGACAGCCGCGCCACCAAGATGGATGCTGCAGTTAAGTCTCTAAAAGGAGAAGAGGTTTGTGCTATGGGGCGACCATCGAACGCCAGCCCGTCAAGGTCCAGATGGCCCCCAGGGAAAGCCGAGACATCACAACCATGCCCTAAATGCGGCTATGATCTCCCACATGCAGGTGACTGTCCGGCGAAGGGAAGAGTGTGTGGGCGCTGCAGGGCCGCAGGACATTTTGCAATAATGTGCCGAGCTGCCGCTCCAATCACCATTCCCAGGGCGTCAAGCAGAATGGTCAGCGACATGCCTCAGCAACAAAGACAGGTAGCCGTGGTTTAGCAGGATGTGCAGGGTCTGGAAATAGCTGAAGAAGAGGAAGAGGAGGAAAAGGTCTTCTTTATCTCAAGCATCGACTCTATGAAAAGGAAAAGAAGGCAGCCCACGTGCACAGTGACAGTATGTGGGACATTTACTCCGGTACTGATAGACACAGACACATCTGTGTGTTGTCTAGCGACCCGCCACTATGAGGCACTCTGAGGGCTTTTGGCATTAGGGAAGGCACGTGCCAAAATAATTTCGCTCTGGGGAACCCAACCACTACCTCTCTGAGGTGCGTTTGTGGCTCAGGTGACCCAGACAGACAATGTCATCCGAGCAAGATTCTTTGTGACAGATATTAGTCTGCACTCGCTCTTAAACTGTGCTGCATCAGAAGCACTGGGAAGTGTGCATTTTGCACTCACAGTGTATGCAGAAGACATCAATGACATAATGGAGGGGTTCGGCAAACTTTTCCGAGGGGTTGGGAAGCTCAAGGGTGAGCCCATCAAATTACATATTGATGAGACATCGGCGCATACCATTCCACCTGAGAAAACAAGTAGAGAAAGAGCTACAGAACTTAGGTGACTTAGATATAATTGAGAAAGTAGGAGGCCCCAACCTGTGGGTGTCCCCCATCGTAGTAACAGCCAAACCGAAGCAGCCAGGGTCTGTCCGCATGTGCATGGATATGAGGCTATCCAATCTCACCATCAAATGTGAGAGACATATTACGCCAACAATGGATGATGTGGTGGAGGAACTACAGTGTTCTTCAAACTCGATCTGCGGTCTGGGTACCACCAGTTAGAACTACACCCAGACTCGCGCAACATAACAACCTTTATGACTCATCATGGGTTATATCAATACAAGCGACTGAGCTTCGGAGTCTCCTGAAGTTTTCAAGAATTTTATCAGCGATGCCCTTGCCGGCCTGGAGGGTGTGATGAACCTGAGTGATGACATCTTGGTCTATGCTAAATCAGAGACTGAGCACATGACTCGCCTGGAAAAGACACTGGACAGGATCAGGAAGCTAGGGTTGACACTGCACAGTGAATAGTGCAAATTCCTTAAAGAAAGCATCAAATTCTTTGGGTTCATCTTTCATGCCAAAGGGATTTCCCCAGATCCACAAAAGGTCAGAGACATTCAGGAAGCGAAACCTCCAGAAAACATCTCGGAGGTTAGAAGTTTCCTCGGCATGATGACCTACTGCAGGAGATTCATTCTGAACTTGGCAACCCTCTCAGAGCCTCTCTGGACCCTGACCAGAAAAGACACCGCCTGTGCGTGGGCAGAAGCTGAACAAAAGGCTTTTGACACCATCAAGAAAGCACTCACAGGTGATGAAACAATGGCGTTCTTTGATCCAAGAAAGGAGTCCAAAATAATTGTGGATGCCAGTCCGGTCGGAATAGGGACAGTACTCCTCCAGCCAGACACCCAAGGGCAAATGAAACCCATCGCCTATGCCAGCAAGGCGCTCACTGGAATGGAACAAAGGTACTCGCAGATTGAGAGGGTGGTGTTGGCAGTTTTGTGGGGCTGTCAGCATTTCCGCATTTACATTCTGGGTAAGCCTGTATCTGTGATTACCGATCACAAGCCATTGATCCCCACCCTGGCGGGTTCCTCATCCACACCACCCCCCAGGATAGACCCGTGGACGCTAGCTCTTATGGAATACGGAGTCAGACTGAACTACAGACCAGGGACTCACAACCCTGTGGATTACTTGTCACAACATCCTAGGAGCGGCAGTGATCAGGAACCGACAACGATGGTGGACAGTGATGAGCATGTCCGCCTGGTGGTAGACACTGCAAAACCCATGGACCTGACATTCAAAGAGGTAGCAGAGGCCTCGAGAGAGGACGAAAGTTTCTGGCTAATTCAAGAGGCCATATTTAGTGGCGAGTGGAGGTCGGTACTGTCCAGTACCACTCGCAGGGAAAAGGACACTGAACGTGAACTGGAACAGCTGTGGCGACTCTAACATGAACTCTTGGTGACTGGGGAAGGATTGCTGCTACGGGGTCACCAGATAGTAGTTCAGAGGGCATTGGTGGAGAGAGTGGTGGAACTGGCCCACTGTGGCCACCATGGCACAGCGAAGACAAAGGCGAGACTATGCCCCAAGGTATGGTTTCCAGGGCTCGAAACAAGGGTGGATGAGTATGTCGGCAGGTGACTCTGGTGCCAGGCAGCCGCCATTGTAAACAGGGATCCCACCATTGAATCTATGGTGAGAAGCAACAACCCCTGGGACACCGTACATTTGGGCTTTGGGTCGACAGGGAGAGGAATGTACTTTCTGGTAATGATCGACCAGTGGTCAAGGTACCCGGAGGTAGAGCTGGTAGAGTCGACGTCCTGTGAACAGATCATCCAAGTGATGGAAAAGATGTTTGCCACCCATGGGTTCCCACAAGTAATTTGCTCCGATAATGGACCACCATTTCCAGGAGGAAATTTCACGGAATTCATGACAGACTGCGGCATCATGCACAGAAAAGTGATGCCTGGATGACCGAGGGCAAAGGGGGAGGCCGAGCGCTTCATGCAAACGCTCAACAAGATATTCTGCATAGCCCAAGGGCAGGGAGGAGAACTGAAAATAACCCTGTACCAGTTCCACAGAGAGTACCAATCCACCCCCCACCAATCCACAGGGTTACCCCAGCTGAAGCCCTCTTTAACAGATGCCCAAGAGGGCCCATTTCAGAGACAGAAGGTCGTCCGCCAGGCATCCGTGATTGATGACCAAAGAATGTCAGAAGACCAGCTAGCACACAACGAGGGGGAGAATGCCAGGTGCCCGCTCAAACCGTGGAACATTGAGGTGGGTGACACGGTCTTGGTGAGGAACCGCCGTCCTGAAGGAAAACTGTCCCTCAATTATGAACCTACTCCGATGGGAGCAACCCAAGTCAAAGGGTCAATGGTGACCGCTGCTGATCAGAGAGGGGCGATGACAAGGAATTCTTGCTTCTTTCAGAAGATTGGAGGGGGGGAGAAGCGGATAGATCTACGAGGGGAAGCCTCCCCAGCCCATACTGTGGACAGAGACCACCCACGGAAGAAGATACCAGGGATCCAGAACTTGTACCAGGTGACCTAGAGAGAGAGAGAGAGAGAGGTTAGACTGCGACGGGGGAGCGTTATTCCCGCCGTGAAGGCTGTCAGTGTCCGGTGCAGTTCAAAGACTATATCATGGATCAGAGTTGAAACCAACCTGCATTTCTCTGTACTGCCCACGTTGGGCCCACCATGTTTTCATGTGTTATTACATGCATGTCTGTCATGTTGACAGCAAGTTGTGCCTAACGGCTGTGTTTGAATTTTGTTATGAAAAAGGAGGAATGTGATGATGGTGTCACGTGAGCGCGACAGCAACGTTTGCCATCCCGCATGTGCTGGTGAAATAAAGTGGGCGTACCCAGGCTCGCGAATGCGTGCCGGGAACTCGAAGAGTAAAGACTTGTGTCCGCATCTCCTTTCTGGTACAGGGGGTCAAGGCCTAACCACAGGGCGGTGCTGGGTACAATCGTAAATATCACACTATGCAATTTGGGTGGTGATGAAAAGCCAATTTAATGAAATGTGCATATTTCAGGTTGAACTGCAAATTTCTGACGTCACATCACATTGCGTTAGTTGATTTGCCCCTGCAGTTTGCCTTATGTTTTTCACAGGTGGGCGGGGCGTGTGGGCGGAGCCATGCACAAATGGGCAGAGTCTTGTGTGGCTGTGGGCGGGGCATACATCTCAGGGTTTTTGATTTTCAAATGTAGTCAGGTATGGCATGGTCTTTGCTCAGGCCTGAGACTGTGCAGCTCCGGCACACCATGGGCCTCTCCTAGGAGTCAAAAAGTGCAGGGCCACCCTGTGCTGGCAGAGACAGTAGCCATTTAGGCTCCCATGTGTGGCTGTGTAACCATTCTGTCCTGTTGTCAATGGCCAGAGCAGGGGCCTTACTTCTTACTCTTTATAGGAAGACAAATGTGGCGTTCGCATCCCCTCTGCCACCCTGTGCCCAAGCTGAAACCAGCAAGAGAATAGGGCGCCCTTGGGAGACAAGGGCCAAGAGAAGCAAATCTCGGGGTAGCAGCCCCCGCTCCAACCCTCCTTTGTCGAATTCGAAGAGAGCGGCCCGGGGACGCAAGAAGAACCCGAACTGATAGAGGAGACTAACCAGGAGATAATCAGGGCAAGAAAAGGAAGGAAGAAGCAGGGAGAAGAGGACAGTAGAGGATGGGAAAAGACCAACCCTAAGGCCACAGGGGGACCTTGCATACTATTGAAGCATCCAATTAATCCCAAAGTAGCTCATGAAGTTAAGGGTTGGTCTGCGACAGAAGACAACTTGCAGCTGGCAAGTTCGAAATCCAGCAGGGCCGACTCAGCCCTTCATCTACAATGTCCAATGTTTACATGATGATTTTTCTAATACTCGGGCAAACCTCCTTGGACCCTGTCTGATAACGAAACTATGTAATGGGCCTCATTACGACCCTGGCAGTAGAGTGATGTCACTCTACCGCCACATTACGAGTTCTGCTAGAGAAGCCGGCCTGTACGCCTGGTCAGACCAGACGTGCAGAGCGGCACCCGCTAGCAGAACAGGATGCTAACAACGGTCCAGTTATTGACGGGACCGTTGTTAGCATCCTCCCCATTCCCATTGAGCCCTATGGGCGCTCAAATGGGAATGGGGACAGACCGGGTCCCACAAATGGGAATTACCAGGCCCGCAAAGGTCAGAATGGCCTGGTAATTCACATTTTTCCAGACTCGGACCCGAATTTGGGGGTAGCCATGCCAGTAAAAACAGCATGGCTACCTCCAAACTCGTAATGAGGCCCATTGTCTTTGTTTTCTGAGTTTTGTATGACACTCAGCAGCTGGATGGCCGCTTCGGCGACCTGTGCAAGTGGAAGGAGCATGGAGGAGGTTGGATCTTGAAGGAAGACCGTGTTCATAGACGATAACGGGGGTGGCCCCTCACTGACCTTGTTCATGCTGCATGTAAAAGCAACAACACTTCAGACGTTTCACAAAGGCCCTGAAAGCTGAAGTGCTCAAACACACCCAGAAGCCATCCCCAATAGCCATTGCTAAGGGCTATATCCTCTGAAGGAGTTCAATGTTCACCAGTTCCATATATTCATCATTGGACCAGTGTTGTAGCAAGCATCTTGAAAGTGGTCCTAACACTGCGGGGAAAGCTCACACTGTACTGTCTATTCCCTTTCACCCTCTTCCATTCCAAATCCACCTGCCTCTGGTACCGGGCGCCCAGAAGCCAGGGATCTGTGGGCATGGGCATAATTTTAGGGGGGGCAGGGGTGTTTGTCCCCCCCAACTTTCATGGCACACCATTTTTCCCCATTCATTTGGCTGGGGCACCTTTTCTTCAGATGTCATGCCCCCCCAACATTTTCAGCAAAGTTACTCCACTGTCTGCGGGGAACTAGGAGAATGGGCCAACACAAAAGGCAGGGTGTGTTCCTTGACCATACAATGCATGTGCAGCGCTGAATCATGTTTAGTGAAGCACACGATTTGATAAACACCACTGTATGTGGGACGAATCAACTTCGGGTAGCACCCGTGATCCAGGGATGAATAACGGTTTCTAAACCATCAATCAGCCCCACAGCTCTAGTACACCAGAAGGCAGAGGCATTGCTGGACGGTGGGGTGGAGGTTGTGGGGCTGAGGGGGCTATAGCCACGGATCTTTTGGTTGTAGCCCGGATAGAAACTCAGGGGCTACAACCAAAAAGCTATAGCTAGCCCTTAGTCCCGTCAGTCCTGACATTATCTTAGCCCTGATCTTTTCCAGACCTAGCAACACCCCTGCCAGAAGGGATCCAAACAGATCAGAAACACAAGCAAATTATAAACCTCTTTGTCCAATTTCGGTAACGTGGACGGAACGGTAGACTTATCTCCGAAAGGTTGTAGATTGTTGGTTAGTTGCAACACAGCAAAAATACAATTATTACCCAGTGCTAAAAGGGATTGTCCATTCAAGGTTGTATACAAATATGTACTTATTTATTATCACAACAGACATTTCTAGCACACTACAAAATGCAACCCACCCTGTAAAGGAATGCAGAGGACAGACAGTTTAAAAGAAGAAAAAAGGATGCACTCTGAATACTGACAGAAGGGTAGTCGGTATAGTAATTAATTACAATAGTTCAAGGATACTTTGTTTCAATACAAAGGCAGAAATTGTTTGTAAAATGTCACTAAGGGGCCATCGGACAAGGACCAGGGGGATAGAACCACAATATAACTTGTGTGTAGGAGGTTCTTGGTGTTCGACACAGTCAAGTCAGTTTCAGGGCGCTTTGCCGTTTCTGCAACAGAGTTCAAGACTGGAGACAGCTGCGGGTATCAGACAGCAAGCAGTTCGGTAAGCAAAGCTGGACAGATAGCGGCAGGCTGGCCTACAGCTACACGCTGGCTCAGGGTCAGGAATTGTCTGTGTGCTGGTTCGCAGTTCTGAAGCACTGGCCGAAGTGTCTCGGACAGCTTTAGCGACTGAAGCATGTCCGGTGCAGTCGGTTGCAGCTCGAGGGGCTCGACTGGCTCGAAAATGTCCTTAAAGGCAGACATCGGTAGATGCTTGTAGATGTACTTCTCCTAGCTTCTTCACTGGGCTTGTGTCATACATTAAGGTGGGCGGTTCAAAACTGAGGATGTTGTTGCAGGCAGCTACCTTGTCCTTGATTTAGTTCAGAGACTCTCTGGTACTTTTCACCTAGGAAGCTTGCTGCAGAGCCTAGCAGGGCATGCTGTGTGCTGGCTGGATACCGGTTCTGGAGCTGCCTGAAGGTCCTCTGGATTCAGTATCTCCCTCTGTTCCCTAACAGATGTTTAGAGGTGGGATCATGCTTCCCTCTTGTAGGTCCTGGCCTTCCTTCACTGGCGGAAGATGTAAGACAGACTGTACCTTCAGCCAGGGTTCTTCTTGTTACTCCTTGAAAAGTCTTCAGATGATCTGCCAAAAGAGGGGCTCGGCCCTCTTTTAAAGCCAAATGGGGCACAGTGATTGGTGTAGGCTAAGCCTATCTTAATGAACCAATCCTGGGTCCCCACCAACAATCTCCAGTATGCATGAGGTCATAACCAGAGTGCTTTGCAACAGAAAAGGTAAAGGGTTGAAAACATGTAATACTACCCATCTTCCTGTCTGTTGTGGATCAAAGGGTCTCCCTAGTTAATGGAGCGCTCTGTGGTTCATGATTAAAGCAGCAGGTTTCCCTTGAAACTGCAGCAGGAACAGACTTCCTGGCTCTGCCAATCCACATAATTGTACCTTCTGAATGGAGTCCCCCTGGGGGCATGACTACTGTAATACACACAGTCCCAGATATGACATGTCACTGTCCATTATGTGAGAAACCTGAGGGTATCCTCACTCCTGTTCCCCCAGGATCCTCTTCTCAGGTGGCCGGGGAAAGGCCATCGCTCTTGGATCCTGACCCTGATGGTGGAGAATCAAGGGCGGATCACCAGGGTGGAGGGTCCTTGGGGATTGGGAGTGGGGTACCCTCAGGTTAGACACAGTATTCCACATTTCCTTTTCAGTGAGAACCGTCTATCCCGGGGGCAGTTATGGGGTATTGATATCCCTGTCCTACTGACCAAGACCATACCAGGAATGCTTACCCATCTAGAAGCCACAGAAAGAGGGTGAGGAAGGGAGGGGTCAAGTGTAAGACATGGGCCCTCATTACAAGTCAGGCGGTGGACCATGGTGCTATTAGCACCATGGTCCATGCCGGATTCCGCCATGGTGGATGGCGGAATTACCGCCCCATTCCAAGGTGAGTGGGGAGGTAATTCCCCATTCACCATTTGCCCTTCCCCATTCCCATTTTTGCCCCATACGGCATAATGGGGATGGGGAAGGCGCTAATTACGGCACCATAAATTACGGTGCCGTAATTAGCATCAAGGTCGCTTAGCGCCTTGGACTTTAACGCCTGCAAAAAGCAGGCGTTAAAGTGTGAATCAGGCGTTAAGTGTTAATGGCGCCGTTAAACCTTTAACCCCTGATTTGTAATGAGGGCCATGGTATCTCCCCTTTCCTATTGAAGACCAACCTAATCCTCCACCAGCCTTTATAGGCTATTGTACAACATCTCTCCTCACTTTCCCACACTTTACCTATGACAGTACTGGGACGAAGAAGAGGAAACTAGGAGTAATGAACACTAGCTCCTTTTACCACTCTAGTACTGGGACACAGAAGATTCCTGCAAAGTACTGTGTAGGTCAGGCATGTCCCTTTAACTATGGTCAAGCATGTTCAATTGGGAGCTTCCACCTGCAACATGTTAAGTGGCTGTAGGTGTACAATAGGAGACCAAAGGAGCAACAAAGCAGCAGCTAGGAAGCCTGTATGAGGGCTGAGCGAAGGCCATTACTTTCAGTGGCTGTGTGATCAATCTGAAGCAGAGGAGGTGTGGGCCCATGAGGGCTGTGGCAGACTGAGTCAGACGTCAGGAGCAGAACGTGCCGGGAATGAGGATTCTTGGAGGTGTGAATCCTACCCCGTGAGTGGCCAAGAAGCTTGTACTCCGTTTGGCAGAAGCCACGCAGAAGAAGCACTGAAGAGTGAAAATGGGCAGTCTGAAATCCTAGAGGCAAGCTAGAAGCAGTAGCAGTTTGCATTGAGGTTCACCGTGCAACCAACCACTTCCAAAGAGGCCAGTGTCTTTCTTAGAGCCTCAAACCCCCAGACCGCTTTGCACCCGAACGCTGAAAAGTAACACTGCAGTATGGTAAAAGTGATTTTCATTATTTAAACCGACACCGGTTGGGGGAGAGGCGGTATATCCCGCCCCCCTGCACCATTCATGCACCAGGTAAATGTTGTGTGAGCTAAGGGGGGAGACATCTCCACCCCTCCTGTACATATTTGCATCTCCCATTTGGGATAAAAGTACATAAACACAGTGTTAAAGCTTGTAGTCTGGACTCCATTTTGTCTCTTTCCAAACGCCATCTTTTTCTAGGTCCCCTGCCCCTCTGCCGAAATGTCCATTCTCCCTCTCCCAGTGCTGCGCACAGTTAGCCCCCGCCGCCTCCACCCCTTGTCAGCTCAGCGCAACTCCTGTTCTCACGGAAACACAGACTTTCATTGTTGCCACTAGAAAGTATCGAGCACTGACAAAATGTGCTCATCCTAGAATGTGAGACCAAGGCCTGCTCCAGCCCCAGCGCCACATCCATCTCTGCTGACCGATTCATGCCCGCTCCACCCCCTCCCTGCCAAGCCACGGTCCACTGAACCCATGCCCCCTATTCCCTTTGAATGCATCTGGGCAACAGACCCTTCCCCTGGACCACCTTCAAATCACCCACCATATACCTAATCTAGAATGATTGTATATTCTGGTAACACTAACATCTATCTCCAATGTGTTTGAAATCGTGAGGCCCCAGAGACCACAAATCAAATATGTTTCTGACCAATCCTGTTTGTTAGATTGTGCCTTATGCATGACCTCATCTATGACGCTTGGTACCTTTTTAATGTGCTGCCCATGTATCTGTTAGCAGAGCGCTCTCGGGCAGCAGAGTTCTTTGCTTGCATTTATTTTACTTATATAAATGTTGGTTTCCTTGCAATTACTCTCCTAGTCTCATTCCCTAGCGGGGTGTGTACTTTATTCTGTCTATGTGGACACGTGCATTCTAAGGTGCCAGCCTTCACACTCAAGCTGAAACTAAGTAACAGAACATTGTGCAAGTATTTACTTCACACAGCAATTAAAAGGCAAGTCGCGTGTGAGGATTTTCAGAACTGGGAGACCAAGTCCTTGTATCCCTTGTCAATGCAAGTGGCATTTAACAAATTAAAGGGAAAGAGAGAAATGCTCCGTATGAAAGAAGCTTTTTAAATTCCGAAATTAATGAAAATTCGCAGCAAAGCTAAATTACACGCATTGAATATCGAGTTGAATGAAACTTTGTGGGCAAAGCTGTTCACTGAAATGGAGGGGGGCGTGGCTAGGTGCCGACTGAGAAGCATGGCTCCATGAATGCGCCTGCCCACCCCGCCCTCGGAGCATTTTTATATCAGCTGGAACTACCAAATCGAGATATAAGCCGCCTCCAAAGGAAATGACTCCCTGCCGCATCTAAATCACCGGGGCTCTGCTCCTGAAATTCGGTGCCCGCTCCACAATCAGCAGCGCAAGTGGCCCCCCGGGACGTAGAAGGAGGACCAAGATGGCGTCCGTCTGCAGCAGACCGCGGAGGAGTAGGGGACCCGCTCCTCTGAGCAGCCCAAAGTCATATGGGACTGATGGCGCCTGAATCAACCCGGACTGGGGGAGAGCAACCGGACCTGACGCCGCTGTCTCTCATGAATCAGCCTCTCGCGGCTAGTGCAGAGTGCACTCTTTTCGCCAGGGATCTCTATCCCATCACACATGCCTAGCCGGTTGCTGGATTTCTGAGCGAGCGTCGGCTGCAGAGGCAGCAGAGCGCCACACCAGCCCGGGATCCCCCGCGAGCCTTAAAGATTTCACTCACCGCCCGGAGCGGCCGCAACCCCTGCAAGGTGTGCCTCACTTCAATGTTCGTCCTTCTGGACCTTGGAACCCTTTGCGTTCCATTGGATCTCCCGATCCAGTACCCCGAGGGAGAGCACCTCCTCCTCTTCCCTGAACATAAGGGTGCCCGAGGAGTGCTGGCGCACACCACCTACATCCGGGCCGGGGCTGGGAACCAGGATTGACCGCTCCGCCACTCCCGCAGCTGCTTCATCAGCTGGGTGTGTGGGCGCCGGCCCTGTGAGGTCTAGCCCCAAGTGCTCCCCCAATCCTCTGGCCCACATGAACAGAGCAGCAGCAAGCCCCAGGGCTGTGGGGCCTACCGCTCTCCGCGCACTGAAGGTGCCACACAGGGATCCTCCTCCTTCAACTCTGCCAGCTCTTTCGCCATCCCCGGAGCCTCAAGAACCAGCCCGCTCCTCACCAGCAGATACAGCAGGGGCCCGGGCCACGCTACAGGTAGCATCCACACCACTATCTGTGTTAGATCGACCCAGAGCAAGTAGAGACCCCACTCCTCTGCCCTAGAACAACTGGAGCACCACCTGGGGGCTGGGTCAGGAGGCCCCTGCAGGTGTTCTCCACTCTTTCCACCAGTGAACTTGCCCCCATCTACTGGCCCCAAGTCCACTTTCAACCCTGGGCACCCTGAAGTAAAGGCCCACTTTGGGCGGAGAATGTGACTGCAGCACCCACTGGATGCTTCCAGCGCCTTCCATATCATTGCCCACAGCCGTAGGAGCACACAGTAACAGAGCACCAGGGCTGCAGAAACTCAAGAACCTGTGCAATAGCCCGCATCAGAGCTGATTCCCACTGATGCACCACAAGGAGGTCCCGATTGATGCCGAAGCCTCAATGATGACCCCCCCACAGGGCAAACAGTGCATGCCTAGTCGCCTCGAGAGATCTCTCTCCTTACACACGGCTCACTTGCCTCCTGGATGCGCCATGGTAAAAAGTGGAAAATCAGCAAAGCAGGCGGACATCGCGACAATGATGGATAACCCCACTCAGGGAAAATGGGGAGGCCTGATCAGTCAGCACCAGATGCTGGCCAATTTGCCACCAAATCAGATCTCAGAGAGCTACTATCGGCGCTCACCAAAGAAATACAAAAAGGCACTGACGAGGTTACTAGAAATATCTCCTCCCTGGATAAACGCGTCGAAGAGGTGGAAAAATGCACTGAAGCGGTGGAGAACAGCCTATGTGACAATGCCTTCGAGCTGGAATGTGGCTTGAACAGGATTGCATCATTAGAAGCCAGATGTGACTTACATGAAGCCAAGCAGGAGGATGCAGAGAACCGCTCTCACTGAAACAATATCCGTCTTCGAGGGATACTTACCGCAATACCTGACCCTGAGCTTGAAAGCTTCACTAAAGACCTTTTCAGGTTCATCCTAACGCTACCGGACAGCTCTCCCCTAGAAATCAACAGAGTCCACCGCACAGCACCGAGACAAGCAACAACATCACCACTGGACATCCTCCCCCGAATCCATTTCTTCAGAGTCAAGGAAGAAATAATGAGGGAGGCTAGATCCTCAAAGCAAATCATCTTCAGAGGAGTAACCATCTTCCTGTATCAAGATCTAGCTAAGGTAACACTCCAGAAACGCAGAGCCCTCTGAAATCTCACTGAATGGCTGCAAGAGCAGAAAGTACAATATCGCTGGAGCTTCCCTACCGCCATGAACTTCACATGGGAAGGAACTTGTAGACTGATCCGCACCCCAAAAGAGGTGGACTGCTTCCTGGGAAGGGGATCAGCCGACGAGGGCTCGGAGCCAGGCACACAACCTCAAAAACAAACCAGATCATCCTCATCTGGCCCTTGGTTGCGGGCCAGCAGACGCTGCAAGCTCTGCGGCCCCCGGAAGAGTCCTGATCCGAGTTGACACTGCTGGGCCCGCTGATCACTTCTTCATTCTTACGGAAGGTTAGTGCCGTACCCCTCTGCACATCCCCCCAGCACCTGAGTGCTCTCCCAATAGCTTCAGAACCTTGACCCAGCTCTGCAGAGCCGATCCTATAACCACTGGAGGGATCCCCAGGCATACACCAGGGTGCACTAACATATACTAGCCTCACCCGTGACGCTCCCCCTTCCTGGGGCGCAGGTCTGACTTATCTTCTTCCACATCGGGGTTCCAGTTGTAGCTTATGTTGTTTTCAAGCCTTCAATTAGTAGACAGCGGGGTTGGTCAGCAACCCCATGGATGAGTTTCCTTTCATCCTTAATGTTTTTAGGGGGGTGGGGGGGGTGGGAACAGTTAAGGATCCAGGAACAGTTCTGAGTCTCGGATCGCCCAGTTAGTAACCCAGTTCCTCACACAGACATCTCCAGACAAGACACACCAACACTTACACATGGGGACTCCTCTGATGCCCTTTACTAACTGCACCACGCTGATGCTCTGCGCTGAATTCACCCCTATAGCTCATGGGTTCGGACAACACTAGGGATATCCGCATTATGACCTGGAATGTCCAGGGTCTCAATTCTCCTAGGAAGCGCAAATCGGTGGAGAACAGGTTAGCTGCCCTAGGTGGGGACATAGTAATCCTTCAGGAAACCCACCTATTGGCAACTGATGAGCACCGAATCAGGTTTAAATGCTTCAGAAACGCTTATTTCTCCTACTGTGGCGAGAAGAAGCAGGGGGTAGCGATCCTCTTAAGCGATAAATTCCCCCTGACCAATCCCTCAGTTAAAAAGAACCCGGCGGGCAGATACCTCCTCCTACGAGGGCAAATCGCGGATCAACCAATCGCCATTGCTGGGATTTACGCCCCTAATACAGGTCAGGGCAAGCTCCTATTGGAGGTTCTCCCGACGCTACTAACGTTCGTTATGGGATACCTTCTCATCAGGGGAGACTTTAACACAGTCCCTGACCACGCGAGGGACAAGACCCTGCCCTCCTCCAATACGGACTTCACCGGAGCTCTGGCCTTAGATAGATTACTGAGGGAATCAGGCACCATTGATGCCTGGAGAGTAGCTAATCCAGAGAGCCGCGATTATACTTATTACTCCAGTGTACATGGGGAACACTCCCGAATCGATCTCCTCCTAACCACGAGTGCATTATTCCCCTGCCTAAGCAAAGTTGAAATTCACACACGCATGGTATTTGACCATGCCCCAGTTTCTGCCGACCTCTAGATCAAGGGCATCCCCAGCCCGCCCTCTAGATATTAGAAGCTTAACGACTCCTTTCTACTAGACCCGATTATTAGGGGAGAAGTGGGGAAATCACTGACCAACTACTTTAAGGAAAACGCCAACCCCAACACTCCAATAGGGACAGTATGGAGGCTATGAAGCAGGTGATAAGGGTTGTGCTCCTCAGTTCTGCCGCCGAACAATATCGGATCTCCAAACTCCACACATCAGCCCTGGAATCCAGGGTTACCACCAATCCAGGGTAAGGCACTTGCCTACACGAAACAGTTTTATTACCATAAAAGTAATAAGGCAAACGGTATACTAGCATATAAACTGCAGAAGATGCACAGTCGGAATAATATCGCTCACTTCAAGGGGTTGGACGGTAAAGTAAAATACACTACCCCAGACATAACAGAGATCCTACTGGACCACCACAGACCTATTATGGCAGGTCCGCCCTTATCTCAGGAAGAGTTAGCCCAGCAGCATCACTACCTCCAGTCCTGCCACTCCATTCAAGCACCAGCTCCCTTGAATCCCTGGAGGCCCGATCTCCTCAGAGGAGGTCTTAGAGGCTATAAAATCCTTCAAGAGCACCGCCCTAGGCCCTGACGGGCTAACAACTAAATTCTACATAACATTCGCATACATTCTAGCCCCCCAGCTAACATGCCTATTTAACTCTTTCCTGAACACTGATAGGGTGACAAAATCCATGGCTGAACCGATTACCAGCACCAGCTTAGTTCATAAGCCAGGGAAGGACCCAGAGCAAGCACTCTCATACAGACCTATAAAAACGTATGAACATTGATGGGAAAATGTACTCCAAAGTGTTAGCATCCAGACTGGGAGGGGTTCTCCCGAACTAATATCCAAAGACTAGACACGTTTGATACCAGGCAGAGGCACACACGACAACATCAGGAGAACACTAAATCTCGTTGAATCTGCCAACAGAATGGGGTAGAACTACTGATTATCTCCCTAGACGCAGATAAAGCGTTTGATCTGGCGAACTGGAACTACATGCGAAACACCCTTGCACGCATGGGGTTAGGCCACAACTTTATAAAATGGACCATGGCAAATTACACGACCCGACCACACAGCTCCGCATCAATGGGACAAGATCAGCGGCCATTCCCATATCTAGAGGAACACGCCTGGGCTGCCCTCTGTCTACCCTGGTGTTTGCTCTGTCTATGGAGCCGTTCGCCAAAAGGATCCGGCAAAACCCAAATATCAGAGGGCTCACCATGGGTGGGACAGAATATAAAGCCACATTGTATGCGGATGATGTGCTTTTAACCATCACCAGCCCGGACGCCTCCCTGCAACCCCTGCTGGAGGAGCTCAAAGCCTTTGGGGCGGTATCCGGCTTTAGGGGAACTATGATAAGTCCTCAGCCCTATCGATTAACCTAACGAAACGTCAAAGGTATGCCCTCAGCTCTGTACTCCCCATCCCGTGGGCTGGATCCACGATTGAACATTTAGGGGTCCGGATTCCCAAATCCAGCGGCCAGATCTACAAACACAATTTTCTGCAGCTCTTCAAGGACCTCTGAGCAGACTTGAGTCACTGGAACAACCAAGAGATCTCCTGGCTAGGCCGAGTTGCGGTGGTAAAGATGAACCTGCTCCCCAGGCTAATCTACCAGTGCCTAGCGCTCCCAACTCATATTCCAGATGGGGACCTCAACTCCCTGCAGCGGGAGAGCATGAAATGTATATGGAGGGGGAATACATCCCGCATCGCAAAGAAAATCATGACCCACAGCCGGTGCCTGGGCCAACTGTCGCACGCTTTTACTTGGTTCCGAGCTACAGATCGTCCATGTTGGCTGCAGATTGAGGAGGCATGGAGTAAGCCACCCCTATCTGACCTACCGCACATACAAGCCTTAACGCCCCCCCCTACCATAAACCCACTGCCGGCAACATGCAACGCAGTGGAAAGCTGGGGAGCAGCCTCCAGGAAATGGGGAGTCACAAGCTCGCTGGGCCTACTGACGCCATTATGGGGCAACCCTGGATTCTCCCCTGGTCTCTGCAATCGTAGCTTCGCTGCCTGGAAGGCCGTTGGCCTTCGGAAGATTTCCGACTTCCTCGAGGGAGGCCATCCCCTCATGTTTGAGGACTGTAAAACAAAGTTCAAGATCCCTGAGGAGGAAAGGTTCCACTATTCACAGATCCGCCACTGGATCTCCCAGCGAGCTATCAAAGAATGGGGCTCCAGAAATCTAACGCCCCTAGAACTCACACTAACAGCAGCCCCTCCTAGGGGAAAAATGTCCACTTTGTATAGACCCCTGGAAAAGTCGAACCCGGAAGAGAAGGAGAGATACATGACCAAGTGGGAAAAGGACCTGGGGCGCCATCTGGACACATCTGCGTGGAACAGAGTATGGACAAGGCTTCACAAAAGCACCCAATGCATCACCAACAGGGAGGGAGGGTATAAGGTGTGCTATAGGTATTACATTACACCGGTGCAGCTGCATAAATCGGGCTCCTCCCCCTACCCGAACTGCTGGAGAGGATGCCCCTTGGAGGGATCACTCTTCCACCTCCTCTGGGAATGCCCCAAAGCAACAAGCTATTGGAGGGGTGTGTTGAACCATATCCAATCGATCACCGGACTCTCCATCCCATGGGACACCGGGATTGTTCTACTGGGGGACTCGGGGGACGGGGACCTGCCTCTGTCGGGCAACATGGCCCGCCTTTGTACTCATCTGCTAACAGCGGCCAAGATAGCCCTTGCGAGACTTTGGAAGCATCCCGAGGGACCCTTCATACCGCTATGGTGGTCTAAGTGCTGGGACATTGTTACAGCGGAAAAGGTTACAGCACTCCGTCAGGGTAACATAAACCTTTTCCAAAATACATGGGCCCCTTTATGGACCATGCAGAACACTTTCCTGGACTCACACATAGGCCCCCGCTTACCCGTTGATTGGACTGACCTGCGCAACTAGGAACTGCTGTCACGCAGGGACCATATCTCCCCTGGGAGGGAGAAACCCCTCCTCCAGCTTCTGAACAGTCCGGGCGCCCATGCAAATAATGAGCTGTGTCATACTATGACTTGCAAATACTGATGTCTGTTGTTTACTATTTTTAAAAACCTAATATAATATCTATGTTGAACAAAAAAAAAGGCAAATTGAAAGTGTCCATTTGAAAAAATCCTGATTGGTTGGGCCTTGAGTCATCAGCAAGGCGAACCCCAGAGCCGACAGGCGATTGCTGGCCCCCTCAAAGGGCCACCCAAAAGGGCCAGAATCTCACCCTGTCTGGCCCTGTCCGGGCCTGGGAGAGCTATGAGGGCCCCTCTACCCTATTCCTAGATCCGGCCGCCTGCAGCTGCCCCGCGGTACTCCGTTGATCACCAAATCACATCCCGGTGCTGGCAAAGTTAAGGGCGCAAATGTGCGCTTAATTCACAGGCCTCATCCCAATCTGCACACTTGCCCTAATCCTGACCTGGGCCTGGTGAAACCCCCTCAATCTACCGCTGCACACATGCTGTTGCATCTGCCTACTACCTAACTAAAGTACAGCGCATCTTCAGCCCGCAGCATAATCTTGGGTGCGCAGTCCTCTCCACTCGGCCGTTGTGTGATCCGCACATACACTCTCACTTCCACCTTATTGGTGACCCCCATGATCACCTAAGCTGAGGACCGCAGGCCTCTGTCCCACCAACTATTCATGGCCTGTTTCGCCTCTGTAGGAACCATGTGTATTTTTCCTTTCACTGCAACTTAGGTCTGTAACTTCAATTTGGGACAATCAAACCTGGATGCAATTTCACTCTCCTTAACTGCAATTCATGTGCTGTGAGTAAATCGACCCTAAACGTATTTTATCCTGCTCTCTTCAACTGCATACTGTGGCTCAATGGCACGCAGAGGGGCAACTGATTCTGGATGTACACTTACCTTGCCCCTAAATTCAATGCTTGCCCTACACTGCTAGCATGTTGTGGGCATTCGCATCCAGACGTCATCAACTTTGCTATTTCCATTTCTTCTGCTTCTTCCCTAGTGTGTTGCACATCTTGCGATCCTGTCTGCCGCAGCTGCATTTTAGTTCTGTTGGAAAGTTGAATATACATTTCTATGACTGGAGGCTGCTCTTGTGCTCCCACGGACTCCTCCAATCTGTTGCCTCTCAACTGTACTTTCTGGATTTTCGATTTGTGATTTGCCACTAAATAGAGTACTTGCCTGAGTAAAATGTCGCTTTTTGGCCACCTCGTGGATTTTCAAATCTATCTGGGATTTCATCTCTTCTATCTATCATCATCTGCTGTTTCCTTGAGCCCTGTAACACAAATCTGCCGTATTCATACCTAGCAACTCTATTCCACACTTCTGCATCTTGCTACCACCTACTGCCTTGTTCTTACTCCATGGGCTTCCCTTAGCATCAGGCCTACCTCATTGAGCACATTCTACTGAGTTACACCTGTATAGAATTGCCTGTCAACTGCTAGGCCTCTTTGCCTCTTTGCCTTACCTATTTTTCATGCTGCTGTTCTTATTTGTGGCTCCGCCCCGTATTCATGATTTATTTGTGCTCAGAGCTGCCTTCTGGAACCAGGCCGTATGTAATATTGACCCATCTCATTTACACAAACCTTGTGCACAACATTCTCATGCATGAATAACCTTGCCTCTTTCTGCTTTATCTTAAATGCAATATTGTAACCTTTATCTTAAATGCAATATTTTGCCCTGTATGCTCCAACTGTTGTTCCGATCCATGCACCCCTGAAACCTGAACCCTGCTGTGTCTCTAACTTGTAGATTTATTGTTTTTCTGCTAGTGCTTCTGACACATTTTAGTGCTATGACGCATAGTTGCACTTAGATGTGCCTGTAATCCGAGTATTGTTTGTTTCAGTTGCATTTATTTTTCATCCAGTCTGGTACCTAAATCCCTGTTTCCCTGTGCATCTCCTATCATAACACCTCCATCATCTGTGCCTGCTTGGCTACTGGGTATCCTGGTGAGTCACTTGTGCACTGTGCAGCTATCCCACCTGTCTATCTCTCTCCCTGCTACTTACATGGCTCTTTTATCTCCCCTATCTCCTCTAACTGCTTCTCTATCAACTATCCCATCTCTCTCACTAAGTCTGGTACAAGAAAGCTTGAAAAAGCCCTACTGGCCTCTAAACCAGGTCTACCTATTGCTGACACCTAGCTCAATGCTAATTCCAGGCAGACTATCACAGACATCCTCTTCTCTGTCCCCTCCCCTGCCGATGGACCCCCCACCATGGTCTCTACTCTCCCCCCTTTCTCCTCTACACCCATTAATGGTGGCACCAGATGGGAAGCATTCTTGGCATACTTCTCATCCTCTAGGTGCACCATTAATGTCTATCACAATGGCACTATCATGGCCCAAGGCTCTCAACCTACTCTTCTCCTTCTTGACCAGTGACTAGTGTCTCTCTTTAACTTCCCCCCTCCCCTTCTCCCCCTCCTCCTTTCTAACCTCTCCATCACTTCAAACGGGAGTACCATGCCTCTGTACCCCACCTCAAAAAATTCTCAAAGGTGGAAATCAGCTTCACTTAGCTACACTTAATGCTCCTTATGCTGTCAAACACTCCTCTGGCATCTGTCTCCTTCTTGGAGACATTGACCTCAATTTCCTCACCCTTACCGAGATGTGGTTCAATGCCAGTTCTGTCACTGCTCTTGACACTCTCCTTCCCTAGGGCTACAAACTCCTCTCCAAACACATGCCCAACCGGTCTGGAGGTGGAGTGGCCCTGATCTTTCCTGAGTGGGTCCCTGCTTCTATCATACCTAGTCAATCATACTCCTCTTTTGAATGGCTCATCTGTAGGCTTGGGGTCTCTCCCACTCTCTCAACTTGCCACCATCTACAGGTCCCCTGACCCTATCCCTCTTTTCCTCTCTGAATGGGCTGACCTCACCTCCTCCCTCTTGACCTCTACTTCCAATCTCCTCCTCCTCAGTGATTGCAACATCCACCTTGACTCTCCTGAATCAGCCACTTGATTGTTCTGTGACCTCTGTGACTCCCTCTCTCTTACTATTCTTCCTTCTGGTCCGACCCACTCAGCCACACACACTCGGGATGTCTTCATCTCTGGAGACATTGCTATCTCTAACCCGGCCACCACCCCACATTCTTGGTCTGACCACTCTCTCCTCTCCTCCCAATTGGGGCCCTTGGCCCTCTGTCTAAGCTGCCTCCCGCACTGCCAACCTCCTTTCGCCATCATTTGACTGATGAAGCAAGTGTCAGCCACTGCTTTTGCCTCCACTTTCATCCCCCTCCCACCCCTACTTCTGACTTTCCTTCTGACTCTGTCCTCACTTACCTTCACCTCTCCATTTCTAACACCCTTGATATCCTTGCCCTTGTCATGATGATCCACCTGAAGCCAGTTTCCAAGTGCAACAGTTGGTATGACTCTGACCTAGTTTCTCTGAAACATAAGGGCAGAGTTGCTGAACGGAAGTAGCAGACCTCAGGCTCATCCTCTGACAAACTGCCGATCGCCTGCTCCAAAAGCAATATTGTTTCTCTAACCGCTCAAAGAAAAGGGCCCACATCAAAGCCTGCATCTCTGGAGCCACTAACAACACGGCTGAACTCTTCAAAATCTGCAAGGAACTTGTCAATCCAACTGCAGTCTCCACCTCTCCCCTACCTTCCCAGGCTCTTTGCACCGCCTTCCAATTTCACATCTAAAACTCAAGACATCCTGTCCTCACTCTCCACCCCGCTATCTGCACTCCTTCACTCAGCCCCGCCCGCCTCCCCGTGGCACCACCCCCGCCACCCCACCACTCTCCTCCCTCCTGCACATAGTGTCAAGGAGTTCCCCCCTTCTCACCTGAGTTCGATCTTTGCTGGATTTCTTGGTCGATGCCTTCTTGAGGACGAATCGGGTCTTGAATAAGGCTGCACGAGTCTCTTCCGACTCCAGCGTGCGTTCAAAGTTCCGGGATGCACAGATCCAGGAATCCGGGATATTTACAGAGTGCGCTACTCAGCACACGAGTCCAGGAATCAGGAAAGGAAGGAAAGGGATTAGGAATGGGGTTGGCTGGGAAAGAACCAAGGAAAACAATACCGCGAGCTACGGAGCACACGTCTGGTCGCTACTTCGCAATAGCATTGAGATGCGCAGAGCCGCGGGAGGCGTGGTCTATAGAACACGCTATGTCCAACGTGTAGAGCGAGGAAGGTTTTTCACAGTGGACGGCCATGTTGGGAGTACCAGGGAGTGTAAGCCCCATTGAGACAAGGACCAGGAAGTCCAAAAGGGGCGTGTTCTGTAGGTCATGACAGCATGCCTCCTCCGATGACCCGTTCCTCCGGGTTTGCCCGGGTGTATAAGGTGAAATCTTCTGAGCAGTCGAGGGGCCTTGAGATTAGAAAGTGGTTCCCAGGTTCTTTCACTAGGAGGATATCCTTTCCATTCAACCATGTATTGAAGCTGACCCCGTTTATAGCTGGAGTCACATATTCGGGATACTTCATATTCCAATTGGTTGTCGACCAGCAGAGGAGGAGGTCGGCAGGATTTCCGGGAGGATTGGATGTAGGGTTTTAATAAGGGTGTGTGAAATACTGGGTGAATTTTCTTCCAGGAGTCTGGTAGTCTGATCTGGTATGAAACTGGATTGATAATTTCCTTGATGGGAAATGGACCATAGTACCGAGGGGCCAACTTGTTTGGCCGTAGATGTCGGGGTAGTAATTTCGAGGACAACCAGACTTGATCACCAATTGCATAAGAAGGGCCTGGTCTTCTTTTGGAATCTGCTTAGTCTGTGTTCTGGCCTTCTCTAAGTTTTCTTTGGCCTGCTGGTGTACGTTGATGAGGGTTTCTATCCAGGAGTCGACAGTAGGTACTGGTGTAGGATGAGGGAGAACAGAGGGTAGAACCGATGGATGGAAACCTTGGCTACAATAAAAGGGACTGGTCTTAAGTGCTGAATGATCGGAATTGTTGTAGACGAATTCAGCCACGGGTATCAGGAGCGACCAGTCATCCTGAACCTTGGTGGCGAAACATTGAAGATACTGCTCCAGGTTCTTATTAGCACGTTCTGTGGCCCCGTTGGTTTGGGGATGATAACCAGATGAGAGGGCGCGTTGGATTCCCAAAATACGACAGAGATGTTTCCTGAATTGAGAGACTATTGAGGTCCTCGATCAGATATAATCTTGGAAGGAAGTCCATGCAAACGGAATATGTGTTCCAGGAAGATTCCAGCAAGCTCGGACGAGGATGGTAGCTTACACAGGGGTGTAAAATGAGACATATGAGTGAACAAGTCTATGGTAACCATGATGGTCGTGTATCCTCGGGAAGGTGGTAATTCCACAATGAAGTCTGTAGCAATGCATTCCCATGGCCTTGTTGGCAGTGTAGGTTGCAGTAGAAGACCCGCCGGTCTCTTGTTATCATGTTTATTTTGACTACAGATAGTACAAGCTTTGATGTACTGCTGTACGTTGGTTTTCATTCCAGGCCACCAAAACTGTCTTTGTATGAGACGGAGGGTGTTGGTTATGCCACGATGTCCGGAGTGAAGGGTATCATGACAGAGGTTTATTATTCTTTGTTGTAATTTCTGTGTAGGAATGACAAGTGCATTGTCCTTGAATAAATATCCTTCCTTAACTCTTAGGTTCCATTGATTCCTCCTTGAAATATCCTTCCAGAGATCAGAGGATTGGGTTTGCACTCGAATTTCTTCCAGGAGATTGACTGCTTGAGCTACAAAGATCGTGTGGGGAAACATCTTAGGATAGGCCCTATCTTCAGTAGCTACAAAGTCAGGACGTCGAGATAAGGCGTCAGCAATCAGGTTTTGTGATCCGCGAACATGAGTGATGTGGAACTGGTACTGGGCAAAGAAGTAGGCCCAACGCGCCTGACGACTGTTCCTACACTCCAATGACTGTAGAATTTGAAGATTCCGATGGTCCGTGCGGACCTGAACTGGATATCTAGCACCCAGAAGTAGATGTCGCCATTCAGTGAAGTCTTGGCGGATGGCTAACAGTTCCTTTTCCAGGACGGAGTAATGTGTCTCACTGGGAGTCAGGGTTCGTGAAAGGTAAGCAATGGGGTGTTCCAGTTTATCCTCAAGTTCCTGCCTCAAGACCGCTCCTATGGCGTAGTTAGAGGCATCCGTTTCCACTAGGAATGGTCGATTTATGTCCGGTTGGGCCAAGATGGGGGCTTGCCTGAACTCTGTCTTTAATTGTTGGAATGCCTTATCTTGCGGTGTAGACCAGAAAAGGGGGTGTCTTTCTTCAAGAGAGCAACGATCGGCTGAACGATCTCGGAAAAGGTATATATGAACTTCCGGTAGAAGTTGGCAAGCCCCAGGAAGGATTGAACTTGTTTCACGGACGTGGGAGTGGGCCATGCCAGTATGGCCTTTACCTTTGATGGGTCCATACCAATTCCTTCTGGGCTAAGGATGAATCCTAGGTAGTGAACAGAAGTAACGTGAAACAAGCATTTTTCGGGTTTGGCTAAAGGTTTGTGTTCACTGAGTCGTTGTAATACTGCCTTTAGATGTTCTTCATGCTTTAGAGGATCCTTGGAAAAGATCAATATGTCGTCCAGATAGACAATGACAAAGAGGAATAACATGTCAGAAAACACCCTATCCATAAAACGTTGAAAAACTGCGGGGGCATTAGCTAGTCCAAAGGGCATGACTAGATATTCATAGTGACCAAAGGGTGTTCTAAAGGCTGTTTTCCATTCGTCTCCTTCCCGGACATGGATCAAATGATAGGCACCCCGGAGATCCAACTTTGTGAATATTACGGCGCCTCTCACAGCTTCCAGGATATCCGAGATCAGGGGCAGTAGGTACCGATCTTTGAGGGTGCATTGATTTAAGCCACGATAGTCGAGGCAAGGTCTGAGTTCCTTGGTGTCCTTCTTGGGAACAAAGAACAACGAAGCACCCGCTGGAGATTTTGAGGGTCTTATGGTGCCGTTTTCAAGGTTGGTATCCAGGTATTCTCGGAGGGCCTTTTTCTCAGGTTCGGAAAGGATGAACATTCTGCCGAAGGGAATCACTGCTGAGGGATCTGTATCTATGGCGCAGTCTTCATGTCGTGAGGGGGTAAGGCCTGGACTATGGCAGTTGAAAATACATCAGCATATCCCTGATAGGCCTCTGGGACTTGTATGATATTGGAAACCATGAGTGGTGTTTGCTGGTCTCTTGGTGGTTCTTTAGGGGGTGTCGAGGAGGGATCCAGGAATAGACAGTGGGACATACAAAACTCTGAGCCTAGGAATAGTGATCCTACTGTCCAATTGATATACGGATTGTGCTTCTGTAACCAGAGCATACCCAATACCATGGGGTAATGAGCTGACTTAATGATGTTGAATGTAATCCGCTCTTGGTGATGGTTTATAGAAAGCTGGATCTCTTTTGTCTGCAGGCTTATGGGTCCTGAAGTGAGGGGCCCTCCGTCGATTGCTTCCACCGGCTGCATGGTGCTTCATGTCTCGTATGGAAATGATGACTAACAACCCAATCTTGATCAATGAAAATTCCCATTCAGTCTACCAAGGCCAGAATGGGATAGGTCTTATTCTTGGAGGGCGATAGGAAGGCCTGTAGTATCACCAAATTGTTTTGTCCAGGAGAGTTCAAGGATGGAATTGATGTGGAGCAAACATCTCTCTCCCGAAGCTCTGCTCCATCTAGGATCGGGAGCTGGCGTTTCCCGAACGCCGAGGAGGGGCTAGAGGACACTCCCTAACCAAGTGTTTGTCTGAGGCACAATACATGCACAACCCCGTATGAATCCTTCTCATGCTTTCTTGCGGGGATATAGGTCCACGGAAGGCTCCTATCTGCATGGGTTCTGGTTCAGAGACTGAGACTAGGTTTGTGTTCATCTTGGTGGTACTCTTAAAGGACACTTTCGGAGGATTACCTCTGGATTTCTTCTTCTCTGCCTTCCTTTCCTGGATACTGAAATCTATTTCCATGGCAAGGTCCATTAGTGCCTGGAATGAGTTTGGGCGAGCCACTCTGGCCAACTCGTCCTTAATCTCCTCATTCAGTCCTCTCCTGAAAAGGGTAAAACTCGCCTCAGGGAACCAATCAGCTTCCTTGACTAATTGCTTGAATCGGGTTACATAGGTGAGCATATCCTGGGATCCTTGCTGAAAGTCTCACAGGCGTTCCTGGGCACTATAGACCAGCTCTGGGCGGTCAAACATGGTCTTAAGGGCGTGTATGAACCCATCATAGTCATCTAGGAGAGCATCGCCAGAATTAACGAGGGGCGTAGCCCAGGTTAAGGCGTTTCCTGAAAGGTGGGAAATTATTAACCCCACCTTAGCCCTGGGAGTCTAAAGTTAGTAGGGCTTAAAAGTAAAGTGGACCAAACATGAATCCAGGAATCCGCAAAGGGTTTTTGCCGACCCATCGTATTTGTCCACTATGCCACCCAGCAACACACTTTCTTTTGTGGCAGAATCACGGGATAGAACTAATTGTTTGAGAGCAGTGTTTTCCGCCTTTAGATTCTGCACCTCGGTTGATAGCTCTTGCATGCCACGCATCAGGTCCTGGACGGCCGCTTCCATGTCCATATCGAGTTCGGTCGGGTGGCATCTCAAACTGTCAAGGAGTTCCCCCCTTCTCACCTGAGTTCGATCTTTGCTGGATTTCTAAGTCGATGCCTTCTTGCGGACGGATCGGGTCTTGAATAAGGCTGCACGAGTCTCTTCCGACTCCAGCGTGCGTTCAAAGTTCCGGGATGCAAAGATCCAGGAATCCGGGATATTTACAGAGTGCACTACTCAGCACACGAGTCCAGGTATCAAGAAAGGAAGGAAAGGGACTAGGAATGGAGTTGGCTGGGAAAGAATAAAGGAAAACAATACCACGAGCTATGGAGCACATGTCTGGTCGCTATTTTGCAATAGCATTGAGACGCGCGGAGCCACGAGAGGCGTGGTCTATTAATAGAACACGCTACGTCCAACGTGAAGAGCGAGGAAGGTGTTTCACAGTGGACGGCCATGTTGGGAGTACCAGGGAGTGTAAGCCCCGTTGAGACAAGGACCAGAAAGTCCAAAAGGGGTGTGTTCTGTAGGTCATGACACATAGTGCCTGATGAGGTCTCTAAAGTTGTTTGCTCTATGAAGGTCTCATCCAAACAAGTGCTCCCCTGCTCCTCCAGAATCATTAAGGACAACATCTCCTCTCTCGCCACGGGTCTTGCCGACTCCTGCAACTACTCCTTCACCACTGGATCTTTTCCTCTATCCCTCAAGCACTCCCTTGTGCACCCTCTCCTAAAAAAGCCATCCGATGACCCTTCCTGCCCGGCTAACTTTCACCCTATTTCCACCACTCCCTTCCTGGGTAAATCCTTGGAGAAGTTGGTCCTCCTCCAACTAATCCTTCATGCCTCCATGACCAACAATCTGGATTCGAGGCATCCAGAGGTATGGACACTGCTCTCCTGAACACCCGTGGAGACTTGCTTGCAAATTTTGACTCTCCTGTTGTTCTCATTCTCCTTGATCTCTCCTCCGCCTTTGACATGGTCAACCACTCTATCCTCATAAAATGGTTCTGTGATACCCTTAGTATCACGGACCGGGCACTGGACTGGCTAAACTCTTTCCTCACTAACCACCCTTCCCAGTGCAACTGGGCCCTTTCTCATGCACCACTTCACTCTCTACTTGCAGCGTCCCCCAGGGCTCTATTCTTTCACTCACTGTGGCTCTTCAATATCTATCTCGTCCCCTCTGGCTCACAGCATCTCCTCCTTCTATCCTCATTTCCAGTGTTATGATGATGACACACACCTCTCATTCAAACTGCCCTCTACCACCTCCTCCTCCTCCTCTCTCATCCCCAATTTTCTGACTGCCATCCAGGCATGGTGTGTGGTTAATGATCTATGTCTCAATGCCAGTAAGACAGAGATCTTTCATATCGGGACACCTGTGCCCTGTTTCCCTCCCACCCCCGGGGTCCTTTCCCCTCTCCATCCAGTAAGGCCAAAAACCTTGGGGTCATCTTCAACTAATCTCACCTCTTCACCCCTAAAATCTTGGACCTTGCCAAGAAGACCCACTTCCACCTTCACCTCCTTAGAGGCATTCTCCCTTTCCTCATCTTCAACCAGAAGCTCAATGTCTCCAGAGCTCTGGTCCTCTCTGGGCTAGACTACGGCAATAGCTTCTTCCTCGACTTCCTTTTCCTCCCTATGCCCCCTTCAGCTAAACCAGAATATGGCTGCAAGAGGTATGCTTGGCCTCAAGTCCAGGGACTGTATCACTCCAGCCCTAAAATCTCTCCACCGGTTCCCGGTGGCTGCAAGGATCAAATTCAAGACCCTCTGCATCATCCACAATGCTTCCTGGGGCTTGGGACCACGCTATCTCCAACTTTCTCTCCCTAAATACTCCCCTGATAGAGGCCGCCACTCCTCTAACTCCAGCTCTCTGCTTGTCAAACGCTTCTCCAAACAGAGAGCGTGGGGCAGGGCACTCTCTTAGGCTGGTGCCTTTCTTTGGAACGGGCTCCCTGCCCCCCTCAGACTCAAGCCAGACCTCCTTACATTCTGGAAACTTCTCAAAACCCTGCTGTTCTCTATCTCTTTCCCTCTCCCCCTTCCCTGCTAATCCTCCCACTGCCACTGAGACTAGCAGCCCGGTCCCTCAGGAATCTCACAGGTTACCAGGCCTTCCACCTAGTCAACACCAGCACCCTCCCTCTCAGCACTGCCCTTATGGGCCCACTCCTGATGGTTGTGCATCCCACCCCTGGGATTCCTCCGCCCTAGCACTTGGTCAGTGGCTTCCCTCGGTACTCCCTCCTGGACTCCCACCAGCACTTGCCTTCCCTGCCTCCCACCCTCCCTTCCATCCCTGCACTTCTCTTCCCTGCACTTGCATGTCTGAATGTCACAAGGTCTAGTAAGAGCACACTCGCTACTGTTTGTTTTTTGCCACTGTTATTTACTACCCTTGCTACCTCCCCACGCTTTCCTTGCGGTGCCTGGAAACACTATTTTGTTGTATTAGGGGCCTAGCAAATGCTCAATAAATCAATAAAATAAATAAAACCTGGAGAACAAGGCACAAGTGTGAAAGAGTGCGACAGAGAGGTGGGAAATTATTGAGACCACCACAAAGTGAATTATATGAATAGAGACAGTGTGGCAATGCCAAAGATTGATATAAGGTGTGCAATCCCTTTATGGCAAAGCCAAAAGGCTGACCAGGAGAAGCCAACAGAGTGTGATGCTGCACATACTGTGGGGGCTGAAGAGCCTAGGGTTCCTGGTGCGCGACCTGTGTTGGGTGGTTCATACAGTCTGACAACTTCTCCTAGTCCAGGGAACCCTAAAATGTGAAAACCAAACACCTTGTGAAATACTCCAAGAAATAACGCTACAAGTGAACTGTTGATACAATCCAGAGGAAAGGTCAAGTTGACCTTGAGTTGTGTTGACCTTCTGAAAACCAGAGACCAGTATAAGTTTCTACGTTGAAGTCTTGGGCAAAGGAATCCTGAGACTTGAGGAACTGCAGATGCTGTCTTGAGGACAGATCCTCAATATGCTATTCTTTTGAACTGGGTTGTCTTGAACTTGGGAAAGGGAACCCCCCCGATGATTGTGTGGAACTGTATTGCTTTGAACTTTGAGAAACGTAATCTTGAGACTTTTTGTGGATCTTTCATGACCTTGGGGAAGGGGAGCTGAAAAGAAAGCGAAGACCTGGAAGAAGCTCAGAACTTTGTTTTGATCACCATTTCTTTGATTACTGGTATCCCTACACAATGTTTAGTTTTAATTGTAAGGGCAAGAATAGGTTTTGGACACAGGCAGACTTTTAAATTGAACTCTTTGACTCAGACCTTCCTTAGTTTCATTCAGATTGGTAAATTCCATCTTAGCATAGGGCAAGTTAGGCCTTTTACTATCCTGACATTTGATTTAATTCATTAATTCTGTTCCAACTCTAAAGCTCTCGTCTGTATCCCGCTTCATGATGCCTTCATAATTGATACTAAGGGTGGCAGCTGGCTTCAGGTTGACACAGTGCATATCAAAGGATGTCAAGGATTCCTGTCTCCTTTGTTAACCTCTGAAGCCAGGCCCCATGTGGGCCTGTTTGAAGTATTCTCAATTAGTGTGCTAATTATATTCATTGCTGCCACCATCTGCAGGGCTGAACAAAAGGATAGGGCTGATCCATGGAGCCTTTGTTAGTTAATTAGGCTGGCCATGGCAGGAGGAGGCCCTCCCCCTTTTGAGATCACATGGTGTAATCCTGGCTGTCATACCCTAACTAAGTATGAAAGCAGGAACTGTGCCTGTAGGCTGTGTGCACCCAGAGTACACAGGTCTATGCGCATGACGTGGGGTGAGCATAGGAAAATGTGAGTGGGTGAGCCCCACACATTTTCCAGAGGTTGATCTAGCATCACTCAATTTCATTTAAAATGTAAAGAAAAACCAGGCGAGAACACACCAACTGTGCGGATGATCAAATTCCTCACATGCCCCCCAACATGTGAGCCACCACCCTATTGAGGGTCTGGATCATCATCAAGGCGAAATTATCATCTGAGGCCATCTGCATTTCCATGCAGGGAGCCTGATTTATGCTGGATGTCCAAATCTAATCCCTGTAGGGATATGGCCCAACGCAAAAGCTTAGGGTTCTCCCATTGCATGGCCATTCACCATAGAAAAGGTTGGTGGTCTGTCTGGATCATAAATTGTGACCCAAAGATGTAGGGTTACAGCTTCTTTGTGGCCCACACGGCCACATAAGCCTCTTTTTCAATTACTAACCAATTCCTTTCCCTTTTTGTCAATCGCCTACTAATGTAGGAGACAGGTTGATCTACCCCTTGAGAGTTCAGCTGCGCTAAAACTGCTGCAATCCAAAAATCACAGGCATCTGTCTGGATAATGAACTAATGACCATAATCTGAAACTTTCAGAACTGGGACTCTGCAGAATCCATCATTTAAATCCTTGAAGGAGGTTTGACAGGCGGAGTCCAAGTTACCTTCTTCAGCATTTTCTTGGAGGTTATATAATTCAGGGGCATGGCAATGGTCCCACACGCCTAGATGAATGACTGATAGCATCAGTGAGACCTAGAAAGGCTCTTATCTGTGTCTGTGTAGTGGGGATGTCCCAATCCTTCACAGCCTGTACCTTCCCTTCAAGAGGTTGTTTCTTACCTCCACCAACCAGGTGGCCTCAGTAAGTCACTGTGCCTTGCGCTATCTGGCACTTTGTGGCCTTGATAGTCAGACCTGCATTCTGCAGCACCGAAAGCACTTGTTTCAGGTGGGATAAGTGATCCTCCCAGGTGTAGCTGAACACAGCAATGTCATCTTAATAGGCGACACTGACATTTTCCAGACCAGACAAACCTGGTTAACCATCTGCTGAAAAGTGGCAGGGGCATTCTTCAATCCGAAGGGTATCATAGTGAACTGATAATGTCTTTCTGGGGTTGAGAATGCTGACCTCTCTCTCGCTCCATCTGTCAAGCTGACCTGCCAATACCCTACCATGAGGTCGAAGGTACCCATGTACTTGGCAGTGCCAAGCTTATCAATGAGCTCATCTGCCCAAGGAATGGGTGAGCATCTGTCTGTGTGACAGAATTGAGCTCCCAGTAGTCCACACAAAAGCAGACTTCAGTTTTGCCACCACTGGTGTTTTTAGGGACCAGTACCACTGGGCTAGCCCAGGGGCTTTGGGATGACTCTACCACTGCTAGGGACAGCATCTTGGAAACGTCCTCTTTGATGGTGTCCCTGACCTTAACGGACATCCAGTGAATCCTACTCTTCACCGGCTTACTGTCTCCAGTGTCCACATAATGGGTGCACCAATCTGCACGACCTGGAGTCAGTGAAAACATACTGGAAAACTGTCCCAGTAAACAACAACAATCTGTCAGTTGCTGTACTGACAGGTCTGTTGCAAGGCTGACACCTTCAACAGACCCATCTGTAGCTTCAGTGTACAGGAGGTCTGGGAAGGGATTGGAATCCTCCTCAGTCTCTCCACCCGTCACTAATGCCATGACCAAGTCATCCCGGCTATAATGGAGTTTTTAGCTTGTTGACATGAAAGACCCTGCACATCTGTTTAGGTCCTTTCACATCAATGAGGTAATCCACCTCACTGACTTTTTTCAGCACATTGTAAGACCTAGTCCACTTCTCCTGAATGGCACTGGGTTTGACAGGCTCCATAATCCACACCCACGGGCCTGGAGAATAGACTATCACTGTGGCCTTGCCGGTGCTTCATCAGCTCCTGACTGGCCTTCAGGTTTTACATCGACTGTTGCGTGTACTTTGACATTCTGGACCAAAGGCCGAGTGCATAGTCCACCACATCTTGTTTAGGGGATGAGGGGTTGCCCTCCCATCCCTCTTTCACTAGACTGAGGGGACCTCGTATACGGTGTCCAAACAGAAGCTCAAAGGGGCTAAACCCTACTCTGTTCTGTGGCACCTCCCTGTAGGCGAACAGAAGGCATGGCAGGAGAATATCCCATTTTCTCCTTTGGTGCTCTTCCTAGCCACCTATCACGCCTTTCAGGGTCTTGTTGAACCACTCCCAGTAGGTGACTCCACACTCTTCCCTCATAGCCTTCACATACGGTGATATGAAGTTTGATCTCCGGTCTGAAACGAGTTCCTAGGTGAATCCAATACAGAAGAATATCCCGATCAGAGGCTTTGGAACCACAGGGGCTTTAATGCTCCTCAGAGGGACAGCCTCAGGGTACCTTGTGGTGTGGTCTACTACCACCAAGATATATCTGTTCCCTGAGCTGGTTTGAGGATCCAAATGAACAACAATATCCATGCCTATTCTCTCGAAAGGCCACCCAACCATTGGTAGTGGAATTGAGGGTGCCTTTGTGGCACCACCTGACTTGCCAGAAACTTGACAATCCGGGCAGGACTAGACAAAGTCCTTCATCTTTATGCCAAACTGCAGCCAGTAAAAGTGTGCAGACAACCGGTCTGATGTCTTAGTCACTCCCAAGTGACCCGATCAAGGAATCTGGTGAGCCAAATGCAAAGGCAACTTTCTCTGGTACTGGGGAATCACAAACCTTCTGGTTCCCTCAACCTCAGAGTCTTTTGGCCACTGTAGAGGAGTCCATCCTCCCAGTACACTTTGAACAGACCAGGTGCCTCGCTTTTAGCCTGCCCCTCTGCCTGCTTCCGCAGGCCCACTAGAATGGGACACTCTTTCTGGGCTTTAAATAAATCAGTCTAATCTGGGCCCCGAGCGGATGCAAACTCATCCAGCCTGGACAGGCCCTTCAGATCTGAGCTCACCTGGTCCTCCACCTCAGGTTCCTGCACTATGCCAGGCAACTCTGAAGTCACTGAGTCCCCTGCTACCAAAGTAGGGTCCTCAGTGGCTACTGGCCCCTCTCCCACAGGAGTAGGCGAGTCAGCAGTCTGTGGAACTGGACTAGGTACTACCGGTCATGCCAGTCCTCCAACAAGCCCTCTGGAAGCCCTCCAGGCCCTAAGGCTCTGAGAGTGTTCAATCTGGTGATCTCTTTGGCCATCGATCTGGTAACCGCTGCGACTATGTCGGGATCCAGGGGTAGAGTCTTTCACGGCTACACACCCTTAGGTTGTTTCACCTTGCCAGATGAATGCTACTATCGTCAAGGGGTACTTACTCTTTCCGTCAAACCCACTGATGCTATAATCAGGCCCATCAATATATTGGCCTGGCTGTACACACTGCGGGGTGACAGCAGTGAGGCTAGCCACAATGTCTCGGACCGCAGGAGTTTTGTGTCAATTTATATACACATGTTCTTAATAGAGTCGAGTATTATTGGGAAATCGGATCTCTTCTGGAGACCCGGTCTGTTCCCACTTGGTGTAACCAATCCACATTCAGCCACTACGTGGCCTACTGGGAAGTCCTCCTCTAGGAGGCCCACACTAATGATGGCCTCCTCCACAAGTCCAGCATTCGTTTATGCCTTGCTTGGGTAAGCTCTTGCAAGCAGGATCCCATTTCCTATGGCCCAGCTTCTTACACAGGAAACAACCTTCGGTGGGTGAGAACATAGGTGTCCCAGTGTTAGGGATGCATGCGCTCTTCTTTTCGGTGTGTAAGGTTGAACTAAAGTTTTGGGACTTCCCTTCAGTCTTTTGGGGACCTGACTTCGAAGAGGATTGGGTTGGACCTTTATCCTTCCCATCCTTGTTAACGTTTTTGTCTGAAGCTTTTTCTTCTGGTTTAGGTGTGCTCGCCTGAGCCTTTTTCTGGACTTGAGAAATTATAAACATGTCAGCAGCCTTTGCAAGCTTTCTCGTGTTTGTAATAGTCTTGTCCACAAGATGCTGCTGTAGGTCAACCTCACAATTCTTGAATACCTGCTCAAACGCATTCAAATTGTACATCCCTTTAAATGTGTCAACTTTGTTAACAGACACCCAACCGCTCAGATATTTTGATGACAAGTATGTGAACACTTCAAATGTCTGCCTATTTTTCTTTACAAGCTCTCTGAAGGTCTTGAGATACTTCTGGGGTTTTACAAAACTACCTGAAGAGGGCTGCCTTCATGCTCTCATTAACAAACCTTTTCTTGGGAGTTAACTGAAGAATTGCATCAGTCCCTGGTGTCGGTAAGCGACTCATCAGGGCTGCATCCCACAGAACCTCATCCACCTCCTATAGCTGAAAAGCAAGCTCAAGCACTTCAAACCAGTCAGAAATATCCTTCCCCCACTTCATAAGCCTGCACTAGACCTTTTGGGATGTGCTGCTGGGGCTTATCACAGGCACCCTGGTGTGTGCCACTACAGCTGCTTTTACTACAGGGAGATCTGTTAGCCTCCTTCTTCTCTTCAAACCCCAGCTTGCACATCTCTATGGTGGCCTTGTCCTGCTCTTTGTGTTCCTTTAGCGCTAGTCTCCTCTCCTCTAGCAGGAGCTCTCTAGCTACTACTTCGTTAACAGCCAGAATAAATACTGGGCTACTTAGAGACCTTGACAAGGCCTGGGACCTGTGGGATGCCGCACTAGCCCCTAACCTCACTGACACTCTAGAGTGCTGAGAAACCACGCTTGTCCCCCGGCGGGATGGTTGGCGAGAAACACTGCTCATGCTGTCTTCCTCGTCATCTTCCACTACCCCTTCCGGAAGGTCTTCTTCATTCAGGTACACATGGTCCAACCTGTCCTCCTGGGGTCT
The DNA here is from genome assembly GCF_040938575.1 of Ambystoma mexicanum. Classification (NCBI taxonomy): domain Eukaryota; kingdom Metazoa; phylum Chordata; class Amphibia; order Caudata; family Ambystomatidae; genus Ambystoma; species Ambystoma mexicanum. The sequence goes on from NC_090934.1 coordinate 1,365,595,666, forward strand.
TCTCCCCAACCACCCTTGCTTCTAACCAAGCTTGGAGCCTGGTCAGCAACTCAGGTTTATTAACCTTAGTGCTGTGGGGAAGTCCCCTCTCTTGACATAGGATGTGCAGGACATCCTTGGTCATGCCTTTGACAGTCTCTATGGGCCTCATTACACGGTAGGCGGTAGGGGTTTACCGGTACCGGTAAGGGCACCGGTACCGGTAAACCCCTACCGCCTTACTACGAGTTCCTTTTGCGGGACCCGACTTTAACGGCTGGTTTTACCAGCCGTTAAAGTAGGGTGCCGCAAAGGGACCTCAGAGCTAATTACGGTACCGCAATTTGCGGTACCATAATTAGCACCTTCCCCATTCCCATTATGCCCTATGGGGGCAAAAATGGGAATGGGGAAGAGCCTTGGTGAATGGGGAATTACCGCCCCCGCTCACCTTGGAGTAGGGCAGTAATTCTGCCATCCACCAAGGCGGACACGGTAAAATACCGGCATCAGCCATGGCGCTAATAGCGCCATGGTTACCGCCTACCGTGTAATGAGGCCCTATGTCAAGATCCAGGATTATTAAAAAAATACCTAGCAGTGTCTAAACGTTGTCACTTATGCTGTGCACAAGGCTCCAACTATAGCTGACCGCCTGTCACCAATGTGACGAATCAACTTCCGGGGGACCAGTGGTCCAGGGATGAATATCGGTTTCTAAACCATCAATCAGCCCCACACCTGTAGTACACCAGAAGGGATCTGAACAGATTGGAAACACAAGTCAGTTATAAACCTCCCTGTCCAATTTTGGTCACCTAGACTGAACAGCAGCTTTATCGCTGAAAGTTTGTGGATTGTTGGTTAGTTGCAACACAGCAAAAATACAATTATTGCCCAACGATAAAAGGGCCTGTCCATTCAAGGTTGCATACAAATATCTACTTATTTATTATCACAACAGATAGTTCTAGAACACTTCAAAATACAACCAACCCTGTAAAGGAATGCAGAGGGCAGAACGTTTCAAAGAACGAAAAGGGATGCACTTGGTTTCAACACAAAGGGAGCAATGGGTCGTAAAATGTCTGTAGGGGCCTTCTGAGAAGGACCAGGGGGGCAAGAACCACAATGTATTTTGTGCTGTAAGAGTTCTTGGTGGTCAACAGGGTCAAGTCAGTTTCAGGGCACTTTGCAGTGGGCAGACAGCTGCGGGTATCAGGCAGCAGGCAGTTCAGCGAGCGAAGATGGACAGTCGGCTGCAGACTGGTTTACACAGCGCCTCAATGTCAGGAATGATTGTCTTAGTGCTGGTTGGCAGTTCTGAAGCACTGGTCGAGGTGTATCTGATGACTTTAGCAACTGTGGCATAAAAACAGTCAGCTGAGCTGTCAGTTGCAGCTCGAGGGGTTTGACTCAAAACTGTCCTTCAAGGCGGACGTCGGTAGAGGATTATCAATGCACTCCTCATAGCTTCTTCACTGGGCTTGTGTTGTCTTTTAAGGCGGATGGCACAAAGCTGAGGCGAGTGTTGCAGGCAGCTGCCTCATGCTTGGTTTGTTTCAGAGACTCTCTGGCACTTCCCACCTAGGAAGATTGCTGCAGTGCCTAGCAGGGCACACTGTATGCTGGCTGGATACCGGTTCTGGAGCTGTCTGAGTGTCCTCTGGATTCAGTATCTCCCTCTGTTCCCTAGCAGATGTTTAGGGGAGGGATCTTGCTTCCCTATTGCGCTGTACCTTCTGTCAGGGTCCAATGCTGAGTTCTTGTTACTCCTTGCCAAAATAGGGACTCAGCTTTAAAGCCAAATGGGCCACAGTGATTGCTGGAGGCTAAGCCTACTTTAATTAACCAATCTTGGTTCCCCACCAACAATGTCCTGTATGCATGAGGTCATAACCAAAGTGCTTTGCAACAGAAAAGGTAAAGGGGTGAATACATGTAACACTAAGTCCCACCCATCTTCCTGTCTGTTGTGGATAAAAGGGTCACTCTAGACAATGGAGCTCTCTGTGGTTCCTAATTAAAGAGTCAGGTCTCCCTTGAAGTTGTGGCAGAAACAGACTACCTGGCGCCATCAATCCACATATTGTACCTTCTGAATGGGGTCCCCCTGCGGGGATGACTACTGTAATACACGCAGTCCCAGACATGAGATGTCACTGCCCATTGATACAAAGGGCGGAAGCTATCTTCAGGTTGACACAGTGCATATCAAAGCTTGTTGGGGATTCATATCTCCTTTGTTAACCTCTGCAGCCAGGCCCCATGTAGGCCTGTTTGAAGTGTACTTAATTAGATTGCTAATTATGTTAATCACTGCCACCATCTGCAGGGCTGGACAAAAGGACAGGGTGGATCCATGGAGCCTTTGTTATTTAATTATGCTGGCCATGGCAGGAGGAAGGTTTTGCCCTCTCCCTTCTGAGATGACATGGTGTACTCCTGGTTGTCATACCCCAAATAACTATGACAGGGGGGACTGCGCCAGTAGGCTGTGTCCACCCAGAGTACACAGGTCTATGTGTATTCGTGCGGTGAGCATAGGAAAATGTATGCGTATTAACCCCACACATTTTCCAGAGGTTGATCTACCATCAGTTAATTTAATAAAAAATAAAAAATAAAAGACAGGCGGGCGCGCGCCCACCGTGCGGATGATCAAATTCCTCACACGATGTCATGTGGCTTCTACCTCTAATGGCATGGTCATGTCACTGGAAATTCTACTTAAGTCTGAAATTCTGATCTCATCAGGAATGCTTCCAGAGGAGAGAAAACACATTCAGCTGGGACAGGAACATCACAGAGACCCCTACAGCCAACACCAAAGCATGCATGTCCAAGCACATGGTCACATCACACAGTTCATGAACTCTAATGTTGCTTCATTTCTATAAAAATGCTGTGTACTGCTCTCTATCTACAAAACCTTTCTGATTAAGGGACATATGTGATCATTAATTCCATTATTGATAACAATGATTACATTTAAATTTCACTTTATTATAGCCATGCCTCAGACTTAGATAGAATTGTGAAGATGAGCCATCTGTCACACTCAGAGTGAATGATGAAGATTATGCATGCATCATACTTGGATGGAATTATGAGGATTGGCCCTGCGTCACACCTGGATAGAATTGTGAAGTTTTGCCATGTGTCACATTTAGATAGAATTGTGGAGATTAATTGTTTATCACAACAGACAAGACTGTGTAGATTAACCACATAGAAGAAATTGGCAAGTAGCCAAAGCACTAACCACCACACATTTACTACCTCTAATACACCACTGAAACACTGTGCTAGCCAACCAATACCCTAACAAACACTCAACACAAGCAACACACACTTACAACAAACAAACCAGCACAGTGGACCTTACCCGTGCGGACACAACAAGCCAGTGCACACAACCTTAAACACCTGCCAATCGACACATAAAACACACATACACACCCCAGCATAACAGTCACACAGAAACATCGCAGGCATTGGACCATATCCATATGGATACAAGCCAGTGCGTACAACCCTAAATCTCTAAATAACAGCATTCCACACATAAAACACACAGACACAACCCTACGAAAGAATCAGCCACACAGAAAACATCCCAGACAATGGACCATACACGTACAGATACAACAAGCCAGTGCAAGCAACCTACCATCTGCAACCCATCACACACAGACATCAGTTTCTCTTGGTTCTGGGCCTATCCTATCACTCTTCCCTCACTAACCAACCCTGTCCTCTTTCTTGCAGAGCCATGTGAGCGCCTCGAGACTGCACTTGGGTGGTATCGGTGCGTGGTATAAATCAGCATAACATAACATTTATTGAGTGCAACGTTTAGTCAGGAGGAAGCTTGGCGCTGTGTGGAAAGTACAAGGTAGAACTGTTTGACAACAGGTAAAGTACAAGAAAATATAAAAGAGAGCATTAAAACAACAACATCAAATGATGGAAATTGAAAACTGCAGGATCCATTCACTGGCCCAAACAGTAAAACTGAATGGTTCAATGTCCTTTCATCACAGGACGATTTTTCACGGGGATTTTTACCATGAATTTATTTATGAAAAAAACCCATCTAATTTTTTGGGGGGGTTAGAAAATTATATATATGGAATGTGGGTGTTTGGGAATAGATTAAACATGTAAGCCAATGGGGGGTTTTTGGGAAGAACCCCCCAAAAATAATCTGTAAGAAAATTAGATGGATTTTTTCCTTAAAAAATTTGTAGTTAAAAAAAAAACCAGCGAAAAAACATCCCGTGCTGAAATGACATGGAACCAACTGAATGATGTGTCCACATGCCATAGGTTCCACCAGGGGAGAAATAGCTTGCTGTTGAGAGTTGCCCATTGGTTGAAGTGATGGCGGTGTTGGAATCTGCAAGCGCGAGGGGTGGCGGCAGAATTGAACGCCCAGGTGTGGAGTCTGAGTTATCAAGCAGGAGTCAATGCGAGACTTACTTCATTGTGTCAATTGACAATTACTCCCAGAAGATAAGCAACACAGTCTGTGACTGTTAGTGTGCTCTATATCTGTTAATATATAGACAAACCACTTTAGGAGATCCGCATGTATGCTCCTCACACCTCCTTCTCACCCATCTCATACATCCACCTGACCGATCAGTCAGTCTGCATTCTTATTCCAAAAGTCTCCCCCTTCCTCAATCAGCCATGCGTTATTAGGACTCAGAATGAAGACTGAGTGAGGTGGCAAGGTCAGACTGGGTCACATAGTAGGCCTTGGCAGCCAAACAAAAGCAGCCTACAATCGCAAATGGCAATTTGTTCTTTTTCATTAAAGGCTATTACAATATTTAGAAATTGTTTACTTGGCAACCTATGTTGCAAATAATGCATTTGAAATGTTATTTGGTCGGTAACATGGGTCAAGATTACCAGCTGCACAGTGTGTTAATGTATCAATCTGGATCACTTTGGTGAAAAAAAACAGGCCCTTAATAGCATGCTGGACTGGCCCGTCAGCTAAAGCTTTATAGGCCAGACCCAGCCTTACTCGATAGACAGCACACAAGAAGGTCTCAGTGGGGGAGGAGGGAAAGAGCAAGACATATTTCTTCAAAGAACCGCTTTCAATATCAAATCACAAAAATATAACAGCCTGTTATCAAAAAAACTGCAAACTCGTTTGACTTGTCACATCATCTAAGGGGGCTGATGTTTGATTATTGCCACCAGAGCATTCCATTCCAAAGACAGCTGGCAGAGTTATAGAATGGTATCCTGCGCGCTGGAAGAAACGAGTTCTGAGGCTAATAAAAGTTGGTCGTGCCCCATAGGAAAATTCATTTTAACGTGTTTTTATTCCCATTGTTGCAGGGTGAAGGCATTTTTAAAAAGAAAATAAAAGGGTGACCATCCCTTTAACTCCACACTGGAATAAACATACAGTACACGTACACAAAGACAAATAGTTGCTCGATTGTTACTGGAACATATTGTAGATATACAGAATAGACAGCAAAATTAAACAATGCCAGTACTTCCACTGTAAGAATACACTCATTATGGTTTTGCCCAAATATTGCCAGTATTTGCTTCTATAGGAACCCAACTGCCTTGGCCCTGCCCAAATATTACCAGCACTGGCCCCTTAAAGACACAACTGTGATGGCTTTGCCCCAAGATTAAAAAATGTGCCCATGTAAGGTGACACATGTGATGGTTTTGCCTGAAAATGTCAACATTTGCCGATGTAAGGACACACCTGTGAATGTGTTGTCCCAAAATACCAGCATTGTCCCCTTTTAACAACACAATTGTGAAGGAATTGCTCGAGAATGCCATAATATGCCACTTTAAGGAGACACATGTAACATCTTTGGCCCATCATGTCAGCATTTGTCCCTGTAAGGGCACACCTGTGATGGATTTACCGCATTGCCCCTGTAGGAACATATCAGTGATGGCTTTGTCCCAAAATGCCAGAATTTTCTATGTAAGATCACACAAGTGATGGCTCTGCACCGACAAAGCAGATAGTTACCCCAGAGACACCACAACTCACCCCCCATACTCATTGTGGCCCGATGCTTTGAAAGACCAAAGGAAATATCGAGGCTTAGTACCACCAAAATGAAATACGCCAATCATGAGTTCGGAGTTATAAGTATACTTTTTAATCAAAGTACATATAGTTATCTGGTTCTCAAACGCCTCGCAGTGTGTACCAGCAGACACTGTGAGGGGAGAGAGTGCTGGACATCATGAAGCATGCATTATTTATACACAGTCCGGTCATTGTCCAGCCCTTCTCCAAACTCATAAGGTACAAAAAGGGTTCATGCCCAGTTCACGTGACAAATATGACAATATTCTTTTTAGGTTTAAGACATGTGTTTCTATACATAGAGTACAATGGTGGCAAACTTTGTTCTGTTCGGCCATGTAGATCTTTCCTTGTTCTTGAGCTTAAAGTAAGTCCAGTTTCAAGAAACTAATTCAATGGGTTTCTGCAAAGACCCATAGTTTTAGTTGTCCAACATTCAGTTCTAGTGTTTGTATAAGGATGAAGCTGTTGGTGCAGACAACACTTGAATTGAGGTTCAATTGGACTCCAAGGTCTCTTAGCACAGGACAATCATTCTGCTCTCAGCAGCCTCAATGTTGACATAGTTCAAAGTTCATTTACGTCTGCTGCAGCTGAAAACACAATTTACCATTTTAGGACATAAAGCAGGAGTTATAATCAAAATGGCGGATGGTTCTAAGATGGCGGCGAATTCAACTCTGTTTAAGTCTGTTTAAGTGTGGTTTTCAGTACAAATGCGAATGCGCTTAGCCCAATGCTCATAATCAGACGGTATTATGCGAATATAGTTTGACAGCTTGTCGGCCCTGCCACTTTAACCCACATATGTTTATATATCTTCAAATTGTAGTGCTTTTAATGGCAATAACCTTCTAACTACTTAAGCAAACACATACTGTCCTCTCTTTGAAAAAATAGCTTGAAAGGTAGCACAGGTGGTATTCGTTCATTCTTTACATTTTGATGGCATTTTCTTTAATGGGGTTGATGTCTAGGGGCTAGGGCCTACCCCGCATCGACGGACTTCAAAGTGGGCACGTGTATTGCTAAGGGTGATTATTTTCATCCTGAATTCCACTAAAGAATCATTGCAAGTTCCGGTATCCAGTTATTTTTTCGACAGGAATTCTGCCAAAGTACTTTACTTAGACAGAATTCTGCTAAAATAAAACTCATTGAATTATATGGGGGGGGGATAAGTGGTTAAAATGGGTGGGGAGGGGCGTTGGGTAGGGGGATTGGTGTACGGAAATGGGCGGTTTGGGCGAACCCCCACCCCAAATCAAAACAATTACAAATCAATGTGTTCTTTCCAGGCAGAATTCAGGCAAAATAAAGTGATTCGGCAGAATTCCTGCTAAAAAAATAACATAGAACCGCATGTTCCACCCATTCCCGCAGTTAAGTGTTTTTAAAACATCGAGACAGCGTGCATCTTTGCAGCAGTGGTGGCAGACATTCGCCATTAAAGGGCACGCTCTGGTCCTTTGACCCAAAATAATTTTATCTGAATCTGCAATATTTATTCTGGTCAATAAAACGTCGCCAAACATTATCGGGCAAAGCCTGTGCTGCGAATTACACTTCCCTCAAGAGAACAATCGCACCACAGCACAGGAATGGAACTTCTCACACAGGCACCTTTAGTTTCAAACACCCAAATATAAGGTTGCTCACATGACATTGCAGAGTGCAACTATACTTATCGGTTATTAAAGCTATTACGTAGAAATAAAAAGGGCAGGAAGCATTGGCGGAAGCGGTTCAGAGCAGTGCTCCTCTACTTTTTCATTTTTTAAGTTTCACTGTTTCTATACTTTCATTTTAAAAAGAAACCATTCCAGTGTGGTCTCGAAAGAACCCATGGCCTGCGTATATTTCTCATAAATATATATATACACACACACACACTGTCGATGTAAAGATATCTCATCTCCTTTGCAAATCGGTGATCACACACCCCCTGCGGTACCACCGCAGACCACAGCGGGGCGCGAAACGTGTTTCCTTTCTCAACAAGCAAATCACAAAGCCATGTCTGCACAGACTTTGAGCCCACCAACTTTATTTAAATGGACAGCAGACAAACTACTGTGTAGGCTCCGTTTCACATTTTTCGTAAAATAAAAATAATGTGAATCAACCAAAATGTGGCCAGACCTTTCAGCTGCACTTTCACCCCAATCATCCATTTAAAGCAAACCAAGTGTAAGGAAATACAGCAAAATTAACCAATTTCTTATGTAACTGGAATCTCATATTCACTTAGAGAGGGCACATTAGCTATTTAACAAACACACTACAAGAGGAAGAGCACAATGTTTATAATGCATTAAGAAAAACTACAGAAAGGGCAGAGATTTGCATGCATTCTGTGTTTTTTTAGAGAAATGTTAATGTTAAAGGATATTTGTACCGCGCACTATCACCACCGGAGTGGTCCCCTGGTGCTCTGGCGGCTCCGAAAGAAGGAGGGGGGGACGAGTTAGTGGAAATAAGCTGGAAGAGTGCAAGAGAGCAGTGATGCTGTTGGCAACCTCACCCCGGTAGGTCCGTTGGCTGGGCTTGGGGTGTTTTACCCTCGGTAGTCGTCGTGTGCATTTGTGCAAGTCTATGTGCGGTTTGTTTGTTGTTGTAGTGTAGAGAAGTTTGTGCGGATTGCTGCATTTTAGGCTTGTGGTTGTGTTTGGTTTGAGTTTGCAAGGTGAATGCAGAGGGGTGAAATTGTTTAGTGGATTGGTTAGTTGGCATTGCTGTCCTTGCAATCATGTCTAGGTGTGATGCTTGCTATTATTCACTATTCCATCGGAGTGTGGCGCTTGTTAGTTTTCAATATTCTATCTAGATGTGAGGCAGGCTGGTGATCACGATTACATTCAAGTGCTGCACTTGTCATCATTCATAGTTTCATTTAAGTGTGGCGCATGCTAACAGTCAAATTTCTATCTAGATGCGATGCAGGTTAAAGTTCAGAATTACATCTAAGTGTGGCGCATGCTAACATTCACATTTCTATCTAAATGCGACCCAGGTTAAAGTTCAGAATTACATATAAGTGTGGTGCATGCTAACATTCATAATCCTGTCTAGACGCGACGCAGGCTAAAGTTCAGAATTCCATCGAAGTGTGGCGTATGCTAACAGTCACATTTCTATCTAGATGGGATGCAGGCTAAAGTTCAGAATTACATCTAGTGTGGCGCATGCTAACATTCACATTTCTATCTAGCTGCGATGCAGGCTAAAGTTCAGAATTCCATCTGAGTGTGGTGCTTGCTAACATTCATAATCCTGTCTAGACGCGACGCAGGCTAGAGTTCAGAATTCCATCTAAGTGTGGTGCATGCTAACATTCGTTGCAAGTGGAATGACTTTACCCATTGGATTAAGTGGTAGATGTCGTTTTGCAATCAAATCCAATGGGATGTGGGGTTTCCACATCCGTGGGATGGAACGGGTTTGCATCATGACCTCGTGTAACAGCTTCACCGTCGGCTCTGTGGCAGGCTGACAGCCTGTGGCTGTTTTTTCCCAAAACTGAGACTCAGTCACAGAAAAACTTTTTTATATAACCTAAATAGAATGTTTCAGGATGGTGGCAAAGCACAATAGTCAAGGTGTCATTATGGTAGTGCCTCCGAGGGCCCGGCTGTAATGTGAGGGAAGGGGCCAGTCTCTAACAATGAGTCAATATAGTGTCCTCTCCTCATGGCCCAAGGGGATTAGGGGTGGGGGTGAGCGGTGTGGGGGTGAGAGGGGTCTGTAAAAGAAATGATCCATCTCATCACGTTCCATAAAAGCACAAATAATTCAGGTCAGGTGACGGGAGCAACGCAAACTGTTCAAAAAATGTTCCTCCAAGGGGGGCGCTGTTGCGCCGAAGCAAGATGGCCGCTTAAGCGCTGCGCTCCGGACCGGCAGAGCAAACGATCCTTATTTCACACCGCCCGACGCTGCAAGTAACCCTGCAGGGCTACCTACAATCCTTCGTGGGCCTTCACGCTGTGGGCATGCGAAGTCTGGAGCCTCTACGCGCCCTGAGGACAGAGCTGCGCCTCATTCCCCAGCCTGCGGCTGTGGCCTCCTGCCCTCTCCGGCCTGCGTCTCCAGCGACATCGGCTTGCCCACCCACCTAAGACCGCGGCGCTGTGGGCCGCATTGGGGGAGGGGCTCCCGCCCTGCGAGGCGCACCGGACCATCGCGGCTGACCTAGCTGCCCTTCAAGACCCGACCGGATTGTCGGTGGCTGCCGACCCCTCCACGTCGCCTAGCGGCCCCCCGACCCCGCTTCCCCCCCCCGCCGCTCCTCCACTCGGACAACAGCACCGGAGTGCAGCAAGGTAGGGGGGTGCGAGGGGGGGGTGTGTGACTGGCTACTGTGGCCCCTGGGGTCGCCCTCCCGCGGACCAAAGGCTCACTCTCTCTTCCTCCTTGGTGGTGATCCGCCGTGGCCCCCCTCCACCTGCTTGGGGCCCGCTTACCTGCTTGATAATCCTGGGACCCTTCCCCCCCGGGAGCGACCGCCACATCCACAACATCTGCTGGATCATGAGGCCCCTGCGCCGCCTGCCGGACTACCGCGGCGGGCCCCTTCAACCGCGCATCGGCAATTCGAATAACCACAGGGCGGGTGACTGGCGTGGCCGGCGGTACCGGCGCCGGTACCCTCGCAGCCATCCTAACTACTCCTGGTCTGCCGTGTCGGCCCCCCCCTCACGCTACTCCTGCTTTTGATTACCGACCACCTGCCTGCCCTGGCGGCGGAGGTTGGCGCTGAGCCCCTGGTGCCGGGGGCTGCTGCGGAGACCGCGGCCTGCTGTGACGACCGCGGGGGCTGGCGCCATTGTTGGGAACCCCGGGTATACGTCCCACAGCTCCATCTCCCCACGCTGGGGGGCCACCCGAAAAGACCCCCGCGGCGCGCCCTCATCGCTGCACCAGAAATATTGATTCTCCTTGCCGCCGTGGCTGTGCAGTTGGGCATATGAACTAAAAGGCAACGCCTCATCGGACCTTGAACTTATTATCACGTTCCACTGGAGTGAATCCTGCGGTGCCTCTACTACCTCATGGTACAATCCGCTGGCCTCGACCATACGACCCAGGCGGTTTTCTCTACATGGTACTATTTTCCTAGCCCACTTCACTTTCCTAAATATACAACTGGGAGATCACAGCGCCGCCCCAGCGTCCTACTTCATCCACCATACCACGGCATTATTTAAAGAACCCACACCGGCTCGATACCCAATATCCCTCCTCTGTGTCCTCACCTCACCCCCCGGCCAGTGCGCTCACTCGAGAGGAGGCCAGTGCTCGGCCCCTCCGTATACAGACAAGGCCCGGCGCCCCGGAATCGCCCTGCCACCATGACTAAGGGAGCTAGTGCGAGCAGGAAGCAAAGCTCGTTAAACATGGTCACCAAGACGCCCTCCAAGCCACTCATGGACCCCCAGGAGGAATCTTCTTCCACCACGGCATCCTCAACCCCCGATGACGCACAGAAGATGTTTGAGTACATGCGGGAGGGCTTTACTGCCTTGCACACTAAATTGGATGACATGAATGGTACAATCTCATCTATAAAGGCTCACATTGAGAAGACCGACGGCAGGGTGGCGGAGGTCGAGGCGAGAGTCGGCGCCGTGGAGGACGGTTTGGACTCCCTACGCACCGCTGTGTCTGTACTAACCAACCGGGTCTCCAGTGTCGAGAAGAAGAACGATGACCTCGAATCCCGCTCCAGGCGTAACAACCTCCGCATAGTCGGCATACCAGAGGACAACATCGGGGAACCCATGGAGGACTACATTGAACACACTCTCCTAATGCTTCTTGACAATCCCAAGCTTTCTTCACAATTTGCCGTGGAAAGAGCCCATCGCTCCCTGGCTCAAAAGCCTAGGCCTGGCGCCCCTCCCCGCCCCATCATAGCCAGAATCCTTAATTTTCGCGACCGAGATGCTCTGCTTCGTGCAGCTAGAACCAAAGGAGAGTTGTGTCTTGGAGCAGCGAGGATACACCTCTACCCCGATTACTCGGTGGCAGTGCAACAAGAGCGCAAAACCTTCCTGGCGGTAAAAAGGAGACTCCGTGACCTAGGAGTTAAATACTCCATGCTTTTCCCTGCTAAACTGAGGATTGAACATGACAATCAGACATTCTTCTTTACCATCCCAGAAGAGGCCTCGAAATTCATGGACGAACATTTCCCTGGTTGACCCAAGCACTCCTAATATAAATCTTTATGCTTCAATCTCTCTCACTACACCTGGTTCGCACAGTGGACTTCCTTGCACTCCCCCCTTTCTTCACTATGGACATTCAATCACCGGTGTCACTCCGATTGGTCTCTAATTCCTGCTATTATAATGTAATCATATGCTGTTGACCGCTAGTTCACTCTCTTTCACAGGGTCCACTGCGTGTCCTAAGGCACTATGTTTATCTCTACAATGTCTTTCCATATCTTCGCTCTGCAGATCATACCTGCTGCGATATATACCATGATATGTTCTACTACGCAGCATCATACTCCTTACGCTCTCCCCGGTCCGACGTGCCGTCGCTCGGCTGTCAACAGACCCCCAGGCGCTGATGCCGGAAAGTTTAATGTTGGTTTGGGATTGTTTGGGTTTCATCCTTCCGATTGGGGGAGGGATGTGGGTGAGGGGCGGTAAGGGAACAGTTTGGTTTTTAAAAAAAGTCTTGACAGCCCCCAGAGGTTCCACTGACATCATGCACAATCAACTCATTCATTCAGCGAGATTGCAGCATACACCGTGGCTACACACCTTTCATCTCACTATTCATCATTTTTCACTTAATTCATTATCACCCCACCAAATATGGCTGCTGATGCCCTGACCTTCATGAGCTGGAACATTAGAGGGTTAGGCAATTATAAAAAGATGCGCCAGATCCAGCTCCATGCCGAACGCCACGGGGTAAAGATCCTATGTTTACAGGAAACCCACGCCCGCTCGGAACAGGCGGAGCGATTCGCCAAACAATGGGGACCCCAGAGATACTACACCGATTACTCCACCCAGAGTCGGGGTACCCTCACCCTAATACACAGAAGTCTAAAGTTTACATGCCAACACTCTCATATAGACCCGTTGGGTCGGTTTGTACTCATTATAGGCATATTACAACGACAGGAGATAGCCATCCTAAACATATATGGCCCAAACGTCGACGATCCTGACTTCTACCTACAGTTAGCCACGCTACTTGAGAGCTACCCCCTGATCCCTGTCCTCTGGGGAGGTGATTTTAACACAATCTTCGATGTGTACCTGGATAGATCTGGCTCTCGACCCCGACAACTGTCCAGGGCAGCATATACCATCCTGAGATCGCTCCCCCGTTTATCCCTGATCGACGCATGGCGACTGATGTACCCCATGGACCGCACATACTCCTTTTACTCTTCTGTACACGACTCACACTCGAGAATTGATAGATGGCTTGTCACGGATACACTGATCAGATGTATAACTCACTTAGCCATCCTCCCCAGAACATTATCGGACCACTCACCAGTCCTCATCTCCCTAAATTGGGGTCCGGACGCCAACAGAACTAGGCAGTGGAGAATGAGCCCTAACATATTACTGGACCAGACCTTTGCTTCCCAGCTTGAATCCTCCATAGAAGAATACTTTGAGTTTAACACAAATTCTGTCACTACACAAGCAGTGCTCTGGGAGGCCTTCAAAGCACACACCAGAGGGGTAGTCATCTCCAAAAGTAATGGTATGCTGAGAGACATCCGCGCCGATATCACCACTAGCGAGTCAGCCTTATCGGTTTACGAAGCCCAGTACGCCGTTGATCACTCACCTGCTACTCTAGCGCTATTGAGCTCTGAGCTGCACAAATTCCGAGACCTTGCTGACCGCGAGGTCAAGTTCCTGGACTCCCCGCAGATCGCCAGGAAATATGGCGAGGGCGAGCGGCCCGGAAGGATGTTGGCTAGACTGCTGCGCCGTGAATTCAGCGCACCTAACATTCCAGCCATTGCTAGGCCTGATGGTACCCTCGCCACGTCCCCCCGTGACATCAATCTAGAATTCTATTCCTTTTACACTGCCCTGTACATGGAGGCCGATAGTACCCAGACTTCTGAAATCGAATCCTTCTTAGAGAGCCTACCATTATCGGTCCTATCACCGGACACCATTGCCGCCCTCGAAAGGACCTTTACCCTCCAGGATGTCGTAGAGGCCATCGATTCCCTAGCATCCGGAAAAGCTCCCGGCCCAGATGGGTTACCAATGGACTTCTACAAGTTATACAAAACCCAACTAGCGCCACACTTGCTCGCCCTCTGGGAGGAGTCATGCGATAGGGGTATACTTCCACCGTCCTTGCGAGAGGCACTGATTATAGTGCTCCTCAAACCTGGTAAGACTCCCACGCAATGTAGCTCCTACCGACCCCTCTCACTGATTAACAGCGATATTAAGATATACGCTAAACTACTAGCCAACCGCTTAGCCCCGAGCATGTCTCACATTATTCACCCAGATCAGTCTGGATTTGTTCCGGGGAGATCTACATCCCTAAACTTAAGGAGGCTTTTCAACGTGCTTAGCAGAATAGACCCAGCCACACAGGCAGTGGCAGCTACACTGGATATGCAGAAGGCTTTTGATTCAGTCTCGTGGAGATACCTATGGTGTGTGCTCGAGAAATGTAGATTTGGCCCCAACTTCCGCTCCTGGATAAAGCTGCTCTACACTGCCCCGTCGGCCAGGGTCCGCACGGAGGACAGATTATCTCCCTCCTTTCAGATATCCAGGGGCACACACCAGGGCTGCCCCTTTTCCCCACTCATTTTTGCCATAGCAATGGAGCCCTTTGCTGATATGATCCGCCAATCACATTCACATAGGGGGCTGCGCACGTCTGGCCGGGCTGACATAGTCTCTCTGTATGCGGACGATGCCCTGCTGTACGTCCGCTCCACTGAAATCAACCTTCCCCCTATTTTGACAGATGTTACTCGCTTTGGATCCATATCTGGTCTGAGGGTCAATTGCTCCAAGTCCACATTATTTCCGCTCACGGAATCTACACGGCCCCCCCCGATCTGTATGGGTTTAACTGGTCCCCCACCAGCTTCACCTACCTTGGGGTAGTGGTCTCCCGCCACACATCGCAACTGCGAAGTGATAACTACCAAAGATACCTAACTAACCTGGAAATTAAAACCTCCAGCTGGACTAAGCTTCCTCTCTCACTGGCAGGCAGGATTGGAATTCTTAAAATGGTTGTATTGCCCCAACTTCTGTACCGTTTTACTAATCTGCCGCTGTGGCCTGGAGATAGCTTCTTCCAATCACTGCGCAGGTTGTGTAACACTTTCCTCTGGCACTCCGGTGCCGTCCGCCTCAAATTGACCACACTTACCTCCCCTAAAGCGTTGGGCGGATTTGCCGCACCCGACTTTATTGGATACTGGATAGTAGCTCAGTCACAGTTTTCTGCATACTGGTTCAATGCCACCGACCCCCCCCACATGTCCGCCTTGAGAGGCTGTCTGCATGTGACCGTGAGATTGGTTCCCTGATCCTCCAACCAGTTCCCCCAGACGTAAACTCTGCAAACCCTGTGGTCAGCACATCCTTGGCTCTCACTAAACTCTGGTCCACGGTCCACACCCCTCACCCCTTCCACGGCGACTTGCCACTGTGGAATTTTCTCCCCGGCGTCCCACACGTCTCACCCTCCATGGTCACTCGCTGGGCCGCTGCGGGCTTCCTGAAACTACGTGATGCCTTTACCCAGGGTAACTTCATTGAATGGTCTGATCTCCCTTCGCCGCTTAGGCGCCGCCCATCGGCGTGGTTGCAATACTCCTCACTTTGCCAACATCTCAAAGCCAGATATACAGACTTCCCCGCTATTCCCCCCGACGAGCCCTTGCTAGAAGAGCTCTGCTCCTACATCTCCTTCAGAGGCAAGGTGTCCAGACTTTACTCCTTACTCCAGACAAAAGCGGCCCCCCGTTTCACTGAACTCCGTCGCAAGTGGGAGGAGGACCTTGGCTCCGATATCACTGACGAGAGATGGTCTCGGATGTGCGCCCGGACTCATGAGGTCTTTTATAACACTAAATTCAAACTCATCCAGTTCAAAGTCCTACACAGGTACCATCATACCCCTATGAGATTACACCGCATGTTCAATACCACATCCCCCTCCTGCCCCAGATGTGGCGCTGACCAGGCCTCCTATATACACATGCTGTGGCTTTGCCCCCGACTCACCCAGTTTTGGCTAGATATCTGTGCCACCTTGTCAGATGTCCTGGAACACCCCATCACTCCAACTCCATTACACTGCCTGTTCCATGACTTCCCTCAGCTGCACCGTGACTCTAGGAAACTGGCTGGGCTATGCATGCTCCTGGCAGTTCGCTGTATACTCCTCTGCTGGCTCCGGCCTAGACCGCCTACTTACACGCAATGGCTCAGATCGGTCTCCTGGGCCCACGATACAGAGCAATCCTGGAACACGTTGCAGCATTCTCACTCCAGACCGAGGGATATCTGGCCGAGATTTCGTGCCTACATGTCGGCCCTGGCCACGCCATCAGTGTCTCCCTCTGCTTCCCCGAGCTGCTCCCCCTAGACTGTGTTCTCCCTATCCGCCTTGCCCCCCTTTTCCCCTCTGGTGTATGTATCAATGCTTTGATTCCCTGCTCTGTTGACTAATGTGATCCATGCTACTTAATATGTATCATTTACTTCCTGCTTTGCGTATATTACTTATTGGTGCCATGTGGCCCCCTCTGTCTGTTTTTGTTGTGCTATCAAGTCAAATAAAAAGAATTTTAAAAAAAAAAAATGTTCCTCCAAATACCAACAAAATATAAGGGGGTAAATGAAATTGTTCCGTCCTTGAGGAAGCTGTTATTGTACCTACTAGGGTAGCAAAGAGGAGGGGAGGGGCGGCAACCAGTCCTCTGGCGGTTAGCATGGGGTATCGATTGTGTCCAGCTTCAGACCCACGGCTCCTGGACGGCCTGACAGGGTTTATTTGGGACACTCTCCTGGTGGGCCGACAAAGACATCCAACCAGGCTGGCCCCAATGTTAGCACTTCCGGGTGTGTCTGGGTGGCCTGGTGGGGTTTAGCAGAGAAGCGTGGACCTACTCTCACCTTCCACCCACTGGTGCCACTGCTGTTCTCCCTGCACCCCTTTCACAGCCTACGTTTGAGGTGACCCCTGGCAGAGTTGTGCCATCTCGTTTCTACACCCACCTCTGTACTCTCCCTTGGACCACCATGCCCCTTCTAAACCTCTGTGTCCTCTGTTTCTCCTATGCTTCGCACTTTCCACTTCTCCCCCCTTCCATGCACTTTTCCCCTCTCCCTTTCGCATGCACTTGCGCGTTCTCAATGTCACTGGGCCTAGTAAGATTGCTGATTTGTTCTCCCCTGTTCCCCTCCCTTGCCTTGTCGCGCTCTGAAACACTTGTGTACGAGCGCGATAGAAATAAAATATCAATATCAATATATAAGTGGGTGCTCTCTTGTTCTTTACCCGGTATAAGAAGGTCTACCTCCACCCCTCTCTCTAGCTGTTCCGAACATTCTTCTCTATTCTGATGGTATCCCTTTTATTTCCCCTGCCAACAACACTCCCTCCTCTGAGGATATCTTTCATTATCACCATAATCCTATCTTAACCCTAAGCCTTCTCTTTTCTCCTCTTTACACACTACCTCTCCTTCTAGATTTGGACTCTCCTCCCGCTCTCCAGAAGGAATCTCCACTTCAGTGACCTCCCACTCTCTCCTTTCTAAGATGACTTTGGCATCTTGTCTTCTTCCTTCTTCTCTTTCTCTCAATATGTCCTTCCTCTCTTCCTTCAATCCAACTCTACACTCCCCTGTTGCCTTGCAAATATGTTTCTCTCCTGCACAATATTCATCTCCTCTTCCCTCTAGAGTGTATCCTCTCCACCCCGCTTTCCCCTCAAAGTGATTTGCCTCAATCACTGCTTACAAACAATTACATTCTCTCTGGCAAGCCAGGATCACCCTTCTGCTCCACACTTACTCCCCTCCGCTGACACAATCACCTTTAATCTCACCTCTATACACCACACTTCTCCCTCCTTTTCGTACACCCTTATTGCCTCCTGCTTGCTCTCCACTGTTTCAATCTCCTAGCACAGGGCCTCTGCTGCTCTCCCGCCAGCTCTCCCCGGACATGGCATGGACTGACTCGGCCGCCTTTAAAAGGGTGATGCCTCCTACCCTTGGATGGGTCTTGTGAACATTACTTGCAACATGTGTAATAGGGGTGTGGTCTTCCCTGTGGTTTGGCCATGTGCCTGGTGTCATGTAGTCTTCAAAGGGGCCGAGGTTATACCAATGGCAGACACCCTTCTGGATTCTCATTTCGGTGTTAGTTGGCCACTGATGTAGAGGCAGGGGCTGGCTTTGCTCCTGGTTTCAGTCTGCAGGATTTCTCTCTAAGTTCACTATGGTTGTGGGTGACTATAGAACAGAGATCTATGCTTCCCTCTGCCACCCCAGGCAGCAAATGGGAGAGGGGTGCCAGGACCGTCCGCTTCAGAGTGTACAAAGTGTCTCTGTGGGGTGTTCTGGTCCTTCCCATGGTCTTCCAGTGCTTGAAATTGCTTCTGAATATATTGGGTCCATTTCAGGTTGTCATTCTACAATAGTGGGCGGTTGTGGGAGGTGAAGATTTTCCCAATTTGGTTTGTCAGCTGTGTTCAGGGTTGGGGCATGTTCTTCAATATTTGTCCTGCCGTGGGGACCGGACCAGGGTCTTCTTGGAGTTATCTCCAAACGCTTGTGTATGAGCGCGAATTAATAATATATTATATCATATCATATCTGCCCTCTGAATCTACAAATGATTCTCCCAGATCAGGTCCGACTTTTCCCTCTGACAAAAAGGGGATTTCTGGGAGATGCAGCACTCGTACTTTGGGTTATCCAAATTCATCCGGGTATCTTTAGGTACCCTGGGGAGCCCAGTAAAGGTGGTGGCACTGTCCTGTGACTGTCCCCTACTGACTTGCAGGGGACACAGTCAGGGCGCTTAATACAAATATGGATATAGGTTATGATTTCTGCAAAGCAGTTAACATGATACATTTGATAATAATATTCAGATTGTATTGTAACACAAGCAGGGGTAAGGGTTAAGCCAAAACAATTTTTAACATTTTAACATAATATGAACATAACTGAGAACCATGAGCGCAAAGACTTAACGTAAAAGTGTTTCCAATTGAAGGTGTGTGGGCCCTTTGTGACCTTTAAATGACTTAACCAAAGAGAACAATGGTTTCTATCTAGATGTGATTGTCCTGGAATCCGGGGCGTGGGTTCTAATCCTGTCTTGGGAAACTTGATCAATAACAAAAAGATCTCATTCTGGGCAAATCCCTGTTTTTAAATTTTTACTTAGGTGGCACATTAACATACCTAATGTAAAGTGGCAATACAGGCAGTGAATATGTTTTATAGTGAAATATGGAGAAAAAAATACATCTTACACTCGAAGTGCACTTTTGTGCTTCTGTTATGAGCTGTATAGGTGCCTCAAATCAATTGCAATGCTTTGACTGTAGTGGTTTCACTTTTAAAGCAGTGCACACGCAGGTACAGAAAGAGGCCACCAAACAGTAGTGCCGAACACGAACTGACTGGCGCATTAATTCGATTCAGGGTGCCACACGATTTTTCGACTCCTGACCTCAAAAACACCCAACGGCATTTTGAAAAAGGTAGTGGTAGCCACCCACTCCTGTGCACCCTCAACTTGTGCCCCTATATCGGCCCTAAATTGTGAATGAATAGACGCCCCTTCAAACATACGGCCGTTTGTCATTTTCTGTTCATTTGTGATGTCAAATTCTGCAACAACAGTTCAGAGACAGAGATCAAAATGGCGGCTGTTTATCCAACAGTTTGGAATGTTCTCTTTGGCAGCAGAGGCTGCCCAGCCCAGTTCCTGTTGGATCTATGTGTTGACTGCGCATGCTCACTGCATGGCCTAAAATGTTGAATTGTTACAAAGAATCGATGCGAAAATGAATGTGGGGGGAGACCCCCAGAGCTTCCCCCCAATATTCCCCCACTTTAATTATTACCCTGGCACATCCCCTCTCTATATTTTCACACTGATTCATTGTAAACGATGCAATATTTTCAGCTGCGCAGTAATTGCTGAGTAAACTGCTGATACCATTCCGGTCCACATCAAGGACATGTGGCCACCTAACATACAACAGGTGATAAACAGTGCTGTGTTAGGGATTCTGTAGCAAGACTGGAGGCGAGCATTATGCTTCAACTTCTTTTAGTCACTCTTCAGCATTTTCAACTATAAACATGAGAAAAAACTGAAAAGGTGACTTTCCTTTCAGCACTTTTCGTTTTTTCCTTGTTTAAAACTACAAGTTCCATGTTTTCTGTAGTCCATCTAACATTGTCCCTTGCTATGACCACATCCTCTCCTTAAGCTCCTCCTCTTCTTTTCCTGCTCTTCAAGTACATAAGTTCACTTTCTATAACTACTCCGTTAAACTTATGTATTAGCCTAGACAGGATGAGCTGTCAGTTTTGGGAGTAGAGATATATGTAGACAGGTTATACCTAGTAACCCCAGAGGTGATGACATTAAATGTAGACAGGGAACCATAGTTACACCGTCTATTAGACCGTAAGTTTAGCAGATTAGCCATTTGATAGGTTCAATAACATTATTACCGCGCGCGAGCCAGTGCTCGAATCAGCATCATACACAAGAGCAGAGCAGGGACTCTGCACACTGTTGGCAGAAAGCCTCTTGATCAGCCAGAGAGCACATAGGACCAACAGAAATTGTTATTAAAAAATAAAAAATAAATTATGAATTGATAATAAGAAGGATAGTAAGTCCTTGGGCAATTGAAGATCTAGCTCATCTCTGGGCTAGACAGACAACCACCTTCGCCCATACACAGAGCCAACGTAGCAGTGGGCGTGCACTTGACACCGTAAAGGTATAAGCCACACAGCACTGTCATCATGTCCGAGTACGAATGGAGTGAGGAGGAGCAGTACTTAGACCTCGCCTCCAGTTTCAAACACGTGCTGGGAAGCTTGTTGGCGGACGCAGTGGAGCAAGGGGTAAAACGCTTCACGAGAGGCTGGAGGCCCTAGAGTCTATGCTGAGCCAGCCCAGGGAAAGCACCTCGAAAAAGAGCAGCACGCCTACAGAAAATAAGGGGAGTAAACAGACCCATAAGAGGAAGGACTCTTATGACCCCCGGGTCGACCATACAGGGTACCTGACAAGGCCCCAGAGCTGCTGACACATTCACCAAGCTTAAAGAAGTGTTCATACAATGATCGGCTGTACCAAGCCTCGAGACCCCCGCCCCAGGGGAAGACAATATGGGTATTGATGACTTAGGCTCAGAGGAAGAGCCAGCAGAGGACGAGCGATCCTCGCTAGAGGGAGATGAGAAGGAAGAGGAAGAATGGGTGAAACCCAGCGGTAAAAGAGCCTGCAAGGAAAAACACCTGGACGAGGAGCCAGATTAGGATTTCCGACATGTTCGACCCCGACAATATTCGGAACCTGAAAGCCTCCGATTGGCAACCATCTCCGAGGGTGATAAAATACATGTCCGCCAGCCTGAGAAAAGCCCTAGACAAAGAGGTGAGGCAGCACCTTCGGGCGGAATGCCCGCGCCCGGACCTCCCAGGCAAGGTTGCAGAAACCCCGGATTTAGATCCAAAGATGCTGGCCTTTGTCGCTAAGACAAGCAAGGAACCTAGGAAAGGGATTGATAGATCTTGGCGGACCTGCCAAGAGAAGGTCCTGGATATCGCAGGACCCCTGGCGAAGATGATGGACCTGGCCGAGAGGTCCAGAGACACTGAGGCGGAGATTGACATTGAGGCACTTGCGAACTGGCCCCAGAGCGCAGTGTGCCTTTTAGGGAACGCAAATTGCGCCATATCGTCTGAAAGAAGATGAGGGCTCCTACTCAAGATAGACCCCAAATTGAGCGACATAGCGAACTATGAAGCAGGAGAAGCAGCCCAGGGACTCCTATTCAGAGACACCTTTGGGAAGGAAATGGGCAAATTCTTCACCACCTATACCTGCTTAGAAAAAGGCCAAGCGTCCATTCGCAGAAAATTTCCTGGCAGAGTTTTTGCCGGGACCGGCTGCCATCAGGGTCGATAGGCCAGTCGCCACCAGGGAGGAAGTAGGCCCCATAACTCAAGAGCACAGTATTGGGAGTCCAAGCAGCAGGGCCCCTTCTTTCTGACAAGAGGACGCTTCCCTAGAGGTCACAGAGGAAGAGGAGCCGGCCGGGGCCAGAACTTTACACCAGGTCAGAGAAGGGCACTACCCTCCAGTGGGTGGGAGAACATGGCTTTGTTGGGAGAGCTGGCGTAAGCTATCCAGCGATGCATGGGTGCTGCAAACTATAAGAGGGTTACACATAGACTTCATACAGGAGCCAATGCAAGTGACCCCCTCCCCCAGAGATCCACCTACAGCAAGCAGATCTGGCCAAACTTCACCACGAACTTCACCAGCTCCAGCTAAAGGGAGCCATAGAAAACTGCAGAGTAGACACAAGCGTTATCAGCCCTATGTTCCTGGTCCACAGGAAAGAGAAGGTGCAACCTATTATAAATTTAAAGTAACTGAACAGCTGGGTAGTATACGGCCATTTCAAGATGGAAGACATACACCAGCTCCGGGATACCCTGAGAGAGGGAGACTGGCTGACCAGGATAGACCTGAAGGACGCCTACCTCACCGTACCAGTACAAGTGGAGTTCAGGGACTTTCTGGCATTCCGTTGGCAGGGACATCTGTGGCGTTTCAGCACAATGCCCTTCGGGCTAGCCTCAGCGCCTTGGGCTTTCACCAAGTTGATGAAGCCAGTAGCAGCAGCGATCCGGGAGAATGGAATCCGGATGATCATATACCTGGACAACCTATTACTCCTAGCACAGGATCGGCAAACGTTGGTGTACCAGACCTCCTGGGTACAGGAGCTTCTGCAATCACTGGGTTTTCTAGTGAACAGAGAAAAGTCCCAGACAAAGCCAGCGCAAAGACTGGACTTTCTTGGATTCGTTCTAGACACCAGAAAAGCAACACTAGAACTACCGAGCAGAAAGGTCAAAGATATCAAGAAGGAAATCAGAGGCTGTCGTACTCCGTATGTTCCGCCATTAGTCCGGAAGACCACTCGGACTAGATGCCACTGAAGTAATTCAGACTTTCTTCCTGAGAGCACGGCTTGCAGGGTAATGAAACCTGTCAGGCCAAGGGCTCAGGCAAAAAGGCGGAAGGCACAGCGGAGCTAGAGGGAAAAAACAAACAAGGCAAGTATTACATACCGTTTGTTGATGGCAATAAACCAACCACTCTACACCCTCCGAGACCCACAAGCTTACCTGTGAAATTCCTTTTTTCTGCGGAATACCTACTTGTGATAGAACACAAGACCGGGTGTAGGTGAAGGTCAGATGGCAACTTGAGAGTGTCCCAAGGATAGTGTCACTGATGTCCCAAGATCAGGTAAGGGGATTCCCTGACCCGGACGGCACGAGGACGCTACTAGGGAGCTGGTAGAACAATCCTTTGAAAGGCAGCAAAGCATCCCAAAATCCAATGAGTGGTGCAAACAGCGAAGCGTCCCAAAATCCAATGAGTGATGCAAACAGCAAAGCGTCCCAAAATCCAATGAGTGGTGCAAACAGCAAAGCGTCCCAAAATCCAATGAGTGGTGCAAACAGCGAAGCGTCCCAAAATCCCAAACTGAAAACCAAGCCAATAGCCAAAATGTCACAATGTGTAAGCAAACAGCACCATTTTTCCAAGTGCAGCAAAAAAGGTTTCAGGAAGAAAAAAGGCGTAGTGTTTGCTTTTCTAAAACACCTAAATGCAGGGTCTTTCCTTCTTCGTTCGAAGAGCGGGTAACCAGGAGCGGGTAAGGGATACGGGGTCAGGAGTCAGAAAGGGAGCTGGGAGCCAGACATGAGAAATGGAATCCCAAAGGCAGTCCGGTAAGAATTCCGTGGTCGTGCAGGGGAGGGCAGATCAGAAGAGCGCCAAAACAGAATCAGCAAGCAGGCAACGGAGTCCAGAGGGTAAGCAGAAGTCAGAAGCCAGGTAAACAAAAGGTATGGAAACTTTTCCGAGAAGCGCTGCTCACCGTAACACAACGGTTTAGGAGCACCGGCTATCTAGGTGCGTGGCTAGATATAGGAAGTGGATTTGAAGGAGGCGTGGAACGCATACAAGAGAAAGAGCGTTCCAAGGGTTTATGCCAAGCGCAAGTCCCATTGGGAGATGTAGTATTTACCGGCGATGACGCCGGCGTTGATGTAATCGCCAGGACAAGCGCCACGGGCTTTCCCCATTGGCATAAGAATGTCGTAGGAATCCGGGGGGGGATGACAGTACCCCACCTCAAAGATGGGCTTCCCCCGGGTCGCAAACCACGAGACCGGAGAAACGCCCGCAAAAGACACGGAGCATGAATGTTGGAAGCGGGCTCCCAGGTACGGTCTTCCGGGCCGTAACCTTTCCAGTCTACTAGATAACGGCGGACACCTCGGACCACCCGTGTATCTAAAATGGCCTGTACCTCGTATTCCTCTTCACCCTGGATCGTAATAGGAGCTGGATGATTGAATAGTCGCGTACCAACAATGTAAGGACGTAATAGGGAGACATGGAACACGGGGTGGATTTTCCAACTAGAAGGTATGCTCAAGCGATAGGCGGCTGCATTAATGCACTGCGTGATGGGATAGGGACCCACGTAGCGAGGGTTTAGTTTACGTTTGCCCGGTATATAAAGATGCACAGTAGATAACCAAACCTTATCCCCCAGGCGATACGCCGGGCTGATCGGCGGTGCCTATCAGCATGTTTTTTCATGCGATCTTGTGCTTGTTGCAGATGTTGAAGCACAGCAGTGCGGCTAGACAGCAAAGATTGGGCCGTTGCTTGCGCTGCGGGCACCTGTGCCACCGAAGGAAGGGCGGACGGTAAAACCCGCGGATGTTGGCCATACATGGCATAGAAAGGAGAACAGCCAACCGATGCGTGACAACCATTGTTATATGTGAATTCCGCAGCCCCCAACACGGACAGCCAGTCCGACTGGTACTGTAGACACAAACATCGAAGGTACTGCTCCATGGTGGCATTAAGTCGTTCTGTCTGTCCGTCTGTCTGAGGATGGTATGATGATGACAGGCGGACGTCGATGCCAAGAAATCGGGTGAGGGCCAACCAAAAGGGTGAGGTGAATTGGGATCCACGGTCTGAGATAAGAACCAAAGGAAGACCGAACAGACGAACCACCTGTTCGAAGAATAACTTGGCTAATGCAGGAGCAGAGGGGACGCCTTTACAAGGAACAAACCGAGCCATTCTGGTCAAAGTGTCTACGATCACCAAAATAGTGGTTAGCCCCTGGACCGGCGGAAGCTCTACCACGAAATCAAGTGACACAGTGTGCCATGGACGTGGTGGAATGGGCATTCTCTGGAGATGCCCTACAGGTTTCCCAGGTACAGATTTACACTGTGTGCATACAGCCCATTTAGATACAAAATCTGCCACATCCCGTTTCATATTAGGCCACCAACACCATCGGAGGAGAAGGTCGAGTGTCTTGGTTTGCCCTGGGTGGGTGGCTAAACGAGTATCATGAGACCATCTTAGGGCCTGTAACCGAGTCCGGACATCAGGGATATACAGGCGTTCCTGTATATATGGTAGTCCCGATATCAAACGTGCTTGCAACCCTTGAAGAACCGTTCCATGGTCCGCTGTCCAACGGCGGACCTGTTCGAGTAAGGAACTGGTCGAAACACAAACACACATAACAGTGTTTTTTGGCAAAATAGGAAGGACTGCCTCTTGGGGAGATGCATCAACTCCGATGCGAGAAAGCGCATCGGCTTTGCCATGCAAGGGGCCTGGCTGGTAAGAGACGGTGAAATTGAACTGTGCAAAAAATAAATGCAACCTGATTTGTCTAGAGTTGGTACATTTTACAGTAGAAAAGGCTTGAAGGTTACGGTGGTCCGTATAAACCGTAACAGGATGTCGTCCCCCCAGTAGGTGGTGTCGCCACTCTTTAAAAGCAGCTCATATAGCCAGTAGCTCTCGTTCCATTATGGTATAATGCTTTTCCGGGGAAGTCAATTTTCTGGAAAAGAAGGCTACGGGGTGTAGTTGCTGAGTCGTGGGGTATTTTTGAGACAAGATGGCCCCAAGGGCAATGGCAGAGGCATCAGCCTCAAAGATGAAAGGCAATAGGGGATCTGGGTGCAGCAGGACTGGGGCTGTAGTAAAAGCCTCTTTCAGGGTCTGGTATGCGACCTGGGCCTGATTGTCCCAACAAAAGGGAACTGAGGGGCTGGTGAGGCGTGTCAGCGGGGCTACAATATACGAAAAAGATGCAATAAAACGTCTATAAAAGTTAGCAAATCCTAAGAAGGATTGTAAACTCTTAAGCGAGGTAGGAGTAGGCCAGTCTAGGACTGCTCGTATTTTTGCATCATGCATGTGAATACCCTGAGAGGATATCACGAAATCTAGAAATTCCACAGAGGAAACGTGAAAGACACATTTTTCTGCTTTCGCATACAAACCGTGTTCACGA
Source organism: Ambystoma mexicanum (assembly GCF_040938575.1). NCBI lineage: Eukaryota > Metazoa > Chordata > Amphibia > Caudata > Ambystomatidae > Ambystoma > Ambystoma mexicanum. Next base: position 1,365,622,421 of record NC_090934.1, read on the forward strand.
AGACGAAGTAAGACCGCCCGTACGTGCTCCTCATGTTGCGATAATGTTTCGGAAAATATTAATATATTGTCCAGATATATCACAACAAAAACATCCAACAGATCTCAGAAAATGTCGTTGACGAAATGTTGGAATGTTGCCGAACGGCATCACTAGGTATTCGAAGAGGCCGTATTTGCACTTAAAGGCCGTCTTCCACTCGTGGCCTGTGCGCACCCTCACCAGATTGTAGGCCCCCCTCAAATCCAATTTCGTAAAGATTTTAGCGGAAGTGAGGCGATCCAATAATTCCGAGATGAGGGGTAATGGGTATTGATTTTTTATAGTCACCGCGTTGAGTGCACGGTAGTCCACACAAGGGCGGAGATCCCCCTCCTTTTTTGGGACGAAAAAGATCAGAGACGCAGCTGGAGAACGGGAAGGTCTTATATGACCATGTCTTAAAGACTTCTCAATGTAACTCTTTAAGTGCTCCTCCTCAGGTTGTGCCAAGGAATATATCCGCCCATGAGGGAGAATGGCATTGGGTACCAAATCAATAGGACAATCGTATTCCCGGTGAGGCGGGAGTTGTTCAGACAAACCCTTGTCAAACACTTCAACCAAATCCTGATATACGGAAGGTATTTCAGGTGCCGCATTAGTGGTTGCATTAACAGTGTGTGTGCTTGATATTCGAGCCATGCATGGAGAGGGGAGAGGCATCCTCTGAACGAGAAAGCAATCCACCTTACATAAGGGAGAGGAAAAAAGCACTGTTTGTTTCACCCAATCAATGATGGGATTATGTTTTTGCAACCAAGGGAGGCCCAAAATAATCCCAAACTGAGGTGCAGAGATAAGATCGAAAGACAGGTATTCAGTATGCCCTTCCGCCGTACTCATTTGCAAAGGTTGTGTTTGTTTTGTGACATGGCCCGAAACCAGACAGGAGCCATCGACTGTATAAATATCTTCTGGTTTGTCTTTAGGGTCTACCGGGATACCATAAGTTACTGCCACTTGTTCGTCCATATAATTGCCTGTTGCCCCGGAATCTATCATGACTGGACTAGAAAAGGTCTGAGAGTTGGGCAATAGAAAGGACATATCCAGGTATATGTGTGTGGCAGCTGGACAAAGGAGTGAGCCATTGGAAGGCTGACCCGTCAAAGTGGCTCGATTTAGGGACGGGTCGTGGCGTTTCCCGCCCGTTTAGCAGGGCGTTTAGGACATACACGAATGAAATGTCCCGTCTGTCCGGAATACAGACATAGATTATTTTGTAGTCTTCTCTCTCTCTCTGCCTTCGAAAGGGGACCTTTCACTGCCCCAATCTGCATGGGTTCTACATCCCCAGGGACTGGAGAGGATACCAGTTCAGGTTTACCAGGGCATAGATCAGGATGTCGGCGTTCTCCACGCCTCTGTTGCAGACGTGCATCTACCTGCAACACCAAGTCAAGAAGGTCAGAGAATACTGAAGGATCAGAGGGGACAACGGATAATGCGTCCTTAATTTCGTCTGACAAACCCTTATAAAAGACTGACGCCTTTTTCTGTTCAGGCCAGGAGGTTTCTGCAGCCAACTGGTTGAATCGGGCTAAGTACGCCAAGAGGGGTTGTTTACCCTGAGACCATGCCAGAAACTCCAGGTCCGAAGCCTGAGCTTTATATCTGGCATCAAAAACCAGGTTCATGGCTACTAGTAGGGCGTCAAAATCATATAAAACAGGGTCATCAGATTCCAGTAAGGGATTCGCCCAGGCCGCAGCCATACCCCCTAGATGAGAGAGCACAATGCTGCTTTTGTTGTGGAATTGGGAAATGCCAAAGGACGGCATAGAAAATGTAGATGACATTGATTGATGAATGTCCTATACGTTTTGGGGTCCCCCGTGAAACGTTCCGGTGGGGCCAATGGAAAGGGGCTAGGTAGTACCACCGGAGCTAAAACGGGTTGGGGTGTAGGAGGAACGGGTGGTGGTACAGGAGCGGGAGCATCTCCAAACTCCTCGTCCGCGGGCAAGGGCTGCACAAAGCTTTGCATGACATCCATTTGTTGATGCAGAGAAGCGTGTGCTGCTGCCATGTCTGTGCGGAGTGTGGTGAAGGCCTGCATCATAGCAGCCATAGGATCTGCATTAGGATCCATCACAGACAGTCAGGCACCAATATTAGGCTCCTAAATCTGTCGTACTCCGTATGTTCCGCCGTTAGTCCGGAAGACCACTCGGACTAGATGCCACTGAAGTAATTCAGACTTTCTTCCTGAGAGCACGGCTTGCAGGGTAATGAAACCTGTCAGGCCAAGGGCTCAGGCAAAAAGGCGGAACGCACAGCAGAGCTAGAGGGAAAAAACAAACAAGGCAAGTATTACATACCGTTTGTTGATGGCAATAAACCAACCCCTCTACACCCTCCGAGACCCACAAGCTTACCTGTGAAATTCCTTTTTTCTGCGGAATACCTACTTGTGATAGAACACAAGACCGGGTGTAGGTGAAGGTCAGATGGCAACTTGAGAGTGTCCCGAGGATAGTGTCACTGATGCCCCAAGATCAGGTAAGGGGATTCCCTGACCCGGACGTTACGAGGACGCTACTAGGGAGGTGGTAGAACAATCCTTTGAAAGGCAGCAAAGCGTCCCAAAATCCAATGAGTGGTGCAAACAGTAAAGCGTCCCAAAATCCAATAAGTGGTGCAAACAGCGAAGCGTCCCAAAATCCAATGAGTGATGCAAACAGCAAAGCGTCCCACAATCCAATGAGTGGTGCAAACAGCAAAGCGTCCCAATATCCAATGAGTGGTGCAAACAGCGAAGCGTCCCAAAATCCCAAACTGAAAACCAAGCTAATAGCCAAAATGTCACAATGTGTAAGCAAACAGCACCGTTTTTCCAAGTGCAGCAAAAAAGGTTTCAGGAAGAAAAAAGGCGTAGTGTTTGATTTTCTAAAACACCGAAACCTAAATGCAGGGTCTTTACTTCTTCGTTCGAAGAGCGGGTAACCAGGAGCGGGTAACGGATACGGGGTCAGGAGTCAGAAAGGGAGCCGGGAGCCAGACATGAGAAACGGAATCCCAAAGGCAGTCCGGTAAGAATTCTGTGGTCGTGTAGGGGAGGGCAGATCAGAAGAGCGCCAAAACAGAATCAGCAAGCAGGCAACAGAGTCCAGAGGTTAAGCAGAAGTCAGAAGCCAGGTAAACAAAAGGTATGGAAACTTTTCCGAGAAGCGCTGCTCACCGTAACACAACGGTTTAGGAGCACCGGCTTTCTGGGGGCGTGGCTAGATATAGTAAGTGGATTTGAAGTAGGCGTGGAACGCATACAAGAGAAAGAGCGTTCCAAGGGTTTATGCCAAGCGCAAGTCCCATTGGGAGATGTAGTATTTACCGGCGATGATGCCGGCGTTGATGTAATCGCCAGGACAAGCACCACGGGCTTCCCCCATTGGCATAAGAATGTTGTAGGAATCCGGGGGCATGAAAGAGGCTGCCTGAAAGACCAGGAGATCTCAATCAGGAGACTAGCGAGGATAGTGGGGATGCCAGCTGCCTCAATCCAAGCTATCTTTCCAAGGCCCCTACACTACCGGGCCCTCCAGAGACTGAAGATCAGACACCTGCAGCAGGGTCTGAGATACCACCAGAAAGTGCCCCTGGACCAGGATTCTGTCACAGAACTTGAGTGGTGGTTGAAGAATATGGATGCCTGGAATGGGACGACAAGGTTGGGGAGCGAGAATCTAGTCTCTAGAGACCAGTGGGAAGTGGAGCAAAGAAGAACTCCAGCTTCACATAAACTGTCTGGAGCTTCTGGCAGGGTCATTTGCCATCAAAGCATTCATCAGAGTAAGAGTGAGCTCCTGCGTACTCCTCAAGATGGACAACATATCAGCCGTGAGATACATAAATAACTTAGGCGGTACAAAGTCCAAACTGCTAGCAGAACTGGCAAAAGACTTCTGGCATTCCTGCCTTCAGTCGAGAACGTCATCACAGCAGAATACCTACCGGGAAAACTCAACGTGAGAGCCGATTGGAACTCCCGCTATCTGACAGATTCCAGCGACTGGAAGCTGGACCCGGAGACGTTCGAACAGTTGAATCTGAAGTGGGGTCCAGTACACTACGATCTCTTCGCATCGCGTCTCAATATGCAGACGAACAGCTTCTTGAGCTGAAGGCTGGACTCAGCTGCACAGGGCACAGACGCATTCCTACATGCATGGGCAGGGGAGATACATTCCGCTTTTCCCCCCTTCGCAATGCTGAGCAGAGTGCTAGCGAAGTGTCGTCGGGAGAGGGCGGAATGAATTCTGATAGCCCTGAGGTGGAATCCCAAGTGTGGTTACCGACACTGATGAATAGAGATGATCATGGGCCACACCACTGTTGCTCCCGGAAGGGCAGCACCTACTCACGGACCCAACTGGATCGTTTCACCCTCTGAGAGTGAGGGGGACGCTCCCTCTTTTGGCGTGCAGAGTATCAGGAAACGCTGGGAGTTGCCAGGCATTTCGACACAGGCTGTGGAGCTTTTAGCAGAATCTTGCTCCCCCTCTACTAGGAGAAGCTATGACGCGCCTTGGGCCAGGTGGACAAGCTGGTGCAAAGGGAGAAATGTTCATCCCGTTTCAGCGCCTATAGTAGCGATCCTAAATTTTCTGGCACACCTTTTGCAGGATGGTAAGGCTTTTCAGGACGATCGGAGTCTACAGGTCAGCCGTCTTCTCAGGTCACGTGCCAGTAGAGGGCATGCCGGCGGGAGAACACCCGGCAGTGACCAGGCTCATAAAAGGAGCGCGATACAAAGCACCTCCTGAGCCCAGATATAAACAGCTGTGGGACGTGACAGTAGTGCTCAGATTGATAGACAGTTGGCCGCCAGACAGATTTTTATCGTTGAAACAACTTTCAGGCAAGCTAGCGATGCTCCTGTGTTTAGTATCCTGCAAGAGAGTAGCAGATGTCAAGGCCTTAGAGATTCATAGGAAGGTCTTCGAACCCGAAGGAGTAAAATTCTCGATAGCGAGGAGGACAAAGACAGATTCCACCTCCGTTCATTACCCCTACTTCCCGGATAATTCTAAATGGTGCGTAGGTAGATGTATTAAATTGTACGAGAGCAGAACAGCTGAGTACAGGGCAGCCGGCACCACCCAATTGCTGATAGCACGCAGGAAACAATTCCAGGCAGTAGCTACGGCTACCATAGCTAGATGGGTGGGCGAAGTGATGCAACTAGCAGGCATCAATCTTACAGAATATGGGGCACACTCAGTGAGAGGGGCCATGGCATCCAAAGCATTTGCAGCGGGAGTAACCCTGCAGGATATTATGCAAGCAGCGTATTGGGCTAGTGACTGTACATTTAAACATTCTATTTTAAACCAATTAGAGGCATAGCAGAAACGGTGCTAGAGAAGCTTTAAACAAGCATAATGCTCGCCTCGAGTCTTGCTATACAATGTAGATTACCCCTACTAACTGCACACAGAGTATTAATTCTATTAATTCTATTAAAGACTAGGAGGCGAGCATTAATTTCCCACCCTCACACGTACTGTGCAAATCTATGCATTATTGTATTGTTTTGTAAGACAGTACGGAAACACCACCCTGAGATTGTTGTTTGTATGCTCCCCAGGGGAAGACCAAAAGAACAATTGAAAGCGAGACTGACCGAGCAAGGAGAAGTTTGTTTCGTCAAGCAGCGAGATTCGTAGCAAGAACAACCACCGGTTAAAAGAGTTCATCACGTTGGATGGACTGTTTATTATTTCAAGTTCAAAGGATGCAGTTCAGAGCATCAAAAGAAGAGGAGGAGCTTAAGGAGAGGATGCGGTCATAGCAAGGGACAATGTTAGATGGACTACAGAAAACATGGAATTTGTAGTTTTAAACAAGGAAAAAAGAAAAGTGTTGAAAGAAAAGTCACCTTTTTCAGTTTTTTCTCATGCTTATAGTTGAAACTCCTGAAGAGTGAATAAAAGAAGTTGAAGCATAATGCTCACCTCCTAGTCTTTAATAGAATTAATACTCCCTGTGCAGTTAGCAGGGGTAATCTACATTGGTGTTCAATAGAGAGATAACCAAATTTCCCTATAACTTCTAGACAAAGAGCAAAGATAAAAAATAATCTATCGCATTCCCCTATCAGGCGAAACAGATTGTCGACTTCAAGTGCGGTGCCCGCCAGGAAACCAGCTTTCCAACTGAAAACCTGTGAGGATGGCTTTAAGTGGGCCAGCAGTTTCCAGAAAGGGCTCCCAAACTAGGGCCCTGCCGGGGCCCACCCCCCGACTAAACCCAGCCAGCCGACACCTCAGGCAGCCCGTGTAGATGTTGCACGCTTACACGAGCTGCCTGCAGGTGTCATCACTTCGGATTAGAATCTCTGCATCTCCTTTTCTTTTTTCTAAACCAAAGTACTGACACCTGCAAGCAGCAGGTGTAACCGTGCAGTGCGGGCTGCCTGAGATCTATGTACTCGTAACAGGAGGAGCGCTGGTCTGCCCAGCTCCCACTTTGTTTCCGAGTAACTAGTCATAACCCAGCATGAAGCCTGCAGCTTCATGCTGGGTGATGACTAGTTACTCGGAAACAAAAGGACAGACTGGGCCCTCCAGCCCTTCTCCTATTTCAAGTACAGAGACACGAGCAGCAGGCACATCTCTCATTCAAGGAGCCTGTGGTTAAAGCGGGCTCCTTGAATGAAAGGGCTGCCTGCTGCATGCGAGCTGGGGCACACTGGTGTCACACCTTTTGATGTGCCCGGCCCTTCTTTTGTTTATAAGGAGGGGCTACGTGCATCAAAGGTAATAATGACAGTGTGCCCCAGCTCCACCTCTTAGGCCACACCAGCTAATTCCCCCTCGATTTCCAATCCTACTTAAAGCACTGTCTGTGAGACTGTCTGTGAGAGTAGCTATGCAATATGTTAAAAGCATGGTAGAAGGCGAGCGAATGCAAAGGCGAAAGAATAAACAGCCCACGCGATTGCCTTGCTTACCTAGGATGCAATTTAAGGAACTGCGCCGATCACTGCAGCAGCCTATCTGCTAGGAGCAAAAACACATTGAAGCAATTTCCACGTTCTCACATACAGATGACTACAATGTCTCTGTTCCAGCACTGGGATTATTAAAATGACGCCAGAGGCATAATAGAATTAAATGAATAAAATGGAAATGATCACACAATTAGCGATTTAAATACCAAGTGTGAAATAATGTAAGCTTATCAAGAACTGATTTTCAAGATAGAATCACTGCCAGCACTCAGGTGATTATCTCCTGGAAATCCATCTAAAAGTATTGATTTGAAAAGACGTCTCACCCTCGATCAATTTCGGCCTAACTGCTCACATACAATTCTCCATGAACACCTCAACATCCTGCTAGAACGCAGCTATACCCCCACAAAAGATTCGGTCTAGCTCTGCACACATAAGCGACCTACACAGGCCTAATGCCACCTGAATGCAGTCTCGGAGACCAAACACCAGACTGCACACATTCAACTGATCTCTCAATGCCACCACAACTAATATTAAGATGCAGCTACCATCAGGCAATCGAATCAGCTGCTCACATATTGAGTGCACCCATGCACCCTATGATACACTACTCTCTTGACTGACCTGGACTACGGTCCAGAAGGCGTTCAATCCACAATCACTTTGAGGTCATACCAATGATATGTAGAGCGCTATATCAATGCCAAATAACATAACATAACCCTACCGCATTATCGAGGAATGAAACTGCCTAGGGAAATGTATACATGCATTATAAAAGGTGAGTAAAGATGATGAAACATATCAAGTAGTCAGGTTTTAAGATAATGAGCTCTATCACAATCTTAGCAGTATCCCGGCAGTAAATCCTCCGGGATATCTCCAACGCAAATTGCATTACCGCAACTCAGTTGTGAAGGGGGGCTAAGTCCCCATTTCCATTGGGTCCGCTATTACCTCAGCGCTATTGTCAGCGCAAATGGACAGAAAGTGCTGAGATTTACATCCAGCAAAATGATGGAGGTAAATCTCCCACTTTTTGACGTAACTTGGGATTGCCAGGAGCAGTAATGCGGCGGTAATCGCGTTACAGCTGCATTTCGGCCACTCTGCCCAACCCATGTTGACCCCAATAACATTTATTTTCTATATGGTAGATCATAAAAATGTACTATTAGCATGTAGCTATCATATCAAGTCCTACCAAGACTTTAACCTATGGAAATGTGAGGACCTGGTATCATGAAATTGACGGTTGCAAGGGTATGCGTAGAAGGGCAATATGTGACTGAAGGTCTTATAATTTTCAGAAGTTTTAAATCTATGGCAGGGGTCTGCAACCTTTGGCTTTCCAGATGTTTTGGACTATGACTTTCATCAGCTATATCCCCCATAGTGAATTGTGAGGGATGTGATGACGTTTTCATGAAGAATTCTCAGGATTAATGGGTCAATTACGTTCATGATTAGTTTAGCGAACTGGGATCAAACGTTTAAAGGTCAAAGCTGCCATTTGGAAATGAAGGTAGTTTGCGTTGGAGGTCTCAGTGAAGAGCACCATGGCTTGGTATGGAAATTGAAAAGGTGGTGTGGGAGGCGACACGCAAAGTGCCTAAAAGCAAGAAAGGAAACAAGAAAAAGCGGGAAGTACAACAATACAAAGTACAAGAGCAAGGGGTGAAAGGTTAGACCAAGGTGGCGAACAGATATGGAAGGTAACTGTCCACAAGGACGAGGCAAACTCTCTGCAAACCCCACATCGGATACACATGCTAAATGTGAGGCTAAGGGAGGGTCGCTAAACTGAGGCATTCAGATGTTTTGGCCTGCCAAAACATCTGGAGAGCCAAATGTTGCCAACCTCTGGTCTAACAGATATTTACCCTGCAAATGCATGGAAGAGTTGTGGCTGTCTGGGCCCAGGGCAGGCACAGTTGAGGCTTTCTGTAAAAAAGCAATCAACACAATGTTGAATAAAAGGCATTGGTGACCATAAGTTCTCAAATGCAAAGTAAAGAGTAGATTTTGCCTCCTAGAGTTCAGGAGCTAATATGAGTTAAGAGGAACACTCAGAGGCAGAGTAGAAGGCATGATAGAACACTCAATGATGAAGATTACAAGGCCGTGATCAAGGGTCACCCCTACAGTGAAGGAATTAATTTCTACAGAGTGTGTTTTCCCTGGCTGCAGGGACATGACAATGGCCTGTGGCATCATAGATGGCTGAAAGAGCCAAGGAACTGAAGAGAGCAGACTCTTTGTCTGGAATGGAGCCCCTTTCTGGCATGGAGTTGTGCAGCAGCACTTATTGGCCGTGTCTATGCGCACAATGGAATTACCATAATAAACGGTCTTGGACCCAAATGACTGGACAGACTCAAAGGAATTTGGCAAAGTACTACTTTATTATCAGTTCAATAAAGTAGGGCAATCTGGCAAACAACAGTTTGCAGTCCACACATTCACAATGCAGACTGGATACACAAAGGCTTTATACCTCAGTATGCGTCAGCTATGACGTCATCCTACGTGACAAATAATAAAACCTATCGTGTTTAGGGATTGGTTAGGGGAACACATCTACTTTCAGAGTCTATAAGTGTTAGTTACTTTATTGGCTGCTCCTCTCTGGTAGGCAAGCCTCGCACTTCCCTCTAACTACATATAATACAGATTATAACAGTACAACAGTATGATATGATATAATAGGGCATTTATAGCGCGCCTATACACAAGTGTTTCAAGGCGCGATGAGGCAAGGGAGGGGGAACAGAGGGAGGACAGACAACGATCCTGCTAGGCCAGGTGTCATTCAGATCATGCAAGTGCGTGGGAAGGGGGAAGGGACAGTGCAATGCATGGAAATAGATAATAACAATAGGTAAAGTAACGGCCAGCATGTGGCAAGTACATGGGTAAGTGCAGACATCGGTGTCAAGCGCTGGTAGGGGGACTGTAGGGATACAGAAACAGTCCTCAAGTGCGGGGTAGTCAGGCAGGCAGTGCAGGTGTGTGACACTGGTGGGGGAGAAACCTGGGCCTAAGATCAGAGGTGTCCAGGTTACCAGTGCAGCTCCGGATATAGCCAGGAGGTCAGCAGGGAAGAGGAGGAGAAAAAGCAGAAGCTAAGAGAAAGGTTTTGAGGTGCTTCCGAACCGGAGATGGTTCTCCTCAAGTTTAAGGGAGGCAGGGAGGCTGTTCCAGAGGGAGGCCCCAGCCAAAAAAAAGAGATCTCCCACCAACTTGGAGAAGCAACTGACCCTGAGGGAGAGGATGAGTGAAGAGCTCGAGAAGGCAGATATTTAGGGAGAGTTGAAGGTATTGATGCCCGGTATTGATGCCCCATGCCCCAGAAGGTCTTGTGGACAATGCGTAGGGTTTTGAACTTAATCCTCGCAACCACTGGTAGCCAGTGCAGGGATTTCAGTCCAGGGGAGATACGATCCCTGGGCTTGAAGCCAAGGACAAGTCTCGCAGTCCTGTTCTGGGTGAGCTGCAAAGGGCGGAGAGTAGAGGCAGGAATATTTAGAAAGAGGCTGTTGCAGTAATCCAGCCTAGAGAGAACCAGAGCTCTGGAGACAGTGAGGTTCTGTAGGAGGGAGAGGAAAGGAAGAATACCTCTGAGGAGTGGCTCATACAAAATTGTATGCTCATCGTTGCATAGGCCCTTATGATAGGTTGGCATCCTCTACCAACCTTGGACACTCGGCTCACTAGCAGCACGTAAGCAAAACAAACTCAGGTGCAGAGAACAACATCAGACTACTGCCCACTTGCCCAATTAGTCTACCATTTCTTGTCAGCCAAGCCTACAGCCAAGGCCTCTCCTTTGTATTTGACCTTGCTGGATGTTTTCTTCTCTGTGACTTTTAAGGGAGTGTAGGTACACCACTATCTTCGCCTGGAGCTTAACGAATAGGCCTTGTTTTCGAGTTCGGAATCATGTGTGAGAAGACCACGATTTTGTCCATTTTGCCTCTTATTTAGTGCTATTTGATTAAATTATCTTGGGTTTCATTACCCCTCTTGGCCTCTGGAGACTTGGTTGCTCTACCTCACATAGGCTTTTCTGCATCTTTTATTGTCAATACTTGGCACTTGTAAATGTTCACTCATTTACTTAATCTAAGGAAAATGTGTCCTGTATGCATTGCTTATCCTTGTTACCTCCCCTTGTACCCTTCAGTAGCTTCTCGCTGTGGCATCCTTGATCCCTGGCCAGCAGTTATTCTTTGTTCATGCATGAATTTGTATTTCCAGCCTCTGTCAGCTCTGCAGCTCTTTTCTCTCTCCTTTGAGCTCTTCGCTTACTGTCATTGAGAGCGTCATTGAGAGCTGGCGTTCATCTTTCCAACATGGCTGCTTCACCAATGTTATGTTTTCCACTGCAGCAAGCTTCTATATTGCTCATCTACCTTGCGTTTCTGCATAAATACATTCAATACTCATCTGGTTACTTATCTTCTTTGTATATATGATTTCTTCTTACTTGTACGTATGTTTGCTCTTGTTTCTTCAGTTACATCTTCATTCTTAAGTATTCTTATATTGTTTCAGTGTGTCATTGTATCTTCTCCTTCTGACATCACTTTGCATCTCTCAGATCTCCTTTACAACTCCTCAATATTCAGTGGTGCCTGAAAATCTCCTGCTAGCACCTCAGTATGAGACTACATTCAATATGGTTGTCTGAGTGCATAATGTCACTCATACACTCTATGCGATATGGGGATGATACCTGGTGTCATGCACAGAGTCTTCCTGTTATTCATCCAGTATGAAGGAGGTGAGGAGGCGGAGTCTATCACAAATGTACACGTCTGCTCCTCTACATTCCCCTCTCTGGTTGAGTCCTCTACCTCCACCCCTTCCTCAATTCTCTTCATTCTTCTTCCACAGAATGATTTCTTTGGATGCCATATCTTAGCTCCCCCCAGGGTCACCTGCGTTCTTTATATGTTCATTCACTCTCCAGGTCTGCACCCCCAAGCCGAGAGTAGTGTCCGAGAATAGGGACTTTGCGAAGTATATTAGGCTTTAAATACATTTGCTCCCTATCCACAATAAACTTGTGAAAGGGCATCTAAGTAGCTAGATACTTTTGGTAGGATCTATATGCCAGCGCTGTCACCTTTTCCATGGCCATCACTCCCCATAGTCTCACCCACCACATGGCTACCACCGGCCCCTGCTTGTTCTTCCATGCCTGAGCTAAATTGATTCTGGCCGCACTCAGCATATGAGTGATGAGGGTGGCATTACATCCCGTGGCAGCATAATTTCCCTCCACTGTTTCTCTCAACAGAACCATCACCAGATCAAGAGGTAGTTGCGCCCCAATCATTTCCTTCATGGACTCAGGATTTCTTTCCAATATGTCTCTGCTACTGGGCAAGCCCACCACAACCACATGTGAATCAGATCTCCGGTCTGCCCACAGCTCCACCAACATGTCGAAGGGTAGCCTGCGTTAATGCAGTGCATGCTTTGTGGCATCATGTACCATCTCAGCTTCTATAATGGGAACACATTTCGAGCTTTTCATAGCCCGCTGACATATTTGACTCCATGTCTCCCCTGTAATGGGTTTCCCCAAGTCCTGCTCCCATTTCAACATGTATGGTAGGGTTTCTTCCTGGTCCAACCCATCTACCAATCGGTAAAGCCTCGACACCCCCTACACCGGAACCCCCTACTTTAACATAAGCTCCAGTCCAACTGGGTTTCGACTAGCCTCTTCCCTTACTTTTGTGTTTGTGATCCAATGCCTAATTTGAGCATATCGAAAGCACTCGCTTTCAGGTATCTGAAACTTGTCTTTACAACCTTCAAATATCAATGGTGTCCCTTCCGTATAGAAATCCCCCAGTACCAGGGGCTGCACTTCTCCCCAGTGTAGCCAGAAGTTAGGTTGCATTCCTGGTGTGAAGTCTGGAAGTGGACCTCCTTCTATTTTTGTCTTCTTCCCCCGTAATGCTTTATCCCAGTTCTATAGGGTAGCCTTTGACGTCTCCAACGGCGTGCCCCCTCTCCCCCTATGGTTTGGGGACATGAAACCCAAGCTCTCCAGGGTTATGTTCGTCACCCCCCTTTCCAAGGTCGCCCTTCGGTTCTGATTCTCTCGGGTAGCCCATTGAATCATTGGTGCCCCCTGTGTCGCCCATAAGTATCTAGGAAAGTCTGGTACCCCCAGGCCCCGAGTGCATGTGGTCAGAATAGGACCCTGACAAAGTGGGCCAGAGCTTGTCTACATTTATTATCATTAGGGCTAGCCTAGGATCGGTTCTTGTTGGGGTTATTAGCCAAAATTGCAGAATGGTGTGTGGATCAGGTCCTAATAGGGGGGGACTTTAATTGCATAATAGACGCCCCAATGGATACGACTCTCCCGGCTATCCCTAATGATAATAAATGTACACAAGCAATGGCCCACTTTCTCAGGGAATTGTCGGTTCTTCCGCCTGTAGTATAAATCTTAAACCCATTACTCGGCAGCACATAGGGGCTTCTCGCGTATCGATATGATTCTGATTTCAGACACCTTGGTTTTGCAGGTCACAGGATTGGAAATAGGGTGTGATATCTGTCGGATCATGCGCCTGTCTCCCTCAGGGTGGACCAAGTGGTGCCGCTCTCATGCGTCCGCAAGCCATGGTGATTAAATGAATTGATCCAAAAAAGTTCAAGCCCTTAGGTTAAACATAGAAGGACCCTGAGAAAATACTTTAAAGAAAACACAACACCGGGTGTAGACTGGGGTACAATCTGGGATGCCAGTAAGGCAGTGATACGTGGCGAGTTTATCACACAGACTGCACATTACTTGAAAGGGAAAGAAAGAGTGAGGCAGAGGTTGGAGGCAGAGGTAGGGGTCGCCAAGGTGCAACATAGAGATAAATGTTGAAGAAAGATGTAAGATAGGAAACAAGAGTGATAGACTTTAGAAATAGGCACAGACAAGATAGGGTCAGTTGGTGCGGCAGTATGATGAGCTTGCGTCAACAAAAGAGAGATGTCTTCATTAGTAATAGGCGACAAGTGAGAAATAGGAGTAGAGGTGGGCGAGATAGGAGGAAAATGTATTGTTTGCACATCCCAACCTCTTCTGTTCGACAACCCTTATTTGTTCTCAAGTTAGGGATGAATATATGATCATTCTGCTCAACCAACCTATCTTTTTTTCCATCTTCTGCGTTTTTACGTAAGCATCTTCATATGGAAATTATTTCTTTGATCGCCATCGTAGGGTCACCCATCTTCCTTCGAATTGTCCTCTTGTGCATGCTGCTAGATGGCTGACGCATTTCATCGTGTGCAGATATTTCTCTTGAAATGAACGTTATGGCTGTGTTAATGGCATAAGGGATGAGAGAGCATACGTAGCAGCTTTCATCTGACGTTCTCTTCCCCACCTCTCTCATGTGTTGATACTACATGTTATTTTTTAAATGGGCTGAATTGTCAAGATATGAATTTATACTGTCAATGGGCCTCATTACAACTTTGGAGGTAGCCATGGCGCTGTTAGCTATTAGCTATTAGCTATTAGCGCCATGGCTGCCTCCAAAATCGTGTCCAGGTTCCCTGAATGGGGAATTACCAGGCCATTCTGAGTGTGGAAGGCCCGGTATTTCCTCCTTCAAGGAACCCGGGCCCGGTCCTTCCCCATTCCCATTCGGGCGCCCATAGGGCTCAAAGGGAATGATGAGGGAGCTAACAACGGGCCCGTCAATTACGGGCCGTTGTTAGCTCTCTGGTCCCCTCGCGGGACCCACTCTGGATGTTTGGAAAACCAGACGTCCACAGCGGGTCCCGCGAGGGGACCTCGTAATAGTGCAGAGTGGGTTTAACGGCACCGGCACCATTACCAGCGCGTTAAACCCATTCCGCACTTCTCATAATGAGGCCCAATGTCTTCCATACCATTCCTTTTATATCAGGCAATTTATTCAGAAATATCAGAAACAATATCAGTCGTGCCTTTGTCAGGGATAGAAAGAGATGTCTAATTCTCAGATATTTCACTTGAATTATAAAACAATATCTCACAAAATGTATAGTGGATAATAAAATACAAACAACACATAAGGCAAAATGTAGTTGTAAGAAGTATTGCCATAGTATTCAAATGCCACATGATCTCTTTTCGAGAAGCTTGCCTTCTTGTTAGTGTGCATTTTATATAATGGAAAATTACCATTTTTTATTTACTGTGTTCACCTTTAGTTATTTTTCAAATGTGTACTTTTTATAACATTAACTGGATTGCGATAGCTATAATAACTCTGCGAATGATAGGACTGTTTTAGGATTTCCCAAAAATACAACAACATCTAAGTGTCATCGCACTAGAGCTGGATAGGTTCATAATATGTAAACAAAAACAGCATGCAAAAATGTGTGCAACGTATTGGGCAACATAGAATGTGTTATGCAATTTTCGGGTTGTGTTTTTCAATCTTCAATCTACTTTTAATTCAACTGAGAAAGTTCTGGAACAGCTGCAAGTCCATTGATTCCCTATCAGATTTAGGAAATGTCAATTTTATTATAGATTGTTTTTTAATCCATTGATTCTTTGTCCTTGCCCTTGGTAGCCGATCTGGTCAATGTGCAGGTAACTTCTTCTGTTGCTTCAATGTCGCCGGGTATTGGAGGGGCCAGGGTCCCTCCTTGTAGAGCTGCACACCATTCAAATGCATCCAGGCTCTCCTTCCTTGTAACTTTACAGCCGTGGGGTTGACCTCCCCTATTAGGTATGGTCTTTCAAAATGGGGCTTGTTCCAAGTTCTTAAAAATCTTTAAATAAGTAATTGATCTCCTGGGTAGAAACTCAGCTGATGAAGAGAGTCAATTAAATCAATCGTTTGGTTGTCTTCCTCCGTCTTCTTCAACCCTTCCTTCCGATTGTTGATCTGTTGAGAAATAAAACAAACACTAGCAGTCATATTTGTTAAATAAACATGTGTCTCATCACCTAATGTTTTTGCTACACTCTTGGCATCAGTTTTTACTCATGTGGGAGGAGCAAGAGGTACACTCATGCGGCATCCAGTCACCAACTCATGAGAAGTTAGGTGGTGATCTGAGCCAGGTTGGTTTCTCAGGAAAAATAGAGCAACGGGTAAGCAATGTAGCCATCCCTTCTCTAGAGTTATTTTTATTTAAGCTATTCTTTCCTTGAGAAGCCCATTTAATCTCTCACAGACACCAATTGGCTGTGGGTGATCGGCTGAAGAAAACATATGCTTTATACCTAAAATAAAAAACAATCTATTCAAATAACTTGTTTACAAAATACAGGCCATTATCAGATGGCAGGACTTCGCACAAACCCCCTCTAGGAAACACTTCATGCATGAGAAGCTTAGCTGCACATGTAGAATTGGGGTGCGTACATGGTCCTGATTAGATCCACCTGGAAAGGGGACATAGTACTACCAGCATGTACCTGTATCCATTACATACTTGCTGCATATCCACGTAATCTATATGTAGATGCTGAAATGGACCATTGGGCCTAAGCATTGCTCCTCTCACTGTTTGTAAGGTGTGCCCTGCTGTAAATTTTTGGCACACAATGCAATTTACAATAAACTGTGCCATATGTTCTAATACATTTGGTGTGAACCAGTCTTCTGCAAATGTTGCAGCAAGACTCTCTCTGATGGTATGCGCAGGGTAATGAAGCTCCAGCACCATCTTCAGTAATGCTAGAGGCGTAACTGGCTTTCCAGTGCTATCCTGCCTCCAGAAAGCCTCAGTGGGAGAGAAAGAACACCACATATTTTCCATAGGTCCTGCTCTTCCTGTGGAGCTTGACCTTGCAGCTCAATTAACTGCACAATGGATAACATATTTAATCCTTCCTGCATCAGCATGCATCGCTCTGATCCTTGCTTAACATTTTCTAATTCGAAATAATAAATATTTGGAAAGTATGCTGCTCTTTTTGCCTATACATCTGTGGCTTTGTTTCCTTGTATTTCTGCTAGTGTTGTCATTAATCGAACTGAGTCTTCCCTGTACCTTGCCTCTGTCTCACTGCATACCAAAATGTCATCCCCATACTGAATGATCATGCTCTCGTATTGTACATTGCCCAAGTTCATCTGGAGGACTCCATTAAAGAGTAATGGGGACTCACAGTACCCCTGAGGCAGTCACATGTGTTTCAGTCAATGACTTCTATATGAAAGGGAAGTCAAATCCTGTGAGTCTTCATGAAGGGGAATTGAAAAGAAGGCATTATTTAAATCTATGACAGTGAAATATTTGACTTTAGCTGGGATGTTACATGATATTGTTTTGTTTTGTTTTCAAAGGTAGCGGGCGCCCCTCTCTCGACAGAACAAGGCCTGATAACCTGTTCAGTGGTTATTAACCACTTGAGAGTTCGCAGCCACTGCTTTTACTCACTGTGCCTTTCACAGATGGGAAATATCCATTTGCATATCAGTCTTTGTCCTGCCCAGGGGCAGTCCAGCACCGAAATGCAATGGCAACTCCAACCTGAACGAGAGTACCACCAGCAACCCCATACACGTGTTTCACCCTTGTTGGGGATCATCAGTGAGGTGAAGCTGATGCCTCTCTAAGCACAGTGAGAGGGAGACCACGTCTGGTTGCCCCCAGGAGACCTAGGGTTACCAATCCCAGGTTCCTTGAAATTTAGTTTGCAAAGGTAGCGGGCGCCCCTCTCTCGACAGAACAAGGCCTGATAACCTGTTCAGTGGTTATTAACCACTTGAGAGTTCGCAGCCACTGCTTTTACTCACTGTGCCTTTCACAGATGGGAAATATCCATTTGCATATCAGTCTTTGTCCTGCCCAGGGGCAGTCCAGCACCGAAATGCAATGGCAACTCCAACCTGAACGAGAGTACCACCAGCAACCCCATACACGTGTTTCACCCTTGTTGGGGATCATCAGTGAGGTGAAGCTGATGCCTCTCTAAGCACAGTGAGAGGGAGACCACGTCTGGTTGCCCCCAGGAGACCTAGGGTTACCAATCCCAGGTTCCTTGAAATTTAGTTTGCAAAGGTAGCGGGCGCCCCTCTCTCGACAGAACAAGGCCTGATAACCTGTTCAGTGGTTATTAACCACTTGAGAGTTCGCAGCCACTGCTTTTACTCACTGTGCCTTTCACAGATGGGAAATATCCATTTGCATATCAGTCTTTGTCCTGCCCAGGGGCAGTCCAGCACCGAAATGCAATGGCAACTCCAACCTGAACGAGAGTACCACCAGCAACCCCATACACGTGTTTCACCCTTGTTGGGGATCATCAGTGAGGTGAAGCTGATGCCTCTCTAAGCACAGTGAGAGGGAGACCACGTCTGGTTGCCCCCAGGAGACCTAGGGTTACCAATCCCAGGTTCCTTGAAATTTAGTTTGCAAAGGTAGCGGGCGCCCCTCTCTCGACAGAACAAGGCCTGATAACCTGTTCAGTGGTTATTAACCACTTGAGAGTTCGCAGCCACTGCTTTTACTCACTGTGCCTTTCACAGATGGGAAATATCCATTTGCATATCAGTCTTTGTCCTGCCCAGGGGCAGTCCAGCACCGAAATGCAATGGCAACTCCAACCTGAACGAGAGTACCACCAGCAACCCCATACACGTGTTTCACCCTTGTTGGGGATCATCAGTGAGGTGAAGCTGATGCCTCTCTAAGCACAGTGAGAGGGAGACCACGTCTGGTTGCCCCCAGGAGACCTAGGGTTACCAATCCCAGGTTCCTTGAAATTTAGTTTGCAAAGGTAGCGGGCGCCCCTCTCTCGACAGAACAAGGCCTGATAACCTGTTCAGTGGTTATTAACCACTTGAGAGTTCGCAGCCACTGCTTTTACTCACTGTGCCTTTCACAGATGGGAAATATCCATTTGCATATCAGTCTTTGTCCTGCCCAGGGGCAGTCCAGCACCGAAATGCAATGGCAACTCCAACCTGAACGAGAGTACCACCAGCAACCCCATACACGTGTTTCACCCTTGTTGGGGATCATCAGTGAGGTGAAGCTGATGCCTCTCTAGTGCTTAGAGAGGCATCAGCTTCACCTCACTGATGATCCCCAACAAGGGTGAAACACGTGTATGGGGTTGCTGGTGGTACTCTCGTTCAGATTGGAATTGCCATTGTATTTCGGTGCTGGACTGCCCCTGGGCAGGACAAAGACTGATATGCAAATGGATATTTCCCATCTGTGAAAGGCACAGTGAGTAAAAGCAATGGCTGCGAACTCTCAAGTGGTTAATAACCACTGAACAGGTTATCATGTCTGTTCTTGCGAGAGAGGGGCGCCCGCTACCTTTGTAAAACTATTTGTTAAGGAACCTGGGATTGGTAACCCTAGGTCTCCTGGGGGCAACCAGACGTGGTCTCCCTCTCACTGTGCTTAGAGAGGCATCAGCTTCACCTCACTGATGATCCCCAACAAGGGTGAAACACGTGTATGGGGTTGCTGGTGGTACTCTCGTTCAGATTGGAATTGCCATTGTATTTCGGTGCTGGACTGCCCCTGGGCAGGACAAAGACTGATATGCAAATGGATATTTCCCATCTGTGAAAGGCACAGTGAGTAAAAGCAATGGCTGCGAACTCTCAAGTGGTTAATAACCACTGAACAGGTTATCATGTCTGTTCTTGCGAGAGAGGGGCGCCCGCTACCTTTGTAAAACTATTTGTTAAGGAACCTGGGATTGGTAACCCTAGGTCTCCTGGGGGCAACCAGACGTGGTCTCCCTCTCACTGTGCTTAGAGAGGCATCAGCTTCACCTCACTGATGATCCCCAACAAGGGTGAAACACGTGTATGGGGTTGCTGGTGGTACTCTCGTTCAGATTGGAATTGCCATTGTATTTCGGTGCTGGACTGCCCCTGGGCAGGACAAAGACTGATATGCAAATGGATATTTCCCATCTGTGAAAGGCACAGTGAGTAAAAGCAGTGGCTGCGAACTCTCAAGTGGTTAATAACCACTGAACAGGTTATCATGTCTGTTCTTGCGAGAGAGGGGCGCCCGCTACCTTTGTAAAACTATTTGTTAAGGAACCTGGGATTGGTAACCCTAGGTCTCCTGGGGGCAACCAGACGTGGTCTCCCTCTCACTGTGCTTAGAGAGGCATCAGCTTCACCTCACTGATGATCCCCAACAAGGGTGAAACACGTGTATGGGGTTGCTGGTGGTACTCTCGTTCAGATTGGAATTGCCATTGTATTTCGGTGCTGGACTGCCCCTGGGCAGGACAAAGACTGATATGCAAATGGATATTTCCCATCTGTGAAAGGCACAGTGAGTAAAAGCAGTGGCTGCGAACTCTCAAGTGGTTAATAACCACTGAACAGGTTATCATGTCTGTTCTTGCGAGAGAGGGGCGCCCGCTACCTTTGTAAAACTATTTGTTAAGGAACCTGGGATTGGTAACCCTAGGTCTCCTGGGGGCAACCAGACGTGGTCTCCCTCTCACTGTGCTTAGAGAGGCATCAGCTTCACCTCACTGATGATCCCCAACAAGGGTGAAACACGTGTATGGGGTTGCTGGTGGTACTCTCGTTCAGATTGGAATTGCCATTGTATTTCGGTGCTGGACTGCCCCTGGGCAGGACAAAGACTGATATGCAAATGGATATTTCCCATCTGTGAAAGGCACAGTGAGTAAAAGCAGTGGCTGCGAACTCTCAAGTGGTTAATAACCACTGAACAGGTTATCATGTCTGTTCTTGCGAGAGAGGGGCGCCCGCTACCTTTGTAAAACTATTTGTTAAGGAACCTGGGATTGGTAACCCTAGGTCTCCTGGGGGCAACCAGACGTGGTCTCCCTCTCACTGTGCTTAGAGAGGCATCAGCTTCACCTCACTGATGATCCCCAACAAGGGTGAAACACGTGTATGGGGTTGCTGGTGGTACTCTCGTTCAGATTGGAATTGCCATTGTATTTCGGTGCTGGACTGCCCCTGGGCAGGACAAAGACTGATATGCAAATGGATATTTCCCATCTGTGAAAGGCACAGTGAGTAAAAGCAGTGGCTGCGAACTCTCAAGTGGTTAATAACCACTGAACAGGTTATCATGTCTGTTCTTGCGAGAGAGGGGCGCCCGCTACCTTTGTAAAACTATTTGTTAAGGAACCTGGGATTGGTAACCCTAGGTCTCCTGGGGGCAACCAGACGTGGTCTCCCTCTCACTGTGCTTAGAGAGGCATCAGCTTCACCTCACTGATGATCCCCAACAAGGGTGAAACACGTGTATGGGGTTGCTGGTGGTACTCTCGTTCAGATTGGAATTGCCATTGTATTTCGGTGCTGGACTGCCCCTGGGCAGGACAAAGACTGATATGCAAATGGATATTTCCCATCTGTGAAAGGCACAGAGAGTAAAAGCAGTGGCTGCGAACTCTCAAGTGGTTAATAACCACTGAACAGGTTATCATGTCTGTTCTTGCGAGAGAGGGGCGCCCGCTATCTTTGTAAAACTATTTGTTAAGGAACCTGGGATTGGTAACCCTAGGTCTCCTGGGGGCAACCAGACGTGGTCTCCCTCTCACTGTGCTTAGAGAGGCATCAGCTTCACCTCACTGATGATCCCCAACAAGGGTGAAACACGTGTATGGGGTTGCTGGTGGTACTCTCGTTCAGATTGGAATTGCCATTGTATTTCGGTGCTGGACTGCCCCTGGGCAGGACAAAGACTGATATGCAAATGGATATTTCCCATCTGTGAAAGGCACAGTGAGTAAAAGCAGTGGCTGCGAACTCTCAAGTGGTTAATAACCACTGAACAGGTTATCATGTCTGTTCTTGCGAGAGAGGGGCGCCCGCTACCTTTGTAAAACTATTTGTTAAGGAACCTGGGATTGGTAACCCTAGGTCTCCTGGGGGCAACCAGACGTGGTCTCCCTCTCACTGTGCTTAGAGAGGCATCAGCTTCACCTCACTGATGATCCCCAACAAGGGTGAAACACGTGTATGGGGTTGCTGGTGGTACTCTCGTTCAGATTGGAATTGCCATTGTATTTCGGTGCTGGACTGCCCCTGGGCAGGACAAAGACTGATATGCAAATGGATATTTCCCATCTGTGAAAGGCACAGTGAGTAAAAGCAGTGGCTGCGAACTCTCAAGTGGTTAATAACCACTGAACAGGTTATCATGTCTGTTCTTGCGAGAGAGGGGCGCCCGCTACCTTTGTAAAACTATTTGTTAAGGAACCTGGGATTGGTAACCCTAGGTCTCCTGGGGGCAACCAGACGTGGTCTCCCTCTCACTGTGCTTAGAGAGGCATCAGCTTCACCTCACTGATGATCCCCAACAAGGGTGAAACACGTGTATGGGGTTGCTGGTGGTACTCTCGTTCAGATTGGAATTGCCATTGTATTTCGGTGCTGGACTGCCCCTGGGCAGGACAAAGACTGATATGCAAATGGGTATTTCCCATCTGTGAAAGGCACAGTGAGTAAAAGCAGTGGCTGCGAACTCTCAAGTGGTTAATAACCACTGAACAGGTTATCATGTCTGTTCTTGCGAGAGAGGGGCGCCAGCTACCTTTGTAAAACTATTTGTTAAGGAACCTGGGATTGGTAACCCTAGGTCTCCTGGGGGCAACCAGACGTGGTCTCCCTCTTACTGTGCTTAGAGAGGCATCAGCTTCACCTCACTGATGATCCCCAACAAGGGTGAAACACGTGTATGGGGTTGCTGGTGGTACTCTCGTTCAGATTGGAATTGCCATTGTATTTCGGTGTGGACTGCCCCTGGGCAGGACAAAGACTGATATGCAAATGGATATTTCCCATCTGTGAAAGGCACAGTGAGTAAAAGCAGTGGCTGCGAACTCTCAAGTGGTTAATAACCACTGAACAGGTTATCATGTCTGTTCTTGCGAGAGAGGGGCGCCCGCTACCTTTGTAAAATTACATGATATTGTAGCAGGTTTCAGGACCAAAGGAAACTCTTCTTCAACAATATTGTTTGGGGGCAGAGGTCCTGAATAAATCTGAACGACCCCACAATTGATTTCTTCACTGGGTACATAGCTGTGTTAAATGGGGATTCTGGTGGCACTAAAATTCCCTGTTTTATTAAAGCGGAAGTGGTCTTGAATATGCCTTCACCTGCTTCTCACACAGATACTGTTTTACATGTGGCAGAATGGCTGCTGGTTTAAGCTTGATCTTCATGGCATCTGCTCCACTCAATAGACCCACATCATATGGAGTATTAGTCCACAAGATGCTTGGCAGTTTCTCTAAGTCTTCCTGAAATAATGATGGTTTCGTTTTTCCAAATGCCATTCTCTGTGGTATTTCTCTATTGTCAGTTCTCATCCAATAAGTAGGACTTATAAAAAAAATTCAAATCTGTCAGTCAGTATCCTTTCTTAAGAGCTATCACCGTTCTCCATGCTCTACCCCCATCATCTGTCCCATGAACAACTACCCTCTCTCGATTTACCGCTGCTGCCTCTAGCTCTATAGGAATGACCTGCCCCTCCTCACCATCCATAGGTATTTCTGCTCTAAACAAGAACTCATCAGGTATTCTCAATATTTTAACTGTCAGCCGAGGAAGCCATGTCAACAAAATATTTGCATCATAAATAAATATTTATGGTTCTATAGGAACCCCTCGCAATGCTTTCTGGCCGATAAAGGCTAATATAAATTCTCTCACGTTCATGTAATGTATCCGTGGAACTGAACACACTATCCCTTTGTTAGTAAAGGATATCGTCATAGTTAGTTTTGTCATCAAGTCACGTCGTAGTATATTAACTGGTTTCTGACGAGAGTATAGTAGTGGCATTGACACGTCATGTTCACCGATATAAAGTGGTAATTCATCAGTAAAAGAAACCAAACTTGTAGCCCCAGAGAATCCCTGCACATTTGGGGTGATTCCAGACATTGGGTATTTCCCTCTCGAACACAGGAATGAGTTGCTCCTGTGTGCACAAGGAATGAAAATGTCTTGGCTCTTATTGTTACCCTGTCCCTTGGTTCCTCCTGTGGGTCTGGTGTCACAGATAATACTGAACACATCAAGTCACTCTGTTAGCCTTCCTATCGTGGGTCTACATTCATCCATGTACCCGTAAAAGGATTTCCTCCCACTACTATCACACTCCCTATCCTGGGTGCGGAAGCCTGTGGAGCTCCTGTGTTTGCTTTCAATTGTGACACCATTGCTTGCTGCACCTGTGTGTACTGTGGTTGCTGTGCTTGTGTTCATTGTGTCTGCATGGGTGTCTGCTGTGGTTGCCCTTGTGTGACTGCATTTGCTGTGGGATCTGCTGTATTTGTGGCATATTTGTCTGATACTGTGTGTGATATTGGGCATAATATTCCTGTGATTCTGTACTGTACTGCAGAGAATAGCCGATCCCCCCTCTTGGAGCTTGCCAGTTCTGTTGCATGTCTCCCACTCTACTTCTACATTTCCGGGCTATATTCCTTTTTTCCCACAATTCCAGCATTGCTGTGGCTGTCCCCCATTAAATCCTCCTCCCACTAGAGGGTTTTGAAATCCTCCTCGCCCTCTAGGTTAATTCCCTCTCCCTTTTGGCCAAATGTTGTACCCAGTCTGATCTTTAGGGTGCACTTCATGGCTTTACTGCACTGACTGTGCTTTGTGTGTGGTCACGCCTTCACCACCATTCAATACTATTCCTTCTGTAGCAAATTTTGACAATTAGTTTGTGTTCACAGCTTTCTTCTTATTTTTCTCTGTAACAATCGACAATGGTGTACAATAGTCAATATTATGGATTAAACTTCAGGGGAGTTGCTTGCGCTCAAGGTCAATCGTCTCAATGCGAGGAATATTTCAAACAGTCGTTGCAATTGTCCAAATCATGTGAGAAATAATGTTGTTTAATTTCCAAAAAAAGAGCAACAGCCGACATGTGTTTCGACCCCTGGTCGTTGGCAAGGCCTAACATTTGATCCGAAATCGTTAACGACTAATGGTTGTAGATTTCTTATATACCCACTTGAACATCATACGTGCTTAGCCTTTCGGCGCCTTCAGCAGCGATTTGGGCAAAATCACAGCTGAAGGCACCGAAAGGCTAAGCAACAAAGACTGGGGCTAGGGATTTATCCCAATGATGAAGGCCACATAACAACACTTATACCAGAAATGGCTCATAGAAATACAGTTTCTTCTAATCCACTATCTCTTGATAAGATGTACCAATATCTATTCTCTTTTGGAAGCACGTATGATGTCCAAGTGGGTATATAAGAAATCTACAACCATTAGTCGTTAACGATTTCGGATCAAATTTTAGGCCTTGACAATGACCAGGGGTCGAAACACGTGTCAGCTGTTACTCTTTTTTTGGAAATTAAACAACATTATTTCTCACATGATTTGGACAATTGCTACGTCTGTTTGAAATATTCCTCTCATTGAGACGATTGACCCTGAGCGCAAGCTACTCCCCTGAAGTTTAATCCATAATATTCACTGTTATATACAAACTTTGTGGAAGGTTTGAGGGGGCAGGATTTGTTTTGCTGCCAGGGGACCTGAACTAATTTATAGGCTGGGTTTTGATATCAATCCAGAGTGGACACTAGCGCACCAACAGGGACCGATCCCACAATAACAAATTCTTTGGTGTACAATAGTCAACTGTATTTCTAGCCATGGCTTCACTTCCATTCCTACCAGTTTCTTCATCTGCCATTGCACTGGCTTTAGCAGCCCTGATGTAAAATATGATAAAATAATGCCACTGTTTTATCCCACGGTACTCTCGTCTCAAGACACCCTCGTTCTTGAATCTCTTCTATAAAGACAACAGGATCTTCGTCCTCTCCCATTTTTCTAGTCATAATTGCACCCATGTCTGATGTATTGGGACACTGTACTCCAAGCACCCTCCATATATCTGCCCTGCAAGTATTAAACAGCGCTCCATCACGTGTTGTGTTCTGTGTCAGCTCTCTCCCTTAGAATGGCTGCAGTAGGCCTTTTATGTCGCCCACTGCTAACGTCATTCCCACTGTCATTCTCTCTAAGTCATACATGCATTTTCCCGCACCTGCAGTCAAGCTACGAAATTTACATTTAAAATGTTCCTTGTCCATTTGTGCCCATGTAATATATTGTCATCGTCCTCCCCTTTCTCTAATAACAGGAACTGTGTAAAGCCTGTTCCAAAATCATATCCCCCTACACTTTGCATCTTCCAGGTGGATCTAGTTTCGCCCATTCATCGTCTTCCCAGTAGCGACCTTAGCCTGCTCACATAAGGCAGGGAAATATTCCCTGCAATGCGCGATCGTGCTGGTGGTCATTCAGAATATGGTCTTGACTCAGGCAATTTCTCTTTAGAGTCTTCTAAATTTGACTATTTCACCACTCTCTCTATGTTTGGGTCTATCGAAAAGCTACATGCGCCTTCTCTTCACGCTTTCTCATTCTCCTCCCTTTCTTCATCTGACATCATTATACCCCAACTGGTATGACTATCATCTCTTTCCTCATCATCAAGATCTAGTCTACTTGGGGACAGCATTCTAAGCTCATCCATCAATGTATTATGTGATCTATTTCCTGTTTCCTTCATCAGAAATCCTGCGATGCTCCCCATAGCCTCGTAGCTACCTTTCTTTCTCTTCTGTCTATATAGATCCCCAATGCTTTTCCCTATGCCTTCTGCCTCATGTTCATCAGCCCATGGTTATATTCTGGATATCGCGTGCAGCTTCCTGCGGAGCTGTTGTGATCCTCTCTCTTCCCCCATCGCTCTTGGGCTTCAATGGGTATATTACTTCTATTAACAATATGATCTATTTGGCCATCTCTTTGTCCCCTACGCTTTCTAATTTCTTTTTCCCTTCTCCTCCTCTCCCTATTATCTTCTTTCTCTTGTCTCATTTGCAACCTATGTTCTTCCAATCCTTGGGCTTCTATTTCTTCACGTTTCTTCTCTTCTATTTGATCTTTCTCTTTTTTCTGTTCTCCATACCTTCTCTTTTATTCCTTTCTCTTCCTTTCTTTTTTCTTCCTTGTATGCCCTTTCTTGTTCCTTTTCCTTATTTTCCCTATCTTCCTTTTCTTCTCTTTCTTTAACGTCGTCAATGCCCTTTCCATACAAAATAAGCAGTATCTCTTCTCCCATCCACTCACTTTGTACTATTATCATTCCATTTACTTTGTCTTTCTCTATTTTTTGTCTTCTGACTTCCTCCTCTATATCTATCTGACTCCTCTTTCTCTCATCACACTCTTTATGTTCATTGCATGTAGACATATATTTACGCTATTTATTTTTACTTTCTTCCACACTGTCTTTACAATTATAAGTTGGAGATGCACTCCTTCTCTGGTGGGTCTTCTATCTCACTCTGGTACATCTTCCAGAGTTCTAAGACAGCTAAGCTTTTCTGTAGCTTCTTTCCCATGCATGTAGCATGCAAGTATGTCATCATATGTTGTAACATTGTCTTTGATAATGAACGGCATAAGTGTTTTAATAGTCGTGCGCTTCACCCACTCAGCATGGTACTTCCTGATTTTAGGTGTGATTTTAGGTGTGTATCTTGGAAATGTTCTGCATAAATGTAAAAGGGGAGTGTCCCCCACAATGACAAGCCACTTTTAGCTGTCAATACTTAGCAGGTTCAACAATTACTTTGGCCAGCACCATCAATCTCTGCCCATCTCCAACAAACCAATTTCTTCAAAACAATTTCGAAACCTATACAACAATATCCATTTTTATCTCTTCATTTAGAGTTTTAGTCAATTTATATTATCCTATTATTTTGATAATTTTAAGAATCTTTTTTTCATCTTATTTCTTACAAATATCATCCCTCATAGGTTTTGATTGGCACCAATCCCTTGCTTTTCTAGGGCCTAATAATTTGTTGAATTTTATTACTATCGTTCTTATAATTTTTAAGCTTTCAAGTTATGTCATCACCCTGAATACAAAACACATCAATATCTTTTTTAAACTGATATTTTTCAAAATCCCCCAAAACACGTGTGCACACCTTTGCTATGATCGTCTTGTCCTAGCTTCCTGATAGATGAATCTCATCTCTATTTTATTCCATTTAGGAGTGTGTTGTACACCGTTCCTTGGCTGTAGCGGCAGGAATCCCTTAAATAATACTCTGTTCCGAGTGTGTTGCGGTCCCTTCTTCCTCCTTGAGGAAAGGTATCATGGTATCTCCTTTTCCCTAACAAATCCTGTTACATTCCCCGTCTATACATATAAATATATATACATGTAATATGGACACTCCACTTTTATTTGCCCCTTTCGATGTTTCTACTTGCATCCGTTATTCAGCTTGAGGCCTTCGGTATCGACTCTTCCTCAATCGACCAGCTCACCTTCAGTAAACATAGCGTCTGCGGGGACCGTACAGGAATTTCTTCAAAGGGGCACCTGCCAACCGCCTCAGATCACACGTGTTTGTAGTGCCACTCTGTGCAGGAAACTCTGCGGTCTTCCAGCTAATGGTTGAAGACGTCAAGAATACGAGTATCTGATCAGAACCATCCGCACAGCTACCAAATGTGCAGTAGCACTTTTTAGGCATGTCTATCTGCAGGATGGGATTACCATAATAAACAGCCTTGAACCCAAATAACAGGACAGACTCAAAGAATATGACAAAGTACTACTTTATTATCAGTTCAATAAAGTAGGGCAATCTGATGAACAACGGATTGTAGTCCACACACTCACAATGCAGATTGGTTACACAAAAGCTTTATATCGGGTTTAGGGATTGGTTAGGGGAACATATCTACTTATAGAGTCTATGGGCCTCATTACGAGTATGGAGGTAGCCATGGTGCTATTAGCGCCATGGCTGCCCCCAGACGGCATACCGGGTCCGGTTTCTCAGTATGGGGACTTACCGGGTCATTCCAACCTTGGAGTACCCGGTAAATCCCCATTCTGAAAACTATTCCCCATTTTCATTCGAGCCCCCATAGGGCTCAATGGGAATGGGGAAGGAGCTAATAACGGGCCCGCAAATAGCGGGCCCGTTATAAGCTCCTGGTCCCTTAATGGCTCCCGCTAAGGACAGCTGGTAAAACCAGCCGGCCTCAGTGGGACCCGCTAAGGGACTGCAGAATGCGGCGGTATGGGGTTAATTACACTGGCATCCTTACGTGCCCTTAACCCCTTACCGCCGCACTCGTAATGAGGCCCTATGAATACGCTCTGTATTTCGAATCAGCAGTGTCTCCAGTTTGAACGCAGAGGATGAGTTAATTTTTCCAGTGCCTTTAACCATGGCCGGTAAGCGCATTTTTGCTTTACTTGCTCTCTGACTTTCCTGACATGATTAAGTATACATAAATTAAGCAGCTCTACTCCGGCAATGTACATTTGAGATTTTTACAGCACTGACCATTGTGCATGCTGAATATGCTCCATAGTTAGTATTCCTCTCGTTACCTAATACTGCCGGGCTATATTCTGATACTACTATGCAGGCTTAATAACAGTGCTGATATTTTGCCCTTTTGGGCTTTCTTATCCAGCACTCTAGTTATCCCTTCAGTTGAACCTTTTTGGTATGGTTCCAGTCAATATATTGACAAGGTGGCACTAATCCAGTCACTATCTGCTCTTGCCTTGCCATTAATTTTTAACATTATGTGATGGTTTTTACGCAGAGGCGTGAGTCATGAAACTCTCTTTCTTCTTTATGTGTTTTTCATTATGATCGATCCTTCCTTCTAGTGTTCCGGGCCTCCCCGCGCTTAAATGTATGGAACTTGTACATACCTGTTAGACATACTACATGGGCATCTGGATAATAATATGACCACTTGGAGCACTCCAATTTGAACTCTTAACGAGGTTAGTCTAGTTTTTATGTGGCCTGTTACACGCTCCTTGTCTGTTTTTCTGTGTATTTGGGTGAACTAGGAATAGTATTAATCCCAGTTCCTTTATTTTGTCTCTACAGATGCATTCTTTATCATCTGTATGTTGTTGGGTTGCTAGAATCAAGCAATTGTTCCTCACGCCTGCTATGGACCTATCAATGTTAATGTTAATGTTGTTTACTTGTTTTTGGAAGTCCGTAAAATTGAACTCTATATGGTGTTAGTGGGTTTTAAGCTCAGTCAGGTTTTTATGTTTTCTTCTTTCTTTTTTTATTTTTTTACAGAAGTTCAGGCCCTCAATCAATCAAGCATGAAATATACTTAATGCAATACATGAGACCTGGATGCTATCCTATTTCTACATGCATTTTTCACTTGGATTGCCTAACATTTGATGTTATATTGTATGTCCCGAGGAACACGAATATCAGTTCTTTTGATTGAACTAGATAAATACTTTTGTCGAAACTACGTTCAATATGATATCTTGGTGCTTGTAATGTACAACTTTGGTCAAGATACTCATAGTTGGCACTAAGCACTTTATGTTAGCACCTTTACATTATTCCTTGTGCACTGCCCTAAGCATAAATATGGCATAATTCACGCCTAGCAGTGTATTCAAGGTCTGTTTTTTAGAATTTTATATGCTCATATACATTTTATGATGTTATTGTGTGAACTATTTTTATTCTATTGTAATTTTTGATACTAATAAAATATGATTATATAATTTTATGCTCACTGCGCCTATCCTCCTTTTCACTGACCTGAGTCAATTGCATACTACTTAAATTGCTTAAATTGCTCATTAATCCATGGTCCATAGTACCACCCCTTCTTGCCTTTTGACTCTAAGAAACCACAAACATATTGGAAAAATATGTTACATACATGAAAGGAAAGTAATGTCAATAATGTCTACTATATATACACTTGAGAATGTGTGGGAAGGGGAGAGGTTGGTATTGACATTACTTGTTGTGGAAGTTGAGGCAGCTGTTCTGTGGGTTTGGGCGAGGCACTATGGGCCAGAAAAGTGAACTTGCCGCCCAGGCCAAATGTTGCCAGTCCTCCCGCGACCTTCATCCTTGTTTGGGAAAGACACCTGAACTGTGGAAATTCCATTTAAGCGGTTGTGCCAGGTGTCCAAATGGTGCAGTTCTAGCACAGGACATTTTGGTCACCTCCTGAACTGCTATGAAGGATGTCCTAGTGAGGCAATCAGCCTCCTGGGATGGGCAATTGGCCTCTTTTAGTCTCCCGCCATGGATTGCTACACTTGCCTTCTTTTCAGACCTTGCGACAGATTGCCATGATTGCGAAGATCGTTACTTCACTGGGGCCTTCTGTAACAGACTCAACACTACAAATACTGGATTTGTCAGCAAAAGTTTAACAAAACTTAATTTTAAAGAAATAAAAACAGGGAGTAAAAATGCTCCCAACAAAAATTGGGAATAGACACCTAGGGGCCAGTCCCCTTACCGTCGTCCACACAGCTCCATGGATATGTTTGGAGCAGTAGTACACGTAGTGTCACAGCAGGAAACTCTGCCATTATTACTTCCCGATATGAAGAGGTAAAAATGTATAAGCATTTCTCTTTTACAGTAAAAACATATTTTTACTTGCTTATTAAATACTCTCATTGGCAATGGGACTTACTTTTTACTCCCTAAAACAACATTTTACTCTCTTTAAATAATAGGGTGTAAAATACACCCACTTCAAAATTGTATCCGGAGCACAGGTTGTCAGGATTGGCTGTTGTGTTTTCAGGGTCGTGCTACCACAGGTCTTCCTTTTTGGGATAATGTGTCTTTTACAAGGTATTTGAGGATACCTAACTCTTCGATCCAGCATACATTGAGACCCATCAATATCGCTCTTCAAATATGCTTGCATAGTTTTAATGGCTTAACCCAAAATACAATACAATTCTTCAATGTCTCTTTTTCGAGATTCAGGAGGAGTTCTAAGTTCTGTGTCCAGGACAATGTAATCCCCAATGACGCTTACAGGATGCTTGAGGAGTCCTGTCTGCTATTCCCAGCATGCAATGTACTTTTTGTACTTTTTCAATTTGTCTTTCTCAGTCCGCTCTCGGGATTTGCATGCAAATTCCGAGCATGCAGCGGGTCATCAGTTTGTCTTTCCGAGTGTGCACTCAATGCCATAACATTCGGCATGTCTTATCATTTTGTATCTCTTAATATGCTCTATAAATGTGCAACTCGAATTCCCAGCATTAATCTTGTCTCATCAGTTATCTTTCGTAATGTGTTCTAGACACTTGTACCATGATGCACCACCAGTTATCTATATAGCTTTCTCAATTAACCTCGGATTACGGTCCCTCTTACTTACTCTCAGTCCCTCGTCATCACACTGTTTTAGGTGTTCATCCATAGGCTCAACCCTAGCACCAGGTCAGACCACCGCCTGCTCCACATCTCCCACTCGTCCCTCCTGATTGGCCACACACAATGGGTCTTTCCCCAGCAGCTTTGCTTGGCCCCAGAGCTTCAAGTCTCTCTCTTGCTCTCGCCGCATCCACACGTCACTCTGGTCAGTCCTGCTTCCGCATGGGTTTTCGCCTCATACTTGCTAGTCCTCAGCTGCTTTGTGTTAGACATTCAGCAGCCCTTGATGCCTCCACCTTCCGTCTTTCAGTCTTTATGGTTCCTCCTCTGGCAAGATAACATTTCACAGACTCTACCGCTTCTCGCTAATGGTATTCCTGGTGAAGACTCTGTAGAGGAACAGACGCGTGCGTCACTGATAGACTCTGCCCCCTCACCTCCATCAGACTGGATGAATAACAGGAAAACACTGTGCATGACACCAGGTATCATCCCAATACCGCATTGAGTGTATGAGAGACGTGATGCGCTCAGACAACCGTATCGAATGCACCTTCGTGCTGAGGTGGTAGCAGGCGATTTGCAGGCACCACTGAATATCGAGGAGTTGTTAAGAAGATCTGACAGGTGCAAAGTGATGTCATAAGGAGAAGATACAATGACGCACTGAAACGATATAATAATACTTAAGAATGAAGATGTAACTGAAGAAACAAGAGTAAACCTAAGTACAATTAAGAAGAAACCATATATACAAAGAAAATAAGTAACCAGATGAGTAGTGAATGGATATACACAGGAATGCAAGGTAGTTGAGCCACATAGAATCTTGCTGCAGTAGAAAACATAACACGGATGAAGCGGCCATGTTGAAAAGATGAATGCCATTTCTGAATGATAGTAAGCAAAGAGCTCGAAGGAGAGAGACCAGAGCTGCAGAGCTGACAGAGGCTGGAAATACAAATTCATGCACCTCACCCCCCTCTTTTTTCTAATCATGCATGAACAAAGAATAGCTGCTGGCCAGAGATCAAGGATGCCACAGCGAAAAGACATTGAAGGGTACAAGGGGAGGTAACGATGACAGGCAACATACGCAGGACATATTTCTCTTAGATTAAGTAAATGAGCAAACATTTACGAGTGCCAAGTATTGACAATAAAAGATGCAGAAAAGCCTATGGAGAGCTGGAGAGCAACCAAGTCTCCAGAGGCCAAGAGGGATAATGACAGCCGAGATAATTGAATCAAATAGCACTAAATAAGAGGCTAACCGGGCAAAATCAGAACTAAAAAACAAGGTCTATTCATTACGCTGCTGTCATGATGCCTACCCCCGGGCATCCGGATCGAGTCCATCAGCCCCGGGAGTCGGCATCCAGATACTTGTTAAAACCCCAGCAGCCCCGGCTGGGGGCTGTTTGGGTTCAGTCCTGGTGCCTTAGGCGCCAGGCTCATCTTAGAAACCAGTCTGGCGCCATAGGCGCCAGGCTCATAGACATTACTTACCTCATGCAGACCATGCTGCAAATGAATCCAAGCCAACGTGAGGCCTGGATGGGACTATTTTATTACAGGGAATATTTTTTACTCGGGTGTGGTTCTGCTGAACTTCTAACCTGGAACTACTTTGGAGGCTATTTAAACCACGCCCGAACAGCAGCACAAGCTTCGCGTTATTCTGCATCCTGCAGCGTAACGCTCACCGTGCCTGCAAGTCAGCATCCAGTCTTCTGCCACGCCAGCCTCGAATCCGGAGCTCCTACAAAAAGGGGAAAGAAGAAGAAAAGGTTAGATCACGGACATTATTTTAATTCCTTACCTGATTCCGGATCCAGCACGTCTCTGAGCCTGGAAAGGACATTATTCCAGCACGTGTCGCATCGCCAGCAGCAGCGCCGCGCCATATTCAGCAGTCCACAGCATCTTTCGACTCGGCGCTGCCTCCATCATTTTCTTCATCGAACTCCAGCACCTGGGGGAAAACAAAAGAAATAACAAGGTGAGCCAAGAGAGCCGACAAATACAATCTCTTACCACCATAGGCTTACCTGATTTACCACCGGAGGCATTACCCTTTAATACGCCTCATCTTCATATGCCGCACCTATAAAGGGAGAGAAAACAACAAGTTAAACTCATGCAACTTTTACCGGACAGTGTTGGGTAATACAGACTCTTACCTGAATGCCATCAGCTGCCTCCAGGCAATATTCTTTTGGACCAGCTGCAATTCAACAAGGGAATGGAACAAGAGTGAACATCGGACATATTGAACTCTTTGAACTTTATAAACCCCGGAGTCAATATTCCTCTGGAACTCCTCCAGTACCTTCAAACCAGTGAAGTAACTGGTATCTACGCGCCACTGCATGCGACGCAGGATGGAGAGCTCATCATTTAAAAACATAAGGTGACGTTACTAAAAGGGGATATTGGAGGTGACAAGTGGGGAGAACGAGAACAGTGGAAGGGGGCCATCACTAAAATCCACGGCTGGCTAAATCCCTTTCTCCACTTGCCACTTGCAGGAGAATGCTTCTACGGGTCAAGCAGACGAGATTAGGCGGGCCAGTCCAGACAGTCATCTCGGCACTACGCATCACGTTGGTGGAGACCGCAGCTGTCCGGGTCCGATCAACGCCCCTGTGGGAACCAGATGAGCGTAACAGCTCCAGACAAAGATAGTGGTGTACCTACACTCCCTTAAAGGTCCCAGAGAAGAGAACCTCCAGCAAGGTCAAGTGCAAAGGAGAGGCCTTGGCTGAAGGCTTAGCTGATGAGAGATGCTAGACAAATTGGCCAAGTGGGCAGTAGTCTGACATTGTTCTCTGCACCTGAATTTTGTTTTGCTTAAGTGCTGTTAGTGAGCCTAGTGTCCAAGGTTGGGAGAGGATACCAACCTATCATAAGGGATTAGGTAAAAATGAGCATACAATGTTGCATGAGCCAATCTGCTACTGTTATACTGTTATAATCTGTATTACACGTAGTTAGAGGGAGGTTCAAGGCTTCCGACCAGATAGGAGCAGCCAGCACTTCAGTTCAACCGAAATAGCATGGAGAGGAACATGGATATAAAAATAGGGCTTGTGTCCCTCGAGGCAGTTCTCAGAGTCCACCCGTGGTAGAGCGCTATTTCTACATTTCGTCGTTTTTTCATTCTGACCACGTTACAGAAATGAAAAATGAAAGTCCTAATTAAATTAAAACAATCCGGGGACCCTAAATAAAAAGAACTCTGGATAAAGATGGAGTAACTATAGAGAAGATAGTGTAATAGCAGAAATGAAAATAAATGTAGAAATGAAAATAAATGTAGAAATAAAAATAAAAATAAATAGAAGGCAATATACAGATGCCACTGCCATGTGCAGTTGTAAATATCAGCTAGACAAGGTAAGGGCAGCTGGTTATCGAACTCCACGTTAGAGACCTGGACCCCTCGGATTCTCCCAATTAACAAACATAGTACATTTATTTCACTGGGATAAAATAATTGGTAAATAGGGAAGCTGGAATTTGAGGCCAGTTTTCAATGTGTTACAGTTTGTAGTTCGACAGCAGGCTACACCTCCCATCTCATCTCATCTTTACTTTTAGAATGACGTAAAGAGGTGTTGAAGCTAGAGAATTCATTTGTAGAGCAGAGCCATTGCTGAACCAGGGAGTCTGGATTCGCTCTGAGTCAAACAAGAGATGGCCTGGCAAAAGACCCATACCTGGCTTGCTGCCTCCTCAGTCCGCCACCTGAATTCGAGGTAAAAAACATCCTGGACTCTAAAATGGTTAAATCAAGACTTTTTTATTTAATCGACTGGAAGGGTTACGGACCACAAGAAAGGTCATGGGAACCTAGGACCATGTTCATGCTCCTCGGTTGGTGAAAAAATTCCATCGGAACTTCCCAGACAAGCCAGGACCAAGGGGAAGAACAACTTTAGGAAGGGCCTTGGGGGGGGGGGAGTGCTGTCATGATTCCTACCCCCGGGCATCCGGATCAAGTCCATCAGCCCCGGGAGCAGGCATCCAGATACTTGTTAAAACCCCAGCAGCCCTGGCTGGGGGCTGTTTGGGTTCAGTCCTGGCGCCTTAGGCGCCAGGCTCATCTTAGAAACCAGTCCTGGCGCCATAGGCGCCAGGCTCATAGACCTTACTTACCTCATGCAGACCATGCTGCAAATGAATCCAAGCCAACGTGAGGCCTGGATGGGACTATTTTATTACAGGGACTATTTTTTACTCGGGTGTGGTTCTGGGGAACTTCTTACCTGGAACTACTTTGGAGGCTATTTAAACCACGCCCGAACAGCAGCACACACTTAGCGTTATTCTGCATTCTGCAGCGTAACGCTCGCCGTGCCTGAGTCAAACAAGAGATGGCATGGCAAAAGACCCATACCTGGCTTGCTGCCTCCTCAGTCCGCAACACAAAACCATTACCTGCACCCTGTGCAACCACCCCTCAATTGTCATCCTGCCTCCTCACTAGAATATCTAACTTACATTGGGCCTCATTCCAAGTTTGGAGGTAACCGTGCCGAAAAACCGGCAGGTTACCTCCGGACCTGGAATGAATTACTGGCTCTGGACATGCCGGAATTACCGGGGCATTACAGCCCAAGTGATCCAGTAATTCCAGAGCCGGCATTCTGTTATTCCCCATTCCCGTGGAGTCCCACATGGAATGGGGAAGTGGAAATACCGGCACCATGCTGTAATGGTGCTGGTGTTTCTGCGTCCGTCTGCAGGCGGGTGGTGTTGCTCCCGCCAGATCAGATATGGCGGGCGTAACGCCACCCGCCTACAGAACTCGTAGTCTGCTAGTCCGGAAACAACGGTGGCGGCGGGTTCACCGCCACCGTTGTTTCCGGACAGGCAGACTCTGAATGAGGCCCATTGTTACAATTATTCATAGAGTAACACTATAGATTAAAAACCCATAGGAGTGAGGCTTGCTCTACAGATAGTTAAGGAAAATAAGGCACAGTGATGAAAAGTGATTTGCTCAGGATCACAATGTATGAAGCGTGGAAAGTGGGGATTTGAGCCCTGTCTTTCTGGTTCCACAGTTTCCAATTCAAAAAGCAGGGGAGGCGTCATCTTCCCCTATTCCATCTTCAATATTAGAAACAAACACGTGCTTTCTGAAAAGTTGTTATTCAAGGACTAAACTAGTATACTTTTCAATAAACCTGGTTTTCAAGGCACCAATATATCTAAAAGGGGGAAGCATATTAATTGTCTGTATCCTGAGGCAAATACTTCAGAGAAACAGACTATGATTATAATTATAATGAACATGTACAATAATTATAATCTTAGTCTGTACATGTGTGTGCTTTCAAAGCACCAAGTCACATGATAAAGCAACCTGAAAAGATATAAGGTATGTTGAGGGGTAAAAAGGTGGGCATCTATGATTGCCTCTTCTCACACCTTACCCATTTAATGCATAAAAGGGCCAGCCTTGACCCTTGTGTGCATAAAGAAAATCAACAGTAGTGATATGAGCCAGTACTTTACATATTCAATGTCTCCCTTTACATTGATGCTGAAAATCGTTGAAAGCAAATGTAAAAAAAAAAAACATTTACACTACCGCCAACAGAGGTTGTATTTCTCAAATAGCATTAGAGGTATATCAGAAATACCACCTCTTCTGGTGGTACATTTTGATAAGGGCAGATTTCCAGAAGTACCACGGTCAGAGCTGGTGACTTTCTTCAGTGGTATTAAACAATACACTCAGCTCTGAATGATCCCCTTAATTTGCAGTCTTCTAATGATTAATACCTGAACATAACAACTTTCTATGTATGTTTTTCAACTGAGTCCAAAGGTAAGTACCACAAACCGTCCCACAGCCATTTCTATAACCACTATATAAGTAACATCCATGGTGCTATTAAACTCTTTTTGTATGAACACACTAGTGATCAAGAAATTCACCAGAACATAGGGAACGCATTCGTGCAGAATCAAACCAAAAACAAACTCTAATAAGAAATGGACCCTTCCTCTGCAAATAGGAGTGGTGATAAGCTTCTGTGGCGTGTAACAGACCAATGGTGTATGGGAAGCAGTCGTGCCAACATTACCATCCAGGGACACAGAATCTGTTATTTAAAAGCATACATTGTGTGAGGAATTCGACCATCTGCATGGTGGGTGGGCAGCCTGCGCTTTTTTGATATTTTTTAAGAAATTGAATGAAGGGCGATCAACCTCAGAAACTTTGTGGGGCTAATCCACACACATTTTTCTATGCTCACTGCACGACAAACCCATAGAGCTGTGTACCCTGGGGGGACACAGTCTACAGGCGCATTCCTCCTGGTAGATTTGGTTTGAATGTGGCACACAAGAGCACATGATGGCATCTCAGAAGGGGAAGAGCAAAACCTTCCTCCTGCCAGGGTCAGCCTAATTAAATATCAAAGGCTCCATGGATCTGCCCTGCCCATTGTCAGTCTGCTGGTGGCAGCGCAAAATGATGAGAGTTAATTGAACCAGCCCTGCGAGAGGCCTGGCCGCAGAGTTGACAAAGGCGACAGGAAACCCAACACCTTTTTGATATGCATCTATGTCAACCGGAAGTCAGCTCCCACTCCTTAGTATGAAGGGCAGTGAAATGACATGTTTGGGACCACTGTTTACAGTAGGTAAACCCTGCAGGGGGACCCCCTTTTGGAGGATAGAAGGGTGTGATTTTATGGAGTCAGGAAGTCTGTTCTCACCATAACTTCAAGGGAGAGCTGCACATAAAAGAAGATTGGTGGTGGGGACCGAGGATTGGCTCATTAAGGTAGGCTTAATCTGCACCAATCAGTGGGGCCCATTTGGCTTTAGCAGATCATCTGAAGACTTCTCAAGGATTAACAAGAAGAACTAATTTGGACCCTGGCTGAAGATACAGGGGGTCATTACGAGGTAGGAGGTAAGGGAAAAACAATGCCGGTAAAGGATCACCTGCATCGCTTACCGCTACGGGCTATTCCGACCAACCAGACCGCTATTTACGGTACCGTAAAGTACGATGCAGTAAATAGCGGTCTTGGGTCGCGCGTGCGACACACCATGCCGATATTAGCAGCATGGCCTAAACCGGAGCTGATCACAAGTAATGCGCACACGTAAATAACGGCCTCCTTAAGGCCGTAAAGTACCTTACCGGCATGGAGTACATACAGGCATCTCAGAGAAGGTGTAAAGAACCCTGAGCAGTGGTTCCCAGAACCACAGGTCCACAAATCAGCACAGGTGTAGGCAATGGAGTCTGCCACAGCAGAAAAGGATCTACCCCACACCACACCCCCTCCCACACCAAGATGATACCAATAGTGGTAGCAGTACATGAAGCAGGAGGCCCTGCTTGCAAGGCCACAACTACAAAAACAACACCAACAACACCAGGCCCCACCAAAGGGGAGACACAAGAGGAGAAGGAGGGTGAGACAGGCCCAGCATGCAGCACCAGTGCAGCCACCGTCACCACCCCAGCAGCCCCCACTCCCATGCATCAGGTCTGGTCCCTCAAGCGAACCCCTGAGCAGATACTCACCCTCTACCAGCTTGACTGTGCCACCATCACCACCACATTTGCCCTGATTAATTACGAGAGATAAGTGAGCATCATACAAATACACACTGTTATCCCAGCTCAACTGAAGGTGGTGCCTGTGCCCCACATCCATGCCACAGGCACCTACCAGCACACAGTGGGGCCCATGCATGGCATATCACAACCGTCCATTTCACGGATGCAGAACCAAGTGCTGGATCACCTCCACAAGCGCACAAGGGACTACAAATCCCTACCATGGACTACCCAGGAGATATACGACACAAAAGTTTCACCCCATGCATTGGCAGGCATGCCAAATTGCATGGGTGCCCCTGACTGCACCCACGTGGATTTGCCAGACCTGCATGGCATGCAGGTGGCGTATCGCAACGGCAAGCAATACCACTCCACCAACGTGCAGACGGAATGCAACGCAAGCAACACCATCACACATGGATGGGCCCGACATCCAGGACCAACTCATGACTCAATGGGCCAGATGAAGCCCATGCTACCCTGCAGCATGGGGCGACATGCAGGATGACGTGCCTGTCTGCATGTTGAGTCGTCTTACTGTCACCATAGTACAGATAAGAGCAGTATGATGGATTTGCCACTGACTAGAGCCAACACACCCAACTACGGAATCACACAGTACACTGCAATTCATGGATCTAACCTCAAGACTGCTGCATGCATTAATGAAGCACGTACCACGAGATGTGTGGGCCACTGTTCATAGACCATCTCGAAGACGCTCCCCCCTACAGCATCCCATTGCAGAGGACACATATTGGGGCCATGAATGGGGTAAATGCATCCATGGACATGTGCGTATGGGCATCAATGACCTGCTACCATGTAAGACAAGTTCAGTACTCCACCATGACAGTCAAGACACTTACCTTCATTGGCTAGACACGCAGGTGTTGGTGGCTGTCCCTTGACACCATGGCACAGGACTCCTGTCACAAACCCACAGAACAGGCCGAAGGAGGCCTACAATACTGCCCATACCCGTGCATGCGTGCAGATGAAGCAGCCACTTGGCTTGTACAGTGCACATATTAGTTGACTAAACTGGTCCGGTGGGGGACCCAGCTACTGCAATGAGTAGGTGTCCAAGAGCCCCATGTCATGTGTGATGTTGTATGAAATTGTGCATCCCTTGGGACGGGGCCCTGTCCCCTGACATGGGACTACCAACACCAGATGAAGTTGGCGTGAAGGAGGAGGAGGAAGGGGCAAGACAGCATCATTGAGCCGGTGCACAGGAGGGACAAACATTGATTGGACAACAAAACCGAAACACAAGTCAGCAGAGGGTGCCATGACATGGGCACAGAGGGCATTGGGTGTGTGGATACTTGTAGACCATGCACTGTTATACATCATAATACGCATGCACAATGATGAATGTCCACACATGTTTAACTTTGCAACTCCAACGGTGTATTGTTGATTCAAAAGCATAAGTGTGAACATTCCCTCCACCACTACACCCCCCACCCGCTCCCCCCAACTCCACAACAAACCCTCACCCCCCATCTACCTCCCCCGCAACTCCACAACAAACCCTCAACCCCCACCCCCTCCCCCCAACTCCACAACAGTAGTCCCATGTTGTCCATCAAGGCCACATGTGGCAGCAATGCCGACTACTCCATGCTCCCGGGGTCCGGGGGAGGCATGTTCCGGCATCGCTGAGAACGCAGGGTGCGTCGCGGTGGGCTTGCTGGGGTGGAGCGACTGGATGAGGGGGTGTCCTCCTGCTGAGGCGGCTGATTGGGATGCGCAGCCTCAAGGGCATCTGCAATGCTTCCAAGGACGTTGCATAACCGGTTTGTGCTCTCCGTGACCACCTGACGCATTGCCCTGAGTTTGTCTAGCCACTCCACCCTGCCCTGGCAGTTGTCTTTCATCACCTCAGTGATGAGGGCAGTGACCTGTGGCACACGAAGTGCATCCAGTGGTGGTCTTTCATCCCTGCAGGGGATTGGGCCTACATGCCCTGACAGGGCCTCGACTGGAGAACTGGGCCCGGGATCGGCGTCTCCCTGTGCATCACCACGTACACTTCGGCCAGGCGTGTCAGGCTCCCCTGAGTCACTGCACGACACCTGGGGGACATTGCTGGGCTCTGGGGTGTGGACAGTGGGGTAGAAGTCCTCCTCTGACGCCCCACAGCTGGACAAGGGGCTGTCCATATTTACCAGGGGCCGTGGCTGCCACCTCCCCAGCAATGCTCGACTCCTCTGACCTTGGGGTGGGCATTGTGGTAGACGCCAATGCAGGGAAGGATGGGGGTGATGCATCCTCCATGGACCTTTGGGTAGCCGGGGTGGGTGTTTTTGTCCGGGCTGGTATGCGGTGGACCCTGCCTTTGCCCGTGGAGGTGGTGGGACGGCTCGTCTCACCCTCCTCGCTCTCATGCTCAGTGCCTGTGGGGATAGAAGAGAGGGACGGCATGAGTGATTGTTTGAGACACTAATTACATTAATGGCTGCATTCACATTTCAGTCATTTGGGGTTTGTGGCCTTTTGGGCGTTGCAACATGTGTCTGATATGTACGCAGGTGTCGGAGTCACTCATCCTGGCCTGGTGCTGTGCAGTCTGACTCGCACACTGCCAACCCATCTGCACGGTGTGCATCATGGGATGTGCCAGTTTGTGCACTATGTGTGATGTGCGTTATGTACTTGCACTTGGCACTTGCTTGGGTAGCAGTTGGCTCAGCTTGATTTGGATGGGGGGAGGGCACCATGACAAGGTGCTTTGGACGGCCCTTGGGTGTGTATTTATCATGTAATTGCCATTGGCGGTGTTGACTTTGGACACTCACCTCCATCAGCAGCCGATGGTGTCCCACACTCCATTTCGCTGACGCCCTCTATGGATGTGGTCCCAATCAGTGCAGCGCATGTCTCCTCCCATGGCTCCAGTCTCATTGAAGAACTTGGGCCCCCCCCGGTCTACTGTGCCTGACACCGGTTGGCAGAGAGGAGGCTCTGCACCCTCATCCGCAAGTCATCCCACCGCTTGTGGCAGTCACAATGGGTGCGGGGGGTGGTGCCTACTGCGCTCACCCTTTGGGCGAGTTGCGCCCAGATGTTTTTTTTGCGGAGCACCGCCTCCAGGCGCATGTCGCCGCTGAACACGATGTCAGCGTGCTCCTCCAGTGTGTCGACCATGGCCTGCAGCTCTTCGGGGCAAAATCGCTGTTTGCGGAGCCTGTCCGCTGACTTCTTTGGTGCTTTCGGCATTGCTACCGGATGTGTAGGCCTTTTCCAAACTTTAGATTGCTCCCAAGGGTGCTGCCTGATCAGGATGGCAATGAATTGTGTTTTTAAAGATGGCCGCTGCGCTCCTTCCTGTTCCTGTGCGATGACGATATTTCCGGTTCCGTTATTTTGCGGTGACCGTAATTTACGCCATCCGTAAATTCAAACCAAATCATCAGCATATATGAGTCTGTTACTACCTTCATCAAATCGATGCAAATATCTGCTATACAAATATTAAAAAGAATTGCTGCTAAAATACAGCCCTGTTTTAACCCTCCATATGTTTTAATTGGCTGCGAGAGTAGGCCATCTTGGTATAATCGAATTTGCAAGGATGTATTTGTATAAAATTGGGTTATCAGTGCTTGAATATAGCTGGGGCAATGTGCTTCGTCCAATTTTTTGAATAACAGTTCTCTAGAAGTAGAATCGTAAGCAATTTTAAAATCAATGAAAGTCATGTATGCCGGTTGTCGTGTTAGTAAGCCTCAGCATTTAATTAGAGATAATGTTAAAAGATTTACCATGGTGCCCATTCATGCTATAAACCCTGTTTGAAATGTATGTTCATGTTATTCACCCAAAGTTTAAATCACTTAGAATGAGCGGCACAAAGATTTTTCCAGGGAAATCCAATAGCGCAATCAGGTGATAATTCTGAGGTAGGGCGCAATCTCCTTTTTTAAATATTGGAATTACAATTGATTTATTCTAGGTAGGAGGTATCTGTCTTGTTTGCAATATATCATTAAATATGTTGAGCAGAATTTGAGTTCACGCTTC
This sequence comes from Ambystoma mexicanum, assembly GCF_040938575.1. NCBI lineage: Eukaryota > Metazoa > Chordata > Amphibia > Caudata > Ambystomatidae > Ambystoma > Ambystoma mexicanum. The sequence goes on from NC_090934.1 coordinate 1,365,666,294, forward strand.
TAGATGATCTTTTAGCATTACGTTTGTAAGTCCATCTGGGCTCTCGACCTCCTCAGCTTCGCTATTAGCAACAATATATCATCCTCATCGATAGTAATTGTGTCATTAGACATCCATGATTTGGGTACTAAGTTTTTATGATTATTCAACTGACCATATAATTGATTGTAGTATTGAATCCAAGTCTCTTCTTGTACAGTATTGATTTGGAAAGGCAATTGATTATCTTCATTTACATTATTTAATGTCACACAGATTTGCCCAGTATTCGTGGATGCTATTGCTTTCAGCATATGTTCGCCATATTGTTGTAGAAAGAGTGCTCAGTGTGATTTGCACCAATTTCGATATCTGGTTTTAATATTCTGTATCACAGTCAGCCTTATATCTATATTTATTTGCTCTCTTGCTCTAATGTCTTTTCTCATCTGTGTTTTTTTGTCACGTACACTCTGATCGAATGAGTGCTTGTGTTTGTAGCATGGTCTTGTCTTTTGAGGTACTTGGATTCTAAGTAGACTCATACTCGCTACATATCTACCATCTGATCTACCTTGTTTCTGATTAAGTAGCATATTTCTGGAGGAGAGGCAGTTGTGAAAATAATGTACCATTTCTGTGTGTTTCTTCCACCAGATAATAGTACTGTCGTTTGGTAGTAAGCATTCATGATTTTAGGAACCACTTGTTTACAGCTTAGTGATAAAAGATCTTGGTCGCTTTGAATCTGATGGATTACTTAAAAATGGGTTAGCTCATTGAACATTTTTCTCTGAACATAGACATAATCAATGATTGAGCTAGACCGACCACGCCTCCACGTTGGTCTGGGTGGTTTGCCACTCTTTAATGTGCCATTGGCCATAATTAATTGTCTCTCAAGCATTAATGCCATCCATCTTGAAGTGGCCTCTGTGGAGTCTTTTTCTTTAGCTACTGAGCACTTAATATTCAATCTCCTGCTATTATGACTTCAGTGATTTTACTTTCTGAATTAATCATATCAAGCATCTGAACAACACCCTTCAGAAACACATGATCCAATATTCCAGCATCATTACACTACAGGTTTAGTAAGGCAATGAACCCATTTTCAGATTTTAACTTGACTAAGCTATGTGCAAGGATTTGGGGAAGCCCATTAGTCTAGATAAAAGCTACTGCTGATTTTTACTGCTACTAATAGACCAGAGGCAGGTCTCCCAAAAGTGCCTCTAAATGCCAGCAATAAGACTAGGGCATGGTCTTCCCATACTGGGGGTTTAAGAACCCCATGTCTCCTATAGCACAATGGTATCATAACCCTCGAAAGCATCTACTTTATTGAATAACAGGTGAGCAAACTCCCTTGTGTTCCAGCTTGCCAATTTGATTTTTTTTTATGGGATTGGAGTTCACGAATTGTTTGTAATTGGAAATCTCGGATTGTTATCTATAGTTAATATTTCTAATGTTGCTCTGTTGGCTAGTGGGACCTGCGCCTGCACTCAACTGATTTGTCATTTGATTGACTGGTCTTGCTTCCTTTGCGATTCCTTGTGTACAAGTGATCCTCAATGTAGAATACCCAGTTCTATTTGGGGTTGGGCAGGCTTGATGTATTGGTCTTCTGTTGAGCATATAGTTCTCATATTGCCGTTGATGCCACATTTGTGCGGTAGTAGGAGAGATCTGGCAGATAGTCTTTATTGATTCTGCATTAAAGCAATATCACTTTCTTGTGTTTGATGAATTTGAAGGAAATCCTGTGACAGGATGAAACCTAATTGATACAGTTCATCTCTGGCTAAGCATATTATGTTAATAATAACTCCTGATTGGATTCATAACCTCACTATGCTCAGATTGCTATCCTGTATAAATTTAACCTGCTTTATATCATATGTTTGTAAATCTTCAAGCGAGAGTATATCGCTAAATACATTCAGGATTTAGAGAATACTGGGGGTAGGGTTCACGTGTACATTGGAGTATTAGGGAGTGTCATTTTTTGTGTTATCTTTTGTTCATTTGGTAACCTTTTTGGTAGATCTGTGTCTTTATTGGATATTTGGTGATCAAAATTATTCAACCACAAATCTGAGTGCGGATTCCGATCATTCTGTTTCTCGACTATGGAGTTAGTAGGAAGAATACTCGGTAATTGCTATTTGGATTATGCAAAGTAGCAGATTGTTTCAAGGATTTTTCAGTTTTGTTTCTGCGATGTTCTAGGGTAAGGAATGTAGCCATGTTTGCCATATTTTCAGCGTTGGACTTTCGACATCTAAATTGGTCTTTTCTTTGGCCGCTTAATTTTCTAGCAGCCTATCAGGGCTTACTGGTGCTGGCAATTTAATCATGTTGTCATCTTTGTTCATTAGTTCTGCAGCCTGAATCAGGTAATCTAAGGGTTCTCTGTCTACAGAGGTTTGTTGTTGTTCATTCATCAAAATATTCATGTTGGGATTTTTTGTTTTTTTAAATATTCAGAAAAGTTTCTTCGGTTTTTTGTTGTTCCTTACGTTTATATGAAATCTCTGTCTCTTGCGGGTAGTCAATAGCTGAATAAATATTCAGGATCCTGTCTTCATTAATTTAGAGCAAACTTTCTGTTTCTTCTGTTTAAATTCTAATTGCTGGGCTTTCCCTTTCCCCTTAGTTCCTTGAAAGATCATAGAGATGCTTTTTGTAGGATGTAACACAGGAGAAGGTTCATCTGTATCGCAGGCCTCATTACATGGTAGGCGGTAACCATGGCGCTATTAGCACCATGGTTGCCGCCGGTATTTTACCGTGTCCGCCTTGGTGGATGGCGGAATTACCGCCCTACTCCAAGGTGAGGGGGAGGTAATTCCCCATTCACCAAGGCCCTTCCCCATTCCCATTTTGCCCCCATAGGGCATAATGGGAATGGGGAAGGCGCTAATTACGGTACCACAAATTGCAGTTCCGTAATTAGCACCAAGGTCCCTTTGCGGGTTCGTTTTTTAACGCCTGCTAAAATCAGGCGTTAAAGTACCAACCCGGAAAGGGACCTCGTAATAAGGCGGTAAGGGTTAACGGTCACCGGTACCCTTACCGGTGACCGTTAACCCTTACCGCCTACCGTGTAATGAGGCCCTAAGTCTTTTTGACCGATAGTTATCAGGTTATTTGACAGTTATTGAGTCACAGGTGGAACTGTTCTTATTATATTACATCTAATCAAGTCAGATACCATTGGTGAGGCTATTTTTATTTTTTCATTGCATTTAACAGCCTGTTCACTAGACATTTTTATCAACAAGTCGGTCTGAATGTTCAACTTGTTGTCACGCGTCTCGTACAATTTAGCCGAAGCTAGTAGCGTGGTATTCATTGCTCCTAGGCTAATATCTAAACCTACTCCATTGTTTTTTTGCGGATTAAGAGGGCTTTGTGGAGTTGGGTTGAGATAAGAGGCGAAAGAGCATGAAGAAGTGTCTAGAGATGATTTATACATTATCGGAGATTCTGATAGATTTAACGGCTGCCGCAAAGGAGTAACATTACACAGATTTGGGAATGTGTATCAGGTACCAAAATTACTTTGAGGTTATTTTGTAGCTGGTTTATAACTTTAAAGGATGGGGCATTACCGGCGGTTGCACCAACTTCTCCATTTGGGCCTGATAGCTCATTAGCTGTTAAGTGGCTCCCTACACTCTCAATACCGTTGACATCAGTATGTACTATACTAAGTCGAGCATTTGCATGAACTTGGACCATTGTCGTGAGACTTTCAAGCATGCGCTGAGAACTTTTTAATAGGAGGAGTTGCAATTTTGGTGCTGCCGCGGGCTCCGGTGCTTGATCTATAGTTTTGTGGGCAGCTAGCATCTGGGTGTCCAAGATTTTATTAATCTCTGTCGAGGGTGCATTTTTCTCGTGTTCTTGTAGCCCACGTGGTGTACCGATATTTATCAGGATGCTTGGACTTTGGAGTGTCGGCCTGCCTTTATGTAGTTTTTTGGAAGTGCAAAATGTTCTTATATCTACAGTAAGAGATTAAGCACGCTTCCTTTTGTCTAGACACTTCATGTGGCATGCTGTCTCAAAGTTTTCAATTTCCTCTAACAGGAGCACTGTTGTCATCGTTAGTTGCAAGGGTTTCAGTACAAGCGGTATAGCTGTCTTCAGAGTATATGAGTAGCTCATGTGCCTGCAGACGTTACTTATGGCACGCTCTACACAGAGGACACTAGTGCTTCTTGCTGCTTTAGTGTGTGGGTTTGAGACAACTCCCACAACACACCCACACAATTTCTATCGGAGCTCGTTATACAAGGTCTCAAAATATACTTTTCCTCTCATTTTAAAACTTTCAAAAAGTGATATCACTAGCGATCTAACCACTTATACCCTAGCCCCAGTGCACAGGGAACAGCAAACAGCACTTGCCAATGGCATTTCCAAATGGGCACGCGCCACATGCGTGCGGCTAGTGGCTTATGAAGGTGCTTCTGGGAAGGGGGGTGGAACAAACTCTTTAGAATCAAAAAATAGCCAAACAATTACCTATAAAAACAAAAAGGTAAAGGAAACTAATTATTAAGGGTAGGGGGTACTATACTAAGCATTGAGCCACAGTCCACAATTCAAGTCCACACATAAACTCTCAGTTGCTCGGTGTACCGCTTCTTTTCTCAGCAAGGACATAGGCAGCTCACCCAGCGAACCCATTGGCACTTCCAAATGTTGAATAATAATAAAGTTGATATTTTTATACAAACCTTGACTGGACAGTCCCTTTTAACATTGGGTAATAATTGTATTTTTGCTGTGTTGCAACTAACCAACGATCCACGGCTTTACAGAGATAAGCCTGCCGTTCCGTCCACATTACCAAAATTGGACAAGCAGGTTTATAATTTACTGGTGTTTCCTATCTCTTTGTATTCCTTCTGGTGTACTAGAGGTGTGGGGCTGATTGATGGTTTAGAAACCGATATTAATCCCTGGACCACTGGTGCCCGGAAGTTGATTTGTCACACATTGGTATTGGGTGGTATGAGCATACCTCAGCAGCCTACACTCCTCTCCCTCTCACTCACAGCAGTGGCCCTGTGTGGGGGCCATCCAGGCACGTCTACAACATTGCTGACATCAAGACGAATGCCTCGTCCCCATTTACACAGAATCTGAGCAGGCTCTGCGGCACTCAGTTCCGTTGTGGCAGGCTAGATTCTGAAGGATTTCGTTTTATTGGATTGATTTTTTTACATTTTGGAGCTCCGGCCCATTGGGCAGCAGCACAACCAGCCTGGGAGGACATTGGCCCTTTTCCCCCTTGCCAGTCCGCATCTAATGAAGGTCCTAGCATTACCCACCATTAACAAGAAAAAAAATAACGACAGGAGAAAGAATCCCATTTTAATGGAAAACAACAAAAGGTATGACTGACCATTTGCTTGCCCTAGCCCATCCCGCAGACCTGCAGATGGGTGTTGAGGGGAGGAGCTAAGGTGGTGGGGGGGGGTAAAAGGTCGGAGGCAAAGGGGCGGTAGAGTGGGGGGCTGATGAAGTGACAGAGTAAGGGTTAGAAAGGGTAACAAAGACCTTGGAGCGCATGTTCCTCCAATGCATACATTGCACAGAGGGGCTTCGTTACGTGTGCACTTATGTGCAACTAGGTCCCTGCGGAGTGCAAAAGGGAGGTGTGAAATGCAGGCAAAATCGGAATTTTACCACCCTTTTCATACTGAGTAAACACTGCCTGCCATTCACGGATGACAGGCAGTTTATACAATACATTCCTATGGAATCCGCCTTCTTTTTGCTGGTGTAAAAAGCAGGCGGATTCCATAGGAACACATTAGTTTTACGACAGCATCAAAATGTCATGCTGACATAAAAGCAAGTGGTTTGCTGAGAGGAGAAGAAAGGCAGAAACATAACATCCGTTCCATGACCCCCCACCCCCGCCCATCCACTTTCAAAAACCACAATAATTCCCCAGAGCGTAAAGGGGTTAAGACCAGCAGAACAACTTTGCGCCTGTCTTAAACACCTTTCTTTACACTCCAGGGACACCCTTTCTGCTCCCTCAACTGCCACATACTCATCGTCACCCCCTCCGAGCCCCCCCCATTCAAACCCCATAACTGGCTCCTTCCTTTCCCCCACTACGCTGTGTTTTACAACAGTTGTAGCAAGACTAAAGAAAACACAGTGAAAGAATATGCATTTAAATGGGAATATTTGACTCCCTATTCCTGTGTCATTGCCCCCTATGTGTGCAGCTGTATGCAGCCGCTCCTTCCCTTCGCCCACCCTTCTATTCGCCCCTCTTAAGGGATATGCTCATGTCTACAGCCACACACACACCTCCCATTACCTGCACACACGCCACGCTGCAGACATGGGCTTTTTGACAGCTTGGGAGTGGGCTTCATGTCCCATGCAGTCTGCTGCGAGAAGCAAAGGAAATCCAGCACCTGCGAGATAGCACAATTAGACGCGACCCTTCGGAGTCTTGCCGGCAGTGGTGTGTTGGATTGGTGGATGCGTGTGACCGGCCACTGTTGACGCACATTTGAGGTAAGGTGTAGTGGCGCGTTCTCCTTTGGGGCCGCAGCACGCGTGTTCCGGGCAATGCGCCTTGCTGCATGCTCAGGTGTTTGGGGGGCACAGTGGGTGTAGAGGCTGGGGTGCATGTGTTGTGGCTGAGGGGAGGGGAATGCTCTTTGCACGGCTTTATCCCGGACTGCTGTGGTACGTTGATCACATTGTAATGTGTTTCCATAGCCAGAATTAGATGAAGGAATGCCACGTTTGCGAGTATGCTGCCCAATGCTAATCCCCTGCATATGTAACAGTTGTTCTTGTCCTGGTTGCACACCCCTGACATGCTGAGTGGGGTATATTTGACATGTACTTGTACTGTAATAACGAAGCCAACTGTATGCCATTACCATCACTGCATAAAGAAGGTGAGAGTTGTCACTATTGGGTACCTGGGGTTCCACTGTAGTCTACACCTTTTACTTTGCATGGGTACGTTTCCTTTCGTGCAGTAACGAAATCAGCTGTGAGAATGTAATAGTGCTGTCATCTAATGTGAACACTGACAAGGCCTATGGTTAAGATATGATTGTGCACCTCTGTCTACTTACCAAATCACAGACAGAATTTTCTATTCGGTTTTTTTTTGCAGTAATGCTTACGTTGGAGAGGGTTTGATTCCATTCTCAAAGCGCAATGAGTGATGTGCCAACACGTTATATCTGGAGTGCCCAGTTATACAGTACATTTGGATTAACACGGTGGGGGTTGCAGTTTTGTGCCATGGAAGTCACATGGGGGAATGTAGTGTCCAGGAAATACCGGAGATTGTGATTTTTATGCTTGGCAAGGTGAGTGGTAAGGCCACCGGGATAGTCATGGATTGGTGTGTGAATGCCATGGAAAAGTTTAATGCTGTATCTGGCTTCTAATCTCATTTGGTAGGGTGCAGGGACACAGGTATTTTGCAACTCTCTGTACACTTGCTCACACTTTCTAGTGATGATTCACGCTCAATTGCTCAGCATGCCCGCAGTAGTTGGGATTTGTGATGTTTACACTGATGGTTGTGATGGTAGGTGGATTAGTGTGATTCGTTGATGGTTATAATAAGAGCATTCAGGTTTTGTCTAGGCATGTGATTGACACATGGTGTGGTATTTAGCGTTTTTGAGTAGGGGATGTTGCATCTATTCAGGAATGCTCTTATTTGTGCTTTCATTTGCTGGAGAGTTGTGGGAATTCCTTTAGACCAAATTGTATTTTCAACTTCATTTGAATTTGACCAAATGTGGTCTGTGACACCCTTTATGGGCTTTCTATAGGCTGACCTAAGGGAGGGAGGGGGGTAGTCCCTTTCAGCGTGTAGCTGGAAGGGAAGTTCTGGATGGTTGGGTGGTTCAAGCTCAGGAGTGTGTTTTTTTTATTTTTTATTTTATTTCTTTACTTGACTATAGGTTTAGGTAGTATTGTGTCTTGTGAATTCATTGCAAGGATTGGGAAACGGGATCTAGCAATGTCTTACACTTATCAGAGGAATTTCAGAGTGGTATCTTGGAATGTGAATGGTGCACATTGTGCTGTCAAGAGGAAGGTGATTTTGAGTAAACTAGGGGAGTTGGGGGTGGATGTCGCGATGCTTCAGGAGACTCATTTGTTAGATGCGGATATAGATAAGTGGAAAAAGGAGTGGGTTGGTGATGTTTATGGTTCATCGCTCACTACTGGTTCTAGGGGTGTGTGTATTCTTTTTAGGAAGAATCTCCAGATCACTGGGGTGAAATGTGTGAAGGATGGGGATGGAAGTATAGTATGTGTCACTGCACATATTCAGGATGCTCAGTATTGTTTCTGCAATATATATGCTCCGAATGGGGGTGATGGTAGTTTTTTTGTAGCTTTAACGCAAATGTTGCAGAATGTAAATGCGATTAATGTGATTTTGGGAGGGGACTTCAATGTGGTTTTAGAACCTGGACTTGATAAACGTGTGGGGGGTGTGGACAATGCCAACGCTCTGAAAAGAACAGCATTAAAGAGACTAATTGATGAATGGAACCTCACAGATGTTTGGAGATTGCAAAACCCTTCTACGAGACAATATACTTTCTTCTCTGCAAGGCATAATGCTTATTCGAGAATTGACCTCTTTATGACCTCTGGCCTCTGTACACAATCATTCCAAAGGGGTAACATCGGATCACTACTTGTTTCGGACCATGCTCCAATCTCCATAGACTTGCGATTGACCTTCCCGGTTCCTAGGTCTAACACCTGGCGGATGAATGTCTCCCTCTTGGACGACGATGAAATTGTGGACAAAATTGTTCAAGAAGCGAGATTCTTTATATCTGTGAATTGGACTGGTGAAGTCAGGGTGGAGTTTGTGTGGAAAGCCTTCAAATCATATATGCGAGGATTGTTGATTGGTTTGTCCAGCAAAAAGAAAAAAATGAGAGATGCAGAAGTGAAAAAGCTTATTGTGGACATTCAGGATCTTGAGAGAAATAATATGCAAAACTTTTCAGATGAGACTATTAAAATATTGAAGCAGAAAAGGAGACGATTGGAAGATTTGTATTCTTCGAAGGCTGAGTGGTTGCTTTTTAGAACCAAAAGCAACTACTATGAAAAAGGAGAAAAATGTGATCGACTTCTGGCACATCGGTTGAGGGTTATGGACAGTGGCAGATCTGTCAATGCAGTGGAAAGACAGGATGGGTTGGTGACTTTTGATCCTGTGGAGATTAATGCAGCATTTCTGTCGTATTATAAAACCCTGTACTCTTCAGATATCAACTTATCTGAGCGTACAATTGGTCAATTCATTGATGACTGCCATCTGAAGAAAGTGAGTTTGGAATCCTTGGAGTGTATGGAAAGAGATTTGAACGTGGAGGATCTCAGGTTGGCTGCTTATGCGCTGAATTCTGGGAAGTGTCCAGGCGCGGATGGGCTACCAACTGAACTTTTCAAAATTTTCCCAGAAGAGGTGTTTGCTTTGATGCTAGAGATGCTGCGCGCCTCTTTGAGGAATGGGTGCCTTCCAAGTTCAACAAGACATGCTTCAATCTCTGTTTTTCTGAAGGAGGGACAATCACCAGTGAAAACTGGCAGCTATAGGCCGATCAGTTTATTGAACACGGACAACAAGATTTTCGCCAAGGCGTTAGCTTTGAGGATTGAGAATGCGCTGATGGATATCATAGATGTAGGCCAATCTGGATTTGTAAAAGGCAGACATGTTTCAGAAAATGTGAGAAGATTGTTGCTGACACTGTATGAAAGCAAAGAACACCATAATGATGTGGTGACGTTGTCCTTGGATGCTGAAAAAGCTTTCGACCGTATTGAATGGACATATCTTTTAAGTACATTGAAAGGCTTTGGTTTTGGAGATACCATGATCGGATGGATAAGACTGCTGTATTCCCGGCCGACTGCTTGTGTTCGGACTAATGGCATGGACTCGGGCATTTTTGAACTTGGGAGAGGGACGAGGCAAGGCTGTCCACTGTCGCCAATTCTGTTTGTGATCGCCATGGAATTGCTGGCTGTGAGGATAAGAGAAGAGGATAGAATTGAGGGCGTACGCTTTGGTGCAGCCTCCCAGAAAGTTTGGTTGTATGCGGATGACATGCTGGTGGTGGTTCAGAATGTGGAGAGCTCCATTCCTGTGCTGATGGAGTTGATCGATGTGTTCAACAAGGTTTCTGGATACAAGATCAATTGGACCAAGTCGGAAGCGCTGCCAGCATCAACCACTTGCACTGTTTTGAAGATGCAGGGTTTTCCCTTTAAGTGGTGTCCGAATAAGATGAGATACCTTGGGATTTGGCTAACGAATGATGTCTCGAAAATAATGGATGTCAATATTACACATGTGATTCAATCTTTGGAGGTGGACCTGAAGAGATGGAATGCACTTAAATTGAGTCTCTGGGGGAGAGTGAATGCCATCAAAATGACATCAACACCGCAAATCAACTATGTGCTCAGTGTGCTTCCCCTGGACGTAAAGAAGGGCCATTGGCGGAAAATTGAGAGTTTAATCCAGTCTTTTCTCTGGAAGAACAAACAGCCACGCCTCAGCTTGTGGAAATTGCAGCTGCCCCAAGACTGTGGAGGTTTGGGGGTTCCTGACTTTGAGAATTATCATTTGGCCTTTGGAGCCAGGCATCTGGTTCCATTTATTGAAGATTCGGAGGATGTTTGGACGCTGGCGGAATCAAGTAGTTCTTCTCCGTTGCCGCCTAGGGCCATACTGTCCACGGTGGATGGATCTGGTTATCGCTCATTTCCGCCGACAAGATTCCTGAGAACTTGTTGGAGGGAACTATGGAAGAAAAGTAAGCGTAAGGTATGTGATAATGATTACATCCCTATCTGGTTGAATCCAGGTATTTTGCTGAATGGGAGGCCGCTATTGTGGTTGAACTGGCTCCTGAGTGGTGTACTATGGTTGAGTGATCTGATGGAAGACGGCAAATGGATCAGCTATAGAAGACTTTCACAAATTAAAGATCTCAGAGACTGTACAGTGGGTGAATACAGAAAATTGAGAGGTTTGCTGCGGAACCAGAGAACTGTTGATGGCGGTGGTTGGCAGTTATGGCTACCTGAATATGAGACATTAGGTGGTATGGCGTCCAAAGTATATAGAAATTTGAGCCAACAGTACACGCCAGCAGAGGGGTTGTTAACTAAGTGGTCTGAGGTCCTTGGCTCTGATATGACTGTGGAGAGGTGGAGGTTTCTTTGTAAAAACGTAACTCTGACATCCATTAATCTTGGAGAACAATGCCGCCAAATCAAAAATCTTAATAGAGTGTTTTGGACTCCCCAGAGACTTTATGCGAGAGGGATGATTGACTCAGAGGCCTGTTGGAGGTGTAAGCATGATGTCGGCTCCTTTGAACACTTGATCTGGGACTGTTATGAACTGAGGACATTTTGGAGGAGTGTCACTGAAAAGATTAATGAGGTTCTATTACTGCAAGAGGATTTTGATTATAACACTATCATCTTGGGTGAGGATGATAAAGTGGAAGATCTCACTTATCCACAGAAATGCTGTTTTTTTAGGGCTACAAATTCTGCGAAAAAAATTGTTTTGAGAAAATGGAAATGTGATGAGAGACCGACCTGTTCAGAATGGGTGGAGGACTTGAGGCAAGTGGCCAGAATTGAGAAGGTTATCCTTCGCAGGAACAAAAAGTTGAAATTGTTTGATGATATGTGGGGTGGGTTTTTGGATGACATGTGATAATAAGTTGGCCTGTTTTGCTTTTTAGATTCTGTGAAGGTTGGGGATGGATATGGGGTGTGGATTCTATGCAATGAGTTCTACGATTACAATGCTGATGAGTTTGTTGCTTGTATGTTTTCTATAAAATTCAATAAACTTAATAATAATAAAAAAAGAAATAGACGCGACCCTTGATTGTTAGTTCGAATTCCCAGCAACGGAGAAGTTAAAAAAGTACAAACACAGATGGCCTTCGTTCCGTCCTGGAACGGTACTCTGGATCAGATGAAGTAAGGGAGGGATGACAGATTTCCTTGGAAAAGTAAGGACACGTCGTACCCTTTTGTTCCCACCCACTTTGACCACTGCCGGGGACTTGTAAAATGAGCTCCCTTGATTCGTAAAAATAAGTTCGGGACTAAGAAACAGGGTCGAAGTAGCCCCACAGAATCCAGAAGCCTCTTGTTTGCAGCGCCTGGCGACCAACTGCGCTGGTGACGGTGCGCTATACAAAATACCTTTAACATTAACATTAACAGTTTACCTTCTCCAGCTGGGAAGAGCCTGGAATCAGAAGAGGTTGTGGGCCTTTCTTCCAGACTGTCTTATCCTCTGAAGGGCCTGGTGTTTTGTTTTGTCCTTTCAATGAACTTGCTCACAGTTGGCCAGACATGGGAAAGGTACGGGTGTTGTTGTCCACTGGTGCGTCACTTGATGTACTGCACTGTTGCAAGCATATGTGATTTCCACAGCACTGACTCAGCACTCTGACTGCTTGGCCCTCATATTCCCGACAGCTCTTTACTCCTCTCATCCTAATTCCGGAGATAAATAACCAGGGGGGTGCACTGCCCTCGATCCATCAGGAAGCATATTCATGCTATTCCCTAGAATTTAAATCATAATAATGTGTCTTCTTCAGAACTCGAGAGACGCATGGCGGCAGCGATGCGTGCTCTCACCATTAAAAAACGAATTCCAAGTCAGAAAATGAATTGTACGCCCCAACATAAAGCACATTCCTTGTTTAAACGTTTTTATGAAGTCAATTTAAAGCAATGTCAAGGCAGATTAGGAGTGCCGTCCACCGGTTTCGGGGACCTGGGGATCCCCGAGAGGCGCGGCTACCAAGGCGAGCATGCTGTTCCTCTTGTCCGAGATCAATAAATGGGATCCATCGATTGGGGTATCAGTAATACAGGTTATTGAAATCACCACAAAATTAGAAGACTATGCAGTGCCTATTAATACAGAGGGTACGAATTTCAAAACAGCAGATTTTCAGTCTGCCAACAAGACATGATGACTATGAATGAAGGTGCTAGCAGACCACCTATTATGACATGACTTCCTAATCCATGTGTCCATGCAATGGCCACGCAGGTGCCCACACTGTCCATCCTGCTCTCTTGATGTGTTCTTTACACTCGCATATTAATTCAGTGGGCGCATTGCCATATCCCGGCAATGTTTACACCAATGCATATCCATGCATTATTTACACGGATATAGCCAGGCATTGTGTACACTGATTTATCAATCTGATGTGTCCTCTGATATGTGCATTCATCATGAACACTGATATACCTGGGCATTGTGTACACTAACGCATCCATGCAATATTTACATGTATATATCAAGTGGTTGACTTGGGAGAGGCCCAGAATGGTGGCTAGGCCTGCCTGGTTGTGCTTTGACACAGCTAAGCATCTTGAACTACTGCAGAGTACCCCTGCAGGGCTCGCATCTCTGGGGGCTCAGCTCTTTCCTGGAAAGGAGTGCCAGATCCATCATGGATGAGAGAGGGGCCGGGTGGGGGGAGGGGGATTTAAGAGGAAGCGGGAGTTGATAGCCTTGACGGCCCACTGATAGATCAGAGGAAAATAGTCCCAACATCATCCATGTGAAAGGAAAATCTGCCTCCCACTTGGGTGTCTTCAGGCCAAACCTCCAAGTCAATGTTAGGACGTTTGTTTGGAAGAAGAGGAGGACGAAACCTGCGAGAAAGCTTTGTGGGTTCACTCTGTTGTTTCCTGAGCTGTGAGCTCTTGGGCCTATCAGGCTGCCTAGGAGGATGTCTCTCTCCTGAAAGCCACAGAAACCCAAAGAGCACAACCAGAACTCTTAGACCAGCTGGAAAGGGTGCCGAATTAGTCTGCTATTCAGTTTGGGGAGAACAACCAGGGCAACAGCAGTTTGAGTGCTGATGTTCTGCTACAGTAGCTCTTAATGAAAGAATGGAGAAGATCCAACCAATCATATGGGAACTCTACGGCAGGCATCTCGCCAGATGTGTTTGACTACAACTCCCAGCAACCCTAGCCAGACTGAGAGATCATGGGAGTTGCACTTCAAGTCAAGTGCTAGACGTCAGGGTTGAATTGTGCAGCCCACCTCCTTGCATGGCGTCTGACTTCTTCCCCTAGAGACAAGCCGCGGTGTCTATGTGGTGTACCGCTGATTCCAAGACGTCCTGGGCTACCGTGCGGGCCTCCAAAAAGCTAGGTACCAATTGTTCCTGTTTGTCTTTGGGCAGGAGCTGTTTGAATGTGGCTAGTTTCTTCCACTGCTTCTGGCTTGCAGCTCAAGCAGGGCATAGGCGTTGGCCTGTTAGAGATGGAGGGAGGTATTAGTTGGCTTTCTTACAAATGCCCTGTAGAAGCTTCTCCTCCTTGCTTAGTGCAGATGAGACTGCCAAGGAATGGGGTTGCAGGTGTGAAGATTTCTAGGAAGAGGTTGCTTTATAATATACACCTACCTTCCTGCTGACCGCCGAGATGGGATAAGGCTTTCGTCGCAGTCCATGGTCTCTGCCAGGACATCCTTTTGGAGGGGAATGCCAGAACGTTTGGAATCTTTGCTAGCCAGGACAGCAGAAAGATCTCTGGGTTCAGTTTGAGGCCTTCCTGGGGCACAAATCTCAAGTAATCCATGAATGCCTTCTCTACGGTCAAGCAAGATCCTGGCACATTAGCTCTTGCGAACATTAATTCAAAGTTTTCCTTACAATAGACACAAGTGTAAAAGTGTCCAGGCAGAATTGTGATGTAAATGGAACCTTCGTGCATGTGACAGTGCCTTGCACAGGGATTCAAATGTGCTGGTGAGAGGTGGCCTGCTGGATCAGGAAAATCCACTGGGCACTTTTTACTCCCAACGCAAAGCATTTCAATTCGGAGCAATCCCTCTTCTGATCTACAGGACGCGCGTTGCCCACGAATGGTGGTGTGCACATTAATAGCAGGCAGGGTTTAAATCTGACCAAGATCCATCCAGGGAAGAATGGACGGTAGGGTAGAGCTCACCTACTAGATGGAACACATTGTGCACCTGAAGAACAACAGATCTGTCCCTTTTGACAGTAAACGATGAATGATATTTACTATGCAGAATATCCTACACCGCCACCACATCCTACATCAGATACTTATACATTGTGCTCCAAGCTTACGCCTCTAAGGAGGTTAAGGATTCAATTAACCTTAGTGACCTAGGCATGCTGCTGACCGGCACCTCTTGGTCTCTTCTCTGTATCTTTGGTCTTCATTGATGGACCATGGTAGTTTTCAATGTACACGTTGGGTCTGTTACTTACGCCTTACGTAAGGGTGGATTGACTAGTCTGATATGAGCCTCTGTGTATCCAGGTAACCCTCATTCTATTTTGTGTAAACGATTCTTCGCACATAGCGACTGAGACTAGGAACTAGGATTAATGAGTTAAGAACTTTCTTTTTGATTTCACCCTGATTTATGCTGTTGATCGTTCTTATTTTCGACCATCTATTTTTAGTTTTTACTAGTTAATGACTTTCATGAATTATTTGTCATTTTTATGTTTTGTATGATTTTATTCTGTATAAGAGTATCACACTGTGCCTTATTTTGATATTAAAATTAATACAAAATATAAGGCCCAAAAAACATACCAGCATGTAAGAAAAAATCCAAGAATGGATGAGTAATTTACACCTGATGTGGGCTAACATGAGACATCTGCAGATGAATATACAGACTGAGCTTTTAGGACACATTATATTAAAAGAACTATAAAAGCCAGTGTTGGTAATTCGCAATTACTGCCAGTCGTCAAATATCATTCATTATACAGAAAGGAAACGTGACTTCCTGGGTGTATGTTATATTATATTAATGAGCTTCTTTAGTTTTGCTGGCCCAGCCGGCATTAAAGTGCAGAGAAATTAAAAAAAACGGATGAAAAAAGGATTGTGCAAATGCTACATAAAGTTAGTTATTTAAAATGAATCCGATTGAGAAGGAGGTTATTCTAGATACAGGGTCCCTGATTTAAGAAGGTCCCGCCCCAGCTGATTTTGGGCTCAATTTTGGAGCTTCCAGTGTGTGGGAATCAGACGACCTGAGATGTCCTGAGGGAACATTAGGCGACAATTTAGATGTGAAGTGGGACAGGACCATCTGAAAAAGGCGCGCACGCATAAGTAAGTGAATCGTAGAGTTGCCTCAATCTTGAGCCGCAAGGCATTCTAATCTGCAAAATGCTAGTGTGGGCCAGTTTCTTTTGGTCCAAGTGGGCCACTTTTTTGGCCATTGATGAGTTACTTCACTGTGCGGCTAGTAGTATTGACCACAGTTGCTGTATGAATATTATGAATATTCTTTTAATTGCACAATTTGAATCCCATTATATTTAAAAAAAAAACTCCCCCTTGGGTACTATTCAAATAATCTGTCACAGAAGGAATGAATTGCCATTTGCAATTGTGGGCCCATTTTTCCTCCGGTGCGCGAAACAGTTTTATGCCCCAGTCCGACCCTGCTTTTGCCACACCACAAACCTACAAGTTTCCTAGTGGGGGTTCACTGACTTACCTCCAGCCAAGAGCTGGGGGTAAATCTGGCGCCCACCGGTAGAAAAACCAGCAGGAATTTCCAGCACCGTTATTACCAGTGCCGGAAATACCTGCAATTCCCTGGAATGGGGAATAACCACCGTTGCCAGCCCCTAGAATATCCCATAATTACCGGAATATCAGGCGCCGCTGGCGGTATGTCCATTTCCCAGTATTCTGCCAGAATGACCGGCGGGATACCGGGAAACTTATAATGAGGGCCATCTCCTCTCCATGCCCCTCCTCTGCCTTGTTACTGTTGCAAAATGGTTAAGAGAGGTAAATCCAGCAGTAAGGGCATTGTGCTTTATTTCACGCCTTATTTTACCACTCTGCCCCCTTTCATGCGTGGCTGCTAATGTTTCATCTTGGGCAAGTGGGGAAGTTGAACCCTATGGAGTACACGTGCTACCGCTATTGCTGCAATTACAATCAATGGAATATGATTTTATCTGCTGAGAATTAGATCACTGTTGATAAAATACATTATAGAAGAAATAATTGAAAAGCAATGGTTGAAATTTAAAGACAAAATAAGATCAGTTCTGAGCTAGCTTTACAAAAAGTAAAAAAAACTCACAATCAGCTGCTCCGAAATGAAGCACGTTGCACGTGTGCACGGTCCGCACCGCACTGAAGATGAGTGTTTTGTGCTGGCATGGGCCTATTTCTGTACTTAAAAAGACAGCTACATTCATTTTTTTTTGACAGCCTTACCTTTTTAACCAGGGGTATTCCACTGATGGTTTTGCAGGAAAATACTTGCCCCAACCGTTATCCTTTTACCGTCGGCGGTCATTGCCACCGGCGATAATTACATACTGGCGTTGCTGGAATAAGGTAGCAATGCTGCCGAGAACGCCTCGTAGTGGAGTGGTAATCTCCATGTACTGTCGTGCTAATTTACTGCAGGAGTATTTCTTACATCATAAGGGCTAAATCATTATCAGTCGTGATTGACTTCCAAAAGCTGTATCAAATTAAACAGAAAAGAGTGCTACAACCCGAGTATTTCTGCAACAGGGGGAAACTTGTGGGGTACATCAGAGAAGGTCAGATTGGGGCCTTTGCAGGCACAAAAGCTTCATGGGTGTACGTACTCTACAATTTAGCCCTCTCCCCTCTTCTTTGCATAGGACTGCACGACACATGCGAGCTGGAAGAAGCATGACCGTCCCCTCAAGCATTCCTGGAGGTGGGACCTCTCCCTGTTGCTACTAATGCAGCGAACAGGTTATATCTAAAAGCATGTGACCCAAATCATTCCCCAAGTTGGGCGAGACACTCCCTCTGCGGCAGAATCCATCTCCTACGACTCACCACTTTGCACTCTATGCTCTCAAGCGCTCCTGAACCTAAGCGACCAGGCCTCGTCCAATCTGTGCTACCTCTGGCTTTCTCACCTCCATCTTCCTGGCTCCCCATCACTGGAACTCCCAGACACCAGAAATTGATCATTCCATCAGTGAACAGTGTCAGAGTCACCCTCAAGAACTAACTTCTTTCCCCGGGGTGTGTGCCAGACTCTGAAGCCCTCAACCACTAAATATTCCCAATCGCCATCAATATTGGACTGAATATCTGTACATATTGTCGTAGGTCAGAAAAAGGGGACTGACCAGACTTTGGCAAGAAATTAGCCCTTCTATTCCTATTAGATGGGGTTCCCTACCTAACAAAACTAACTAGGATGCTTGTCCTCAGTAGTGAAGTCCAAAAAGTAAACGGGCTGTCCTCTGTCTCAAAGCCAATCTTTACTCGCCGCTACTACTAAGAGAACACAACAGAAGGTCCAGGAGAATGACTCCCTTCTCTGATGATTTTTATTAACTTGTGCAGTTCCTCTCAAGGACTGTCCCACCTTTCTGGCACCCCTTTTTCTTCTTTAGAGAAACTTCTTCTCCACGCTGTGTTTGGGTTTTGATCCCTTCATATTTAATTTCTTGAAGTGTCTCTTTCAAATTCCCTTTCCCCAATACTTTAGGGGAACTTAAATTCCTCTTTACATGATCTTGTTTCTCTGTATTCCTCTGGTTCCTTACTTAATCTTGAACAACATGTTGCAAAGCAAATTTCTCTTGGTTTGATAAACTGACTTTCTCTCTGGGATGATTATAGCAGCCCAACCAATTGTGTTTGTTCCTTTGTTCAGTTCCTGTCTTGTAATTAGTAAGACAGGTTCCACTGGGGATTCTCCTTCTTATGGGCGTGTGTCCCTTCAATGAGGTGGGTAAACTGAGTCCCATAGTTATTCTCATAATGATGGATACTTGTCCATTCACTGGGACAAATAGGCTGAGTACCGGAGTTATTCTCACTCCTATAGACAAAGGTCCATTCACTGGGACGAGTAGGCTGGGTGATAAAGAACGAACGAGCAAGGGAGAATTCTCAACAAAAAGAGAAAAGGGACTTTAATACTCCGCAGGGGAGGAACGAGAAGTCAAATTTAAAAAAAATAGAAGAAGGACTATGGAAGAAGGGCAAGACCCAGGAAATTTGAATCAGTGAGGAAGTTGCTGTAACTGGGAGATCCTCTGTCGGGAGAGTAACTAGAGTTCTTACATATCCTTCTGAAGCATTATGAAATATGTTCACCTAAATACGCTCATCAGAACAGTAGGATGATGGAAAAGGGGATGGCGATGGTCCACGGAGAGCCACTGAAAAGTGCAGTGGCAAGTGACCAGAAATTTATAGACAAACAATCTGACGAACACATAACTGGGCCAGAAGCAGCAACCCGCTTTATAAGCCCTCTCTGCGCGCCATGTTAGCACTTTCATCCTCGAAACAAGAGAGGAAGGTGCAGCGGGAAAAGCATGGACCGCTGTAGCGTGCCGCTAACTTCCGCTCCCAATGGAGATTAAAACTTCAGAAAAAAAATCATTACATTAAATCACAGCATAAATCAATATGCAGAGAGAGGTGATATTTCCTGAGGAATCATTCTCCCAGCTGCCGAGAAAATATATGCACTGGGCAATGTCACTGCGGACTCGGCCTGGACGGGGCCACACGTGGGAGCAGAAAGATTAAATGATAAGTAGATGGCGGGAGAGGGGAATGAATCACCTCGCCCCAGATGGACTGTTCCCCAGGGTGCACTGAGGCATCTCATTAGAAAATATGCAGCAGTAGGCTGCCCCCCTCAATCCTCACAAAGACAGGCGTAAGCAGGACTTTGTCAATGCGGGCATATTATTTAATTGCTTCATGAAGAACTCAGCAGAGTCAGTCTTAAGAGAGGGAAGTGTCCTCCACCGGTAACAGTGCTGCGGGAGTGGGTGCCAAGAAGAGGAGAACCGAGTCCTTGTTTGCACTGAGATCTTTGCTGGTGCTCCAGTCTATGCATCCAAGAGTTCCTGGCTGAGATACCTTTATTAGACTAACACAAAAACTGTCTCCTGAGATGGTCTAGTTGCTCAAAGGTACACACACATCTTCTGCTGATGTTATCACCCAAATTGTTCCAGAGGTAAAATAGCTAAAAAGGAGCGAACGTTTTTCATAGACAGAAAAAAGTTTACATTTGAACCTACTGAGGTAGAAAGCATGGGCGTAATTTTAGGGGTGGGCAGGGGTGTTTGTCCCCCCCCACAACGTTCATGGCACACAATTTTGTCCCCATTTATTTGGCTGTGGCACCTTTTCTTCAGATGTCATGTCCCCCCCAACATTTTCAGCAAAGTTACTCCACTGGTAGAACAACGGAATTTGCGTAAATCAAGGCATTTTTAGAGAGACACTCGGATCTTAAACCAATGAATCTACAGGGTTGGATTGGCCTCTCGGCCTTTTGGCCCGTGTCCGGGCCGAAATCGTTCCATGGGGACTCGGGGCCGGTTTCTGCCCATGCCTGGGCAAGTTTTTCCAATATTTTTTTTTAAAAGCCTTTCATCCTTCTCAGGTCAATAAATGAGTACTAACACCTGTTGGGTGATATTGTAAGCATATTTGTTCTATAAAAAAAGCTTAAGAGCTTAAGCGTAAGTGCTATACTATAACATATTATCATTTGGCCTTGGACGTCTGCTTGGATTCACAGTAATTTAGGGTACTTAGGAACAATGCTATTTGATGCCACTTACTGTTTTCTCAAGAGGTGGAAGGACGTGTTTCATCGCTTCCCATGATTTCACTTTTGGGTGGGGGTGAAATGACATCACTTCCAGTGATGTCATCAGAGGTCAAGGGTCGTGAGGCGAGGGGTGGGGCACTTTTTTGAGGCGAGGGGTGGGCCACTTTTTTTTGAGTGACCGGGCATATTTTTTGTTCCAGTCCGACCCTGATCTTGAAAGTAACTTAGTTCATCAATCGTGGTTAAGAAGGAGAACATTACAGACACCGAGGAATCGAAAGCGCCGGGACGCTTGCAAGTGAGCCTAAAGGCAACAGGGAAATCACTACTTCAGTGAAGCTCTTTTTTGATGTTTATCAATCCAGACCAAACACCAAAACGTCAAAAAATAGAGGCAAGGAAGTCAAAGGGCCTCATTAGGAGTTTGGAGGCAGCCATGGTGCTATTAGCGCCATGGCTGCCTCCAAAATCGTGTCCAGGTCCGTGGTCTGTGAATGAGGAATTACCGGGTCATTCCAACCTTGGAGGACCCGGTAATTCCTCATTCGCAACACCATTCCCCATTCCCATTTGAGCCCCCATAGGGCTCAGTGTGAATTGAATATGAGCTAATAACGGGCCCCTTATTAGCTCCTTGGTCCATTTGAGGGACCCAGAAAGGACTCGAGGAACCCGGAAAGGACGTCTGGTTTTACCAGACGTCTGTTCCGGGTCCCGCAAGGAAACCTCGTAATAGGGCGGAATGGGTTTACCGGCAACGGCACCATTACCGGTGCTGGTAAATCCATTCCGCCCACCTCGAAATGAGGCCCAAAGACTTTCATAGATTGCAGTGTTTAAAATATAACTTCCACTTGTGGAGCCATAGAAGTATTACTAAACATGACGAAGGAATTTTAATGTATGGGGACCATACCCCTGAGTCCCCCCCTTCCACTGCTCCGTTCCCTGTGGCCCCTTAGGGACAGTGACGGATCCAATTTCCGCTCCCCCTTCAGTTTTATTCTCAGACTTCAAAAACAGAAGGCAGGATCATTCTCTCTGCCATTTTACCTAAGAGATGACGTCCACGTATTTTTGTCATAGACATCGTTTACTCCTAAACATTTTAAGGTATGGGTGGAAAGCTTTTTATACCTTTTTTTATGGACTACCTCAAATTACTTTACAGGGGTGGAGCATTAGCTTTCAAAGCTCCACAGACCTTTTCATCAGCTGTTGCAGAGTGAAATGATTAGGGAAAAAAAGCCAAAGTACAGATCATTCTGAAAAGGAAGAAACGTGTTAAAAAGCATTGGCTGAAGGAAAAGCATGCATGGGATGTGGGTCTGGAATTGCTGTTCTATCTAAAAGATCATAAAACTCCTGGCAATGGAACAAATCACAGTTTGGAAGCATTACACATTTTGAAAGTTGCGTTTAAAAAAAAAAAAGACTAAAGTAATACTTTTCATATGCAACCATTCAGTTAGACCCATGCAATCTAAAGCTGGGCCTCACTAGTGTCCTAAAATTACTGATTTCCAAGATGTCCATCATTGGCGTCCTGCGCCCCACACACATTAGGGGTCCTGAACAGTGGTGCCTGACTGCTGCTGGTGGGTTGTCTCCTCTCCCTGATCCTAATGGATCTGATTATTGAACCTTTGGCACGGATCCTTCCAGAAGATCATGAACACTGAGGTCTGTTTTTTTGCAATCAGGGTATTTCCGTTTAGTTATATGCAAATGACCTGTCATTATAGGTAAAAGAACCAGAGATCCACACAGCTTCCATTGTGAATAAAGCAGGTAGGTTTGGTGAGTTCTCAGACCTTTGTCAAAATTGGAACAAATCGGAACCAGTCCCGAATTCGGATGCTATAGCTAAGGTCAGAGGTGATTGGAGGTTCAGGTGGCGCCCCGTTAAAGTTTGGTGCTTAGGGATACAGGTTTCCAGACAACCCAGGGAGCTTTTCAAATCAAACTATTTGGGGCTGCTCCATGAAGGAATGGGCAAAGACAGCTAGCCATTTTGTTGACAGGCAGAGGATCACTGATCAAAATGGTGGTCTTACCACAAATCCTATACACATTGCTTACCATTATTTTTCATGAATTGAATAGCAATGACAAATTTAATTTTGGCATGCCAGCACCCCAGATGAAATGGGATTCACTCGCATTAGCAACTGATCATGGTGGCCTAGGGGTACCTGATTTGGAAATTTACTTTTTGGCTGCTTAAATTCATCATGCTATCTCTTTGTATAAACCCCTTTCCATTAGACACTGGAAATAATGCTTATCACTCCGTAGATCCTCAACATGCTCGGTTGAATCTGTCTCAACCTGGCAAGAGAACGGAAGGCTGTGGCACTTGCCTCGTTGGCTTGTAATTGGCTCCAAGACTAATAGATTAATAGAGGGTTAAGCATGATAGACCAAAAATGCAGTCACTTGACTTTTAATATCTCTAGTCTCGGGAGGATAGCTCCGTGGTGATGTGCTCGCCTTGGAAGCAAGACGACACGGAGGAACACAGGTTCGATCCCCCGGTCCGTGCTTAGAAACCTCTGATTATTAAGTGTCTTATAAATAGCCTATTATATCATATCAATATCTCACAATTACGTGTTGCGTAAAGAAATTGAATGCGTTGGGACTGGTGAAACTCAAAAATCTGTTTAAGGATGGTGAATTTATTTCTCTTAAACAATTCTGAGGCGTTGAGGCGTTGGAGTCTCTGCAACAACTCATGTGTGACTCTACTATAGGCTGTGTGGTGAGCTGCCAAAGTGGCTTCCTACTTTTACCAAAACTCCCCTGGAAAGGAGGGAATCCATACAATGGGAATCATTACAAGCATGGGGAAAAAGTGTGGGGGGGGGAGTATGTGATTACCCCCACTTTTACAGCTCTGCCAAATTAGTATTTAAAAGTTGACCATTTGCAAAATGCACTTGCAGAATTGGCCAGACCTCGTGCGGCATTGGTGGAGCAAATATCTGGAAACGGGGAGCAGTACCACTCTAGGAATGAAGAGGTGACGTGGAATGCGCGCCTCCGAGCGACCTTCTGCTGCACCCGCTTCCCAGGGTCAGCCCGTGAGGCCCATGTGATAAGAAACAGCCCCCTGTCTAGATCCATAGAAGCCCACAGGAGACAGCGTACCCGGATGTTAGGTATGTTTGTAAACTCACGACTTCCCTCTGACAACTACATACAGGGAAGGGTAGGAGGACAGCGCTGCAACATACATGTCATGCATGCGTTGCCCCAGTGTGTCCTGTGCATGAGCCAGATGTTCACTATGTGCTATGCTGCGCATCTTTACAGTTTAAATTAACACTAAGTCCATGCGGACACGGTTCATGCCAGAACTACAAGTACCAGCATAAACAGGGAAGCAAGTATGAAAGGTGTGACACCCCATGCCCCTTTATGACCTTTGTCCATGACATAGGCACCTGATCATGAAAACATGGAATAGCAAACGCCAGTGGCGTCGCCAGGAATCAAGTTTAGGAGGGGCACAGAGGGGGC
This sequence comes from Ambystoma mexicanum, assembly GCF_040938575.1. Lineage (NCBI taxonomy): Eukaryota > Metazoa > Chordata > Amphibia > Caudata > Ambystomatidae > Ambystoma > Ambystoma mexicanum. The sequence goes on from NC_090934.1 coordinate 1,365,690,523, forward strand.
CAAAGACAAAAGTAGGGGGGCCACAGACAAAAGTGGGGGGCCGCCTATGAAAAGTAATGTGTGAAGTCACAAGCACTCCTGCAGAGATGCTTTTGTGCACACCAACTACCCACACCCCACTGCACCTCCCCTCCCATATGAATGCAGACCTCAAACCATTCCTGAACATGTTCACACCGACGCCTGAATGCATACCAAGGTCACTGCTAGCTTTGAGACAAAAGGGGAGGATTTGCCGTGTGATATGCAGACATGTGCCTCAGTGAGTGTCACAAATAACACCACGAACAGAGAACACGGTCACTGCTCGCCTTAGGTAGGGGGGCAAAGGGGGGGGGCAGGATTTCAGAGGGGGGCCGTGCCCCCCCAAACTCCCCCTAGCGACGCCACTGCCCACTGGGAGCAAAGCACTTGGTTTTCGCGAAAGTAAAGAAGGCAAAAGAACAATTAATACAGGAACAATTTACATGATTCCACTCTATGAAGCACATACCACGTGATCCCGGTCAGAAAATCAGGTTGCTGTGCAAAGTGGTAGCTGAAATGGTGATACTTTGTAGGCAATGGTGCACAAATGACTTCATACAGAACTACATGCCCCTTCAGGCCACCCCAGATATTCACAAACATTGTTGCACTGGTGTATGTGAAAAGTTTCACCCCTGTAGATCACACACAGGTTCCTAAACGTGTTCTGTTGCAGGAGACTCAAGCTACCTGCACCTACCCTGAATGATGACGCCAATCAGGAAGTCCCAGGCGCCACGGGAGGGGGTCCAAAAATGAATGCCCACATCTGGACCAGGGTATGCATGGCACGCACTTTCGTGCTGCTGAGGGGACATTTCAGGTGTCTCTGGCACACGGGAAGGCCTGCATGTTCAGCCCTGAGCAAGGGGTGAGCATAGTTCTCATTTGTGCAGTGCTGCACAACATTTGCATCACGTAGAAACGTCAACGGGCCTCGTTACAAGTTAGGCGGTAGTTCGGTGGTAAATTCGCCAGAATACCAGCCAATGGAATTACTGTTACCGTCACTTGGTCTGGCGGATTTACCACCGGATTACAAGTGGTGGTGGCGGTGTTAGTCCCCATTAATTTGGAGTCCATAGGACTCCATGCACGATTTCAGCGGAATTACTGCGGCGGTAATTCCACCAATTTCTCGGCAGACAGTGGGCGGATTTACCACCGGCATAATGCTGGAGGTGAATCCCCCACTCCAGGGCTAGACTCGTAGCAGTGCGGAGCGGGAAAGTGGCGGTAATTCTGTTACCGCCACTTTTTTTCAGCACCGCCATAGTCGTAATGTGCCCAATAGAAGCGCATCGATGCATCTGCCTCTGCTCCCCGCAGCTTCCATCTTTGTAAGTTATTTCTGTTTAAAGTGAGCCCCTGTTCCTCAATAAATAAAAGCATTGAACGCTGTATAGCTCACATTGTATGGTTTTAAGGGATTGAAAGCGCCCTGCAGCTGTGCACAGCGACGGCGATGACTTCATGCCTTTACGCCAGAGTGAGCCCTTGGGGAAAATTACATTTTGGTGTGAGAACCCGCACGAGGCGGGGCGTGAGAACCCACACATAGCGTGGAACCATTACCTGAATTACTGAGAGAAACTTCTAAGTTTGTCTATAAATAACCCCACAGAGTCCAGGTCCTGCCAATTGGGACTGTATGCTTGAAAGAAGTCTGCTGCTGGTGACGCAGTTCTGTCGCGGGTGTGAATCAGAGATAAGACGTGACCTCATTTTTCCAAGGTCGCGCCATTGTTTGTGCACGTGGCCGGTACTAGCCTCGGCTTCCTGTTTAGCTCTAAATAGCTCCCAGCCAGGGAGACTTCCGCTCCAGAAGTCACCTAGAAGAACGCCCTTTCCCTGCTTCGAGTGCTAGAAACTTCTGAGGAAATATTTAATTCCCAGAAGAACAACATCAATGCTTGTGCAGGGCTCAAAGCAGTGTTTTGATGTGATATTTGAAAGAAACGAAAATGCCAAACGTGCGTCTAACGAGACGATGTGAGGGATACGTCAGTTGAATGACATGTGACAACGAAAATATGGTCTCCACCTAACAATTTACCTAGGTCCTCATTCGAGTAATCGTGGAAATAGTAAACACATGTGGTATTTAAAGGATAGTTCCGGGACTTTTTTTTTATTGTCCCTACGGGTCGGCCATGTGTTTGTAAGCATAAATCGGTAGATCGTAGGAAACTTTCCTATGGACCTTACCCGACTTTTCGCCCATTATCGCACTCGAAATCAGCCTCCATTTTGTGATAATCCTATCATTCCGCCGCATCGACCTGGCTCACCTGCCTTTGCGGCACTAAATCAAATCCCCCGCCCCTGAAACAGACTTTATCAAAACATTCATATTCCCCGCCTCTATCCGTGACGTGACTGAGCTGCGTAGGCAAACGCGCCCAGGCGTCTTCTACGCGACTCCACACAGACCCCGGAAATCAACACAGATCAGCTCACAATACAGCGCACCACAATTCGGAATATGAAACTGTACTTTGAAATCAAACCGCAAGATTGTAAATGTGGTAAAGTACATTTATTTGACATCAAATGTTTAGAGAATATTCAGCGATTTGCATTTTTATTTGCTCATGTTCCAAAAAGTTCGTATTGAGGAACGCGATGGTCCTTTGCTGTACACAGGGTCTTAGAGCATCTCACAATACAGCGCCACAATTCGGAATGTGAAACCGTGGTTTAAAAGCAAACGGCAAGATTGTACATTTGGCAAAGTACGTTTATTGGACATCAAATGTTTAGAGAATATTCAGCGATTTGCATTTTTCTTTGCTCTCGATCCAAATTAGTTCGTCTTGAGGGAAGCGATGTTCGTGTGCAGTACACAGGGTGTTGGTTTACGATAAAAATAAGCTCTTCGGTTGCACTGATAATCGCATGGCTGTTCCAACAACGAGGCACTAGGCCACCACAACGGTAGGTATGTTGCATCTAACCGTTAGTACCGCGTAAGGGCATACTTGTACTTGGCGATCGTCCCATAAAATGGTCAGGGTGGTAACGTTGTTCACGCGGAGAAGCAACTGGCGGCTGTAGAAGCCGTCCGCCGGTGTCCGGTACTCGTGACACAGACAGTAGTGAATGATGTACCTAAAAACATAAAAAATGAAATTAGTCTCACCATCAGATCCTTATTAAAATCATAGCGAGGACAGCGCTACTGGGTGTACACAAGTGTTTAAAGGCGTGGCGAGGCAGGGAGGGGGGGGGAGTGGAGTACAAGGTAAGTAGCATAAAATAATAAATAAATAGGGCCAGCTGGTGGCAAGTGCAAGGTAAGTGCAGAACAAGTGCTGGGAAGGGGGGGCTGTAGGATACTGAGACAGTCCCCCAGTGCAGGGGTTGACAGGGAGGCAGTGCAGGTGGAGAGTGGAAGGGCCCAGGACCGAGGTCGCAGACAGTGGACCAGTTGTAGCAGAGGAGAGGGAGAGAGAAAGCAGAAGCAAAGAGGAAGGTTTTGAGGTGCTTCAGTAAAAGCAGATGTTTCTCCTCAAGATAGTGCGCGGTAGAAAACAATATGCCACATAGAACGAACAAGTACAACTGAACCCGTCTTTAAAGCCACTGTATAGTAATGAAATTGCGGTATAAACTCATCAAAAGTTACTTACATTATATTTGCATTTTCCATTGTGTCTCTGTGTAGGGCAGACCCGAAACACCACTCCTTCTTTGCCGACGTTACTTCTTCTAATGAACGTGGCTCATCGTTTCGTTTCTGAAATTTTATTCATTATCTTTTCTTAGTCTTTCAGGATGGTCCCGGCCTGTCAAGGTCAAATCACAATAGAACCTTATACTGGGTCGTGGGCCGTTCCGCCACCCGAGCAAAACATCAAAGCAGCTGACCTTCACTTTGAGCGAGCACACATTTCTAGTTAGCTCCAGTTAGTGTAAGGGCATCTTGTCTGCGTGCCTTTTTTTTTATTGTCCCTATGGGTCGGCCATGTGTTTGTAATACGGAAACATTCTATAATTTTTGTAAAAATGATTTATATTACTGTTTGGTTTAATTGCAATGGGCCTGCAACATGAGGAGACTCGAGAGAACAGACAATCAAATTACAATCATTTAAACCGTGATGTGTATTTCTCAATGAGCTCTGCTTTAGGTGGACATGGAACAGAGGCAATGTTGGGTGGCAATGCAGTTGTCCCCTGCATAGGTTCGTTCACCACTCCATGTATGTGCCTATCGAGGACATCTACGATAAGTCTCTCAATAAACTCATATTGCATATCCTCAAACACTGGTTTGATCACCCATTGTTTACTTCTTTTAGTGAAGGCCTTATTGTAGCGAAGCGTCCCTAAAGTTCCGGTCGTCCTACTTTGTTGACGGCCAACATTATGGTTATGTGCCAAGACCGCTAGAAGAGTCCGATTTATCATGCCTTCCATGCCAAAATGCAATCTTTTGGGCCTGTACTTTAGGCACATATTGTGGAACACCTCCAAATCTCCTGTGTGGCAGAATTCCGTGAGTCCCCTCAAATCTCTTGTTATAGTTTTATCAAATACAATCTTTTCAATGGCCTTGTGAGTGGGTGATGAAGGAATCAACCACTTCTTCTTCCGTGCCTCCTCTGTGGACAAATGGCCATGTTCACATTTGTGGAAATGCTCATTTGTCGACCATCGATGTACGTTGCTACAGTGCAACATTACTGACCGCCATTTTTCCAGTAGAATTTCCAACGACCCTTCACATGTTTTTGAGCTCCACCAAAGATGGTTGCTGATTGACTTGGACCACTGTGAAATACCTTGCATATCTTTTTTTTTTCCTGCAGCCGACAATTTTTTATTGATTGTTTTTGCAAGATGCCATACGTCAAATTGGTGATTTATATTTTTGTACTCTTCTCTCATTGTCTTGGCAATTGAAACGTGTCTGTCCGTGGCTATCAGGTCGATCACCATTCCCCGCGATTGTAGTTCTTGCAATGATGCTACAAAGCCAACTTTCTCCATGGCCCGCTGAGGATGTACTTTGTGACACCTGCACGACCACCGAACTCACAATTTTCTTACTTTCCATGTCCTGAAAGTGGTAGGTGCAGTACTTGGCTGAAAATCCTGGGCTGTCGCACTGTCCATCACCGGCTAGCCTGAAGCGTTTGCCCGCGAATGTACTTTCCATTGACATTTTTTCCATTCTCCAAGCTTCGCTGATGGCTGGAAATAGATAATCGGTTTGGTATTTGTAGAACTGACTTTTCGCAATGAAATGGATTCCCACAAACTGAAAGAAATACTGTAACTTTTTAAAACTTGAACCACTAAAAAGTGCGGCCGCTGCACAAAGTAGATTGCCTGCTGGCAGTTGCCCCAGCATGGGTTGTGCAGACCATGCGAACGGATGATATTGTGTACAGGTGGCATGTATTTTAAGGTTAGTGCCTCGAATTGCACGAGTCACATTAATCAATGGCTCCCCACATACTTCCCCACCAACCGAATGCCCACATTTCATCATCATAATAATATCCATCAAACAGCTATCGAATACAATGAATTTGGCCTCTTTCCTTATACTGTCACTCTGCATCCCAGCTGGTTCGGCCTGTAACGTTGAGGACATGTCACTCGCATGAAAGGTACAATCTCTGATATCGTCTTCCGCTATGCTGAGTGATATTGATGGTGTTTCATTGTCGTCCACTTCATTCTCTTCCATTGCAACATCTGTTCCTTGTCCGGAGATGGGAGAAAAAAACAATGTCTTCAACTTTCGCGCGCTCTTATTTTTTGCGGGTGTGGATTCTGTGAATTGATCTCCGACTGCATCCAAACTACCAGGAGGACATTCACTATCAATGGCTGGTGGTGGTATAGCTCCGTTGTCAATCACTTCATATTCTTCCCATTGGCACGATGCATCTCCAGTCTCAAGTCCCTGCCAAAAGGTTTGACAAGCAACATCTCTCGTTCGCTTCACTGTCTGTGTAGATCTAGTTCTTACACCCACTCGCAACTAGAGGACAGATTAGAAAAGGGATGTTCAGTTTAAACACAACTTACAGTATTGAACTATTGACAGTGAAAGACAACATAATATAGTGAACAGGACACTAACCTTCTTTTGCTTTCTTTTCTTTGAAACTTTCTTGCCTCGAACTTCAACATCTGGACGCTGTTGCTCCGACTCGTGTGTGCATGTCTCCACTTCCTCTCGCGCTGCAACGACTACATTTTCATGATAAGCACATCCATCACTCACTGAGGCTCCATCGACTCCCTGAAACATAGAACTTTCATTAGTATGTATAATAATATTGAAAACACAAAATGTACTTGGGGACCAATACCCATACGTACATCTCAATAGCAAAACACGAATGAACGCATTGTGTAGAACATTCAAACGACAATAGTTCACGCATTGTTGATCTAGTTAGATTGAACTGTCAAGATCCATACCTCGGGCTCCGCATAGACTTCCATTGATGATATTATTGAAGATGACGCTTCAGCAACTCCCTGAAACACAGTAATTGCATTAGTATGGTTTTCTATTTTGTTTAAAAGAACATAAACTTTCTGCAGGCGTCAACGGCTCATCTAAATAGACCTGCACAAATGATCAGTTGTCTAAAATAAATAATGGATATCTAAATATGATTCGATTTGCTCCATCGTTGGAAGTGTCACCACCCAGAGATCTGCATCAACTACTAGGGGTGATGTTCTTGTTGAAGAAGCTCCGTCAGCTCCCTGAAACATAGTACTTGCGTTAATAAAGAAGGAAGTATAGCGGATGTAATCACGTCATTTGATCTCGCATGATTGATCTGTCAGTATCCATACCTCGAAATGCATAAGAACATCAAGGGACGCTGTAACTGCGGTGCACACTTCTGCAAGCTGTTGCGCCGACCCGTAACTGCATGCTCCCCCTTCTTCTTGGACTAATGCTCCATCGACTCCCTGAAACATAGGACTTTCATTAGTAATGAACACAATATTGAAAAAAGAAGACACATAGGAGGGCGACGACAGAAGGACATACCAATGGCTAAAAACGAAAGAAACATTGTGTGTAACAATCACGCTACAAGAATGCAAGATCTGATGATCTCCATCGATGGAACTGTCCGGAAACGTACCTCGAGCATGTGAGTGACATCTACGGTTGTCGTCAATGCGTTGGACTCCTCAGCATCTCCCTGAAAGACAGTACTTGCATTATTTTGGATAACAATAATTATAACTGAAAACAAAGACTAGAGGACGAGTACTGTGGTGTACCATTAGGTAAAATGATTACACGATCAATTAAAACTATTGATTTACATGCCTAAAACAAGTCAGTGTCAGAATAGCTAAGTAAGATTACCCGATAGGCGCTTGAAGTGGCTGATGACTGCAATAACGACACGGATGGAGAATCTTCCGCCTTCATATTGAGTGGATACATAAATGGGGAAATTATTGTTAGCTAATGCTACACACTACCGCAAGGCCGAGAGACAAATACGTAAACTTGACTCACCAGTGGAGGGATGTGGACGAATAGAGTGGGAATAGCGGTTGAGAGCAATTTTCGCCTCGCTCGCGGTGTTTTCTTCTTTATTAGCAATGATGTGGAGTACATGTCTGGGCTAAAGTGCCTGCTGCAGATGCGGTATCGATCACCCCTCTTGTCCGCAAAGACTTCAAGGACTCTACTTTCTAGCTCAGAGGCTGGATATCCGCAATATCGGACCCATTCTCTTATCTGATCTATTGTCTTAGGGAAAACATGCATTATAGTATCTTCAGATTTGTTATGGGTCTTCGAAGGGCAACTGCCAATGGAACAGGCAGGCATTATGGAAAGTTCTGAAAAGTAAAGATCAACAATTCTCTATGAATACCAATGTGTTAAAACATTAAATGACACATAAAAGGTTCAATGCAAGGTCCGTTTTGGTTCTTGGAACTATACACGTTATTCACATGCGGATAAGTATTTCAATAACTTTCAAAAAATAGAAAAAGTAATTTGACTAAACTCAGAACATGTGACTAGTTCCTTGCATGTACTGTCGTGAACGAAAAGAAAACATGGATGCAATTTGATGACTACTAGCAAATAGATATAAATTAAAAAATTGGACGCAAAATGATTATGGTACATGGACTTACCTTGACGAACAAACAGTTAGATGCAGGGATCAGAGTAGTTTCTTGTCGTAGAACAGGGAGCAGTTCACAGGTTGCAAACTGACGAGTTTGCTCAAAGTGGTCACGGAAGTTCACAGAGACGAAGAGCAGATAACCAGCACCTTCACGGGTTGACTAGCAAAGCGCAAAGAAGTTCTCATTAGAAATATGAAGTGGGTTATAAAGAATTCGAAACAGGGGTGTGTTTGTGAATGAATGACGTGTATATGTCGTGGCATTATGCGGTCTGCAGGGGGCCGTCCAGCGTGAGGGGGGATGCTTGGCAGGAGACACAGGGTCTGGAGGTAGACATGGGAACAACAAACCCATGCTCTATAGACCACTTTGAAGTGTACATGGTCTTTGGCACCTCTTGGCCTTTATCGCTCCCTGACAGCTCCACTTGCCAGCAGCGCAAGTACCCCGGTGCGAACTGCCTTTGATAGGGCGGGGGGTGGATCGGGGCGGTGGCCGTGCAGACAAGACACAGGAAGACTCGTGAATGGAGACACACTTATGTGGATTGCAGGGGGCCGTCCAGCGTGAGGGGGGATGCTTGGCAGGAGACACGGGGTCTGGAGGTAGACATGGGAACAACAAACCCATGCTCTATAGACCACTTTGAAGTGTACATGGTCTTTGGCACCTCTTGGCCTTTATCGCTCCCTGACAGCTCCACTTGCCAGCACAAGTACCCCGGTGCGAACTGCCTTTGATAGGGCGGGGGGGTGGATCGGGGCGGTGGTCGTGCAGACAAGACCCGTTTGCCGCAGGGCCTCACCAAGGAGAGGCCATCTAACTGAATGTAAGAGGATGGCTGCAGGATCTACTACATGGAAGGCAGGGGGGTGAGTTTATAAATACCTCACCCTCCCAGGAGAATATATGGGGGTCATCTCTGTACCCGGTGCCCAAAAAGAGGATTTATTATGATCAACCATATTTATTATTTAC